>NW_017619515.1:2201284-3417546 GCF_001879475.1 Ipomoea nil
GCGGGGTCAATTAATCCATGACAACACATAAATAAAATGACTTTTATTATCATGTAGATGTAAAATTAGGTGGGGAACTATGTGGGGATAAACTATCACGGTGGGGAGGTGATAGATTTCACAAGTTTGAGGAGCAGATAAGGTGTCTCCGTAAAGAACAATTGCGACTACGGGGACATACAGATCAAGTATCTTTAGCTGAATATCAACGACTGGAGGAACGCCTAGCCAAGTTGGAGATTCAGGAGGATGCATTTTGGAGACAGAGGGCGAAGCAACACGGGCTAAAGGGGGCAGACGCGAATACAAAATTCTATCACAGGTATGCCTCTCACCGAAAAAAGAAAAACACACTTTCTAAAATTATGAATGATAATGGGGATTGGGTGGAGGGAGATGCCATTAAGAGTGTTATCTTTGATTATTACCGAGATATTTTTTCGTCAAACCAAACCCAGATGGACGAAAGTTTTTATACTAATGTCTTGCCCCGAGTGACACAAACGCAGAATGATGCCCTATTGTGTTGGGTAAAAAGGTGAAAATCCCAATTATAATAATTCTACAGAAAAATTATTATAACCAGGAAAACAGAAAACTGGGAAGGAAAAGGTTGAGTGTTTGGGTATAGGGTTTAACACGAGTTCGAACACACAAGGTTCTTTTCCTTAAAACCTTATTTGCTACCTCCCACGAGTGCTAGGAGCGTTGTAGCCTAGGTTTCCCAGGATAAAACGTGTTACAACTCTTTGTTTAAGCACTTAAACAAAGAGCCCGGCGAACAAAGCAAGGCTGGAGCACAGATGGCTAAAGAAGAGAGTAGAAGCAGAAGTTTTGAAGCTGAAAGCTACTGGAATTCCTTTTTGTTTTCACTGTGTGTAAAATGCTTCTGCCCCACCTCTTCTTTATATAGGGCTCGTTGGAAGGGATAGCATTCAACATGGGCATTAAATTGGTGTTAAAACCAATTGTGTAACACCTGTAACAGTCACCACTAAGTAGGATTAAACTCTGAGTTTAAAATTGGAATTAAACAGTATTAATTCTGTAACAGATGAGTTTAATCTTCTGCACTTTCGGGTTTCTGACCGTTGGGATGCACGAGAGTACCCACTCTCGTGTTGTGATACAACACGAAAGTACCGCTCTCGTGCTGTGGTGCAACACGAAAGTACAGCTCTCGTATTCACCGTTGCACGAGAGTTTTGCTCTCGGTGCACCACAACCTCTCATGCTACACACGAGAGTAGGTGATCTCGGTTCGGTTTTGGCCGAACCAAGTGACTCGGTCACCAAGTGACTATAACAGATGGAAAATGATACCGAAGTTTGGCATAACTTAGCCCGCACAGCCAGCCAATTTGCCAATTTCCGGACGACATTCGTGCCCGCGCACGCGAGCTCGGGCTTGATTCAAGCCTTTTGAGCTCTTCTAGTTGGATTTTGATTTGCATCCGCCCCCCCCCCCCCACCCCCCCGCGCGAGAGAGCCTCTATGCTATACAATTCTACAAGTTTGAAAAGAGCTCATGTATATAAGGGGGGCAAATCTTGTTTCCAAACCAATGTGGGACAAAGTCCTACATTTTCCCTTCATTTCCCAATTCAAATGGGTCTACTTTGAGAATCAATATCTCATTCACCCATTATCCGTTTTGAGCGTACAATATATCAATCTCTTCGTCTCACTACGAAGAACACGAATCCACTTTGACCCGACCCAAATCGGAAGTGGACCCCACTGATAATTGTACCACAAAGTAGCCACTTAATATGCCATTTTTATGTCATTTTAAGCTAATTTTCCAACATATTGCGCCCCTTTGAAAAAACTGAGGTAAAAGCAGCATTGTTTCCCATGTTTCCAGATAAGGCACCTGGTCCGTATGGAATGAATCCGGGTTTTTATCAACAGTTCTGGGATGTGGTGGGAGGGGATGTGTCGGATTTTATTGTGGATTGTCTAAATACGCGGTTATTCCCAACCAATTTGAATGATACTGATGTGGTTCTAATACCGAAGAAGAAGAATCCAGAGCGGGTCTCGGATCTTAGACCTATAGCATTAAGTAATGTGATATACAGGGTCATGGCTAAGATGATTACAGCCATAATGAAACCACTAATGGATGAAATTATTTCTGATTCTCAGAGTGCATTTATACCTGACAGGTTGATTGCGGATAATATTTTAATTGCTGCAGAGATTGGCCATTTTTTAAACAGGAAGCAATGTGGAAAGGTGGGGTGGGGTGCTTTAAAACTGGATATGGCAAAAACATATGACCGTATAGAGTGGCCCTTTCTACGGAATATGTTAACAGCACTGGGTTTTAATAGTACATGGGTGGATCTTATCATGTTATGCGTAACTACTGTGTCATATAATGTCAAATTGAATGGAAACCGAGGTTTACCTATCACCCCGACCCGCGGACTCAGGCAAGGAGACCCTTTGTCTCCATATCTATTTATTATCTGTGCAGAAGGGCTCTCATTGCTATTACAACAGGCACAGACTCAAGGAGCAATTCACGGGTGCAGGGTTGCAAGAGGTGCACCCTCCATTTCTCATCTATTTTTTGCTGACGCTAGTTTGTTATTCTTTAAAGCAAATACGCAAGAGGCAAATGCAGTGAAACAGTGTTTGACACGATACGAAAATTTGTCTGGCCAAGTGGTAAATTATCATAAATCCAGCATATGCTACAGTAAGAACACGCAAGAAGAGGATAGGGATGATGTGGCACAGATTCTGGGAGTTACCCAGGCACCAAATTTTGGAAAATATTTGGGGCTCCCCTCGTTCGTAGGAAGGAATAAGAAGGCAACCTTTTCATATATTGAAGATAAGATAAGGCAGAGAATAATTTCCTAGAATAAGAAATTGTTTTCACAAGCTGGTAAGGAAGTCTTATTGAAAAGTGTGGCTCAATCTATGCCTACTAGCTTTCTCAATGAGTGTTTTCTTATTACCTGTGGGGATTTGTACAGCTATTGAGCGAACCATGAACCGGTATTGGTGGGGATCTAGAAATGACCGTGGAATTCATTGGAAAGCTTGAGACAAATTGTGTATACCAAAAAAGTATTGTGGTCTGGGTTTCAAAGAACTGCATGCGTTTAATATAGAAATGTTGGGTAAGCAGGCATGACGATTTCTGACTAAGCCTGACTCATTGGTTTCAAAAGTTTACAAAGCCAGGTACTACCCAAAAGGGACTTTTTATGATGCCAAAATAGGAAATAACCCCAGTTTCTGTTGGCGCAGTATTATGGCAGCTCAGGCCATAGTTTGTGGTGGAATCAGGCGCAGAATTGGAAATGGGAAAACAACCCTCATTTGGGAACACCCATGGCTACAAGATGAGCAAGACCCAATGACTCCACACGGATAAGCCCCTGTACTTGAGTGGTGCAACTGTTATGGGTTTAATTGATCAGGAAACACAAACTTGGGACCTGGATATTTTGGCAGATATCTTTAGTCCTACGGATATAGCTAGAATAGAAAAGATCCCAATATCACCAGATTATGAGGATATGTGGTATTGGCATGGAGACCAAGGAGGAAACTATACTGTGAAGAATGGCTACAAAACGGTTGTGGCTAACCTCAATGATAATATGGGTAGTGATAGTTGTTGGTTACGTCTTTGGAAGCTAAAAATCCCCCCGAAGTGGAAAACATTTTTATGGAAAGCTTTGAGTGGTATCCTCCTTACTACAACAAACTTGATTATAAGGAGGGTGGAAATACAACCAACATGTGCTATGTGTGGGGTAATGGATGAAGACACAATGCATGCCTTAGTAACATGTGGTTATGCAAACTCCATTTGGGCTCAATCTTCCAATCCCCATGATAACAACAAATGTTTTTCATACTTGGTTTAGTGATCTATTGAATATTTTAGACACTAATTAAATTATTCACGCAGCTGCAATATTATACTATATTTGGAGGGCCAGAAACAGAGCGGCGAGCGAGCCATCAGGCTACCGCACAGCAGCCCGGTACTGCCACTGTCGTAGCACAGCAGCAACTGCAAACGGAAACTGCCGAAGCAATGGTGGCCGTCCAGAACGAGACCACACTGCCGAGGCAAAATTCTATACCGGTGCGGAAATGTTACTTCGACGCTGGTTATTTACCCACCACTGGAAAAGCCACGGTTGGCACAATCTTGATGAGCGAGGAGGGGGATATATCTCGGCATTCAGAGCACCCTTGATGGATTGCTTCTCCCCACTTATGACTGAAGCGATAGCATGCAAGGAAGCCTTATCTTGGTTATGGAATCGGGGGGAACATTCTATACACTTGTTCACAGGTTTTTTAACACTATAGCAATACTTGTCAAACGCAACTGCCTCACTTCGAACCTACGTTGGCTATGCCATTGATGCTTGCAAAGCACACATTATCTCTTTTAATTACTGTTCAGTTAGCATTTATTTGTTCTACTGTTATGTATTCGGGCGATGTCCCTCCAGGCTCTATTTCAGAATACTTTGAATAAATGCCATACTGGCCACCTTTCAAAAAAAAAGGTGGGGAAGTAACATTTTTTTTATTAACTAATGTTTTCTTAGAGAACTATATGTGTGTCTAGTTTTTTTTTTTTTTGAATACTACTGACTTTATTACAATGCAGTATTTACTTGTTCATTCTACTTGTTCATAATTACTTTCTCAATTAAATAAAGTACAAAGAGTCAATATTGCCTCCACTGAGGCTCGATCCAGAACCTCCCACTTGAGAGAATAACTTGGTGTCATTGGATCACAAGGTCTTTGGCATATGTGTGTCTAGTCTATTTGGAGAGCCAACGTATCTACTCTAGTATTTAGCCATCAAAACTTGGTGGAATTGAAGCATTTTTTCATCCTGCCATCTATAGGTGTACATGTACATGATAAATTGATAACAATAAGGTTGGGTTAATACCATAAGAGTCCTCTAAATATAGTGGTTTTGCCACGTTTAATCCTAAACTTTCAAATTATCACATCAAGTAGTTCATGCCATCTATGAAAGATTTATAAAAGATGAGAATAAATGTATAATCTCCAAGATTGCAAAATCACACTTTATAAAGTGGAGGGAATTCATAATTTAAACAAATAATAAATAAATAAACAAAATAAACAAAATTATTGTAATAGAATAGAAACCAATACAATAAACTAGATAGAAAAAGTGTTATCAATCTTAGTCTACTGACACATAACCCCTTGCATAGAAGTACACATAAATAAAGAGTAATTATTTTATTTCTTATACTAAATATAGACTCTCGCTGAACACTCGAGTATAGATTTCTTTAAGTCTAAACTTACTAAATTTCCATTCTTCTTTGATATCAATATTTCTTTCGTTGTAAACTTGAAGATAGCCCGCTAGATTTGAATCAATATTAATACTTTTCCTTTTTTTACTTATATAGAACTTCTTCTTCGCCTGAGTCACCAAATCAATAGACATGAAGTAGGGTATATCTCTTTCAGGGAGAGTCGGATACCACGCAAGTATACCATCTGCAAACACAAGCAATTGACTATCCAAATTCCAAATTCCTTTTGCTCTACAACGACCACGATAATCTGTGTTTACAATGCATGCTTGTTTATGCCAATAAGTATTGTTGTCATTTTCAATCATTAACCAAATCTCGATGCAACTGGAATCTCTCATAATTGGATTTACAAGTAAAGCAATTTTCTCATTCATAATTGTGACTGAAGAAATGCAGAAATCACCAAAGTATGGCAGCTCAATCTCCCCAAAAACCTCATCATCCATGTCAAACCAAAGCAAATGTTGCTTGTAAACTTTATAATCATCCATTTCGAACCAAAGTTATTCATTGTAAGTTTCAGTATAGTAACAATTACTTTTAGCTTGCCAATAATACTTTCCTTTTAAATAAAAATCACTACCGTAACCTTGAATAGGCGGCACAAATGGAACCGAATTAATCTGTCTCAAACTCCATGAATCACCATGAACTTGGCTATAAACCATTGTGATTTGGTCAAAATTTCTCTCACCCGCACCTATATCACGAATTTCTAATAGCATCACAATCTTCCAAGTCATGTTGTTAGAAATCCCAAATCCAAATTCAGTAGTCACGCGTGCACCATTAGGCAGCTTGTTTGGGAAGGTAATAGAGGGTAAGGCTTTAACTTATCTAATGGATGGGTTCCATATCAAAATATCGTAAACCAAGTAATCAACACCAACAAGTTTAGTCCGATCAGTCTTGCTAGAAATCATACATAACATACCTTGACAACACTTAACCCACCGTATTGGGGTTATTGGGATGTCTAGGTATATGCATCCAATCTCATTACTCTCAGATTCTCTGTGAAGAAAATAATATTCTCTAACATCTGTTCCCATCTCTAAAAGAACACAATCAGATTTTGCTTTGCTAATTCCATAGTGTTTGTCCATGAATTGATTATCACTTTTTATCAAATCATAAAAGAATTTGCAAACACATTTAAATCGCATAAGAGACTTTACCGGTAATCTCGCTAAAATTTCAACCACCAGATCCATTGGTAATTTGTAATTTTGCATTTTCATGACGAGATAGATCGATTTTCAAAGATCGAACAATTCAATGCTTCCAACAATAGGGGAAGGATGTGCCTTCAACCGTCAATAAACACAACTCGATCTGCAGCAACTTCAACGTCGTATTGGCGATCTGAGATCTGAGATCTGAGAATGATATAATGTTTGGTGGATTTTAGACTTGTATTTGAGTGTGTGTACGTATGTATATATAACATTTTTGGTCATATGAGGTGTCGCCCTAATTGCAGTCCTTATATCGTGTATCAGGGCACACATTGTATTGTGCGTCCCGCCCTATTCAAAATAACGTTGTTTTGGTGTATTGTTAAAAAAAATCATATGTTTCAAATGTACATAATCTCATGACAGAATATACATAATCTAACATAATACACATAAATTTTTAACGTAATACACATAAACTTTTAAAGTAATACACATAAGCTCTTAACGGAATACACATAAACTTTTAACATAATACACATAAACTCTTAACTGAATACACATAAACTCATAACACAATACGCAGAAATTTTTAACTGAATACACATAATGGGGTTTGGTCCATTTGAATGGACGGAGTGGCGTCCGTACGTCAATCCCTGTCAACAGCAATTGAAACGGCGGCGTTTTGTGTCTGGGCACACGTTGCTATGTGTGCGGTGGTGCACGATATAAATTGTCGCCTAATTATATTGTAGGAGACTCGTATCATACTCAGACTAATCCACATTCGCACCGGGCCGACCCAGGGGCGAAGTACTAGTCAGTATAGATTTTTAATATAGTAAAATTATATTTTTAGTTTAATACACTGAATGTTAATTTTTTCAAGTTACCAAGACTACGTGGTCTAATGGTACCCAGGTTGGACTTCCATTTGGAAGGTTGTGAGTTTGAGGAGAAAGTATATGATTTTTGAATAGATACTACATTGTAATAGAGCCAGTAGCATTCAAAAAATTTGAGTATAAAAGTTCATTATTTAGTATACTACCAAATAATGAACCTTCAGTATATTGCTAATGAACATTTATTCATGATCCACATGGACCATAGTCTACAATATAGAATTTGGTTAAGTTTAGGGATGGGTGTTGGTTCAATTTGGGTGATTCTTTAATTTTAGGTCAAGAATCTTGAACATATTTGGTTCAAATAAAATTATTTTAATTTTATTTTCAGGTTGGTTTGGTTTTATCCGAATTTTGATTTATAAATTTGAGGAAGAGTTTATGAAGAATTTACCGTGAAGTATATGAAGAAGGCAGTCGGAGATATATTTTTGACCAGCTGAAGTTGAATTGTGATGTCTCTCTCTGTCCTTAGTATTTTTTTTTACTAATTTTTAAATTAAATATTTTTTGTTAATAGTACTTTTAGTGTAGTTTTCAAATATATAAATTTTGTATACTAATACTAAATTTAATATTATGAAAAATTAAATTAAAATAATTTCAGTCAAGCCTCGTTAACCGAACCAGACACATAAAATGGGATAAATGGAGTAGAAAACTTGAAAAAAAAACAACAACTCTAAGTAATATAATTGACCACAAGAGAAATTTGTCTAGAAATCAACCAGAGAAATGAGAATAAACTCAAATCCGAGAGTCATTTACTAGGAGCTCTTTTTGTCCTAGTGCATTCTTGATTTCATGTATGAGTGCTACAAATAACATATAGCTTTGTAACCTCTGTTTGGTAAAACATAGGTAATATAATTGTCTGAAATAATACCATTCTTGATTTCATCTGATTTTACACATCTTGATGCAAGCTAATCTAGTTTAATTTATTGCCCGTCTTTACACGCGCACAGACATATGTACTCTCTTAAGCTTTCATTTGATCCGTCATATACATGCCCTATTTGGTAAAATGGCTATTAGCTGTTAGTTGATTGTATTAATTAAAGGATATAAATAGTTGATAACATTAGCTGATTGTAGAAAATTATTTGGTAAATTAGTTGTTAGTGATAGCTGCTTCGTATATTGCATGGCGCATAAAAATATTGAGTTTTCGTTCTTCTGTTATATCAGTATTTCTCTCGCTGTAAACTTGAAAATACCCATAAGTTCGATTTGAAGCAAAATTAATACTTTTAAATTCATTTCTCCCAATAAACCATAGTGTCCGGAATTGAAAAAATTACTGATTTGGTCCCTCGACTATTAGGATTTCACCATTTTGATCATCGACTACCAAAATTACTCAATTTGATCCTCGACTATGACATTTTTACCTGATTTGATTCTCGACTTTGACATTTTTACCCGATTTGGTCCTAAAGTCAAACTAGTGTGATTAAGGCAATAAATTTGAAGATATTTTTGTAATTGCATATAGGCATGTATATATATATATATATATATATATATATATATATATATATATATACATATATATATATACATATATATATATATACATATATATATATATACATATATGTATATATATATACACATATATATATATACATACATACATATCGTATTATAAATAACTAACAAACGAACAATACAAAAATTTAAAAAAAAAAAAAGTTAAACGTAATGAATTATCATAAATCATGAATTAAGTATGTATGTTGATAACAATCCGTGGGATTACTTCTTAGTTGCAAATTTCAATCCTTTTATATATATATATATATATATATATATATATATATATATATATAGACACACACGCATTATAAATAACTAACAAATGAACAATACGCAAATTTAAAAAAAAATTGAGTTAATCGTAATGAATTCTCATAAATCATGAATTACGTATTAATCCCACCATGCATACGTAATTCATGATTTATGAGAATTCATTACGATTAACTCAATTTTTTTAAATTTGCGTATTATTCGTTTGTTAGTTATTTATAATGCGTATATATATATATATATATATATATATATATATATATATATATATATATATATATATTTTAAAGGATTGAAATTTGCAACTAAGAAGTAATCCCACGGATTGTTACCAACATACATACGTAATTCATGATTTATGAGAATTCATTAAGATTAACTCAATTTTTTTTAAATTGGCGTATTGTTCGTTTGTTAGTTATTTATAATGCGTGCGTGTCTATATATATATATATATATATATATATATATATATATATATATATAAGGATTGAAATTTGCAACTAAGAAGTAATCCAACCGATTGTTATCAACATACATACTTAATTCATGATTTATGAGAATTCGTTACGTTTAACTCAATTTTTCTTTTTTAATTTGCATATTGTTCGTTTGTTAGTTATTTATAATGCGTGTGTGTCTATATATATAGAAGCTTCTGACTCTTGATCCGTTTTGACGGATCCACACAATAGAAGTAAAAATGTTATGAATAAAAGTATAGTTGCATTACTTATAGATTTTATTTTTCCCTTTCTGATTTGAGAATAGCATGGAATGTATGTTCGTAGATTATATGTGTAACAATATTTCAGTATTGAATTTCAATATGTATTATATAAGAATTGAAATTTCTAACAAATCTCCAGGATGGAATTATATCAATATACTTAATGCATGATGACAATTCAGTTCATTTCTCTCTCTTTTTTTTTTTTTTTTTTTTTTTAATTTGCATATTGTTTGTTTGTTACGTTCCTTAAGATCAACACTTAATGCAAGATGCCAATTCAGTTTCTCTTAAATACCTTTGCATTCCGTTACAAACAATATGTAAAAGAAAAATGACGAAAATTAACTCTTTTTTTTATAGTGAGAATTCCACCCGTGAGATGGGGATGAGGTGGCGAGCTACTTTAATGATGGGGGCCTAGTGCCCCGAGTAATAAAGTTATCATTTGCACAACAAAATGGGATGGATGCACATCAATCACACTATGAATGCATAACAAATTGGGACATGATGCACAACAAACTGAGTAGGAAAAATTAAATCAAATGTATAGAATTAAATCACAACCATTGACTTATTTAAATGAAAGGATTATATAAGTCCTCACATCCTCACCTAAGGATAAGTCCTCATTTAATTGTTAATCTATATATGTATATATAGCTTAACTTGAATTCGCTATTAAAAGAAATATAATATAATGCATCAAATATAGCATATATGTCGATGAATCATTTTGGGGCTGATTGGGCCATTATATTATTTTGGGTTGCTTTTTAATCAATCAAGTGTAGTCGAAATCAGGCATATATAAAACACTTAACCCACTATTATGCTCTTGGCCTTGGCAAATTATTGTATGGATCATGAGCCACACAATGTATATGGATCATAATAAAATGTATATTTTTAATATACTAAATGTACATTATTTTTGTACTGAACGTACATTATACAATATAATGTATAATCTGAACAAAAATAATGTACATTCCTTGAATATATTGTACATTATTTTTGTATTGAATGTACATTATTTTTGTACTAAATGTATATTATTTTACAGTAGACAAATTATGGTTCACACAACTTGTATGCAGGGACGGAGCCAGAAATTCGATTGAAGGGGGGCGAAGTAGGACGGATTTAAAAAAATTTCCAGTAAAAGCGAAACATTAAAATAAAAGATATAATTTTAAAAAAAATAAATAAATTATCTAAGAATTTTTTTTTATAACCATTACTTAAGAAATATAATTATAATTTAATAAAATAATTTGAATAGAAAATACATTATAAATTATACATATCACTATTAATATAAAAGAATGTTATATATATATATATATATATATATATATATATATATATATGTGTGTGTGTGTGTGTGTGTGTGTGTGTGTGTGTGTGTATTAAATATTTAAAAAGTAAATGTGTTAAATCCGTAGGGAAAGGACAAAATATGTTAATGCAAGGTTTTGAACATAAATAAATTATCTAAGAATTTTTTTTTTTTTTATAACCATTACTTAAAAAATATAATTGTAATTTAATAAAATAATTTGAATAGAAAATACATTATAAATTATACATATCACTATTAATATAAAAGAATGTTATATATATATATATATATATATATATATATATATATATATATATATATATATATATATATATATATCTCTGTGTGTGTGTGTGTGTATATATTAAATTTTTAAAAAGTAAATGTGTTAAATCCGTAGGGAAAGGACAAAATATGCTAATGCAAGGTTTTAAACCCAAGACCTTTCCTATTACCATAGAGATGCTCTACCAACCAATCTAACTCCTTACTTGTTAACATTTATTAATTTTCTTTATACTAATACTAAAAATATACTATATATACATATATACATATACATATTATATAGGGGGTGGAGGTGGGGTGAGGGGGGCAGCTGACCCCCCTGCCCCCCCTCTGCCTCCGTCCCTGCTTGTACGGACCATGGTCCATATAATAATGATTGCTTGGCCTTACTAAGCTAGCTATATGCATTCAATCTCAGATTTTTTGTAAACCTTAAATTATAAGGCCACCTGATATAGAAATCTTGAATCGCATAAGAGACTTTACCTGTAATCTCGCTCGCTAAAATATCGATCGATCGAGTTGCAAAGATCGAACTGCTTCTAGCAATAGGGGAAGGATCGATATGATGTGCCTTCAACACAAACGAACTTCAACGGCAACAACCTCGTATTGGCGTTCTAAGATCTGAGAACATAGGATAGGGATGAATATATAGATGCCTACGTGGAGTTAAAGTAGAGAGGTTGAGATGTGGGTTTCTTGTGAGCCAACTGAATAGTTCAATAGTTTGATAGGTCTCATCAACTTTGTTGAAAATGTACATATTACATGACCTGCCTGCTTCCCATTCACCCAAATTCCTTATTTTTAATAAGGAATTTCTTGTTAAGTAGTGGTGGATGGAAAGCAGGCTGAAATTCCTTATTGTTATCAATTTATCATGTACATGTACACCTATAAATGCCCGGATCAAAAAACGTTAGATCAAACGTTAATTACTAAGTCAAAAGATATCATTAGTATTGAAGAACGCGTAATTTTATTTTCTTACATAGTAATCAATTCCACCAAGTTTTGATGGCTGAATACTGGACTTGGTCCTTCAAACCGTCGTTCAACAATAGATAGACTAGACACACATATAGTTCTGGGAGAAAACATATTAGTTAATAAAAAAAATAATGTTATTTCCCCGCCTAATTTTACATCTATATGATAACACAAATGGTCCTCTGACTATTGAGGCAGTGTTTCTTTTAGTCCTCAACTTTCAATTCGACCAAAACACATACCTTGATTTTTATTTTTGACCACAAATAGTCCTTCGTTAGTCTTTCTGTTGGGTGAGTGTTAAATTTAAGGGTATTATCGTCAAATTAAAGAAAAAAAAATAAAATAGTTAACAAAAAAATAAAATAATAATAATAATAATAATAATAATAATAATAATAATAATAATAATGTCAATACATGAATTTGGAATAATACATTAAAAAGACCCGTTGCATATCTTAGATGGTTGTTAAACCACCATACACTTTTGCGTAAGCCATTGCTTTTTCAAAATAAATAAATAAATAAATAAATTTTGACTTTATTATGATGACAAGATTTCATGTATCTAGCTTGATTACTTTGTCCAATTGCGCTTTATATATATATATATATATATATATATATATATATATATATATATATATATATATATATATATATATATTAGATAAAGGTAGTAATCAATTGACGTTCTCTAATAATAGTTCTTGTACGTTAAGTCTTTTGTGAGTTTAAAAATATTCAGTTGTTCTACTAAGATTTAACTATGGTCTATTAGTCTTGACTTAGGTATATCTCTATTGATAGAGGCCACTTATAATCTAGAAGCAAGTCGGTCACTCTTATCTATCTAGAAACTCACAGATCTATCAAAGTAGCTTTCAACAAAAACTAAAAAACTTCATAGAAACGTATCTCTGTTGATATTTTGCCTTTTTTTTTTTACTGGGAGTTACATTAATATATTTATCTAAAGTTAAGTGTAGTTTTAAAGGAGTGAATAAGGGATGTAAATCTGTAATCAAGTTTCAGGATTATTTAAATGATGTGAATAAACATATGACCTCACAGATTGCAGAAGCACACTTCAAGAGAAGGAAATTCATAATTTAAAATAATAATAATAATAATAACAATAGGACTAATAAATCACACCAAACTTGATGAAATTACAAAGGCATAGTTCAAGAATATCATACTTATAATGCATATATAGAAAAAGTATTACATATCTTCCTCCAATATCACATAGCTCGGCGCACATAAATAAAGAGGCAATTAAGTAAATAATGTATAATTATTTCATTCTTACAGAAAATGTAATCTTTCATCGTAAACTCGAGCATATATTGTCTCACCATTAAAACGTTCTTCTACTATATCAATATTCTTTTCGTTATAAACTTGAAAATCTCCTGCAATGGGATGTGAAGCCATAGTAATACTTTTCCTTTGTTTACTTACCGAGAACATCTTCCATTCTTGAGTTACCAAATCCAGAGATATGAAGTATGGTACAACTCTTCTAACATGCTCCCGACAATCCAAATGATTCCAATACCACTGTTTTGTCTTTTCTAGAAATACAAGCAATTCACCATCCAAATTCCAAATTCCTATTGGCATCCAATAATCATTAATATCTACTATTTCAACACAATCTATACTTGCTTGTTTATGCCAATAAGTATTATTGTCATCTTCAATCATCAACCAAATCACAATGCAATACCTCGCATTAGAACCCCACATACTTGAATATTGAAGTAAAGCAATTGTCTCATTCATTATTGAGATGGAAGAGATAGAAATATCAGATGGCAACTCAATCGTCCCAAACATCTCATCATTCATGTCAAACCAAAACAAGTATGGATTACGAGGTACCATGTATAGATTGAGAGGGTCATCAAATAACCTTGAAGCAGACCAATAGTACCTTCCTTTTAAATAAAAATCATTGGTCTCATCCTCAAACTCAATAAAATCGCAACAAGGTGTAACCGAATCAATCTGTCTCAAACTCCAAGAATCACCACGAACTTGACTATAAACTAGTGTGATTTGTTGAGTAGTTCCATCATCAACAGAACAAAAATACAATAGAATGACAACCTTCCAAGTCATGTCATTAGAAATCCCAAACCCAAATCTATTATAAACAAATGCATCGTAAGATGGTCGGTAAGGGACGGTAACAGAGGGTAAGGCTTTAACTTTCCTAATGGATGGGTTACATATCCAAATATCATAAATAAGGTAATCACCTTTACCAAGTTTATAAATATTATTCGTGGTCGAAATCAAGCATAACATGCCTTGACAACACTTAACCCACTTTTCTCTTGGGGTTGTTGGGATGTCTAAGTATATGCATCCAATCTCAGAACATTCTTTGTAAAGCAAATAATATTCTCTATCCCAACCAGTCTCTAAAAGAACACAATCAGTTTTTGCTTTGCGAACTCCATAGTGTGTGTCCATGAAGTGCTGATCACTTGTTATCAAATCATAGAAGAATTTACAAATACACTTAAATCGCATAAGAGACTTTACCGGTAATCTCGATAAGATATCAGCCACCAAATCCCTTGGCAATCTGCAATGTTCCATTATCAGTTCGAGATTGAGCTTCAAAGATTCAACAATTCAAACGCTTCGAGCAATAGGGGATCGGAAGGATGTCGCTTCAATCGTCCATATTCTTCCCAAACAACGGAGATATATATGAGAACACAGAATTAGGGTAGAATGTAATGTTTGGTGGGTTGAAGAGTTGTATTTGAGGGGTAGTTATGCTGTGCATCCGTATGCACCATGCAAACAGATGCCAAAACGACGTCGTTTTATTAGAAAACGCGCATTTCCCTTTAAAAAAAATTCAGGTTCGATTCCCAGCAACAACATTATATTGTTCATTCATTCTGGAATTTTAGTTCATTGATTATGGAATTATAGTTCATTGATTATGGAATTATAGTTCATCGATTATGGAATTGTAATTCATCGATTCTGAAATTTTAGTTTATAGATTATGGAATTTTAGTTCATTCATTCTAAAATTTTTAGTTCATAGATTAGATTCTGGAATTATAGTTCATCGATTATGGAATTATAGTGTGACACCCCAAAAATCCACATTCCATCCATGGATTAATTGAGTAATTAATCCTATTTTATTTGAAGAATTAATTCATAAAATCCTGATTTTTAATACTCAAGGACTAGTATTTGACTAGTCAATCTTTAAGTTGTGTTGTACCTTGAGCTTTGAGGGGAGTACCCTTGTTCCTTACATTTTCTAAAGCTTAGTAAGGGTATTCTTGACTTTTCACCAAGAGTTAGTATTGTAACCTAACCTAGAAGACTTCTTCATTTCATTCCTTACAATTCCTAGAAAATTTCTCTATCTTCTCTCTAGAAAAGAGGTGTAGCTTATTCTCCAAGCTAAGTTGAGACCCTTGTCAAGATTTCAAGTTTTGCTTCCAAGATTCAACCTTTCACCTATTTGGGCATCTAGGAGGGTAAGATCTAAGTTTATCTTGTCTTTTTGGTTCCATCTTAGTTGTCTTTTTCTTAAAGGTAGGATCTTTATGATCTTTTGGTTTGATCTTGAAGTGGGTTTGGAAAGTAAGCCTTGTAAGGAGCTTGTTGAGGGTTAAGTGAAGTCTTTTGGTCTACAAGAGGTAACTCATGCTCTACTAAAACCTATTTTGCTTACCTATATGTGATTTCTTGGATTCTACTTGTTCTTTGCTATGAAATGTGAGGGTTTATGCATTTGTCTTGTGATATTGCATATCTAGAGCTTGTGTTTAGGGTTCCTTTGTGCCATTGCTTGGCATTTTCCATTATTCAAGTCATTTTGTTGTGTTGGGTGAGATTTGACATGTTTTGGACTTGAATTTGTGTTTGGAGAAGAAAATCCCCGAAGGGATTGTTTTACACAGGAGTATGTACCCGCGGGCGGAACAGCGGGGAGAGCCCTACCCGCCGCTCACCCGCAGGTACATAGGATTGTGGGTAGTGTACCCGCGGGCAAAACCACGGGTAGGGGCCTACCCGTGGGTCCACCCGCGGGGAACACAGTGAAGTTGGAATGGGATTTGTTCCCCGTGATTCGTTTGTCTCGGTATTTGGTCTTTTGACTTCCCGATGTTCTTTTGTGGAACTTTTTGAGTGTCTTCTTGATGTTTCGTATGTCTAGAACTATATGGTAGGTATCCATGTAGGACTTTGGTGTCTTGAATCGTGCTAAGTGTTCAACATTGTGTTTCGTTGAACCGAGAGGTGTCTTGTGTGTTCCTCGGAACTATCTTGAGTTTCCCCGTTGTTAAGCATGCTAGTTTGTTATTCAAATGCTAGCGTGTGTGTGGTTTGTACCTTCCGTTTGGTGGATGATAACTTGTGGTATTCATCGTTGATGTTGTTGGGCTGTGACCCATTCCTTGATTGAGTATGTTTCATACCTTCGTTGCGATCCTTTGTTTGACTCGGGTTGAGTTGTGGTGCGTGTGTGGCTTTACCTGGATTGCACGATTAGTGGTATGTGACACTAGTCACCAAGGTATTGCAGCGGTCCTCATGGCGGCCGTGGCGTGATTATGGAGTTGTGGCCTTTGTGTATGGTTCACGTTTTTGGGGGATAACAGGTGTTATCCAGGCTGTGTGCCATGTGCGTGATAGTGCCGCGGGTACTATGAATTGGTGGTCTTTCGTTGGTGGTCTGTTGGAGGGGGGATGACGATTCCCGGCGGAATAAGGTTGGACTGTATGTACAGGGGTTCTGGAGGTAAAGGTTGGAACTAGATATAAGGTTGGGGGTAGCCATAAGGTTGGAACAGGGCATAAGGAAGGCATATCAACTCGTGGCGGGTGATGTCACTAGGGCTTGTGTAGCCGTGGTTGTGTGTTCTCTCTTGTGACGTGTGTAGTCACAAAGGCATGTGTTGCCTAGGCATGTGTTGCCGGTTGTCGTGTCTTTATTCTTATGGTGTTGTTATCTGTTGTGGTCTTGGGATGTGTTCCCGTGGTGTTGGTTGATGAGGATTGAGTCTTGAGTTGATGTTTACTCCTGGTTTTACACTTATATATACGTATTCCGTTTCAAAATGATTTCTGTATATACTCTACCTATGTATGATACTCAACAGGTATTGGTGGGTTACTAGCATTATCGCTGACCGGGCGTCGCCTCAATGTTTATCTTTGTATCTTTCAGGTGATGTCTAGACGAGCGCGATGTTTAGAAGCCGGTAGTCTAGTACCTTTACCTTTCTGTTGTGGTCTGTGTGCCGTTGTAGTGATAGATTGATGTCTTGTTGGGATAGATGTATACACTTGCAAATTGGCTGCCGTAACGTTTATCGAGTTTGGTAGACGTGGCATAACACCCCGTTGGATTTTCTTTTATCCAGTTTCCATTTTATCTTCCGGTGTGCTAGTTTTGTGTTTGATTTGCAGGTGTTAAGGCCTTTTAATATAGGTCGTGTTTGGGGGGTGTTACATATAGTTCATCGATTCTGGAATTTTAGTTCATATGTTGTTGCTGGGAATCGAACCTGATTTTTTTTTAAAGGGAGACACGCGTTTTATTAAAACGACGTCGTTTTTGCATCCGTATGCACCATGCATGGTGCATACGGATGCACAACATATATAATTTGTCGTATTTGAGTGTGTGTATGTATATATAAAATAATTAATCAAGATGGCCCAAACCAATCACATGGGCAAATTATTATGTGGACTATGGTTCACACAATATTACGTGGATCATAATAAAAAGTATATTTTTAATATATTAAATGCACATTATTTTTGTATTGAATGTACATTATACAATATAATGTACACTCAATACAAAAATAATGTACATCCTCTGAATATAATGTACATTATTTTTGTACTGAATGTACATCATTTTTGTATTATGAATGTGCAGGCATGAATTTATGAATGTGCAGTTATGAAATTATGAATTTTCTTTTATGAGATTATGAATTTTTTGTTATGAAATTATGAATTTTCTGTTATGAGATTATAAATTTTCTGGTATGCGATTATGAATTTTCTGTTATGAGATTATGAATTTTCTGTTATGAGATTATGAATTTACAGTACATTCATAATCTCATAACAGAAAATTCATAATTTAATAAATATTTTTATTTTATGCGATTATGAATTTTCTATTATGAGATTATAAATTTACAGTACATTCATAATCTCATAACCGAAAATTCATAATCTGAACAAACGCGCGCCGCTAACAGCACATTAACTAATTTCTTTTTTTCTGTAAAAACGGTGTCGTTTGGACCCGTGAACACGTTTCCAGGGCATAATTTGCGACTTGTGAGGACCGTGGTCCACACAATAATGATTGAATCAACTAAGTATGGGATGGCCTGCTGGACCCAGTCCAAACACGGCAAATTATGTTGTGGACCTGTGTCCACCGGTTACAAAACTGTTTATAATTATGAATATATAGTTTTATAATTATGAACATATAGTTCTATAATTATGAGCATAGAGTTGTGAATATAATTACGAATATAAAATTCTGTAATTGTGAGTATAGAGATTCAATAATTTTAAATATAATCTCAAATTTCAAACAGTGTACTTTAAATATTAAACTTTTAGTGAATTTAGGCAAATTCTCAAATTGAGAAGTGCCCTCGTAAATTAGGGTTGTTTGCTAATTAAGAAGTCCAAAACCCGGTAAATGACACCCAAATGATCGCCAGTTGCTGTCTACCAAGAACGCAACCAACCCGCCTTTTCCGACGGATGGCGACCACTGATCAACTACTGTATAGAGATGTCTACGGTTCAGTTTGAACCATCTAGTTCAAACCGAACCGTGTATATATACTATATATTATAAGAACCAAACTAAACCGAACCGTAGGAATAGTTCAGGTTCCAACTTGTATAATAAATAAATAAGGGAAAAGATACAAATAGGCCATTGAACTATTTGGGGGATATCAATTAAGCCACCTAACTCGAATAAGTTCCAAATTGATCCATGAACCTGCAAAAAAAAAGTGCAATTAGCATTTTTAGTAGGTTACCAACAAATTTATGATGATTAGGATGCCATGTGTATTTTTTATTTTTTATTTTATTATTATTATTATTATTATCCTACTAAGAATTTGGTCCAAAAAAAAAAAAAAAAAAAAAAAAAAAAAAAAAAAAACTAAGCATTATGACGAAATAATACTAGAGATAACTAAGTTAAACTATTATTATTTTTATTTTAAAATAGACCATGATGTTTGGCACCAATATATAGGGGTGTCAATGCGGGCCGACCCGCCTCATTAGGCCCGCCCCACCGCGGGCTTTTAATTTGGCGGGCTTTTGCGGGCCGGCCCGCGAAGCCCGTGGGCTTGGAACTATATAACCCAAGCCCGCCCCATGCGGGCTTGCGGGTCTCGCGAGCTGACCCGCGGGCCATCACTTAAATTTTTTTAAAAAACATTAAATAGTATATAAACATGTTAAAATCGCTTGAAATATGTATGTTTGCTGGATTTGGAGACGATTTAGTATTTCATAAATATGTATGAATTGATGATTTAGTTTTAGTAATTGTTTGATAGAGTTGGAGGCAGATGGAGACGGGAGAATCGAAGAACTATGTACCCTAGGAATTATTGAATTAAGAATTGACGAATGATTATTAAATTATTGGATTTCTCCCCTTCTGCGTACTCTTAAATAGTCAGATCTACACACTGCCTAAGAATTAAGATATTATATATATGATTTTTTTTTTTTAAAAAAAAGATATTATATATATAATTTATTTATTTATTTTTTAAATATGACTTGACCCGCGGGCCAGCCCGCAACCCGCGCGGGTTTACCCGCGTGAGCTCTGGCCCTCCGCGGGTCATGCCCGTTAGGCCCGCATTTTCGCGAGCCTAATTTCTTGCGGCCCTAACCCGCACCATCGTGGGGCGGGTGCGGGCTAACCCACGGGCTTCGGCCCACTTTGACAGCCCTACCAATATATACCCGTCGATGTCATCCCATTTGACACGGTTGGATAAACCATCACAAAACAACACTCTCCGTATATATGGATCTATATAGAAATTATTAATTATTAATATATTAATACTAATAAAATTAAAATTAATATTAATATTATTAAACATAATCCTGTGGTCTTTGGTATTGTGCATGATTCTGGAAATACTAATAATAGTTTAATAATTTAACCTCAAATGCTTAGTAGGATAATAATAATAGTAAAATAATATATATATATATATATATATATATATATGGTTGAATTCACATACAAATTACCTTAAAATAAAAATATGCGGACAAAAAATAACCATTAGATATAGTAGATATATACATGGTTCAAACCGGTTTTCGTGGACATCTCTATATACAGTAGTTGATTAGTGGTCGCCATCCGTCGGAGAAGGTGAGTTGGTCGCATTCTTGGTAGACAGCAACTGGCGACCATTTGATTAGTGGTCACCATCTTGTTTAATTATTTTATATATACATACACACACTCAAATACAACTCTTCAACCCACCAACATTATATTCTGTGTTCTCATATATATCTCCGTCGTTTGGGAAGAATATATATCTCCGTCGTCGCCACTGCGAGGAATTGTTGCAGATCGAGTACTGTATATTGACGATTGAAGCCACATCCTTCCCCTATTGCTCAAAGCGTTTGAATTGTTGAATCTTTGAAGCTCAATCTCGAACTGATGATAATGGAACATTGCAGATTGTCAAGGGATTTGGTGGCTGATATCTTATCGAGATTACAGTTAAAGTTTCTTATGCCATTTAAGTGTGTTTGTAAATTCTTCTATGATTTGATAACAAGTGATCACCACTTCATGGACACACACTATGGAATTCGCAAAGCAAAAACCGATTGTGTTCTTTTAGAGACTGGTTGGAATAGAGAATATTATTTGCTTTACAAAGAATGTTCTGAGATTGGATGCATATACTTAGACATCATAAGAACCTCAAGAGGAGCGCAGTGGGTTAAGTGTTGTCAAGGTATGTTATGCTTGATTTCGACAACGAATGATATTAATAAACTTGTTCGTGGTGATTACCTTATTTATGATATTTGGATATGTAATCTGTCCATTAGAAAAGTTAAAGCCTTACCCTCTGTTACCGTCCCTTACCGATCACCTTACAATGACTTGGAAGGTTGTCATTCTATTGTTTATAATAGATTTGGGTTTGGGATTTCTAATGACATGACTTGGAAGGTTGTCATTCTATTGTATTTTTGTTCTGTTGATGATGGAACTACTCACCAAATCACACTAGTTTATAGTCGTTCGTGGTGATTTTTGGAGTTTGAGACAGATTGATTCGGTTGAGTTTGAGACAGATTGATTCGGTTACACCTTGTCCTGATTTTACTGAGTTTGAGAATGAGACCAATGATTTTTATTTAAAAGGGAGGTATTATTGGTCTGCTTCAAGGTTATTTGATGATCCTCTCGATCAATACATGGTACCTCGCAATCCATACTTGTTTTGGTTTGACATGAATGATGAGATGTTTGGGACGATTGAGTTGCCATCTGATATTTCTATCTCTTCCATCTTAATAATGAATGAGACAATTGCTTTACTTGAATATTCAAGTGTGTGGGGTTCTAATGCGAGTGATTGCATTGTGATTTGGTTGATGATTGAAGATGACAACAATATTTATTGGCATAAACAAGCAAGCATAGATTGTGTTGAAAACTTAGATAGTTATGAATATTGGAAGCCAATAAGAATTAGGAATTTGGAATTTGGATGGTGAATTGCTTGTATTTCTAGACAAGACAAAACAGTGGTATTGGAATCATAGGGATCGTCGAGAGCATGCTAGAAGAGGTGTACAATACTTCATATCTCTGGATTTGGTAACTCAAGAAAGGAAGATTTCTCTGTAAAGAATATTACTATGGCTTCACATCCAATTGTCAGAGATAGATTTTCAAGTTTGCAACGAAAAGAATATTGATATAATAGAAGAATGGAAACACAATATTTTTAATGGTAAGCCTATATATGCTCGAGTTTACAATGAAAGACTACATTTTCTGTAAGAATGAAATAATTATACATTATTTACTTAATTGTCTCTTTATTTATGTGCGCCGAGCTATATGATAGTGGAGTACGATATGCAATACTTTTTCTATATATGCATTATAAGTATGATATTCTTGAACTATGCCTGTGTAATTTCATCAAGTTTGGTGTGATTTATTAGTCCTATTGTTATTATTATTAATTATATTATTATTATTATTATTATTATTATAAATTATGAGTTTCCTTACCTTGAAGTGAGATCATATGTTTATTCACATCATTTAAATAATCCTGAAACTTGATTACAGATTTACATCCCTTATTCATTCTGATCCTTTAAAACTACACTTAACTTTAGATAAATATATTAATGTAACTCCCAGTAAAAAAAAATAGCAAAATATCAACAAATTTAGCAACGGATTAAATAGCTACAACTTGAATATTTATAAATGTCATTGTTTTTCTGATACCTATCTTGCTCTAGCCCTATATCTTACAAACTATAATATAAGAATCTACTCAAATACACTTGTTGGGAAAAATCCCACTATCTGTGACAAATAAAATCACAGAACCGACAAGAGCGCAAATACAAAATGATACGAAATAGCCAAAATAAAATAACAGATACAAGGGACACAAGATTTAGGTGGAAAACCCAAAACGGGAAAAACCTCGGACCACCACCAACACAATATATCACTATAATAAATCTTGGGTACAAAGTTCCTGGCTACCACAAGAGCCAAACATCCAAAATCATCAAATACATTAATACTAGGCCAAATACATATATTCTGATTCACAGGCTAACAGGAATAATATCTCGTACCCAAAATATTCAATCACCACGAGCAAGGTGAACAGAATACGAATATTACGAGATTACCTAAAAGATGTCTGGAATAAATACAAACTGACCTCAAATTATTTGAGGAAGATAATACCCAAGAGATCGGCAAACCCACGACAAATAAACGCCCAAATGAAGAAGAAATTGATGATGCTCCTTCTGCGTACGCCGTGAAGAAAGAAGAAGAAAAATTAATTTTCTTTTCTTTCTTGATGCTACTGCCGAAAAGGAAGAAAGAAGAACAAATTTTAATTTTTTTCTTTCTTGCCCAAGAAGTAGAATATGCTCTGTTTCTCTCTCTATTTTTCTGATTTCCCTTGGTGAAGAATGAGAACAAAACATCCCCTTTTATAGATGTTGTTAGCCGAAGAGGGAGAAAGGGGGAGAGTCCAATTTGAAGGGAAATTATCCTCAAAACCTCATCCCCTCAACTTCATCTCTTTAACTCCTTTTCTCTAAACTTTCACTCTTCAACTTCTACCCCATGACAATTAAATAATTGTCAGAAACACTTCCTCAAGAAGATATCAATTATTATAGTGAATATAAAATTGACTTGGTCCAAATTGAGCTATTTACCACATAGGAGGGAAACCTCAACCCATCAACACTAATGCAAATTAAACAAAAATAAAAAAAGTGCGGAATAAGGGCCATCGTACTGTACAGGATAATATGCAATTAGACCACTGAACCTAAAAAATCAATTAGGTCCCTAAACTAATTAATTTTAAATCATTCTTCCAATTTCAAAGTTTCCAACATGTCATCCTCTCAAATTAATTATTTTTTAAAATAATTATTTTTAAATTTTTTTTAAAAAAAAAAAAAAGAGACTCCAGCCGGTTTCTTCGTCTCGAAGGCTGAGACGAAGAGTCGTCTCCGGCCATGGAGACGAAGAGTTTCTTCGTCTCCGGCCATGGAGAAGAAGAAACTCTTCGTCTCCATGGACGGAGACAAAGAAACTCTTCGTCTCTGGCGGTGGAGACGAAGAAACCGGTCGGACGGAGACGAAGAAACTCTTCGTCTCTGGCGGTGGAGACGAAGAAACCGGTCGGAGACGGTGGTCTCCGGGCGGTGCTGTTTTTTTGTTTTTTGTTTTTTGTTTTATAATAATAATTTAAATAATTAATTTTAAAAATTTATTTTTTAAAAAATAATTAATTTGGAAGGATGACCTGTTCAAAACTTCCAAATGGAAAGAATTGTTTGAAATTGGTTAGTTTAGGGACCTAATTGTTGTTTAAAAAAAATAAAAAAAAATGGGACCCAATTGTTGTTTTTTTAGGTTTAGTGTCCTAATTGAATTATTTGGTGCAGTTTGATGGCCTATTTGACCCTTATTTTAAAAAGCGCTAAAGTATATTTATGGATACTATCAAAAAAAGAAAGTAGAAAAGAAAAAAAGTTCCTCTACGTATTGAATAATATAATGTTTATGTAAGCAAAGAAAGGAAAAATATTACTATGGCTTCAAATCAACTGCTAGGGATTTTTAAGTTTACAACGTAAGGAACGTTGATATAACAAAAGAATGGGAACACAAGGTCTCCTATATGGGAGTCAAATTTTGGTGCCATTAGACCACAAGGTTTTGACATATCTTCAATTTATTTATAAGTATATATAATTTGTTAATTAAAGACACATAATAGATTAACCAATCATTATTGTGTGGACCATTAATTGTCCAAACAGCTATGTGGACCATACTATCAAATAATGTATATTCAGTAAACAAATAATATATTTTTAGTATATTAAAAATGTATAACACATAATATGCATATTATTTTGATCCAACATCTCCAATGCAAAATGGACTCTAATCCATTGTATAATTTGCCCAACCAAGCCATCCCATACTCAGCTGGTTTGGGCCATCTTGATTAATTATTTTATATAATATAATATGCACACACTCAAATACAAGTCTTCAACTGGCAAATTATATCGTGCACTAGGGCACAATGCATTGTGCATCTTAGTCTAAAATGACGTCGTTTTGTATCTGTCAAAAAAAAAAATTATACTTTTTATAAGCTGATCGGACAGAGAACATACCTGAGGCTTCAGGCATCCACAGTGCTTCATCCTTGTCGTCTCCAAGTTCCAGGAGGGATAGCTGCTGCTTGATGTCCAGAGGGAGGTATGAAAGTTCATCCCACTTCCAGCCACTTATTCCATTCCTGAGATCCGAAACCCAAGTTGTTCCGTCACTCCTGCGGTTGATGAAATATTTGTTATTTAATTAAGTTATTTAAACTTTAATTAGATAATAGTTAAACATATTTATTTATTGAGAAAAGGTTTAAATAGGCCATTGAACTATTTGGGGAATAGCAATTAAGCCACCGAACTCGAATAAGCTCCAAATTAATCCATGAACCTGCAAAAAAAAGTGCAATTAACATGTTTAACAGATTACCAACAAGTTTGTGATGATTAAGATGTCATATATATATATATATATAGGGTTGCATTTACATGCAAACACCTTTAAAATACAAACGTGTGGACAAAATGAGACCATAGGATTATGTATTTTGGGCGACAGATATTGATCCACGATTCATCTACTAATTAGGATCAGAATTTAAAATAGGGGTAAAAATGGTAAAGTCTACGTAATACAAATCGGGTTAATAATATAATTAAAGAAAATCACGCATGATCTAGGGAGTTTAAATTAAGGCAGGATTCAAATTAGCATCAGGAAGTGTCCGCTGATGGTACAAAGCATTGGAGACCCGAATTCGATAAAGAAACGCAAGAAAAGCAACCTTACACTGGGCAGGGTTTCGAAATAATAGAAGAAGGGATATAGTTCTATAGAACATATGCTAATGTGGTTGAGTTTGATGTTAGAAACAGTACGATGCGAAAAAACAGGGACGACCAAGTTGGAATATATGCGTACTCAATAAACTATGAAACTGTTTGTTTATTAGTGAATTAATTAGATGTGATATCGTGCAAAATTGTTTATTTATTAGTGAATTAATTAGATGTGATTGTAGACACCGAAAATTTGAACCCGATAAATGGACCGATTTAGGTGTTATTGGACCAATTTAATTAGTTGGATCATAGAAATTAAATTGATTTAATTAGTCCAATTAAATAAGATTTGGGCTATTGAATTAATTGATTAATTGGCCCAAGCCCATTTCATGTTTGAATTTAAATTATAATTATAATTTTAAATAATTTAAATATAATATTAATTTTATTATATTTGAATTTGATAATTATAATTTAATTTGAATTTGAATTAGATTATACAATAATGAACCTGGACTTGATCTTGAACAAGGTTCATTTTCCTAATTAATTAATTAATTAATTAATCAATTAAATAGGGAGTTTGTTGAGGAATGTTGGTTAGGCTTCTAGTATAAATAGAGCCTTCATTTTCATTCCAAAACACACTTGAAAGCTTGAAGAACTTGAAGGCTTAGAGCTTGAGGGCATTGAACAACTTAAGGAGTTGAGAGCATTTGAAGAACGCTTGAAGGCGTGGAGGCATCTTTTGAATGTTTTGCAGGTACTTTGGAGCTTTGCAGAATTGATTGTCTCGGAGATCTTGAAGCCTTTTGAATGCATTTGAGGACCTTCAGGCGGCTTGAGTCCATTGCATGTGTTTTTGAAATTTTGCAGGATTGATTACTTCTAAATTCTTGACGCTCGTTGTTGGAAGTCACGCCAATTAAATCCCGGAAGCTACGCCAATTAAATCCCGGAGGCACGCGCCACTTAAATCCCGGAGGCTACGCTATTTGAATCTCGGAGGCACTTCAATAGATAACGTCAGTGAAGAATCAGAGGACTAGACAGAGATTTTGTACCTGCATTGAATTATACACACGCTGTACACGGAATTTTGTGAATATATACAAAGTTTGCTTTTTTGTGTTTACAGATTTTGGCACGCCCAGTGGGACCACTCTGCCTCTCATCTCTTCACTGTTGATTCGCGGGCTCTATACGGAAGGAATCCAAATGGCATCAAGAAATCCCTCTTCCAAGATGACCTATGCTCAAGTTACCCGCTCCAAGGCATCATCCGTGACCGGTTCCGGTGACAGCCAAAACGTGGAAGGAGCAATGACTCGGAGCCGAGTGAGGAACCTGGGTGTGCAGCTGCACGGGGCCCAGGACATCGCTCGCCATATCGTTCGAAGGATTGACAGAAGCTCCACCATGCCACGCAGAGCTATACGTAACAAGGGGTCATCCACCACAATGGAGGTCGTTGGCAGCAAGAATCCTTTGAGCGAAGGAGCTCCTAACAACAATCCTACAAGTGAAGGAGCTCCCAGCAACAAGAGTCCGGCGAGCCCTACTTCCCCGAATAATACTCCAAGCAGTGGAAGCTCATCACAGTCATCACTTCCACAGAGAACCTCACCGGAATGGAATCACATATACACGATCATGCCTGCTATGACAACGAACGCGGCCTCGGTGGAGGAACAACTAGCCAACATCGCCAAGGCTCTTGAGGGGATAACTACATTTATGCATAACCAAGAGACGAGAATCAATGAGCTCAGTGAAAAGGTTGAAAGCGGGAGAAACGGCGAAACAAGTCGAGCTTCCGGGAAGCAGCCTCAAACCCAAGAAGATGAGATTGATGTCGAGTCACCACGTCATCAAAGTAGGCCAAGAATGGAAGAGACGATCTCTCGTCCACCACCGGCCGAGAAAAGTATTCCAATTTCTGAGGGCATGATACATGTCGAGCAGTTGAACGACTACATCATGGGAGCAATTAAAGGGAAGCTCGAGGGAACACAATCTTCATATACTTACACTAAGCCATACACTCAGAGAATTGAAGAAATGAAAATGCCGCTAGGCTATCAACCTCCCAAGTTCCAGCAGTTTGATGGAAAAGGTAACCCGAGGCAGCACATCGCCCACTTCATTGAAACTTGTAATGATGCAGGAACATATGGAGACCTCCTTGTCAAGCAGTTCGTCCGCTCTCTAAAAGGTACTGCCTTTGATTGGTACACCGACCTGGAGCATGGTTGCATTGATAGCTGGAATGATATGGAGCGCGAGTTTTTGACCCGCTTTTATAGCACAAGGAGGACTGTCAGCTTCTTGGAACTCACCACTACTCACCAATGGAAGGGTGAGCGGGCGGGCGCTTATATTGAAAGATGGAGGGAGTTGTGTCTTAACTGTAAAGAGAGGATATCACAAAGCTCCGCAATTGAAATGTGCATCCAAGGGATGCACTTCGAGCTCTCTTATATCTTGCAGGGAATCAAGCCTAGAACATTTGAAGAACTATCCAGTCGTGCTCACGACATGGAGTTGAGTATTGAAGCCAATGGAGGGCTCGGCATGTCAAGTATTCCTAGCTCATCTAAGGCACCTGTAAAACAAGAATTCAAGAAAGGGGGCAAGCCCTTCCCGAAGCAAGAAAAGAAGGAGGCCATGAACGTGAGAGCATCACCAATGCGGGTTTTCGCTAAAGTGACTGAAAATCCAAGGCCGAGGTCATTTTCCCGCCCATCTCGGGGTACTAGAATCATTGAAGAGATGCAGCAAAAACAGTATCCATTCCTGGATTCTGATGTTTCACCCATGTTTGATGAGTTGTTTAAACTCAAGTTAATTGAATTACCGGAGATGAAGCGTCCCGAAGAAGCTTCTAAGGTGGACGACCCCAACTATTGCTAGTATCATCGTCTCCTCGGACATCCAATTGAAAAATGTTTTGTCTTTAAAGATAAGGTGATGGGGCTTGCTCGTGATGGAAAGATTGAGCTGGCTGATGCAACTGCCAGCACCAACCAAATTTCATACGGAAGGTTCGCTCCGTTGGTTGTAGAGAGTGATGAAGAAGATGGGGGCAAGCAATACAAACGCCCGCTTCCATTCATTGTGAAACATGTTACTAAGCAACCGCCAGAGTCACCACAGGCTAATCCGGTATGCGAGAAGGATTGGGTAGTTGTTACCCGCAAAAAGCAAAAGAACAATGCTGGACACGTTAGATCTTTAAAGAGAATAACAAAGCGATGGGTTGAGAAGAACCCAGCAAGGGACCCCGCCTATGACACAAAGGTGAAAGGACGTCCCGGCGAGCCTCGACCACCAGTTGCCTTGGCTCAATACATGCCAAAGGCGCTTCCTCCGCATGGTACAAATATTCCAAGAACCCGCTTGAATATTAAAAGGAGACATGTTGAAGAGGGGGAATGTTCATTCCCCGTGATTGAAGGAGGTGACGAGGTTCAAGTCCACAAAGCCGCGTCTTATACCGTCGAGATAACTTTTAAAGATGAGGATCTATTGCTTGGTGGTACACCACATAATTGTCCGTTGTTTGTTGAAGGTTATGCCCGCGAGCAAAAGATTAAAAGGATTTTGATTGATCAAGGGTCGGCTGTGAACATTCTGTCACTCCGAGCTATGAAAGAACTTGGCATCTCCACCGATGAGCTCTCTCAAAGCCGCTTAATGATTCAAGGATTTAATCAAGGCGGACAAAGAGCACTCGGTACCATCAGACTCGACCTCAGGATCGGAACACTAAACTCGAGCACACTATGTTATGTGATAGATGCAAGGACGTCTTACAACTTGCTGCTGGGCCGGCCTTGGATACATGAGAATGGAGTAGTTCCCTCGTCCTGGCACCAATGCCTCATGTTTGAAAAAGGCGGGGTGATAGAAAAAGTGGTCGCTGATGAAACTCCCTTCATCGAAGCAGAATCATACTTTGTGGATGCAAAGTTTTACTTGAAGAAACAAGTTGTAGAGGAGGCTGAGCAAAGCAATGTTGACACGCCTCTTGATCCAAAGTGGAAAGGCAAGCAGGTTGTAGACCAAGCTCACTGCGACAAGGAACTTGTGTTCCCACTTGCAAGGATTGAAACATTAAAAGCAGCTCCAGTTAAACCGCTTAAAGATGAAGTTCAAGTTGAGACAAGTCAAACAGTGCCCGCTAAGCGCACTGGCGGCTTCGACCCTAATGCTTATAAACTTCTCTTCAAAGCTGGATATAATCCCAAAGAGCCAGAGAAGCTGGGGAAACTCATCCCAGAAGCTGGTGGGAAAGGCAAGTCAAATCAGCAGGAACCGCATGAACGGAAAGGGTTGGGTTATGTTCCCCCTAAACCAGTGCGAATATTCATAAATAGAGCCGCAAGTAATTGCATCACTTCTACAGATGAGGAAGAAAGTGATAAGAAGCAGTCTGTTTTTGATAGAATTGGAGATGTAGAATCACGACAGTCAGTCTTCCGTAGACTTGGGCCGAATCCCAAACCGGCTAAAAGAAAATCAGTACATGACAGAATCGGGCCTATTCAGAGTTCAAAAGAGCAGACCAACCCTCCTACTGAAATAGAACCCTCAAAAAGGCTCAGGAGTGCCGTCCCGTCTCGCATGAGAAGAGAAGTTAATATCCACGTCTCGTGTGGTGAAGTGTTAAAAATCCAACCAAGAACCATTGTACACACCCAAGTGCAAGGAAGGAATCAAGAAAACATTGATTCAAGTTGTGAGGCAACACCAAGTCAAGATGAGATGGCATCGTCATTTCATATAACATTATACGACGAGACTCCAGTCGAGGGTGAAGACGCAGAGGATGCGCCTCAAGAGTTAGAAGAAGGGGTACAAGCCGCAGTGGATGAACTAAAAGAGGTGGATCTAGGAACCCCTGAATGTCCTCGACCCATCTTCATTAGTTCACTCCTTTCCAACGAAGATGAAGAAATATATGTCACACTTTTGAAAGAATATATTGATGTATTTGCATGGACATACAAAGAGATGCCAGGGTTGGACCCAAAGGTAGCCGTGCACCGCTTGGCAGTGAAAAAGGGGTGTCGCCCTATTAAGCAAGCTCAACGGCGCTTTCGCCCCGAGCTCATCCCCTCAATCGAAGCAGAAGTCAACAAGCTTATAGAGGCTGGTTTCATTCGCGAAGTTAAATACCCAACTTGGATATCTAGCATTGTGCCTGTGCGCAAGAAGAATGGCCAGATCCGCGTGTGTGTAGACTTCCGAGATCTTAACGTTGCATGCCCAAAAAATGATTTCCCGCTCCCTATCACAGAGTTAATGATAGATGCCGTAACTGGACACGAGATCATGTCATTCATGGACGGCTCATCCGGTTACAATCAAATCCGCATGGCGCCAGAAGATGAGGAGTTTACAGCATTTCGTACACCAAAAGGTATCTACTGCTACAAAGTGATGCCCTTTGGTCTGAAAAATGCTGGTGCTACATACCAAAGGGCCATGCAGACTATATTTGACGACATGCTGCATAAAATGGTGGAATGTTACGTAGACGACTTGGTTGTGAAGTCGAAACTTCGCACAGATCACATGATGCATCTAAGACAAGTCTTTGACCGCTTACGGAAGTTTCAACTCAAAATGAACCCCTTGAAGTGTGCTTTCGGGGTTGCTGCTGGAAAATTCCTTGGGTTTACTGTTCGACATAGGGGCATTGAGATTGAACAAGCAAAGATTGACGCTATAGTGAAGATGCCCGAGCCAAGGAACCTTCATGAGCTTAAAAGCTTGCAAGGGAAGTTGGCTTATATAAGAAGATTCATATCAAACCTAGCAGGAAGATGTCAGCCCTTTAGCCGATTAATGAAGAAGGGTGTCCCGTTTGTATGGGATGAGGCCTGCAAGAATGCATTCCAAAGCATCAAGTCCTATTTAATGAAGCCGCCTGTGCTGACGGCTCCAATTCCAGGACGCCCGTTGATCCTTTACATCTCCGCCCAAGAAAGCTCTGTGGGTGCTTTACTTGCACAAGAAAATGATAACGGGAAAGAAAATGCCCTTTATTATTTAAGTAGAATGATGACGTCAAATGAGCTCAAATACCTGCCGATTGAGAAGTTGTGTTTGGCCCTTGTATTCGCAATCCGGAAACTCAAGCACTATTTTGAAGCGCATACAATTCGACTAGTTTCCAGGGCAAACCCAGTGAAGTATGTCATGGCAAAGGTTGTTCTTTCCGATCGACTTGCGAGGTGGTATTTATTATTTCAACAGTTTGAGATCACTTATGTACCACAGAAATCCATTAAAGGGCAAGCCTTAGCAGATTTCCTAGCTGATCATCCAATTCCTGCTGAATGGGAGTTGTCCAGTGACCTACCTGATGAGGATGTGCTTGTGGTTGAAGTTTTACCTCCATGGAAGATGTACTTTGATGGAGCGGCACACAAAGAGGGGGCAGGCGCTGGAGTTGTCTTTGTTGCGCCGGAAGGGGAAGTGCTTCCTTATTCATTTACCTTGACGGAACGCTGCTCGAACAATGTTGCCGAGTATCAAGCACTCATTTTGGGACTTGAAATTGCAGCTGATATGAAGCAGCTAAGGGTTAATATATATGGGGACTCCAAGCTGATTATCAACCAAGTACTTGGGGTTTATGAAGTAAAGAAACCAGAGTTGATTCCATACAACAGTTACGCAAAAATGCTCCTACATTGGCTGGGAGATGCTACAATTGAACACATCCCGAGGAAACAGAATAAGCAAGCCGATGCCCTAGCTGCTTTAGCTTCAACTGTATCACATCCTATAGATGAGGCTCGGTTACGCGTGTGCCAAAAATGGGTGATCCCTCCAATCTTCGAAGACGATGGCTCTCTTGACGACATTGTTGAACTCCCGACTGCCTCTGTCTATGAGGTAGATAAAGAGGATTGGAGGCAATCATTGATTGACTACCTTGCTGATGGGAAGTTACCTCAAGACCCGCGTAGGAGGATAGATGTAAGACGTCGGGCTCCTCGCTTCATATATTTCAAGGATGCGTTATATCGGCGCTCGTTTGATGGTGTATTTCTTCGATGTTTAGGTGAAGAGGAAGCTTTACAAGCGATGGAGGAGGCTCACTCTGGAGTGTGCGGTGCTCATCAATCTGGTCCTAAGTTACATTTTCACATCAAAAGGATGGGTTACTACTGGCCTACGATGGTGAAGGATTGCATAGACTATGCGCGTAGATGTCAAGCATGTCAATTCCATGCGAACTTTATCCATCAACCTCCTGAACCGCTACATCCAACGGTAGCATCATGGCCATTTGATGCGTGGGGGCTCGATGTGGTTGGTCCTATTACACCCAAATCATCAGCAGGGCATTCGTATATATTAGCAGCCACCGATTATTTCTCAAAGTGGGCTGAAGCAGTGGCTTTAAAGGAAGTGAAGAAGGAAAATGTTGCAGATTTCATCCGAGTTCACATTATCTATCGTTTTGGCATCCCTCGGTACATCCTAACCGACAACGGGAAACCATTTGATAATAAATTGATGGATAAAATCTGCAAACTTTTTGAGTTCGAGCAAAGAAATTCGTCAGCTTATTATGCAGCTGCAAATGGACTTGCCGAGGCTTTTAATAAAACTCTATGCAATCTACTGAAAAAGGTGGTGTCGAAGTCAAAACGTGATTGGCAAGAGAGGATGGAAGAAGCACTGTGGGCGTACAGAACTACATACCGTACACCAACACAAAGCACTCCATACTCACTGGTATATGGGGTTGAAGCAGTTTTGCCTCTTGAACGCCAAATACCTTCTCTAAGGTTAGCTATCCAAGAAGGTCTTACAGACGAGGATAATGTAAAGTTACGGTTGGCAGAGTTAGAAGCTCTCGACGAGAAGAGGTTGCAGGCTCAACAAAGTTTAGAATGCTATCAAGCTCGAATTTCTAGAGCTTTCAACAAGAGGGTAAGGATTCGCTCATTTCAGGTGGGTGACAAGGTGTTGGCGGTTCGTAGGCCTATCATTATTACAAGGAAAACTGGGCACAAGTTTACTCCAAAATGGGATGGACCTTACGTGGTACAAGAAGCATACTCAGGAGGCGCTTACAAGCTAATTGATGAAAATGGTGTGCGAGTTGGCCCCATTAACGGGAAATTCTTAAAGGTCTATCACCCTTAAGCACACGAGACTAGTCGATGAATGATATCCACCAAAAATGTAGTACGTGGTTAAACTGCTAAAACATCTCGCCTGTCTATGGGTGGGCCCAAGTCATAGACGCTCCTGACCCGCACGAGCTTAAACTGTGTACGGTAAACTCCTGGCCCGCATGAGTTTAAACTGTGAACGGCCCTACCTATTCAAATGGTCCTTTGAACTACGTTTGACTTGATCCCCTTTACAGGAGTACGTAGGCAGCTTAGAAACACTACTTCTAAGTTCAGTCATAACTAAAATAAACCCCTTTGTGTTACGTTTGTTCAAAATAATGTGGATGTATGAGAGTTTAGTCCTCTCTATTCATGTTGTAATTAAGAGTAAATTCTTTGGGCAGGTTTCTACTTAAAGTGACTCGTTTGGGTGTAGACTTAGTTGTTTTTGTTCACGGTTGTGTTCAAGTTGCTTTCTTCCAGGTACACTCTTTTGCACTTGTAACCGAGAAAATAGTTTGCAAGTATTGTTGAAACAAAAAAAAAAAATAAAAAAATAAAAAATTCAAGTCATATTCAAGCCTCGTTTCCGAGTGAACTCATACAAAGTAGCCGAAATATGAAAACAAGTAAACAAATGGAAAATCAAAGAGCTAAGCAAAAAAAAAAAAAGAAATCTAAAGTATTCTAAAGCTCATGAGATCTTCCTTATACGCTTCCAGCTCTCTTTTGATTGAAGTAAGTCTTTCTTCGTCTTCATCCGTCAACGTGGGGCAGTCTCGAATACGTTTAAGTTCCTCCTCAGCGGTGGTCACGGCCTCTTGCGATGCGTTATGCTGTTCTTGAGCCTTTGCCACACGGTCTTGGAGTTTCGGATCTTCGGCTTCAATCGCTTTCAACTCTTCCTGCGCATCCTTTATCGCTTTCTTCAGGATGGTTTTTCGATCGGCTGCGTCACTAACGGTTTTCTGTTCGGCAAGAAAAAGCGCTTCGGTTTGAGAAAACTTCTGTTGAGCTTCTATAAGGACACCTTGCGTTAGAACTAGCTTCGCGGCTTGAGTTTCAACGGGCAGTGCATTCGAAAGCCGCGACCGCGCTTGATCGTAATCTTTGGCTTTATTAAAGAACTCGGCCACTCGTAGCTTCAATGTTGATAGGTCCACACCGTCCCGTCCCATTTCTTGAACTCGTCTTTCAACGCTTCCTTGGTAAGAGGAGATTTTTTCAGCTGGAACCTCGTTAAGCTTCCTGCAGATACTACTCCAAACTCCTGCAATGAAAGCCGTGTATTGCGATATAAATGACTCCTCGCCCGGGAAGATAGAGGCTTGGGACGGCTCTGGCTGCATCTCCTGAGGAGTTTTGTTTAAGGGCGGCGTTGACTGGTGGGACGCTACCTCGAGGTCAAGGGTATTAGACCGTCCGTCACTTTGTCCCATTGAAGATTGATGATTCGATGACGGTGGCTCGACAGGATCCTGTAAGAAGTAGTGCATGTACGTTAGCAAATGCTAAAGTTCAGCAACATACGGAACGGAAGAATTTTGGGAGATAGCTTAACCTGGCTCAATCGTCTCCCTCTGGGCCGTTTCCAACAGCGATCTTGATCACTACCAGCATCCTCGTCCGAGCTTCGTTGCCTCGCTTGCTCCTCCCTGCTTCTTCGAACGGCATGTCCTGAGGCTTCATCCCGAGGTGACATGTCCTCTTGTGCAGGTGTTGTTTTGTTCCTCGAGGTGGTCAATTGGTCTCTTTGTTCCTCAATTCTTTCCCCCCCAACAGGTACATTTGGGTTTCCGTTAACAGCTATATCTGTGGAACGATTCTCGAGAAGGTTTGCATTCACATCGATCAACCAGGCCTTGTACTCGTTTGAAACATGCTTCTTTGGAGCAATCGGGTTCATGGGAAATGTCGCCCTGGATTGGGAGTTGATATGTTCATATTGGCGATGGAGTCGGAATCCTTCGGTGAGTGAAACATAGCGGACATCATTTGCCAATAGGCCGGGGGCATATGCTTGATAGAATCCAAATTGACGACTGAAGCGATGCGGCATGTAAGGCTCAGCTTTGCATTGAGACCCTCGGCGCAAAACGAGGAAGCTAGGACGCAAACATATGAAGTACTCAAAGTCTTCCCTATTCCCTTTGCGGTCGTCATAAAAGACGAAATCTCTATTACCCTTGTGGGAGGTACAGAGCCAAGAAACATCCCCTTTAAATATCTTCTTGCGGGCATCCATCTCGTTGTAATACCTTGCACCACCTTCTCCAGAATAAGTGACCATTTTTGGGTTTGCTAACGTGAGGTTAGGAGTCTTAAAGTGGGTTTGGTAGTAAGTCGCTAGCCATCCGTACACGTAATGGATTGGAAAAGGATCCCCTATTTGACCAGGAGAGTGGGATTCCGAGATTGAATTTAAACCAGAATAGATACTAGCAAGTACTGGAGCCGCAAGACATATCTTCTCCCCTCTAGCCATCATGCATGCTATCTTGAAAGTCTCTGGGCGAATGGTTCTTGTTGGTGTACCTGGAAGGACAAACACGCAAAGCCAACAAGATAAGAACGCGGCTAAGTAAGCTTCCTTTTCAAAATGCCGGGAGATGCCTAGTTCGATAAAGGGCGTCCTGCTCACATCTAACCACCTGATGGATTTGTTAAGTTTTCCGCTTGGGTTGTGGGTATTCTTTGGCCGGGATTTCCTGTCCTTTTGAGATGGAGGTTGAGGAGCTTGATGCGTTCGCGGTTTTCTGCACCAGAAGTCAATCCATCGCGATGCTTGAACGTAGGAGGTGTCACTTTCTTGCTGGTTTAAGAGATAAAAGGCCTCGAATAAGCTCGCACAACACCTGTTTTGGCCCCTTTTTAGGTCCAGGGCACTCGGGATGTGTTCGTCATAAATACCGCCGGACAGTGATAGTCCCCCAAGAACGTACAAATCCCGAGGCGATATGCTCACCTCGCCAGCGAGGTGATCAGGGTATTGGTGCGCGAGCACCATGCCTCGCAGAAGGCTTTGACAATGTTGATGTTGTTGTCATACGTAAACAAAGATGCAAACACAGCATCATATATTTTCGCATCCTTTAAGGTGTCGTGGGAGAAGTGAAGTGTTTCTTCAACCCACTCCCAATATCCTTTCAGAAAAGTGAATTCGCCCTCGAAGTCTATGTCTTGGCCCCACGAGACCTCAGCATTAAGCATACGATGCCCCAGTGTAGGAAGGGTGTCTTTGGAAGGTTGGTGCTGCATTCCGGGTAGCAAGGTCCACACCTTGGATGGTGAGCATTCATACTCGGGGGTCCAGTTGCTCTCGTGGTACGACACCGTGAGTTTCGGCGGGTCACGTATTGCTACGGGTGGGTTAACTGTCAGTGTGACTTGATGATCGCTATTTTTGCTCGATATCACCATGACCTCTTGCCCGTTACGTCGCTGATCTTGAAAGTACGCCATCTTGAATGTGTCAAAGTCGAAAAGTCGCTGCAAAAAATAATAATAATAATAACTATGATATATTATGCACAAATATATAGCATATATATATATATAACACAAAATTAAATTGACAAATTATATATATATATATAGCAATTTTTTTGGACTATGGTCCACACAATTTTATGGACCATGGTCTATGCAATAATGATTGTATACTTATACTACATGTGGACTACATAGGTTAATACATTCTATACATGTACATACACAATATTATATAATTATTATTGTTATTATTATTAGTAGTATTATCATTATTATTAGTAATGTTACTACTACTATTATATTATTATATTATAATATTACTATTAAAATATTAACAAAACAAAAAAAAACCCAAAAAGCAAAGTAAAAAAAAAAAACGAAAGACAGCACAGAAACGAAAAAATACAAAATGAGAAAGGAAAAAAAAAACAATAAAAAAGGGGGAAGTAAACAGAAAGAGAGATAAAAGAAAAAGAAAAGAAGAAGAAAACGAAAACAAAGGAAAAAAAGCAGAGCAAAAAAAGAGGGGAAAGAAAAAAATTATGTATGTACGTATGTGGGGATATACGTTTGTGGTGTTAATGTATTAGTGTGATATAATATGTTTGCATATGGAGCTCAACACCGGCCCAAAAACATATAAAGCTTTATCATGTAGGGCCAGCAATAGCTAAGCATAGCATGGTGTCAGCGCTTCGCTTCTGCAATCACGTGGTGTGAGAAAAGGATTGTCTTGGGAGTCCTGCATATAGACCCAGCTGCACATTAAAATGGTGTCCTCCCATTCAATCTCCTTTAATCGTCAGCGAAGCAACAACCCAGAAGTCTCCGTCAGCGAAGCAACAACCCAGACGTCTCCGTCAGCGAAGCAACAACCCAGACGTCTCCGTCAAAACACTACGCAAATTTGCGATGTTGTAGAAAGCTCTAGCTGCCGGCGGCTTCTGCAAAAAAAAAAAACAAAAGTCCCGTCGGTGAACTCCAACAATCGGCAAGACGAACAGAGGTCAAGCAACCTTCAAAAAAATTCCGGCGATCTGCGGCTTCTGCAAAAGGAAAAATAGCTCCGCGCCCTGGTGATTGTTCCATTCTCGTTCGACGGCGGCAGTTCGAAGGCGGACCACGTCTCTGCGGCGACTTCCGCGAAGAACTCCGGCGAAGGCAGCGATGGTACGAACTTCCGGCGACTTCGACGAAGAACGAACTCCGGCGACTTCGACGAAGAATGAACTCCATAGCGGTAATCTGCCAGCAACGGCTTCCAGCGAGGAGCTCCAACGCGTAGTGTTCCGACGACCTCTGGACACCGACAGTACTGGTGGTTGCACGGCAACAAAAAAAAAAACACAAAAAAAAAGAGACAAAACTCCGGCTGATCGGCGTCGACAATCTCCGGTGGAGAGCTCCGCCAGCACCGTAGTTCGAACACTGCAAATAGAAACTCACACTCCGGCGGGAACACGTGGTTCCTTTCGCATTGCTCATTGAAAGAGTTCTTCGCTGAGAGAGTTCTTTGAAGAGGTTGATGGCGGCAGCAAAAAAAAAAAAAAAACAAACAACAAGAAAACCAGGTTCCTCTCTGTCAACAGGAAAACCAGGTTCCCCTCTGTTCATGTTTGTGGCGGCTTCATTATGTATTGCTTGGTCTCCTGTAGATAAAAACGCATATAGAAAAGGATGGGAGACAAAGGTAAGAGCGGAGGTTTACCTTGCTGGACGAAATTTAATCTGGTTTGCACGTCTTTGTTCGTTCGACCGGTATAGATGGGGGTGTGATGGAGACGGTATTTATAGTGTACCGTGGGGAAGTGATAGAGTTGGAATCAATCCTATCGCCGCTGAAATTCCGCATGGGATGAGTTTGAGTATGAGTCGGGCGCATCCTTGCAGGGAGGGCAGTTCGATTGTTACTAAGATTTGAATTGGCTTAATTTTAGTTGGAGTTGGTGACCTCAATGGGCAACAATCTCTTTCTTAGAATAGAGATTTTAACAATCAAAGACTTGTATTGAAGATGATGGTGAAGGATTGCATATATTGTGAATATTGTTTATAGGAATTGACATAGACTATGGAATTGAAAGTGAAGGGGCTTGGGCCAATGTTTACAGTAAGCACAATATTCAATATTCAACATGACGAAACCAAAGAAAAAAAAAAAAAACTTGAAAAAAACAAAAAAACGAAGGGAAAAAATCTCATATGTTTGGGTCCCTGTAATGCACTACTTTAGCTATATTCAAGTTTATAAGTAACTGTGGCAATTTAATCTGTTTGTATTCGCGAAATATTCAGACGTACATTTGGGTCCATGGAATTTGGATGCACCACGACGAGTATAAAGGACTGTTTGTTAAGTTTCAAGACTTCCTCGTTCCAAGCACATTAAGCGGCATGTCCCGGCAAGTCTTGAGGGGGCAATTTGTAGACACCGAAAATTTGAACCCGATAAATGGACCGATTTAGGTGTTATTGGACCAATTTAATTAGTTGGATCATAGAAATTAAATTGATTTAATTAGTCCAATTAAATAAGATTTGGGCTATTGAATTAATTGATTAATTGGCCCAAGCCCATTTCATGTTTGAATTTAAATTATAATTATAATTTTAAATAATTTAAATATAATATTAATTTTATTATATTTGAATTTGATAATTATAATTTAATTTGAATTTGAATTAGATTATACAATAATGAACCTGGACTTGATCTTGAACAAGGTTCATTTTCCTAATTAATTAATTAATTAATTAATCAATTAAATAGGGAGTTTGTTGAGGAATGTTGGTTAGGCTTCTAGTATAAATAGAGCCTTCATTTTCATTCCAAAACACACTTGAAAGCTTGAAGAACTTGAAGGCTTAGAGCTTGAGGGCATTGAACAACTTAAGGAGTTGAGAGCATTTGAAGAACGCTTGAAGGCGTGGAGGCATCTTTTGAATGTTTTGCAGGTACTTTGGAGCTTTGCAGAATTGATTGTCTCGGAGATCTTGAAGCCTTTTGAATGCATTTGAGGACCTTCAGGCGGCTTGAGTCCATTGCATGTGTTTTTGAAATTTTGCAGGATTGATTACTTCTAAATTCTTGACGCTCGTTGTTGGAAGTCACGCCAATTAAATCCCGGAAGCTACGCCAATTAAATCCCGGAGGCACGCGCCACTTAAATCCCGGAGGCTACGCTATTTGAATCCCGGAGGCACTTCAATAGATAACGTCAGTGAAGAATCAGAGGACTAGACAGAGATTTTGTACCTGCATTGAATTATACACACGCTGTACACGGAATTTTGTGAATATATACAAAGTTTGCTTTTTTGTGTTTACAGTGATATCGTGCAAAACTGTTTATTTGTTAATGAATTAATTAGATTTGAAGGATGCAGTACGTGGATGTGATAATTAATTAGATTTAACTAATTTGAATGATGCAGTACGTGGATGTGATAATATGGTGCATGAACGGAATTGGGCGTTAGTATTGTTGTGTGCACACACACTAGTCACACAGTGCACACATGTTCCGATAGATTTCTTATACTCAAATCGCCAAATGTTTGGAGCAATGTTCAAGATTGAAACATGATATAATTAGAACGGTGTTAACCATTGGGCTGCACATGCACACACGAATGTGTGCACATCACGTAACGCAGATGGTTGGGAATTCAAGTAATATCAAATGTATGCATACATCTGTGTGCTGATGTGCACACGGGCATGACATAACCAACATAGTGTGCAAACTCCAGAAGTAGTTGTTGCACTCCTAACTATTAGTGGCCACCACATACGTGTACAGAAGAAGATTAAATGACTGAGCAAAAACCGTGTACAGAATAAGATTAAATGACTGAGCAAAAACAATGGGGAATATCATTGAGTAATAAATACGGCAGCCAAAAACCAAATAGATACAGTAGGAGGAATGCCATTCTAACTGTGTAATAGTAAGTAGTAAACATCAATTAAAACCAAAGTAGTAAACATTAATTAAATAAGTCATGCATTCTTGCTATAGCTCATTACATTCCAAATCTTCCAAACAGTCACCATATTTATGTTGTTTTGAAGGTTGGGCAGTGGAACACATGCCCTACATAAGACCTAGAAAAGAATGGGGCAAAGGATAGAGCATCAGGTGTGTGCATTTCAGCATAACAGTCTGTGAACAGCGAATTCAGAAAACAAGGAATACAAAGTACCAACCACAAACGAATACATGCCAAATCAAGTTTAGAGATGTCATGGTACGCCGTCAACTGTAAGTCCTCCATCAGTCTATCCGTGAACCAAGCCACCCTTTGTTCACGGGGTTGAGAAGTATCCACAACTATATGAAGCCGCAACAACAAAGGATATAAATATAGAGCCACAACACACTTAATACTGATCATGATTATAAGTGGATGAAAAGAAATAGAAACAAACCGTGGTGAGAGTAGACACAAATAACCTAGAAGGGAGTGACGAGTCCCTGGACACCTCTCGGCAATTCAGAACACACGCCCAAGCATCTACAACATTGAAATACATAAAAAACACATAAAACTACAACACATATTTGATTGAATTATAGGAGTAGTGCACACATCTAGCTACGGAGGTGCACACAACATATGGAAGTAGATAGTAGTGTGCAAATATGAGTAAAATTGGATGCACACATAGCCAAGAAATTTACAAAGAACGTACCAAACCCACCTGCTAATCAGTTATAGGCTGTACAAATTGCTGAGATAATATGCTACTTTCAGGCGGGAGACATTGATCACCTTGCTGCAACATTTCTTATAACTCATAACATTGCTCATGGAATCAATTTGACTATACCACCCCAAAACGCAGAAGGAAACACCCCAAACAATTGCCCTTCCCTAATCTGACTAAAATCCCAAACCTAGCAAAACCCCACCCCCCTCCCTAAACCGTACAGTAATGAGAACCTTAACAACACACACAAAACACCCACCGACATGCGGAAAAACAAAACACAAACAACAACAACAAAAGGGGGATAAACCCCTACCTCGGCCGACAATTGCACCCGGTGGTCCCCGCCACCTGCCTCGACTGTGATCCCCAGCCAAAACCATATGAGATGTTGGAGAGTAGCAAGAACGACCAGAGCGATTCGCGATTAAAGGGGTGTAGAGAAACATGCAACTGCGATCGAGGAAGAAGAAAAGAGGGGTTTTGGATGGACGAAGCACACGCGAGTGAGTATAGGTGTGAGAGAGAAATAAATAAAAACCCCCAAATGCCCCCAGTAGAAATAAAAACTAGAAAATAAATATAGACACGCCAGCCTACAGTAAAAAATTCCCAAAACGAAAACAACAAATCATAGCCGTGTATACCCTCAATCGAACGACCAACATTCATCCGGAAGTTTGTATTTTAAGCACTGTTTTTATTTGAATACAATCCTATATAGGGTATGTATATGTGTATATATTTATATATATATATATATATATATATATATATATATATATATATATATATATATATATTCTTACCGTGCGTCGGTGCGGTCAAATTCCAGAATACACCAACATTGTTAACAATATGCACCAACAGTGTAATAAAAACACACCACAATGAAATGCAATAAAACATCACAAAATACACAACAAACTCAAAAAAATACACCATATAACTCACCACCCCCAATGGTGTATTTCCGAACAGTGTATGGTGTTTTTACTCACACCTAATGGTGTGTGTTTGGTGATGCATGGCTCTGTTTACTCTGTTTTGTGTTGTGTATTTTCCTAACGTTGATGGTGCATATTTGTTGAACTATTGGTGTTGCCGCACCGTAAGAAATAGCTGCACCGTAAGACACTGCCGCACCTGAACCCGCATATATATATATATATATATATATATATATATATATATATATATATATATATATAAAGATAAAGATATAAAGATATAAAGATGTAGTACTTTTAAATCAAAATGTAATATTAGAAGTTGAAGAGTTACTTATGAGAAAAAGAGTTAATTCCACCAAAGGTCCCTTGTCTTTGGTGGCAATTCCAAATTTAGTCCTAGACTATCGTTTTTGCCATTTCACATCCCATACTATTATTTTTTGGACACTTTTAGTCATTCTCATGACTTTTCTTATTTTTAATAAAGGCATTTTTGTCTCTTCATATTTTTCTTTTGTTATTTTTCCAGTTTCAACCAGTTTAATTGGTTTAGGACTTTAGATAACCTCTGATTTTTAGTAATCATATTTTTCAACCGGTAGTAAAGTCCTAATCCAATTAAATCGGTTGAAACCAAAAAAAAAAATTACAAAATGAAAATATGAAAAGACAAAAATGACCTTACTAAAAATAAGAAAAGTCATGAGAACGACTAAAAGTATCCAAAAAATAATAGTCTGGGATGTTAAATGGAAAAACAATAGTCTGAGACTAAATTTGGAATTTCCACCAAAGACAAATGACCTTTAGTGGAATTAACTCTAAGAAAAATTATAATACTTACGACGGAAAGCATAATACTTATGAAAAAATCAGACCCATTTCACTGAGGAAGAGAGCTCTGCATTTACTGTTATGAGAGTATTAAATGATGAAAAGATTGTTTATATAAATATGAATAAGTAACATAAATTAAAAAAATTATTTATTTTTTTGTGTCAATAAGAAAACAAATATGTCTTACCCACACTTTGAACAGAACTGAATGAAACAATAGCAACTATTAATAAAGATTCAAAAAAATATTACAGAATATCTTATATTAACATTACCTCTTCGTCATGAAAGAGGCGTTATTTGCTTTTGCTTGTTGTGCCTCCATCCATCTCAGGAACTTCGTAGGGTAGGTTTTGACCAGTCGGAACTCAGATTGCTCTCCTTGTATGGAGAGGGCTTGCAAGGATGTATTGAGATGACATTTCAAAAGAAATTTGGAGTATTTTGGCAGCACCTTTCGTTTGAAGAATTAGCTATCAGTTTGAACTATTTAGAGCTAAACTAATAATTATTAGATATTAATTGTGTTATTGGAGAGTAAACTGTCCAGTGCTGTAATTTAATTAATGATGTGACTGTGCCTATTCGGTTCCTTTTATCTTTTAACATTCAATCATTACTCCTTATCAGTATCAGTAATAATTGTTTTATAATTGATCTAGAACTTTCTTTCAATGAGCGGGAAAACTAAGGTTCTGCTTTATTATAGTAAAAGAAAAGATATAGTCAAGTTGAGGTGCGGCCGCACCAATAGTTATTCAAATATGCACCAACAATGTTAGGAATTGAAATGCACAATAAAAAAACATGCACAAATTAGGTACGCATCACAAAAAACAGACCATTAGGTATGAATAAAAGTATCACACAGTGTTCGGAAATGCGCAATTAAAGTGTGGGGAGTTTGGTACATTTTTTTGGGTGTGTTATGCATTTTTGGTGTATTTGTGCATTTCATTGTTGTGCATTTTCCTAACAGTATTGGTGTATTTTGTCAAGCGATCGCACTACCGCATGGGATGACGCGGCCGCATTTGAACTTTTGTCTATAAATAAATAAATAAATAAATAAATAAATAAATAAATATATATATATATATATATATATATATATATATATATATATATATATATATATATATATATATATATATATATATGCCAGTGTTTCAGTGAGTCCATCCTCTTTTTTTTTTTTTTTTTTTTTTCACTTATCAGTGGTAATTTTGGGATCAATGACCTAAGTTCATCCTATTATTGGAAAGCTTATAGTGAGAATCAGTAAAGGAGAAGTGAAAGGGGGATCATCATTATTATTGTAAAGCTTGTTGTATACAGAGGATGGTCCATAATATATATACAAAGGTGGTGAAAGGTTAGGAAGGTAAAGGGGCGGTAAAGGCAGTTATAACAGCCTGCTTTGATTACATGAAGGCATTTGATTATCCTACCCTTCTACATTATCTGTTGTGCTCATATTAATAATATTATCCTCTGTTCCCCCCCCCCCCCATGTAAGCTGGAGCATGCAAGTCCTGTAGGCTCAGCTTAGACTTGAAGAGCTGGAAGTGGGATATAGGAAGAGGCTTAGTGAATCCGTCGACTACTTGATTCAAGGAAGTCACAAATAGCATCTTAATTAGCCATTGACTTAGCTTTTCTCTAACAATATGACAATCAATGTCAAGGTGTTTGGTGCGCTCATGAAACACATAGTTTTCAGCAATTGCTACTGCGGATTTGTTATCACAAAATATGGTCGCTGGTTTGTTCATTTCAACTTGCAGATCTTTGAGCAAATATGTTAACCACTGGACTTCGCAGACAGTAGCTGCTAATGCACGGTACTCGGCTTCTGATGATGATCGTGAGACCGTTGATTGTTTCTTGGACCTCCAGGAAATTAATGCAGGGCCAAGGAAGGCACAGTAACCTGTGATGGACTTACGAGACTCTGAACAGGTTGCCCAATCAGAGTCTGAGAACACTTTCAATTGTAGATGAGTGTTTGCCGGATAGAACAAGCCTTGGCCTGGCGATGCTTTGATGTACCTCAAAACTCGATGCACAGCAATCAAGTGTTTATCTGTAGGAGCATCCACGAACTGGCTTAGCTGCTGAACCGCATATGTGATGTCGGGTCTCGTGGCTGTAAGGTACAGGAGTCTCCCCACTAATCATCTATAGCTGCAGATATCAGTGAGGGGTGTGCTATCTCCATGAGCCAATTTCAGGCCTTGCATCATCGGGGTGTTGGCTGGTTTGCTACCAAGAAAACCAGCATCCTCAAGGATTTCCAAAGCGTATTTGCGTTGACTGATGTTCAAACCATTCGTTGTAGCAATAGCTTCTATCCCCGAAAAATAACCCAGGGAGCCCAAATCCTTGATTTTAAACAAACTGTCTAGGAATGCTTTGAGGTCTTGAATGAGGTCGATTCTGGAGCTTGCAACCAATATGTCATCGACATATACAAGTAGAGCAATAAAGTTGGTGGTGTCTCCTTTGGTGAATAAAGAGGGATCAGACTGGGATTGCTTAAAACCGTGTTGAGAAGGGCAGCACTTAATTTTGCATTCCACTGTCGGCTGGCTTGTTTGAGGCCATATAAAGACCTCAAAAGTTTACAGACTTGATTCGGTTTGCTGCTTTGAAATCCGGGTGGCAACACCATGTAGACTTCCTCATTCAAGTCACCATGGAGGAACGCATTACTGATGTCCATTTGATGTATGTACCATGCTCTAGAAACTGCCACACTCAGAAATTTTCAGATAGTTGTTATTCTTGCTACCGGAGAGAATGTTTCCAGGTAATCCACACCAAATTGCTGGGTATACCCTTTTGCAACCAGTCTCGCCTTGTACCTTTCAATAGTACCATCGGCTTTGAGCTTGACTTTATAAATCCATTGCAACCTATAGGAACCTTTCCTGGAGGCAAATCAGTTAACTCCCATGTTTTATTGTTCCGGAGAGCAGTGATTTCTTCACCCATAGCCTCTTTCCAGCACTCATGTTGGATGGCTTGATTATATGTCTTGGGCTCATTTATGTTAGTCACTGCCATGGAGAAGTGCTTGTGTGAAACCATTAAACTGTCATAAGATATTACCTTTGAAAATAGATGTGGGGATGTTCTGTTCTTTATGGCAACATCGCAGTAGTAGTCTTGCAGTTTGCTTGGTGCTTGACGTTGCCTATTAGATCTCCGGGGTTGATTAGGAATGACAGTGTGATGAGTGTCTAAGTTGCCTTCATCATCACTGCCACCACCACTGTATGTCTCAGGAATGATGGTGTGAGGAGTATCTAAGTTACTTTCACCAATATTGCATGCCTCATTATTCTCTGAGTGTGGTAGCATGGGAGTACTGAGTTGGGCTTCACTATGGGGACTACCAGTATGGCGTTACTCACTGTCAACCTGCTGTGAATTGTTATTATGCTCCTAAAAATCAAATTCTTCACAGTTAGAGAGTGGAATGAAATTAAAGGTAAAGAAGGTACAGAGGATTGTTGTTCCATCTTGTGCTGATCAAGATCGGCCAAGGGAAACTGCTTCTCATAGAATACTACATCCCGTGAGATAAATGTGGCTCCACCATGAAGATCATACAACAAATATCCTTTTATGTTGGCAGGTATCCCTATGAACATACACTTCCTACTACGTGCCGCCATTTTATGACGTGAATGTGGTAGAGTTGATGCATAGCATAAACATCCAAACACCCTGAGGTTACCAAGATTAGGATCTTTCGCATGTAACTTGCGATAGGGACTTAGCCATTCAAGGATTGGTGGACGGCAGGCGATTTATGATGAAAGATGCATGAAGAACACACTGCCCCCAAAACTCAAGAGGGAAACCAGCCTGAAATCTGAGGGCTCTTGCAACATTTAAGATATGTTGGTGCTTGCGTTCAACCACAGCATTCTGTTGTGGTGTATTCACGCAAGACCTCTGGTGAACAATCCCATTCTCAGCAAAAAAACTCAACATATTAAATTCCATGCCATTGTCACTTCGTATAACTTTGATAGGCAGCCCAAACTGAGTTTGCATGATTTTATGAAAGTTTCTTATCAAGCCATGAGTCTCAGATTTGTTTCTCATTAAGTGGATCCATGTGTATCTCAAATGATCGTCCACTATGGTTAAGAAATAACGCTCTCCTCCTAATGATTGAACTAGAAATGGTCCCCAAATATCAACGTGTATCAACTCAAAGCATATATTTGTCATGGTGCTGCTCAAGGGGAATGTTTGTGTTTGGCAAAGTGACAAACATCACAGGCTAAAATCTTTGTGTGAGAAACATTTATATCACTCAAGTGATGCATTTTATTCATAGGGAAATGCCCTAACCTTTGGTGCCAAACCTCAGCACTACAATTCATGGCAACATGTTTACAAGTATTAAAATGACTTCCTGGTGATTGGAGCAGCAGATATAGCCCACTAGCAAAACCAGCTATCTTCCCATGGCTCCCCCGGAGAAGACACTGATCAAAGGAGAATGTTAATGTGCATGGTGAGTTTTGGAGCAATTTACTAACTGAAACAATGTTAAATTTAAAAGAAGGCATGTGCAGAGCATTTCTTAACCACAAGTCATCATCTAATTTCACATTTCCCACGTGTTCCACTGTAACATGTTTTCCATCTGGAAAACTAACAGTTATCCCTTCAACAGTATAATAGTCATCAAATAGTTCAATGGAGCAGATTATATGGTCAGAAGCACCAGAATCCAGAATCCAATTGGATGAAGATAGGGCAATAATATTAATTAGAGGAGGGATAATGCACTTGCCTTCACCTTGTGACTCGGTTTTGGTGAATTTTGGAATGAGAGAAACTGCAGGTGTGGTTGAGGTTCCAGTCTGCCCCATCTGAAGTTGAAGAAGAGAAATCAACTTTTGAAGCTGATCAGAAGTCACGTTGCCGCTGCCGTCAATGCTCGAGCTGCTGCAATCTAATGTTTGCCTTTTGATTTAAAGCCTGGAATCCACCCCGGTGGATATCCATGCTTTTTGTAACATTTCTCTACTGTATGTCCGGTCATGCCACAAAAGGTGCACTTAGGTGCTTTGTTTCCACCAGATGCGTTCATGTTCCTCCGGTTGCCAAATTGATTAACAGCTGCAACAATATCTCCTGTGTTGGCCTGATCAGCTTGATTAGTTTGAAGGCAGTTGGCGTGACGCGAACCTGGTTGGCCCGATCTTCTCTTCACACTCCAATTACAAAAATATTGTAGGATGGTTTATTCGGTTGGGTGAATTTGAATTGAAGGTTTGATTTAGGTTGGGGAAAAGGGCTAATTTTTGGATTTTTATAAGTCCTCGACCACACCGGGTTATAAGGTGATACGTAGGATAAGAATGACGCCACAAGTAGAGTTTTACACTTGATAAGTCAAGTTTTCCATGACCAACTCACAGCCGAACTCATTCCGAGTTCCAGAAAACACTCAGTTTTCTAATTCAAAAATTCTCAACCCTATATTTTATTTGGCATGCAATGGCCTTAAATAGCCATTAACAAACATATTACAACCACATAAATTATAAATGAGATAATTATTAAAATATAATAAACTAATCCTAACCAACAAACTAGGATAAACATAAATAATAATAATAATATAATTCTAACAAACTAAATCTAAAATAATTTAAAGATAATCATCCTAATTAATTAATTAATATAACTAATTTTAAAATATTTTCAACAATTCACGTGGCCACAACATGGCGTGACCAAGTTCTAGGCCACTTAAATTCAGATTCACAATATTCAATTGCCTCTCAAATTTCTCAGCCATGACGAAAACTTTGTGCATTTCCGGCAGCGGATCGAGGACGAGAACACCTGACTTGAGAGAGTTATAGTCTTCGTTTAGGCCTTGCAAAAATCTGATAATTTGATCAACTTCTCGTTCGTTTCTGATTTGATCCACTAGATCACAGGAGCACCGTGGATCACACTTGCAAATAGGCAAAGGTCGCAGTTCATTCATTTTCTCCCATAGAGTTTTGCATTTTGTATAATAATCATTCACCGTCAAATTTTCCTGTTTCAATGAGTATATTTCATACTGTAGAATTGAGTTCCGATGTGGATCTTGTTGGGATAACCTTCTGCTTAAATCGTTCCAGACCTCCCTAGCTTTATCCATATACATTATGCTTTGAGCTATGGTCGGATGAACAGATTTGCGGATCCAAGAGCAAACCATCATATTACACCTTCTCCAGGCGGTATATTGTGAGCTCGTCCTGTCCAGCGTTGTGATGATACCGTTAACCGCACTCCATTTGTTCTTTACCTCTAATGCTACGTGCATGGATATATTCCAGGAACCGTAATTACCGCTACTTGTAAGCGGCGGACTGACGAGAATCGCATTGGCGTTCTCATTGCTGCTAATGTAGAGAGGATTCTCAATATCCTCAAGGTTGTTCCTCTGTGGAGTCAAGCTACTCTCTGGATTGGTCGTCACCGTTTCTTGGCTCGATTCTCCGGCACCGGAAACTGCGGCGGCATAACTCCCTTTCTGCTGCTTTGATACCATATTGGAGAGCTTGCAGTGAGAATCAGTAAAGGAGAAGTGAAAGGGGGATCATCATTATTATTGTAAAGCTTGCTGTATACAAGGTTGGTCCATAATATATATACAAAGGTGGTGAAAGGTTAGGAAGGTAAAAGGGCGGTAAAGACAGTTATAACAGCCTGCTTTGATTACATGAAGGTCTTTGATTATCCTACCCTTCTACATTATCTGTTGTGCTCATATTAATAATATTATCCTCTGTTAGTCCGTGTAGACAGTTCTGAGTCATTTTTAATATTTGAGATCAATGGCTTAGATTTGGTCCACGTATACGTTGCACCAATATAATGGCAATTCCGATCCTCTGCAAACTGGCTTGCAATTTGCCAACCATTTCAAGACTTGTGCCGGAGAACTTCTGCCTCCTTAATTGGATCCTTCGTCGCCATTGTTATGCTTCTTCTACTGGTGTTGCTGTCAACCATTGCCCTTCACAGAAGCCATTAGACTGGTGAAGATTACGCACTGAAAACTCTTGTGTTCTGTGTTCAATTCTCAGTCTGTTTTTGGAGAAACAACTGAGGTTGCTTGTGTGTGTAACAAACATGTTGTAGTTTTTTATTTTTTGGACCGTGAAGGAAACATAAGGTCCAGATTATAGTCAAATGAATTGTTAATACAACTACAAGGTTGGAGATCAGATCTGACTCATATATATGAAGCAAAATAATTGAATAAGCTATATTAAAGATTTTTTTGCTAGGGTTTTCCCTGAATAAGAATCAAATGCCGACGCAATTCGAGCAAAATCCAGATTAGGATGATAGTGGTGGACTACCAAATGCCATATACGACCAAAGAAAGAAAGTGGAAAAAAAAAAAGGTTCTACACTTTCCTTAATTTTCAATCTTTGATCAACTTAGATGGACAGATGAGATTAATCTATACTTTTTACCTAAGTATAGTTCTCACTCGAAGCTACCCCTATTGCCTATTTTATGGACTAATTCACATGTGTTGTATATATGAAGTTCCCCATTATCACTTGTGTTCTATGTTTACTTGTTATATATGCCATATATCAGCCAATAGGAGAACATAGGTGTATGTTATATTTGCATTTTAGTATGGATATTTTATTTTATTTTTTTTGCATGTATATTGGAAATAAAAAATGTATTCTTCGAAAAAATTAAGTGAACTAAATGCTCTAATAACTTTTTAAGAAATTTAATAATTATGTTTCTTGGGTAATATCAAACACGTTTATTACTTTTACACATGTACAGCAAACACATCCCCTGAAATTATTTCTTCAAGAATTGATTTGGTAATTAGTTTAACATGTAATTTTTGTATGTGCATGGGGTTGCAGTAATATTATTTCACTGAAAACATACCAATTAATACTGAACTAAAAATCCATAACCAAAATATGAGATAACGAATATAAGATGGGCGGCAGTAAAAAAAGAGAATGGAAGTGACAAAGGAAAAGCAAAATGATGGAACATATACTTAGATAAGATGAGAGAAAATATAATAATCTGCATGAAATATGATCATATCAAACCTTTTTAAAAATAAAACGGCAAATACATTAGGCGAGAAGCCAATTACAATTGACCAGCCTAGCAGCGGCTTGGTCAAAACATAATCTTATTTCGATAAGATACAATTGGCCTCCATGAAACGTGCATACCGAGTACACATTCACCCCTAGACTATTTTTAATTTGTCTAACAAATGTCCAAGCTAAGGATTTAGAATTCTAAATCCTTGGACATTTGTTAGACAAATTAAAAATAGTCTAGGGGTGGATGTGTACTTGGTATGCACGTTTTATGGAGGCCAACTGTATCTTATATAAATAAGATTATGTTTCAACCAAGCCGCTGCTAAGCAAGTCAATTGTAATTGGTCTCTCGCCCAATGTATTTGCCGTTTTATTTTAAAAAAAGGTTTGGCACTGAGCCGGGCAAAATCCAACAACCGTGTGATAAAGGTTTAGGGTTCTCTTAAAATAGGCCCTATTTTAAGAAAACCCTAACACTTTATCACACGGTTGTGCAACTTGTTTGAACAAGTTGTAGGAAATTGCACCATGTGACAAATTAAACCAAGAAAACATTATTAGACCTAACACTAACAACAACGTTTCCATCCTAAAAAAAAAAAAAAAAACCGTTTCCATGCTGCTGCTTATAACTTTAATTTTAGTGGGTTTAATTTTCTTGACAGACAGCTTTATGTATGTATAAAGGAAGATATATATAGATGCATTCGTTGAGTTAAAGTAGTGAGGTTGAGATGTGGGTTTCTTGTGAGTCACGCCAATAGTTTGATAGGTCTCATGAATTTTGCATGGAGTTTAATTTGTTGAAAACGTAGTATTACATGATCTGCCTGCTTCCCACCACATAACAACAAACCTTATTGTTATCAATTTATCATCATGTACATGTACACCTATAGATCATATATATGTCAGGATCAAAAAACGCTAGATAAAACATTTATTACTAAGTCAAAAGATATCATTAGGATTGAATGCGTAATTTTATTTTCTTACGTAGTAATCAATTCCACCGTCTCACCATAATGCAGGTCGGGTCGGATCAAGATGAAAATGTAATACTTATACGCACAAATGTTATACTTATATGCTCAAATGTAATACTAATTAGGAATAAAAATTTTGTTATTTATAAAGGTAAATGTATACTTATAAGAAAAAAAGCAATACTTTAACATTTTGATTTAAAAGTATTATATTTTTTTCTCTAAAGTATTGTATTTTCCCTTACAAGTAAGCGGCATTTGCCACCATTACTTATTATGAAAAATGTAATACTTTTGATGAAAAATATAATATTTTACATCGAAATGCAAAAGTATTACATTTTTCATTATAAGTAATATATATATATATATATATATATATATATATATATATATATTCATGATTAGTATTACAGTTGAGCATATAAGTATCACATTTACAACACAAGTAAACATGCATGTTAGGAATAAAAGAAGTATAGTTGACTTCATTTTTCCTTTCTCCTTGACAACACTTAATTAATGTCGTAACCCGAATAGTTATCGGTTCATGGGTAAAGGGGTAATTAGAAGGTATAACTAGTTAACTGATAACTGTTAGCTGAATGGGTTAATTAGAGGGTATAACTAGTTGATAACATTAGTTGATTGTAGAAAGGTGTTTGGTAAATTAGTTGTTAGCTGATAGTTGTTTGGTATAATTTCTTTTCTAAAAAAGCTAATTAGAAAAGTTGATTTGAGCAGCTTTTTGAATTTTCGTATTTTGGAGTTACAAAAAACTAATTAGCCTAACACTTATATTGATTTTTTAACCAAGTCAAACAATTAATAGTGATCAAATAAGCCAAAATTGGTTGATAATCTAACTATTTTACCAAAATATAATTGGGATTATTTGGTAATCTGCGGTTAGCAATAGCGGATTGTATTAGCGGTTAACGAATAGCAAATTGTGTTAGCGAGTTTGACCAGCGGATTGTATCAGTCATTTGTAAAAAGATGTTTGGTAAAATTAGCTGTTTAAATTAGCGTTTAATATGTAAAATGAGCTAAAAGGACATTCATATTATTATTATTATTATTATTATTATTATTATTATTATTATTATTATTATTATTATTATTATTATGTAGTAATAAAATAATATTTACAAAAACAACAATAACAACAATATTAATAATAATACAAAACAAATATATATATATATATATATATATATATATATATATATATATAGATTTAGGTTCTGGTGCAGTTAGGGTGCCCAGGTGCGGTTGTGCGATTTAATTTGGGCCTTTCATCTCGCTTAAATCAACGTTCAAGATTATCAAAGTTTTTAAAAAAATGGGGTGGCAATTTTGTAATTTTTGCATCTAGGTCAAAATTAAGGTGAGCGGATCTGTGATTAATGTGCGTGAGTTTTGTTCTTAATGTGCGTGTGTTTTGTGCTTAATGTGCGTGAGTTTTGTGCCTAATGTGCGTGGAGTTGTGCTTATCGTGAGTAGTTGTTAAAACTTAATGTCTGTGAGTTAATATTTAAAGTGCGTGGGTTTTGTGCTTAATGTGCGTGATGTTGTGCTTATTGTGCGTGGGTTTTGTACTTAATGTGCGTGAGTTTTGTACTTAATGTCAGTAGTTGTTGAAACTTAAAGTCTATGAGTTAATATTTAAAGTGCGTGAGTTTTGTGTTTAATGTGCGTGAGGTTGTGCTTAATGTGTGTGGGTTTTGTACTTAATGTGCGTGAGTTTGTGCTTAAAATCTAACACTTAAGGTGCGCCTTAACTTATACTTCTTTGTTCCAGACACGCGTTCTTTTTTTCATTGATTTGAGCCGTTGATCTAAATTTGATCAACTGCTCAGATTTAACTGCACAACCGCACGGGAAGCTATACCCGCACCTGAACCCTTCCCTATATATATATATATATATATATATATATATATATATATATATATATATATATATATATATGTATGTATGTATGTATGTATGTATGTATGTATGTATGTATGTATGTATGTATGTATGTATGTATGTATATAATAAAACTTATAAATAAATAAATAAAAAGGCAAAGGCAATAATATAAATATGTAAACAAATAAATAAAAATATTTGTTAACTTTTAATTATATAATATTTTATCTAACTATATTTTAAATAATAATGTATTATTAATATTTATATTTTTATATAATATAATAAAAATAAAAGTAAAAAATAAAAATAAAAAATTGTGGAGCATGAGACTCCCTTAAAAGGGAAGCCTCATACTCATTTGCCCAGGGCTATAAACGAAACAAAATTAGATTTGCAAACCGCCAAATTCTCAAACACTGTGTTTGAGAATAATTTGGCGGTTTGATGCTGTCTAAATCCGCTGTTAATCAAACAATATTTTTATCGTTTTGATAAAGTCAAACCGCTAAGCGGTAGTCAAATCCACCTCAATTTAGTTAAAATGTCATTTACGAAACAAGCCCAATGTATCAATACAATATTACAAATACTTGAAGATCGAACTGATGACCATCTATTTGGAAGAGTCGTTTCATACCGCTAGATCACAAAGTCATTAACATGATAATTGAATTTGTTTTATGTCATTTTCAAAATGTAAACAATATATTATTCGTTACATAGAAGTTTTTTTTCCTTTAAACTCCAAACTTAAGGGATCTCACTACTCTTATCCTAGAGATTGGTGGTGGAGATAAATTCATGCATCTGGCAACTACTAGAAATGTAAAACTTTTCAACTTATTTTAAATTTGTGAAATAGTTTAAATGTATTGGTGAAATAGTTTAACTGTGTCACGAGACTACTTTCATTATTTTTCCACTTTAATTTTTTGATAGTATCCATAAGTTTACTTTAGCGCCGCTTTTTTATTTTTGTTTTAATTTACATTTTATTGTAATTGAGTAGATTCCGATATCCTACTTTGTAAGATATAGGGTCATAAATTATCAGGACTAGAGCAAGACAGGTATCGGAAAAACAATGACATTCATAAATATTAAAGGTGTAGCTATTTAATTCGTTACTAAATTTGTTGATATTTTGCTTCTTTTTTCTGAGTTACATTAATATATTTATCTAAAGTTAAGTGTAGTTTTGAAGGACTGAATAAGGGATATAAATCTGTAATCAAGTTCCTGGATGTTGGCTGAAGGAAAGGATGGTAGTATAGATGGAGTAGTTGATGCCATCTTTGAAAGATTATTTAAAAGATGTGAATAAACATATGATCTCCAAGATTGCAGAAGCACACTTCAAGCGAAGGAAATACTAATAAAATAATAGGACTAATAAATCACACCAACCTTGATGAAATTACAAAGCATAGTTCAAGAATATCATTCTTATAATGCATATATAGAAAAAGTATCACATATCTTACTCAATTATCACATAGCTCGGCGCACAAGGTTGTGCATGCAAATAAAGAGGCAAATAAGTAAACAATAAATAAACAATGTATAATTATAGAAAATGTAGTCTTTCATCGTAAACTCGAGCATATATTGCTTCACTATTAAAAAAATTGTGTTCCCATTCTTCTGTTATATCGATATTCATTTCGTTGTAAACTTGAAAATCTCCGGTAGTTGGATTTGAAGCCATAGTAATACTTTTCCTTTCTTTACTCACAGAGAACATCTTCCATTCTTGAGTTACCAAATCCACAGACATGAAATATGGTATACCTCTTTCAGCATAATCCGGAACCGAATCATCCGAATCCCACTCAAACTCAACTTTCTTGTGTAGATATACAAGCAATTCACCACCCAAATTCCAAATTCCAATTGGTCTCCAAGATTCATTATTTTCTACGCTCACAACGCAATCTATGCTTGCTTGTTTATACCAATAAGTATTGTTGTCATCTTCAATCATTAACCAAATTTCAATGCAACTAAAACCCCCCACATTTGAATATCCGAGTAAAGCAATTGTCTCATTCATTATTGAGATTGAGGGCATAATAACATCCAATGGCAACTCAATCCTCCCAAACACCTCATCATTCATGTCAAACCAAATCAAGTGTACATTGCAACGTTCTCCATGGTACCTTTCAACACGCCAATAGTACCTCCCTTTTAAATAAATATCATTATTCTCACAATCAAAATGTCAACAAGATGTAACCGAATTAATCTGTCTCAAACTCCAAGAATCACCACCAACTTTGCTATACACTAGTGTCATTTGGTGTTTAAAATCACCATCACCATAATCTACCAAACAAATTTCTAATAACATGACAACCTTCCAAGTCATGTCGTTAGAAATCCCAAACCCAAATCTGTTAAAAACATATGCCGCATCATAAAGTGGTTTGTAAGGGACGGTGACAGAGGGTAAGGCTTTAACATACCTAATGGATGGGTTACATATCCAAATATCATAAATAAGGTAATCACCACGAACAAGTTTATTAATATCATTCGTGGTCGAAATCATGCATAACATACCTTGACAACACTTAACCCACTGAGCTCTTGGGATTGTTGGGATGTCTAAGTATGTGCATCCAATCTCATTACGCTTAGAAGCATCTTTGTAAAGCAAATAATATTCTCTAACAGGCAAACCAGTCTCTAAAAGAACACAATCAGTTTTTGCTTTGTGAAATTCATAGTGTGTGTCCATAAAGCGGAGGTCACTCGTTATCAAATTACAGAAAAATTTGCAAACACATTTAAATCGCATAAGAGACTTTACCCGTAATCTGGATAAGATATCAACCACCAAATCCATTGACAGTCTGCAATTTTCCATTTTCAGATCTGAGATTGAGATTCAAAGATCCAACAATTCAATGATTCTAGCAATAGGGGAAGGATGTGCCTTCAATCGTCAATATACAGTACACTACTCGATCTGCAGCAACATCAACGGCAGCAACCAATGACGGCGATATATATGAGAACACAAAATTGGGTTTAGTGGGTTGAAGACTTGTATTTGAGCGTGTGTGTATGTATGTGTATATATATAAAATAAAACCCAATATGCATCAAGGTCCACAATACACTATGAATCGTGGTCTATGGTACAAGGATTGGACTCGACTAAGCTCAAATTTTATATATTTAATCCATAATAATAATTAAATAAATAAAGTAAATACCAGTGGAGGTTTTCTGACTTTGGTGGTACCGCCACTTTTAGTCCTCAACATTTAAATCAACCAATCTCAGTTCTCCGACTTTGATTTCTAGCCATCAACGGTCCTTCCCTTAGAATTGACCATCTCAAGTCATTTTCTCAAGGACAATTTTGTCCTTTCATATTTAATAACTATAAATTTAATATTATATAATATAAAGTGAAAATATGGTCATATGTTCAAATCTCATTAACAATACTTCTTCGTATCTTCACTTGTTTATTTGATGTCTTCCATTCCTTTTCAAAATAAATTAAATATTTTTTATTCTACTTTTATGAATGATTTCAAGTATATTTTTTATGAATGATTTCAAGTATATTTTTTACTCTGACTCTAACTATCGTGTAAATCTATCAAAAATATTTTATTATAATTTTAATATATTTTGTATTTTAACCTTAGGGAAAATGACACTTTTTCCCCACTGAGTTATATACATATAACATTTTTTGAGTTAATACCATATAGGGTCTTCCGAGTATAGTGATTTTGTCACGTTTAGTCCTAAACTTTCAAATTATCACCCATGGTCTTTCGACTTTCAAATTGTTACTATCCGTAGTCTAAGTTAACCACCTATGGTCCTTCAACTTTCAAAATTTAACCAGCTGCGGTCCTCTTGGTAGGACCATGGATGGTTAAAATTTGATAGTTGAAGGATCATGGGTCGTTAACTTGGACCACGGATGGTAACAATTTGAAAGTCGAAGGACCATGGATGGTAATTTGAAAGTTTAGGACTAAACGTGGCAAAATCACTATACTCGGAGGACTCTAGATGGTATTAACTCAACATTTTTTTCTCCTGAATTATTCAAGTAAGCATATTAGCCCCCTCAATTATTCTAAAAGTGGCGATTGTCCCCACAAGATATATTAGATTGACATTTCTACCCTTAAAGTAAACATTTTGTTTATTTTTCTTCTCCAAAAAATTATTGCGTATACGTAGGGATGACAACAGTTCGGTTCGAACTGGACATTATACCAAACGAATTAAAAATTTTCGGTCATGATTCAGATCCAAAACCCAATATTTGCAATTCAGTTTATTAAAATTATGAATAAAAAAAATTGGATCATGAACTGTGAACCGGCGGTTTCGGATCCGGTTTGCAATTTTGAACCGTCTTTATTTTAAAATTTTATTTTTTTAATTTTAAAATAGTCGAAATTTAACAATAAATGTATTTTATTTTTCAGTTCAAAACATGAACCTGGCATTCCAATTCGCGATTTTAATAAAATCTAAATATCGGGTTTCGATTCTAAATTGTAATTAGAATATTTCGGTTTGGTTGCTATAGTGTCTGTACGGTTTGAACCAAATTGTGATCATAATTTGTTGGAGAAAAAAAAATGAAATATTTATTTTTAAGGTAAATATGTCCGTTTAACATTTCATGGGGAAAAACAACCATTTAAATAATTCAAGGAAAAAAGTACTATAAATATATAACTCAGGGGAAAAGTGTTATTTTCTCTAACCTTATTCTGAATGTTTGATATTATGTAATTGACATTTCTATAATTATTTAAACTTCACCCCACTCAAATAATTTTCTAGCTCCATCCCTACACGCCACTCAAGAATTGGAAACGCCATTCGAATTTTGTAATTATTTGAATCATCAATTAATCGTTTGATATCCGTAGCAATAAATGCCGTTGTGCTTCGTACATTTCATTACCCACCAGGATCGAGTGTCAAACCATACATTATATATGGTGTTTGGGTAGGCGAAAAATGGAGTGGTCAAAGGAAAATGATGGATAGTCGATGGAAATGAGGCTTGATTTTCGGAAAACGACTTCCCTTTTTTTTTAGGGGAAGTCATTTTCCATCTTCTAAACACACACACAAACGCCAGACTTCCTCCTTCAACAACATTCAACAATATCATCCCTTCACTGGTTTCCCCAGCCAGAAACCAGTTCTGGTTTCCGGCTGGGGAAACCAGTGGCTCTAGTTTCTGGCCAGAAACCAGCGAGCTTTTCTCTGGTTTCCTGCGAAAACCAAAGAGCTTCTCTCTTGTTTTCGCCTTTCCAGCCGGAAGCCAGAGAGAACAGCGAAAATCAAAGAGTTGTACTCTCTAGTTTCCGTTTTTTTTAAAAAATAAAAAAATTAATAAATAATATTATTTGATTTTATTAATAAATATTATTATTTATAATATTATTATAAATTTTATATATTTTAAACAAAATAATTAATTATATAAAATGTTTAATTATACAACTCTACATCATTATATATATATGTGTAAGTTTAAAAGAGCCATAATTAATATACTTTAATCTAATGTAATCAATCACTCTTGGGATATGAAAATGCGCCTATCATATACGGAGTATACCATAAATTTTCCTTGCATAATTAAATAGCAGCGTTTTGACTCCTTGTAATGCACAAAGTTATTGGGCAGAACAACTATTAGCAATTTATTTTTCAAAAATATATGAAATTTGAATTCCTACTTTATTCCTTTTTTTTAATCTAATTACAACTGTTTTCTATTTTAATTTTCTCTTCCCAACCCAACACCATGGTAATGTCCACAATTTACTGATTTAGTCATGTGAAAGTCCTATAATTATTTTGTCCATCTCTTTTACGCAAAAGAGATCAAGTTATGGCCATTGCACTCGACAATCCCCCCTTTACATCGGTTACAACTTGCACTTCGGGTTTCGGTTCGATTTTTTCAATTTCAATTTTGGTTTTTTGATTTTAAAAAAATTAAACCATTCGGTTTAAAATAGAGTTCAGTTTCAGTTTGAAAAGTTCAGTTCGGTTCGGTTTCAGTTTCGGTTCGGTTTTGGTGAAAGTCTACTATTTGAACATTTCTTTTTTTTGCCTGACCGATTGTTCAGTTGGCTCACTTGAAGTGTTTTGTTGATGACAAGATGAAAAATCATTCATCTACAGTTAATATTTGAAAAATAAATAAAAATTACTAAAACACCAAATGTTGGGACTTACAACTTGGAGTTGAGATTTGAGGACTTGAGGAGTTAAAATTATTAATTATTATAATATTTATATACATAGAAATTTAATTAAAATATAATAAACAATTAAAGTAATTATATAATAATTTTAATAAAATGATAATTAAAGAATAGGAAAAAGGTATCTCATATATATATATATATATATATATATATATATATATATATATATATATATATATATATATATATATATATATATAGTATGTATGTATGTATGTATAGAATAACAATCGTATAGGAACTCATTGTTAGATAGGAACATGAGAACTAATCTAAGCCGTTCATTTAAACCAATCTAAGGTGTGTTTTTTTTTTTTTTTAGTTTTGTTTTTACCGTAGATTAGGATGGAATTGGGCGGCTAGGGGCAGTTTGGTCTATTTACCTGGGCGCGTGTATGGGTGTCGACTATATTTGGGCTATTTTTTCGCGTATTGCGCTGTAGAAGCTCTCCGCGTTGAAGAAGCTTTCCGCACTCTTGTGGGTTTTCGAAGTGGACGTTGTCTTGGCCGATTGAAGTCCCCGTCGTCGTGTTTTCCGATCGTAGCTTCATCTGAGATGGCTGGCGCGGATTGTCGGAACCCTAAGCGGCCACGGCGGTCGACGAGGTTGACCTCTACTCCAGGTCGGTTTTTTCATTTTTTTTTTAATATATATGAGTTGTGTAGTTGCTTGATGCTAGTGTGCGTTTTTTTTAGTTTGATTTTGGTGTTTTTTTGAAGCCGTAGGGATAATATTTGGCTGGGGGTTTCTCGGGTTTGTTGGGTGGTGGTGCCGGGGTACTGTGGTGGTGTTTTGGTGGGATGGGTTTCTATGGCTTTCGGTTGGAGGTGGGGTTTTGGGGTGAGGGGGATGGTTTGGCCGAATAGTTGTTCGGCTGTTTTTTTTTTTTTTTTGAATTGATTCGATGTCTTCTTTCGTTTGTTTTACAATTACGATTGAAGAGCCGAAATGTTAACTGTGGTGGTGTTTTGGTGGGATGGGTTTCTATGGCTTTCGGTTGGAGGTGGGGTTTTGGGGTGGGGGATGGTTTGGCCGAATAGTTGTTCGACTGTTTTTTTTTTTTTTTTTTTTTGAATTGATTCGATGTCTTCTTTCGTTTGTTTTACAATTACGATTGAAGAGCCAGAATGTTAATCAGTGTGGACGTATCTATGGACTTAGTATAATTGTAGGTGTCAAAATAGGCTTGAACCTGTGATGTGGGAGGTTATGGCCATAGGAAAGGTGGCCTGCGGTAATGCCGTTTAATTCTATCAAACTTCAGGTGATATGAATATGGTGAAGTACCAAAACCATTTTAATCCATACAATATACTCTGGATTAAATAAAACAAAAGAGGAATGGAGGAAATTTCCAAAAGGTTCCAATTTTACAATGTGAGTTCTTCATGTAAAGAGCCTATAGTTGGTCATCAAACACTTTTCTGGCATCAAAAAGTTCTATTAACAGTAACCCGAGTTTAGGAAGTGTTAACAGCTTTTATTTGGTATATAGTGGGTGCACATTTGCTCGTTTGTTTGTGCCATCTTGTTGTAGTGGGTTTAGGTGATTAGTTTCTGGCTGTTGCATTCTTTATTTCCTTTTTTTTTTTTTTTTGATATGACCTCCGTGTTTCTAATTGCGTGTTTTTTTGTTCTTGTTTGGTGTAATGCATTGTGTAGGTGATCAACCTCAGGGTGAGGGTGGACTGCCGCAAGGGGGTCGTGGTACAAATGCCAGGGGTGGTGGTGCTATGGGTGCACGGGCATTCCTTCGAAGGCTGGAGGCTGAACCTGATTATGAGTTGACTCCGGAGGAGGAGGCCCGCTTTCCAAGCATGACAACTAGGTGTTCTGCTAGGGTTCTTGTCGAGGGTTGTCAAAAGCTAGGGAGACGGCAACGCCGGGCAGTTTGTGAGTTGGGATTTGGGAAGTTGTTGGACTTGCAGATTATGGAGACGCCCGGTAGGTTGGGACGGTGGTTGTTGCAGAATTTTGAGCCAACAACGATGACGTTAGGATTGGGCATTGGGGTTTCGGTGAAAATCTATGAGGAGGATGTGGAGGCTATACTTGGGCTACCTAGGGGTGAGGTGGAGATCACGAAGCGAGGCAATAATGATGTTAGTGACTTCTTGCTTGCTTGGAGGGGTCAGTTTTCTGCTTCGTCGTATGCTATTACACCCACGCGGATATCTGATGAGATGGGATTGTTAGGCGCGGGGTGTGAGTGGTTCCAGTGGAATTTCACGACGTTGATGGTTAGCACGTTGATACGGGGTATGCATAATGGGTATGCCTACCAGATGATCTTGGATGATTGTGAGGAGGTTGGTAGGATTAAGAATCTGAATTGGTGTAAGTTTCTGTTGGATAGTTTGGTAGAGACGCGTGAGCAGTGGTTGTTAAATACGAAGCAGCGTTTCGTTGGGCCTATCTTGTTCTTGACGGTAATAATATCTTTGTTTCCATTTGCTTATTGTTTGGCTTTTGCGCTAGCGTGTTTGTTTTGATGAGTGTTCCTTTCTGTTGTGCAAATGTTTTATGTGGATCGTGTTGTGTGGATGCGTAGGGCTGTACCTAGAGCTTCTCCAGCCTTTATTGGTTGGACGAGCAGGATGCTCCGTGAGCGGGAGTTTTCTGAGATACGTGGTGGTGGGTTTGGGTTGGGGACTTTGGTGCCACGGTTCTGTGCGCTTCCACTACCTGGCGAGCCTGGTGATGATGTTCGGCGGGAGGGTGATGGCGTTGAAGTTGGTCCGTCTGTTGGTTCTGTAGAGGGTGATCAGGGCAAGGTATCTTATCTCTCTAGCTTGTGCATTTTTTCCTGGTTTGTTTGGGTTGATTATTGGTATGTGCACATGGTGGGGTAAGATGGCACACCCTGGTATGTGCGATGGCACTGGGGTTGGCACTGGGGTGCACAACCCGCATTCTGATTGGCTCATGTTTCATTTTGGTGTTTGGGTATGTGGGGGGGGGGGTGTTGTGTGTTTGTGCTGGGGTTTGTTTGATAATGATATTCTCTTACGTGTTGCAGCCTTTGACTGATCGGGTTATTGAGAAGGCAAGGGGTGCAGCATGCGCTTTGTTAGAGTTGATTCGGGTGATTCAGGAGGCTGGTGGATCCGATTCTAGTGTTCGTACGGATAGCCTCATCCAGGTCATGAGCGCGTCACTTTTGATGTTAGGGAGGGGCTTACAAATGTCTGGTCCAGGTGGGGATTCTCAGGAGTCTACGCAGTCGTTGTTCACGCCGACTCAGGATGCGTTTTGGGCTAACCCGGATAATGTACGTGCACTTGGAGAGATTGAGCGTGCCATTCAGGAGCGTAATGCTATGTTGGAGATGCCATCTTTTAGCCTCGGGTTGTCTCAGGATTGGCCTTCGCAGCGGCGGGGTGATGTTGTGGATGTGGCGCGCGAGTATGATGATGCTGCCGGGGTTGTTGATGTTACCCGAGTTGATACGCCGGTTGTCCTTGAGAGTGACGTTGGTCCACCTGTTGTCTGTGATCGAGATGTAAGTATGCTTGTCTACAAGCGTAAAAAATTTAAGAAGGCTGTAGTCTAGGCTAGCACTCTTGGACTCTATCTGTATCTTTCATATTCTCTGCGTAACGATCTATGTTTCTTTAGTCGTATGGGTTGGTGGCGCGGTTGTTTTGTTTTTTTTTTCCCCCATTTTTGGGTGCACGTACAGTTTTTTGGGGAGGTCTTAGTATCACGCATGCACAGTCTTTTCTACGCAGGTGCACACTGCGTGATTGGTGAATTTTGCGAAAAATTGTTAATTTGTTTTTTTTTTTTTTTGTTTTTTGCAGTCTTTGTTGAACATGCCAGTGCAAATCCCCACCATTGAGCGTGCCATTCAGGAGCGTAATGCTATGTTGGACATGCCATCTTTTAGCCTCGGGTTGTCTCAGGATTGGCCTTCACAGCGGTGGGATGATGTTGTGGATGTGGCGCGCGAGTATGATGATGTTGCCGGGGTTGTTGATGTTACCCGAGTTGATCCGCCGGTTGTCCTTGAGAGTGACGTTGTTCCACTTGTTGTCCGTGATCGAGCTGTAAGTATGCTTGTCTACAAGCGTAAAAAATTTAGGAAGGCTGTAGTCTAGGCTAGCACTCTTGGACTCTTGGGTGTTTTTTGGGTTTTGTGCGATGTTGTCGTTGTGGTGATAGTACAGACATTGTGTATTGAAGGCAGCTTGTTTTTTTTTTTATGGTAGTGCGTTGTATTAGGTGGTTTGGTAAGTATGATGATGTCTTAGGTTGCTGTGTTGTTTATTCCTTTAGGCTGTCACATTATGTAAACTCTAGAAAGATATGCTCTTCAGTTGTACAGTTTTGGTTGGTTTCTTTGCCTTTTTGGTGTTGCTCTATAGTGGCACACGCAGTTAACCGTATGTGCACAGCTGTATCTTTCATATTCTCCCCGTAACGATCTATGTTTCTTTAGTCGTATGGGTTGTTGGCGCGGTTGTTTAGTTTTTTTTTTCCCCCATTTTTGGTTGCACGTACAGATTTTTGGGGAGGTCTTAGTATCACGCATGCACAGTCTTTTGTACGCAGGTGCACACTGCGTGTTTGGTGAATTTTGCGTTTAATTGTTAAATTGTTTTTTTTTTTGTTTTTTGCAGTCTTTGTTGAACATGCCAGTGCAAATCCCCACCGTGCCCACACATTTTGGTGGGCAGGTATGTGAACCTCTAGATGGCAATGTAACTGTTGAGGATGGAAGCCGAATTGGTTGTGGGCTGCAGTGTGTGACCCCTGTCCAGGTATTGGTCCTTCTTTAATTGTCAGCGCATTGTTTATGTTATGTTGGTTTTTTGTTGATAAATTTGTGTTCGTAGCCGGGTATGCTGCGAAGTGGGTCGGTGTTGGGTGCGCCTGTAAAGGTGAAGCGTCATCGTGGAGTTGGGGTTGTAGTTCGAGATGGTGGTACGAGTTTGATGTCTAGGTATTTGCCAACTCCCCTCGGAGACCATGTGTTTTACAATTGGGTTCTGGGCCACCCAGCTGCTAATATGTAAGCCTCTCGGTTCTCCGATTTTTAGGTAGTTGATGGTGTTTGTTGTGTTTAAATTAATGTTGTGTTTCTGTTTCACTTTAGTCATGAAGAACTATTCAACTTCAATGGGTGGGCTGCGACACGTGAGGATATGTTGTCATTGGCAGTTGGGTCTCAGTTGCGGGTGGCTGTAATTGATGTTTGGTGTTGCATTCTTAACGTTAGAGAGATTTATAGGCCCGAGGGTTCTCCTCGGAGGCTTTTTGCTGGGATTCAAACCACAGTATCTTCCCTTTTGTCCCTTTTGCCTTTTGTGTTAAATATAATGTAGTTAGCTATGTGGTTTAGAATTTTACTGTGTTCTTGTCCATTTCTGTAGCTCAATACAGTGGTGGAACGAACTCAGTCGCGTGCACGCCGGTTAGATTGGTTCTCCGAGAGGATGGAGATGGGATTGAAGATGTCTCCTTATGAGTCGTGGTAAGGTGTTGACATGGTATTCAAAATTGTTGGTTTAAGTTTTTGTTTTTGATGCTCATTTGGCGGTTTATAAGCGGTCTTTGGTTGTTATGGTCGTTTGTTTCGTATGTTGCACGTGTGCAGTTTATTTTCCCGATTCTACAAAGTGGGCACTACTATGTTATTAGTGTGGACATGGTGCGGAAACGAATTGACATAATTGACAATTCCTCGGTTAGCATGACTAATGTGGACAAGTATGGTGGGGCTCCTGAGGTGTTGGTATGTGGTTTTTAATCATTTGTTTTTTTTCACCCATGGTTCACTGTATGTCTATTATGGTGGGTGGTTATCCTGCTGTCCTGTCCAATACGGGTCACTCATATTTTCGTAAGTGCACACCTGTATCGTATGATTGCTGGTTGGACAGTATGGCACGCCCGTGTCTACCTGTGCGCACAGTTGTATTGACCCTATTGGTGCTTTATTCATATTATTAATTTAACCTTGTTTCGTTGTGGTGTTTTTGTTGTTGCAGCAAGATTTGTTGTCTGTGTTCCTTGATGATGAGGTTGATTTGCGCCATGGTGCTGCTGTAAGGAGGATTACCCCGAGAAGGATGCAAATGCGGTGGCGTGATGCTCGTAACAAAGTGGATTGTGGGGTATTTGCAATGCGGCATATGGAGTCTTTTTTGGGCCAATCGGTGAATGCATGGGATTGTGGTCTACAGAAGGGTGATACTCGGGGTCTTGAGTTGTTGAGGATGTCTTATATGCGGCAAATTTTGGCGAATGAGATTAATGCTCACCATTCGAAAAACATTCGTAGTGTAGTCCAATACCATGATGCAATTGATCAAAGATAGTTTATGGTTTATGTTTCTTAGCAATGAGTTGATTAGTAGTGTAGTTTAGTTCACTTGGGTATGTTCGGTGAATATGTTTTTTGTTACTGTGGCCTATATTAATTTATATTGGTTTTTTGCGTCTATTTTTCCGTTACGAGTGTTGGTTGTTCGGCCGTTACATGATGGCACACAAATTGGTAACCCAGTGCATATGCGCTTGAGTGCACCATCCGTGGTATGACACTAGTCAGAACACTTCATGATTGTAAAAAACATACTGGCACATACGGTAGAATGTGCGGGCACATAGGGTGTGGCGACCACAATACTGCACGTTATGGCACATAATTTTGGTATCTAGTGCACACAAGACAGTATTAACAATTCTTGGTGGTTGCATTTGGCAGAGTGGCACACACGTGTATTCTCGTGTACACAGTATTATTTCTGTTTACCAGTGGACAAGTTCTAGTGGTAACCATTCTTGGTAGGGGGTATTTGGCTGAATGACACAGCCGTATACTCTCGTGTGCACACTATTATCTATGTTCTTTGATTAGCGTATCAGCCTCGGTCCTCTGTTCATGTGCGGTGAATATGTTTGTTTTCATTGTTTTTGTATTCGAATTTTCTATTTGTTTTGGGCGCTTTCTCTTCACTTACGAGTGGTGGTTGTTTTGGCCAGTTATACTGACCACTCTTGCACGGTCTGACCGGAGTGGCACATCCTGTTTACTGTGCGTGCACCTAGGGGGTGGCTACAAGTATACAGCCCGTGGTGGCACACAAGTTTGGTATCCGTTGCATACATTATATTATTAACAGTTGTTGGTGGTTGCATTCGAAAGAATGGCACAAACGTGTCTTCTCATCCGCTGCTATGACACCAGTCAGAACACGTCATGCTCGTACAAAACGTACTGGCACATGCTGTTGACTGTGCGGGCACATAGGGTGGCTACAAGTATACAGGACGTTATGGCACACTGGTTTGGTATCCAATGCACAGAAGACAGTATTAACAACCCTTTGTGGTTGCGTTTGGCCGGATGGCAGACACACGTATTCACTTGTGCACACTATTATCTCTGTTTACCAGTGCACAAGTTCTAGTTGTGACCATTCTTGGTAGGTGTATTTGGCTGAATGGCACAGACGTGTATTCTCGTGTGCACACTATTATCTATGTTCTTTGGTTAGTGTAACAGCCTCGGTCTTCTGTTGATATGCGGTGAATATGTTTGTTTTAATTGTTTCTGTATTCGAATTTTCTATTTGCTTTTTAATCGTTTGAGTGTGTCATCCGTGCTCTGACACTAGTCAGAACACGTCATGCTCATTCAAAACATATTGGCACATGCTGTTGACTGTGCGGGCACATAGGGTGGCTACAAGTATACAGGACGTTATGGCACACTGGTTTGGTATCCAGTGCACACAAGACAGTATTAACAGCCCTTGGTGGTTGTGTTTGGCCGGATGGCAGACACACGCATTCCCTTGTGCACACTATTATTTCTGTTTACCAGTGCACAAGTTCTAGTGGGGACCATTCTTGGTAGGTGTATTTGGCTGAATGGCACAGGCGTGTATTCTCGTGTGCACATTGTTATCTATGTTCTTTGATTAGCGTATCAGCCTCGGTCCTCTGTTGATATGCGGTGAATATGTTTGTTTTTATTGTTTCTGTATTCGAATTTTCTATTTGCTTTTTAATCGTTTGAGTCCGTCATCCGTGCTATGACACTAGTCAGAACACGTCATGCTCGTACAAAACATATTGGCACATACTGTTGACTGTGCGGGCACATAGGGTGGCTACAAGTAAACAGGACGTTATGGCACACTGGTTCGGTTTCCAGTGCACATAATACAGTATTAACAACCCTTGGTGGTTGCGTTTGGCCGGATGGCAGACACACGTATTCCCTTGTGCACACTATTATCTCGGTTTACCAGTGCACAAGTTCTAGTGGTGACCATTCTTGGTAGGTGTATTTGGCTGAATGGCACAGACGTGTCTTCTCATGTGCACATTCTGTTTAATCGTTTGACTTGGTCCGCACTAGCTAGTTTAAGACTGAATGAATTAATCGATTCACGTGAACACATATATTGCTATGATAAAAGTTTAAGACAGAATGAATAAATTGATTCACATGAACACATATATTGCTATGATGAATGGAGTCAGTAGCTACTTATCTGTACACAAATACATCATTAAAGAATGTGAAGAAAAGAATTGGCAGTACATCAGTCAGGCACACGAGTCTAGTGTCAAGTGCACAGTTCGGTTTTCCTATTTGTGACCTGTGTTCTTCGTCCGTAACTCGCAGTTGCGACTATCATGGTGTGCGTATGTGTTGCAGGTCCGGCACTTTCTTACCCCCTTGGCTGTTAGTGTTGATGCAATCTCCTTTGTTGACTTGAAACGCTTACTAGAACCCTTGTTTTTAGCGATTGCAGGGGGGTGAACCTTGATGTTTGGTGATGAGGTGGACCCACAGATGCTACGTATGATATCGCTTTTTGATGCTCTAGTTTCGTCCTGGGGTATGCTTTCTGTTGATTTCTCTCTGTGTGCTTTTAGTAGGTGTGCCAGCTCAGTTATTTTGTCGTTATTACCGTATGCATACCCAACACACTTGAAGAACTCGTCAAATACGGTCCCCATTCCTGTAGCCCCGTCCACGTGTTCGGTCGAACCATTCTGGTTGGTGTTTGGGTAGATCTGTGTGTGATTCCAGCATGTGTTGCGTGACCATCGCGGTAATATATACTGGCTCGGTATTCGGTCCAGATTTGCAGCCTTGAATGCCAAGAACACATGTTTGCACTGTATCCCAATCCTATGGAACATATTGCATGTGCACTGTACTGTTCTGTTTGTAGAATTGTACTCCACTGAATATGTCGACTTGTTTAGGTCTTCTATATCAACTTTGAGGGTGCATCCTTCATTTGTTTTCTTAACAACCTGGGATGAGAAGCACGCGTCGAATATTTCTTTTTGGACATCGTAAAACACTTCGACAGTGTACGTTGTGGCGGCTTGACGCTCTAGTAATAATGGTGTTTTCAGCTCTGGGAATTTTCCCTCGCATTCTGCGTTTAGTTGCAATTGGTAGTGGCGTTGTTTGTATATTGCTTTCTCGAACTTTGTGAAGAACTCTGTTAAACTTAGGTGGGGGGAAGTGCATTTGCTGAATACGCTATTCTCCGACTCTGACCTTGATGTTGTTCTGAGTAAGCCAGCCATGAAAACGTCTTTGAAGAATACTGGTATCCATTGTGTACGTATCTCGAACAAGTGGTTAAACCATTTGTGCTCAACTAGATTATAATCCTTCATGACTGTTTGCCAAGCTGTTTCAAATTCTTCAATTGTTTGCAACTCATTCCAGACCACGTTGTTTAAGCTTGTTAGGAATCCATCACTCTTAGCTAATGTTGGCCCTACCTTCTTGCAAACCTTTGTCATGATGTGCCACATGCAGTATCTGTGGCGAGTTGTATCAAAAACTCTGGCTATTGCAGCTTTCATTGCAGGGTCTTGGTCGATAACTGTGCATGTTGGAACTTTACCCATTGCGTTTTTGAAGTGTTCGAGCAGCCAGGTGTAGGAGTCCACATCTTCTCGGGCGATTAGTCCTGCTGCAAATGTCACGCTCTTCTTGTGGTGGTCAACCCCGGTGAATGGCACAAACACCAACTTGTACCTACAGCCAACAAATCAAGGGGTGGGAGAATTTTAGTAGTTAGTTATTTGTATTAGTAGGATTAAACCACAAAGCAGCAAATCCTAGGCATGTGCACACATTGTCCTACGCAAAGGCATAGCAGGCTAATCTGGTGTTTGTTACACGGGAGGCACACCCTTACTGCCTTCTGGGCACACACGTTCCCGGTAGCCTTCAGTGGCTGTTGTGTTTTCAAGTATGGTATTCGGCAGTCCTGTGCCAATTAGGCACTTGCAGGGTGCATCTATACACACTGGTTGAATGTACGCACCCAGATCTACAACGGTGCACACCGAAACCACCTCAATGGCACATACATACACATTCTTTTTTGCGTATCAACATCAATTAGAGCATACACGTGGCGAAGATATTGGGGGTTACCTGTTTGTACCGTATGTGGCGTCGAATGACATAGTATCACCGAATATGTTGAAATTGTGGCGTGCCTGAGGATCCGCCCAAAATATTCGGCACAGTTGGTCTAGCTCGTCAACATCGTGTGCAAAATAGAAGTCAGGTGACGCGTTTTTTTTCTCTGTATACTTATCAATCACTAGTTGGGCATCTGTGTCTTCTATATATGCCATTATATCTCGTTTGAAATTACCAAAATCTGTTATTGTTGCTCCAACATTCTCAAAACCTCCTACCATCTCTTCGTATAGTGTATAGCTCTTGCATGACCCGATGTTTGCGTTTGAGCAGTTGATGATGAAATTTTGGTGACCAAGGTCAAGTTTTCGATTTGCCTTCATGAATGGTCTAGAAATGGGTGTGCATAATGAATGGGTGTGGCGTTCCTCTATTGAGTTTACCTCAAAACTGTCACCATCTAATCGCTTGAATACTATTTTTGCATTGCACCCCACTCTGTTTGTGACACGGCGCCTTTTCGTTGTGTTCTTGTGATCAGTTGTCAGTATGCCTATGCCATCCCCATCGCCCGTAGGAAGTTTGAAGCCTGCACGTGAGCACAACACATACTTCCATGTGATCTTTCCATGCGGGTCCCTTTTCTCGGATGCACGACGCACGTCAAAACCAGTACTTTTTGCGTAAGTATGGTAAAACTGAATTGCAGCTTCCAAACTAGTAAACACTTGACCCGCGAAAGGCTTCTTTGTGGCTTCACACTCTGGAGTCCAGTACTTCGTTGTGCCAGGAGAGATGTTGATAACACAGCCTGTTGAGCAGGGTTCATCTGTAGAGCAGTGAAAAGTTATTAATACAGAATGTTGGAAGCCAGTTAGGGGCTTTGGTTTGAGCCATTATGCACCCCTATTGTGGCGTATAAACCAGGTTGGCACATTCGCTAACACGTAGAGGCACACACGCCGTATCTGTAGCAGATATTTGGGTTTCGTCCCTAATTGGCACGTATCTGATCACATATGTGCACACATGCGACTCTGTAATTACGAGCGTAGGGTTCATACAATGCCCCGGAATTGTACAGTAAAATTAGTCGGCACACAGCAGGGGGTGGCGTTTCCGTCTGTGCACTTTAGTGCCGCACGGTGTGCCGTTCCACTCATCTGCCGGATTGCATTACAGAATTCAGCAGTTCAAGTTGTATTTAATTCAACAATCGGATGACAAACACCGTAATGGGGTTTCAGGGTACTTACTTTCGTTGTTGTTTGTTTCCGCCATTGTTTCCGGTGAATTTCTTTGTCGTTTCACGTTGGTTGCCTGGCTTGGATGCAGTTGCCGGAATTCGCAGTGTAGCGTTGGAATGGGTGTGGACAGCGTGTAATTGGAGGCCGGATGAATCGCTGAATTAGAGTCCCAATATATTCCTTCTTGTTGGCCTAAATTCTAGGGATCTTATTAGAGTTTTTATTTAATTCAAAATTGTTAGGGTGCTAAAATTACTCTTAAAACCTTTTCTATTCTTTTTATTAATAATTATTTGACTTAGATCCAAAGGCTGTGATGGGTTCTTATGTTCTCACCTATTAAGTGGTTCCTACATGAAGGCCACCCTATATATATATATATATATATATATATATATATATATATATATATATATATATACATACATACATACATACATACATACATACATACAGGTGTATGATAATAATGATAGAATTATGAAACTTTTAGAATTAAATAGCAATTGTGTAATAACGGTGTAATGGTATTTTAGTCTAACAAAAATGTAGTACAGATAATTTTATTCATTATATTTGAAGTGTGCAATATTTAATGAAAAATGTATACCCTTATTAGCATACAAATGTAAATATAGACATGAATGTGGGTATAATTTAGTGGGTAAAGCTCTTAATTTATAACCAAATGAGTAAGGGTTCAAACCTCACCTTAAACATTTAATATAATATATATCTATTAATAAAAAAATAAAATAAAAAATCGATCGGTTTTTCGGTTCGGTTCGAATTTAACCCGAACCGAACCGATCAGTTTCCTCAAACTGAGGACCGATCGGTTCTTCGATTTGAAGCCGAACCGAAATGCCCAGCCCTAGTTACAACAAAACATTTTAACAAAATTCTTATTAATCTCAATTATGCCATTTTATATCATATAAATATAAATACATTATTATATTAACTAACTTTATAATATTATATATTATACTACAGATAAATATTTTTTTAAAAAAATAAGTTTAATTAAACTTGCGAGTTATTCAAGCCCAGTAATAAGAAGCTCAAATTCGACTAGACTAGATTCACCAAGTTGTCAATCGCCCAGCAATAAGAAGCTCAAATTCGACTAGATTCACCAAGTTGTCAATCGGCCTATTACGTACTCCCATCAATATATGTATTTCATAAGGAAATTTTTATATAAAATTTAGTCACAAAATTTCAGTCACGATACTCAACAAATTAAAAAAAAAAAAAAAAAAAATGGTAGTGTAACACTCACATTTTTCTTAAAATTGATTCCCTTCCATAAAAAAGGGTAAAAAAGCTCTCTAAAAAAATTATAGTTGAGGCTAATTAAAATCTAAAATAATTGGGTAAACTTTAGGGATAGGTGTGGGTTCAATTCATGTGATACATGAATTTTAGGTCAAGAATCTTGATATATTACGTTCGGGAGTCTAGCCTAAATGTGTTGCTGTTTAAATATGATCTCCAAGATTGCAGAAGCACACTTGAAGGAAGGAAATTCATAATAATAATAATAATAATAATAATAATAATAATAATAATAATAATAAATCAGATGAAATTACAAAGCACATTTCCAGAATATCATTCTTATAATGCATATATAGAAAAAGCATCATTCTTAAGTAAACATAAAGAGGCAATTAAGTAAACATTCTTACAGAAAATGTAGTCTTTCTTCGTAGACTCGAGCATATAGTGCCTCACCACGAAAATTATTGCGTTCCCATTCTTCTGTTATATCAATATTCCTTTCGTTGTAAACTTGAAAATCTCCGGCGGTTGGATGTGAAGCCATAGTAATACTTTTCCTTTCTTTACTTACGGAGAACATCTTCCTTTCTTGAGTTACCAAATTCACAGATATGAAGTATGGTGGTACACCTCTTTCAACATACTCTGAATCCGAATCCCAATCCCAATCATCCTCAACTCTCTTGAATAGATATACAAGCAATTCACCATCCAAATTCCAAATTCCCATTGGAATCCAAGATTCATTAATATCTACAACACAATCTATGCTTGCTTGTTTATGCCAATAAGTATTGTTGTCATCTCCCATCATTAACCAAATGTCAAAGCTACTAGAATCCCCCACACTTGAGATTAAAGCAATAGTGTCATTCATTATTGAGATTGAAGGGATAATAATATCCGACCGCAACTCAATCCTCCCAAACACCTCATCATTCATGTCAAACCAAATCAAGTATAGATTGCAAGGTTCATCATGGTACCTTTCAGTACGCCAATAATACCTCCCTTTTAAATAAAAATCATTGCTCTCACCCTCGATATCACGACAATGTATAACCGGATCAATCTGTCTCAAACTCCAAGAATCGCCATGAACTTGACTATAAACTAGTGTGATTTCGTTAGTAGTTCTACCAATATCATCTTTAGAACAAAATTGTACTAGCATGACAACCTTCCAAGTCATGTCATTAGAAATCCCAAACCCAAATTCATTAAGAACAATGGAATCATAAGGTGGTTGGTAAGGGATAGTAACAGAGGGTAAGGCTTTAACTTTCCTAATGGATGGGTTACATATCCAAATGTCATAAATAAGGTAATCACCACGAACAAGTTTAGTAATATCATTCCGGGTTGAAATCAAGCATAACATACCTTGACAACACTTAACCCACTGTCTTGGGGTTATTGGGTTGTCTAAGTATATGCATCCAATCTCATTATACTCAGATGATTCTTTGTGAAGCAGATAATATTCTCTACCAACCCAACCAGTCTCTAAAAGAACACAATCGGTTTTTCCTTTGTGAATTCCATAGTGTGTGTCCATGAAGTGGCGATCACTAGTTATCAAATCATAGAAAAATTTACAAACATACTTAAATCGCACAAGAGATTTTACCGGTAATCTCAATAAGATATCCACCATCAGATCCGTTGAGAACTTGCAATTTTCCATTTTCAGGTCGAGATTGAGTTTGAAAGATGGAAGAATTCAACGCTTCTTGCAATAGGGGAAGGATGTGCCTTGAATCGTCAATATACAGTACAGTAATCGATCTGCAGCAACATCAACGGCGGCAAGTCGGCAACCTAGTGGCGATGACGGCGATATATATGAGAACACAGAATATAGGGTTTGGTGGGTTGAAGACTTGTATTTGAGAGTGTGCAAGTATGTCTGTATATATATATATATAATTATTGAAGATGGCCCAAACCAATCAAATTATATTGTGCATCCGTATGCACCAAGCATGGTGCATACAGATGCGAAAACGACCTCGTTTTAATAAAACGCGCTTCTCCCCTTAAAAAAAAAAAAAATCAGGTTCGAAACTATAATTCCATAATCGATGAACTATAATTCCATAATCGATGAACTATAATTTCATAATCTAATCTATGAACTAAAAATTTCAGAATGAATGAACTAAAATTCCAGAATCTATGAACTAAAATTTCAGAATCGATGAACTATAATTCCAGAATCGATGAACTATAGTTCCATAATCGATGAACTATAATTCCATAATGAATGAACAACATAATGTTGTTGCTAGGAATCGAACCTAAATTGTTTTTTTAAAGAGGAGACGCGCGTTATGGAATTATAGTTCATCGTTTTTGCATCTGTATGCACAGCATAACTATTCTCAACTGAGTATGGGATGGCCTGCTAGAGACAGTCCAAACACTATAAGTCTCATAGTTATGACATATTGCCTTGCGATGGACCCGAGTCAAAATACATGCACAATATACATACTGAATATTCATAATTTATATATTAAATGTTTGTAATTCAAATTGTGAATATTCAGTATGTAAATTGTGAACATATAACATATAAAATTATGAACATTCAATACGTAAATTATTAATTTTTAGACACTGGTCTACCTTGCAAGGTAGACATGGGTACACAGAATAATTTGCCCTATAAGTCAGTAAATCATATTATAGACCAAAATTTACCTTACACTGTGGAGTCTAATCTAAATGATATTTAAATTATGTAGTTGTAATTAACATATTATGTGTTCATAAATAAACTGAAGGTAAATAATTATTTGCACTCACATAAACATCTTAAACATCCCATCAAAAAGTTCAAAAATTGATAAATGACCAGCTATTACAGGTCATTAGTGTTCCGGCATCAATTTTATCACCTCCGACAACCGGCGACAACCGAATAGTCACCAATTATCGTCTATCAAGAAAGCGACCAACTCGCCATCTCCAACGGATGGCGACCACTAGTCAACTACTGTCTAGGATGACCACGGTTCGGTTTGAATCATTTAATTCAAACCGAACCATGTACTGTAATAAGAACCAAACTAAATCGGAATCGTAAGAATAGTTCCGGTTCCAACCCGTATAAAAATAAAAATAAAAATATATAAATATGTTTAATTTAACTATTATCTTATTAAAGTTTAAATAACAAATATTTCATTAAAATTTAATATTAACGAGGCAAGGTAGTGGTCAAATAATGTCCAAGGGAGAGTGTTGTAAATAATATTAAGTGAACATTATTATAGTGTTTATAACACTTGTAACGGTAGGAGGTTTATGACTACACTTATGGTTTCCGTTACAATTGTACATTATATATATGTGCTTATACCTTCTTGTAAAGTTGATGTTTTGAATGCATGATTAATAAAACTCTCTCATTTACCTTGTCTCTACTTTTCTTATTTTGTGCTGCTTGCAACTGTATTTTTACCGATTAGGAGCTAAATGGCCAACAGGCGTAATCTCCCACAACAAATAACAATTTCTTTTTTTTAAAGGTAAATAAACCAACTCAAACATTATATTAACGAACTCAGAAAATCAGGGGTACATCATACCACTCAGAGTGAACAAGTCTGGCTCCCTCAACTTTAGTTAAAGCGTGAGTATCTTGATTACTACTTCTACATATGTAAAAAATGAAAAATACTTCATGTACTCTCAATTTTTACTCTCACTTGTGTCTAAATTTGATTGGAGGATGAAACAAAAAAATGAATAAACATCGTGGCCCCTATCAAATTGAGCAATTAAAGCATGCCAAACTATAAGAAGTACAAATGAGAGCATGAATTGAGAGTACATATAGAACTATTTTTTAAAAAATACTACTAGTACTATATCTAATGACTAATAATACAAAAATAATCAAATAAATAAATAACAGTTATTTGATTATTAAAGTTTAACTATTATTTCATTAAAATTTTAAATAACAATTATTTTTGAATGTTACTGGCTTTCTCAACATACTGAAACACAAAGAACCAATAATGCATCCACTAAGGCTCGAACACACAACCTTCCAAATGGAAGTCCAACCCGGGTACCATTAGACCATAACCATATAATCCTGATATTATTTTTATTATTTAGTTTAACTTTAAAGTATAAATATTTTTTTGGTCATGAGGTATTTTGATTGAAGGGAATTGCAATTTCATACATTTAAGAAATTGAAATTCAATGACCCCATTGGAATTACAATTCAATGGTAGTTTGGAAAGGGAAAAATATGAAAATGATTAAATTGTTCTTGATTGTTATTATTATTACTACACAAAAGGACATTTTAGTTTTTATATCACATATTTTCTTCTCATTTCCAATAATTATATTCCTTCTTACCAAACAATCTGTATGATATATGTGCGATTCACGACCTGCGAATTTGAAATATTTAGATTATTTTCATATATCGAGCTTTATTCATTTATATTTTTGTTATGTAATAGTTATGTTGATTTGATATGAAAAAGTTATGAATATAGATATTTGCAATTTAAAAAAAAAAATTGATATTTAAGATGGATTATTAGTTAAAAGAAAAAAAAACGTCATTAAAAGTTCAATACAAAGTATTTTAAATTAAAAAATTACTAAAAAAAAATTGGTAATTATATTAGTATAGTAGTTGAAGCACAATTATAGGATGACTATGTTGTGACAATTTGGGGGCCACTTATCTTTGTGCCTATTCCGTTTTTCATGCACAGACTAAGCATGTAGAGGTTGATTATCACTTTGTGGTTGACAAAGTGGCATCGGGCGAGCTTCAAGTCAATTTCATTTCTACTAAAGATCAACTTGATGATATCTTTACGAAGCCGCTACCTGCCCCGTGTTTTGAGTTTCTTCGGGACAAGTTAAATGTTGTGTCTCTCCAATCTTGAATTTGAAGGGGTGTATTAGAACTATACTATTAGGGTGTGTTTGAAAACCTGGATAATGATTTCTGCCAGTGTTTGGATGTGCCTGAAAAATCAAGTCAACGGAAATCATTTTCCGTTGACTTTGGAAAATATGATTGTTTTGGAGGAAAATGACTTCCCCTTTTTGGGGGAAGACATTTTCCAACTTTTACACCAACATTACACCACCACTAGTACCACCATCAACACCATACCACCACCACCTCACTACCATCACCACCGCCGCGGCCACCCCGCAACCACCACCAGTCCACCACCACCACCATACCACCGCAATCACCACCACCACCACCACCGTCAACACCGTACCACTACCACTACCACCACCATCACCACCACCAGTACAAGACCACACTATCATCACCACCATCAGCACCACCATCATACCACCGTCATCACCACCATACCACCGCCACCAAACCACCACCACCACTACCATCATCGTCATACCACCACCTGGCCAGTTATTATTATTATTATTATTATTATTATTATTATTATTATTATTATTATTATATAACAAATAACACCACTACCACTACACCACCACCGCCACCGCCACCACAACACCACTGCCACCACAACACCACCACCAGTTATTATTATTATTATTATTATTATTATTATTATTATAATATAACAAATAACACCGCTACCACCATTATCACTATACCACTACACCACCACTATACCACCACCACCACCACGACCATACCACCACTACTATACCACTTATTATTATTACTAGTTTTTTTACGAGTATTGCGCTATTGGGATAATGCCCAATGTTTTTTTTAAAAAATAAGTAGTTTAAAGTATATCAAGGCAAGATTATATTGGAATTGTTCATGCATAGATAATTGAATGTTAAATTTGCGTATTTAAATAGGCAATTCTAAATTTACAAATGCAAGATAATATAGTCAAGATTGATTATAATTGTCAATGAAATAATTCTATAGGTATGGTTGAAACCAAATACGGGACATAGGGGAGAGCAAATAAAAATTAGGGCATAAAATATTAAATATATGCTAATATTGAAAAGCTAACCGCTGATTGCCAAACAAGGATATTGTGAGATAGTTTCCACTTCAATTTATTGTGTGATTTGAATACTCTTTTTTGTCAATAAATTCCCAAAGTAGTTAATATGATTGGTTTAATTATATTTGTTTATTTCTTTATTTAAAAAATATTATTATTATTATTATTATTATTATTATTATTATTATTATTATTATATTTTTTAAATTTTTTCATCGTATTAATAAAATTCTTGGTAAATAAATATATAACACTATTTTGTATTATAACTTTGATATTTAATTAAAAAATAGTGCACAAAAAAAGATAATAGACAATGTAGTGAATATAATCAATTGATGAATTTGTACATTGGAAAAATATAAAGACAATATAACTAATAAAATTATTTCTCTTAACTAATATATTGATAATGAATATTTTTTTTTTTAATAAAGATATTGTAGGGACAATGTAGCGAATATAATCCATTGATGAATTTGAATGTAAAGAATTTTATATTGAAGATAATAAATACAATATAACTAATGAAATTATTTCTCTTATTTAATTTATTGATAATGAATAATTTTTTTTTAATAAAGACATTGTAGACACATAATTCTAAATTAAAGAAATGCATATGTATTATTTTTTGTTGTAGCTGCTAATTATTATTTATATCTATCTACATCTACATCTACAATTCTAATAAGAGTCAATAATGCTAGGCTCTTAACTAGAACAAAATCTACATCTACAATTCTAATAAGAGTCAATAATGCTAGGCCCTTAACTATAACAAAAAAATGTCGGTATGTAGTATTGTTTCTTAAAATGAATGGTTCATATTATTTTGATTTTAGTATTTTTTAATAATTTTCCTTATTTAAATTACCCTCTATTATATTATTTTCTTTACTTAAATAACCTAAATTCCGTTAGTATAAACTTTAGTAACGGAATATTCCGTTAACTATTTATTATTTTTAACTTACTCATTAATTTTTATAAGAAAGGTCTTAGGTTCGAACTTCATCCCAATTAGAGTTGGCATAATTGTTAAACGAGTTAATACCCAAAATTGTCCTCGACTATAGTGGTTTTTCTCAATTTCGTCCTAAATGACTTTGGTGACCTAATATTGTCCCAGACTTTTGTGTTTCGCTCAATTTAGTCCTCCGTTTGTTATTCCGTCAAATTGGTGTTAAATAAAGGGACAATTCAATAATATCAATATTGACCTCTCTTTACTTTCAACATGCGAAGTGAGAAATCTTTCCTTCTTGCACGAATTACACCCAGAATTACTCCCAGACCTACGAATCAAATTTTATATTCGCAGGTTTAAGAGTGATTTTGGGAGTAATTCGTAAAAAAAATTGATTTCGCACTTCACATGTCTATGAGTAAAGAGATGCCAATATTAAAATTACTGAATTGTCTATTTATTTAACAACAAATGGACGGAATAACAAATGGGAGACTAAATTGAGCAAAAACACAAAAGTTTGGGACTAAATTGAGCGAAACACAAAAGTCTGGGACAATATTAGGTCACCAAAGTCATTTAGGACGAAATTGAGAAAAACCGTTATAGTCGAGGACAATTTTGAGTATTAACTCATTGTTAAACATATACTACGAATATGCTAAAATGTATTAAAAATATATATAATATAAAATTTAGAGAAAATTACACTTTTGGTCCTATGACTATAGTGAGGGTGGTAATTTCAGTTCGTGACTTTTAAAACTAACAAATTTAGTCCTTTAAGCATACTTTTTTTCACACATTTAGTCCATCCGGGCAATTTGCCGGTAAATTTTGACCGGAAAAAAACATTCATTTGTTTATTAATTTTTTGGGGGTAAAATGGTCACTTCTGTCTGAGATTTTGGCCAACCAAATTCAAAGCCGCCGCCGCCGCCACTGTCCAGCGGCGCCAAACACCCACCAAAGCCGCAATGCAAATCAGCTTTCCAGAGTCCCATCCTAAGCTTCTCCATAGCCATATATCTTCCCCACACTACCCAAATCTTGAGACTAAAAGCTAACACTGTGAACTAAACAAAATATACGACAAAGAAATGATCTTTAATGGCTAAATCTTTAAATTAATCCCTCCCCAGACACAAATCTGTGTCGAAATATATATTTTTCTTCACTAAAGAAATGTAGGTAGTGTGGGGGTGTATTACAGATCTATGGAAGCTCTTCTCGGGGAGTGAATAGTGGAAAGAGAGTGTTTTTGCCGGGTAATTTAAAGAATTCTAATGCATTTGTTTATTTCTGGGAATTTATGCATGTACATATATTGCAAGCTAAGTATCAGCGCCGCTTCAATTTTGTCGATGTAATTAAGGTTTTTTTTTTTTTTTTTTTTTATTTGCAGGTGGTTGCCGGCGGCCTCATCGTGACGGTGATGATAATTAAGGTGGGAAAAATAAGCCACCGTTTATCCCCCAACAGAAGTGACCATTTTACCCCCCAAAAAAATTAATAAACAAATGAATGTATTTTTCCGGCCAAAATCTACCGGCAAATTGGCCGGAAGGACTAAATGTGTGAAAAAAAGCATGCTTAAAGGACTAAATTTGTTAGTTTTAAAAGTCACGAACTGAAATTACCACCCTCACTATAGTCATAGGACCAAAAGTGTAATTTTCTCTAAAATTTAACATAAACTTTGGTCAAATAATTAGTCCAACTAAATACATAACATTCAAAGTTAAGCATCAAAGATTATAAATCAAGAAATTTAAAAATCATTTGATTTTAATGCATTTAAAAAAAAAAAAAAAAAAAAAAAAAGAAGACAAATTTAGGTTAAATTTTGTTTCCATTTAATTAATCTTCTTTTGACTATTTAGATCCGAACAAAATTTAATATTTCAATTATACTTTTGCATTATTGGTATGATTTAGATCGTTATGATATTAATATTTTTTGTATGTATTTTTATAATGGTACAATTGTATATTACTTATAAATATTATACTATTATTTTTTTTATCGGACAAAATTCTCCTTATATCATTGTGGGACATGCACGACCTAACTACAAAGTTGTTGGTCATAAATACAATTACACACTACTGGAAATTATTGAATTTCCGACCACCTGAAAGTGATCTTAAATCAAATCCAAAGCAAAAAGTGGTCGGAAATAGCAATAAAGGTTTTTCCGAATACCAAAAGTGGTCGGAACAAGGCTTTCGACTTGATTTAAGATCATTTTCAGGTGGTCGGAAATTCCATAATTTCCAGCAGTGACATGAACTCTAAAACGGTAGAACCATTTTTTTTAAGAATTGACAATGTTGATATCCCACTGGCTCCAATTGAACAAGTTTACAGATCAGAATTTATCAATACACGAAAACTTCTAAAGAAATTTGTAAGTTAATTTTTACTATATCATTATAACAATATTTATTGTAACTATATATTTTGAATTATTTATTATCATCCTCTATTGACAGGATTTGTAACAATTGTCATTGACAAACTCTCAAAACAAATTGTCTCAATAACGAATGTAAATTAAAAAAAAATCAATGATTTCATTATTGTTGATGAAAAATATGTATGTCACTTTATTACTCTTATTAAATTACTAGTTTTTTTTACGCGCATTGCGCGATTGAGTTAATGCCCAATATTTTTTTTAAATAAGTACTTTAAAGTATATCAAGGCAAATTATACTGGAATTGTTCATGCATAGATAATTGAATGTTAAATTTGCGTATTTAAATAGGCAATTCTAAGTTTACAAATGCAAGATAATATAGTTAAGATTGATTATAATTGTCAATAAAATAATTGTATAAGTATGGTTGAAACCAAATACGGGATATAATAAGGGAGAGCAAATAAAAATTAGGGCATAAAATATAAAATATATACTAATATTGAAGAGCTAATTGCTGATTGCAAAATAAGGACATTGCGTGATAATTTTCTACTTCAATTTGTTGTGTGATTTGAATACTCTTTTTGTCAATAAATCCCCCAATTAGTTAATATGATTGACTTAATTATATATTTTTTTAATTTTTTTAAAACTATTATTATTATTATTATTATTATTATTATTATTATTATTATTATTATTATTATTAAATATATGTATAGTGTATACCCTTAGGTCATTTTACATGTTAATCTAAATAGCTAATTTTTTCAAATATCTTTTTATAAACCGTTGATATAATTCGCTGGTCAAATTCTCTAATATAATCCGATAACGCTAACCGCTAACTGCTGATTGTCAAACAAGGATATTGCGAGGTAGTTCTCACTTCAATTTGTTGTGCGATTTGAATACTCTCTTTGTCAACAAATCCCTCAAGTAGTTAATATGATTGACTTAATTAATTATATATATTTTTAATTTTTTTATGGTATTAATAAAATACTTGGTAAATAAATATATAACATTATTTTGTATTATAACTTTGATATGTAATTAAAAAAAAAGTGCACAAAAAAATAGACAATGTAGTGAATATAATCAATTGATGAATTTGAATATAAAAAATTTTTACATTGGAGACTAATAAAATTATTTCTCTTAATTAATTTATTTATAATGAATAATATTTTTTAATAAAGACATTGTAGGGACAATGTAGTGAATATAATCAATTGATAAATTAGAATGTAAAGAATTTTTATATTGGAGAAAATAAATACAATATAACTAATGAAATTATTTCTCTTATTTTTTTATTGATAATGAATAATTTTTATTTTTTTGAATAAAAACATTGTATACACATAATTCTAAATTAAAGAAATGCATATGTATTAATTTTTGTTGTAGCTACTAAATTATTATTTAATTGTGTAAAATAAAGTACTAATTATGCCCTGGGTGGTGATAGGAGATTTTAATAATCTTCTCTATCAGCATGAAAAGAGGGGGCAAATCCATACCCGAATAGTCTCTTGCGAGGATTTGGGGAAACTATTGATGTATGCGGGTTGGTGCAGATGCCAATGCGGGGCCGCCAGTTCACATGGGATAAGAGTAAAGGCACGGTGAATTGGATACAGGAGAGGCTTGATAAGGTGCTTATTACGGATGAATGGGGAGGTATGAATGAGAATGCTTGGGTGGAGAATCTGCAGACTAGAGAATCAGATCACTCGGCCCTATTCCTTAATATAAATGCTCTCAGTATGCGTAGAGTAAGAGGACCGAGGAGATTCAGGTTTGAAAATGCATGGTTATTGGATGAGGGGTGCAAGGAGGTGGTGGAGACAGCCTGGCAGGAGGGGAGGCCGGAGGGCTTATTGCACTGTCAACAGTTCTGTGGTAAGGAGTTAATGCGATGGGGAGGGGACCAATTCCATAGATTTGGCCAGCGAATAGGGCAGCTGCGGAAACAGCAAGAGAGGTTCTGTGACATAGCGAATCCAGTAGCATTGGCCGAATTCCAACAGAATGAAAGCCAGCTCAAGCGATTGGAGGCCCAGGATGATGTATTTTGGAGGCAGCGTGCGAAACAACACTGGCTCCGGGGTGCAGATGCCAACACCAAGTATTATCACAGGTATGCTTCTGCCCGTAGAAAGAAGAATTTCATTGCTAGTATTAAAAATGATGGTGGGGATTGGGTGGAGGATACAGATATGCATACGGTGATTCTGGACTATTTTAAGAGCATATTTGCTTCTCATAATTTGAGTTGTGATGATCCCCTTTTTAATGATTTTGCCCCTCGTGTGTCGAATGAGAATAATGATATGTTGAATCAGTCGTTTACGGTAGAGGAGGTAAAAACATCACTCTTTTCTATGTTCCCGGATAAAGCTCCAAGACCGGATGGAATGAACCCGGATTTCTATGAACATTTTTGGTCTATTGTGGGGGAAGATGTGTCTGGTTTTATATTGCATGCTTTAAATTCTCGGGTATTTCCAGAAAGGCTGAATGATACTAACATAGTATTGATTCCAAAAAAAAGAGGTTCCGAAGACTGTTGCGGACTTGAGACCGATTGCGTTAAGCAATGTCATATATAGAATAATGGCAAAGATGTCGGCAAACAGAATGAAAGTTTTGATGGGGGATATCATCTCGGAATCCCAAAGTGCATTTATTCCTGACAGGTTAATTACAGATAATATCTTGGTGGCTGCTGAGGTGGGTCACTATTTAAACAGGAAGCAGTGTGGGGTAGTAGGTTGGAGTGCACTGAAGTTGGACATGTCGAAAGCATATGATAGAATGGAATGGAATTTTTTGGAAAATATGTTTGATGGTCCTGTGGTTTAGTGATAAATGGGTTGAACTAATAATGTTGTGTGTGACAACAGTGAGCTATACTGTGATGGTGAATGGGGAGGTAGGGGGACGGGTCAAACCGACTCGCGTACTCAGACAAGGAGATCCTCTATCCCCTTATTTATTTATTATTTGTGCTGAGGCACTTTCGATGTTGTTGCAGAAGGAACAAATAGCAGGATCTATACATGGATGTAGAGTGGCCAGGGGTGCTCCTCCGGTGTCCCATTTATTCTTTGCGGATGACAGTTTGCTTTTCTTTAAAGCGAATATTCATGAGGCTACTGTTGTTAAACAATGTTTGGAAAGGTATGAGAAGTTATCTGGGCAGGTGGTGAATTATAACAAGTCAAATATATGTTTTAGTCGAAATACCCAGCACATGGCCAGAACGCAGGTGGCGAGTTGCCTTGAGGTAATGCAGGCTGATAATTTTGGGAAATATCTGGGTCTACCATCGTTTGTGGGCAGAAATAAAAGGACAGTTTTTTCCTATGTGGAGGAAAAGATCAGACAGAGGATTGGATCATGGAGCACAAAGTTATTATCTCAGGCTGGTAAGGAAGTTTTGTTGAAAAGTGTGGCTCAATCTATGCCAACTTTTTCTATGAGTGTTTTTTTGTTGCCTGAAACTGTTTGCCAATCTATTGAGAGAGCCATGAATAGATATTGGTGGGGAAGTGGCAGAGATAGGGGGATACATTGGAAAGCATGGGATAAATTATGTATCCCCAAGAAGTTTGGTGGTTTGGGTTTCAAGGAATTGAGAGCCTTCAACCTGGCTATGCTGGGTAAGCAGGCATGGCGTTTTCTGACAAATCCACAGTCCCTGGTGGCAAAAATATACAAAGCCAGGTATTACCCCACTACTAGCTTTGTTGATGCCACTATTGGAAATTGCCCAAGTTTTTGTTGGAGAAGTATAATGGCAGCACATCCAATAGTGGTAGCTGGGATAAGACACAAGATTGGAAATGGTGGGACAACTCTGATTTGGGGACACCCGTGGCTCCAGGATAATCCAAGCCCCTTGGTACAAACAATTATACCTGAAGAGTTAAGAGAGGCACGAGTAGCAGGTTTGATAGACCCACAAACAAAAACATGGGATCCACATATTTTATCTGATTTATTTATCCCTGAGGATGTGAGCAGAATAACTATGATTCCTGTTAGCCAGATTATGATGACACATGGTACTGGATAGGTGACCCAAAAGGAATTTATTCAGTAAAGAATGCTTACAGGCGTATTGTTGGTGATTATGAGAATAACCCAGGTGACTTTGATAAATGGGTTAAGATGTGGAAATTGAAAATACCACCAAAGTGGAAGACTTTTTTGTGGAGAGTAGTATGTGATATTTTACCCACTACCATGAATTTAATTAATAAGAGGGTGGAGATTGACCCGGCATGTCCTATGTGTATGATTGATAATGAAGATGTGTGGCATGCATTAGTATATTGTGAATATTCTGCATTAGTTTGGAATATAACACAATTACCTATCACAAACATTGTTACAGATTCGTTTGCAGCATGGCTAGCTGGGGCTATGGCGATCTTAACAGAGGAGCAAACACAGCTTATGGTGGGTGTTCTCTACAATATATGGAAATGCCGCAATGCGGCCGTGTGGAATGGGGCCATGTCTCGGCCGAATTCGGTAGTAAAGGGGACGGAAGCAATGCTCAAGGCGTATGGCGCGGTGCACATCCGGTCCACGCGAGAACAAGTACAGCCACAGCCCGAACCGATGTTGCCCGGCAACCACATGCGATGTTATATAGATGCGGGGTTTCGCCAAGAAACCGGAGAGGCTACGTATGGAATTGTGTTATTAGAGCCCGGAGGATCGTTTGTGGCAGCAAAGAATGGTAGATCACCCTCCTGTTTTTCACCATTAATGGCGGAGGCGATGGCATTTAAAGAAGCACTATCCTGGTTAGTTGAAAGGAATATCTACTCGGTCTATTTTCTCACAGATTGTTTGGTCCTGCGTACTACCATACAACACCGAACTACACCTATTCACTCGTATGTTGGGTTGATAATTGACCAGTGCAGAACGATGATGTCTTTATTTAATTTAATTTCGTTAAGCTATGTGCCTAGGCAGATTATTTTACATGCTCATACTTTAGCTTCGTTAGCTTTTACTCAGGAACATTCTATGTATTGGGATACTATCCCTCATGACGCTATTTCAGCTTTCATCAATTAATACAGTTGACAGATTATTTTTTCAAAAAAAAGTACTAATTATGCAAACTTTGATTGGGATGAGATTCGAACCTAAGACATTTATTATTGAAATCAATGAGTAAGTTAACGGTGAACTAACAGAAATTAACGGAAAAGATAATATTTAACGGAAAAGCTAACGGATAATCATATTCATTAAGGATAAATTAGGAAATCTGATGAAAAAATTAAAATTTGATCAATCTGAGCCATTCATTTTATTAAAAAAATCTGACCGCCATTTTTTCTACCCATTATAGGCCTAAGTTTCTTGGACTCTTATTAGTATACTAGATTATAAATTAGTTGCTACAACAAAAAATAATACATATGCATTTAATTAATTTAGAATTAGATGTCTATAATGCCTTTATTTAAAATACTATTAGATGTCTATAATATCAAAGTTATAATACTTTTTTGAAAGCATCAAAGTTATAATACAAAATATGTTATATATATTTATTTACCAAGTATTTTATACAAATATAATAAATTTTAATATTTTGTTCAATACTTTCACATGACAACCTACGACACACATTTCACAACGCATGAAACATGTAGGGAAAAACTACAACTACCAAATATCAATAGGTGTTTAATTTGTAAGATAAAGAGTCAATAGTACAACTAAGATTCCATCATATACACAACAAGGCAAATCTAAAGCTTCATACACCATAATCTCATTGCACATGACACACTACCAATAAAAAAAGAGGATGTGTACCGAAGATGAAGACAATGACAATGCTACCCAAAAGAGAATTAAAAAGAATTAGAAAAATTTAAACCAAAAGTAGTATTTATTTAGATTATCATTTTTAGACTAAGTATTTAGACTAGCGTTATTACAAAGTTGCAACATTTATTTTAGTGACAATATAATCAATCTCTCATATATTATCTTGCATTTATATACTTTAAATTACCGATTTAAATAAACAAATTCAACATTTATTTACCTATGTATGAACATCTCCGATATAATATTGCATTGATATACTTTGAAATACTTATTTAAAAATAATCATTGGCATTATTCCATTCGCGCAAAGCGCGTAAAAGAACTAGTATAATTAATAAGAGTAAAATAGAGTACTAATTATGTCAACTTTGATTGGGATGAGGTTCGAACATAAAACCTTTCTTATTGAAATCAATGAGTAAGTTAACGGTGAACTAACAGAAATTAAAGGAAAAGATAATATTTAACAGAAAAGTTAACGAAAAATCATATTCATTAAGGATAAATTAGGAAATCTTAAGGAAAAATTAAAATCTGATCAATCGGAGCCATTCATTTGATTAAAAAATTTGACCGCCATTTTTTCTACACATTATAGGCTTAACGCTCTTGGTCTCTTATTAGTATATATAGTATAATTTAATAAGAGTAAAATAGAGTACGTGTATTTCATCTGATTATCATTGAATATCAATAGAATATACAAACGCTTCCAGTTCTTTGTGTTCATCATCTGAACAAATCAAAGCAGTTAGGGATGAACTTCTAATAAATTGATGATTCAAATAATATTTTGACGCATTAAATATAGAGGCAAATTAAAGCGATGAATTAAAATGAAAGAAGTAACTAACTCAATATAATTGTTATTCCCAATATTTAAAATCGCCATAATAAGCTCCTTCCAACCAGTTATTATATTACACAGTCAAAAAAATATCGCCAGATAATTTCATCATTCTATGTTGAGTCTGAAAGTACACAGTCAATCAAGAAAGTTCCAACGTTTTGCATTTATTGTTCCCTACCTGTTCAGATTTTGAAATTAACACGCCATTCAAATATTGAAATTAAGCACGCCATAACTAATCTACTCTAATTTAATATAATTAGTCACTCTTGGCCTCTTGGGATATGAAAAGACCCCTACCATATATACCGTAAGTTTTCCTTAGCATAATTAAACGAGAGTGTTTTTTTTTATAACCTAAACGGCAGTGTTTTTATTCTTGTAATGCACAAAATTGTTGAGAAGGAAAAATATTAGCAATTTATTTTTCAAAAATGTATTAATTTTTTTTAATATAATATAGGATTTAATTTGAATTTCTACTTTATTCTAAATTAATTTTTTTTCTTATCAAATTACAATTCATTTCTTTCATAATTTCCTCCTTATCCCAAAAGCTGAATCCCCAATCCTAAGGGCCCCCTCACACTCCGACCCGACAGAGTATGTGGGAGGATGTAAATCACGTTGACTCAATGGGTTAGTAGGTCATAATTTCCTCCTAACCAAACATTTGGTAATGTTCACAATTTAATCACGTGAGAGTCTCATCATACTGGCTATATCTTTACTTTGCTCCTTGTAAATGTGCTTAACCTCTCTATAATATTTTTTTGTCCATCTCTTTTATGCAAACTTTGGTCTGGCTCTGATACCAAATTGACATCTCCACTGAAAGCCTAAGCTGATGGCTATATGCTCACAATTTAATTAGCAAGCTAATTAAAATCTAAAAGGATTGGATAAAGTTTAAGGTTAGGGGTGAATTTTAGGTCAACAATCTTGCTAAATATTTTTTTTGGTATACCCAGCATTTCTACCACAACACTGCACAGTGCCCTTGCTGAATTGTAGGCAACACTTCAACTGGCCTGGAGATTTAAGGTTGTTCTATTCTCAAAACCAAAGACTGAACCACAACCTCCAAGTTACAATCTTGATATATTAAGTTCAAGTGGAATTGTTTCAATTTTATTTCAGATTGGTTTAAATATACACAAATTTTTATTTTTAAATTTTTTGTATTATCAGTATATTTATATGTTTCTGTACTATTGTATACCACCACAGTGGACCGGGATCCGCCATGCGCTTGGACTCAAATCCACCAACTGCATTATGGAGTCTAGTCTAAATTATATATGTGTTGCTGTTTAAATGGAGTATTTATGTCATCTATGAAACATTTTAGAAAAGATGCTAATAAATATATGATCTCTAAGATTGCAAAAGTTCAATATTGAATTCATAATTAAAAATAATATAATCATGCATGCATTCTGCTGAGCCAAAAGTGTATTATACACACAATTCAACTGAGATATATATAATTGATCAAGAAACACCTAACATCCACAACACCTTTAAAAAGATGTGAATAAACATTATATTAAAAAAAAAAAAACACACTTCAAGGGAAGGGAATTCATAATTTAAAATACTAATAATACTAATAATAACAACAATAATAATAAATCACACCAACCTTGATGAAATTAGAAATCATAGTTTATAATGCATAGAAAAAGTATCATATATCTTACTCCACTATCACATAGCTCCATGCACAAGGTTGTACGTGCAAATAAAAAGAGAATTAAGTAAACAATGTATCATTCTTACAGAAAATGTAGGCTTTCATCGTAAACACGAGCATATACCTCACCACTAAAAATTAAATCGTATTCGTCTATTATATCAATATTCCTTTCGTCTCCAACGGTTGGATTTGAAGCCATAGTAATACTCCTTTGTTTACTTACGGAGAACATATTCCTTTGTTGAGTTACCAAATCAAGAGATATGAACTGCAGATCCGAATTATCTGAATCCCACCCAACTTTCTTGTCTAAAGATACAAGCAATTCACCATTCACATTCCAAATTCCTATTGGTCTCCAAGATTCATTATTATCTACAACACAATCTATGCTTGCTTGTTTATGCCAATAAGTATTGTTGTCATCTTCAATCATTAACCAAATCTCAATGCATCTAGAATCCTCCGCACTTGAATATCCACGTAAAGCAATAGTCTCAGTTATTATTGTGATTGCAACCCCCACACTTGAATATCCAAGTAAAGCAATAGTCTCATTCATTATTGAGATTGAATGGATAGTAACATCCATGGGCAATTCAATCGTCCCAAACACCTCATCATTCATGTCAAACCAAATCAAGCATTGAGTGTAAGGTTCATCATGGAACCTATTAGCCAGCCAATAGTACCTCCCTTTTAAATAAAAATCATTGTTCAGACCCATATCGAGACCAGATAAATAAAAATCATTGAACTGACCCCCAATATCACGACAAGATGTAACAGCATTAATCTGTCTCAAACTCCAAGAATCACCACCAACTTGGCTATAAACTAGTGTGATTTGTTGATCATTTGTACTAACATCAAAAGAACAAATTTCTAACAGCATCACAACCTTCCAAGTCATGTCGTTAGAAATCCCAAACCCAAATTCGTTATGAACATATGCATTATAAGGTAGTCTGTAAGGGACGGTAACAGAGGGTAAGGCTTTAACTTTCCTAATGGATGGGTTACATATCCAAATATCATAAATAAGGTAATCAACATTATCAAGTTTAGCAATATCATTCCTGGTCGAAATCAAGCATAACATACCTTTACAACACTTAACCCACATTGCTCTTGGGGTTGTTGGGATGTCTAAGTATATGCATCCAATCTCATTATACTCAGAAGATTCTTTGTAAAGCAAATAATTTTCTCTAACAGCCAAACCAGTCTCTAAAAGAACACAATCAGTTTTTGCTTTGTGAAATTCATAGTGTGTGTCCATAAAGCGGAGGTCATTCGTTATCAAATTATAGAAAAATTTACAAACACATTTAAATCGCATAAGAGACTTTACCCGTAATCTGGATAAGATATCAACCACCAAATCCGTTGACAGTCTGCAATTTTCCATTTTCAGATCGAGATTGAGATTCAAAGATCGAACAATTCAACGATTCTTGCAATAGGGGAAGGATGTGCCTTGAATCGTCAATATACAGTACAGTAATCGATCTGCAGCAACATCAACGTAACGGCGGCGAGACGGCAACCTCGTAGTGACGATGACGGCGATATATATGAGAACACAGAATAGGGTAGAATATAGGGTTTGGAGGGTTGAAGACTTGTATTTGAGAGTGTAAATATATCTACAATCTACAATTTTAATAAGAGCGAATAATGTTAGGCCCTTAACTGGAATAAAAAAAATGTCGGTACTAATTGTTTCTTATCTTAAATCTTAAAATGAAAATAAGAGCGAATAATGTTAGGCCCTTAACTGGAATAAAAAAAATGTCGGTACTAATTGTTTCTTAAAATGAATGGTTCATACTATTTTGATTTTAGTATTTTTAATGATTTTCCTTATTTACCCTTTATTATATTATTTTTTCCCCTTAAATAACTTTAAATTCCGTTAGTATAAACTTTATTAACGGAATATTTCGTTAACTATTTATTATTCTTAACTTACTTATTAATTTCTATAAGAAAGGTCTTAAGTTCGAACCCCATTCCAATTAGAGTTATCATAACTGTTAAACATATACTATGAATATGTTAAAATGTATTAAAAATATAATATAAAATTTAACATAAATTTTGGTCAAATAATTAGCCCGAATAAATACATAGCATTCAATGATTATAAATCAGGAACTTTGAAAATCATTTGATTTTTTTCATTAAAAAAAATTTAAGTTTAGTTTTTTTTTTTTTTTTTTTTTTGTTTAATTAATCTTCTTTGATTATTGAGAACAATTATTGAACTCTATATTCACAATTACAGAACTCTATGTTCATAATTACTGAATTATATGTTCATAATTATAAAGGTATATATTCATAATTTTTTAACTTCATATTCACAATTATTGAATCTCTATATTCATAATTACAGAACTATATGTTCACAACTCTATGTTCATAATTATAGAACTATATGTTCATAATTTTTGAACTATATATTCATAATTATGAACAGTTTTAGAACCATGTCCACCTTGCAATGTGGACACGGTTCCATAGCATAATCTCATTGCATGATGAATCCCTCTATGATGCCACAAATAACCCAATTGCACATGACGCACTACCAATAGGCAATAACAAAAAAAAATAAAAAATAAAAAAATGTACTGAAGATGAAAACAATAACAATGCTACCCAAAAGAAAATTAAAAATTTAAACAAAAAAGAGTATTTAGTTAGACTATCGCTTTTAGACTTAGTACTTAGATTAACGTTATTACAAAGTTGCAAACATTTATTTTTGTGACAGTTATATATAATCAATCTCTCATGTATTATCTTGCATTTATATACTTTAAATTACCGATTTAAATAAACAAATTCAACATTTATTTACTTATGCATGAACATCTTCTATATAATATTGCATTGATATACTTTGAAATACTTAATTAAAAATAAGTATTGGGCATTTATCTTATTCGCGCAAAGCGCGTAGAAAAACTAGTATATATATATATATATATATATATATATATATATATATATATATATATATATTAAATTTACTATGGGATGGCCTGCTGGAGCCCGTCCAAACACTATAAGTCAGCAAATAATATTATAGACAAAGATTTACCTTAAATTTTGAAGCATGATCTAAATGATATTTAAATTATGTAAGTGCAATTAACATAGTATTATAAATAAATTGACTGTAAATAATCATCTGTAGGCACATAAATAATGTACCTACTACAAAGTGTGTACAAGTTCGCATGTTCACGGTTGACACCGAACTTTTGATAAATATTAATTATTTATTAATATTAGTATATTTGAATATATTTAAATAAAAAAAAATATTTAAATATATTTATGAATAATATTGATATTATCTAATTTGTTAATTAGATAATATCAAACAAGTTTGTGTTTATTTCTATGTAATCACAGATCTTAGGAAAAATTATGTAAACATATGGAAATATATATTATTCAAGATCACAATGAAAATGTGATCCTGAAAGTAAAAGTCCCTCCTCCAATCCAATCATGTCTGTTGATTCAAACCTCCATTGAAGATTAAGTTATTTGAACCCGGAGGCCCTTCAATGAAGAACACGTTGTATATACAAGTCATTCCCTTCTTTGAAGATTAAGCCCCTTGAAACCTGGAGGCCTTTCCATAATGGAGTGTTCAAGGCATCGAATTGAAGAATCAAAGGACATCCAATTGATATATACTATTGTACCCAGAATTTTGAATATTAATATATATTTTATTCAATTTTCTTTGTTCACATTCACACAATAAGGTAATAAGGTACGTTGGTTCTCATATATATAGTTAATTCTATTTTTAGTCCTAGATTTATAGATGGTAGTCCATTTTTAGTTAACGTCCACATTTGATCATAATATTATTATGACATTATCACAATTATACTAGGGACCTGATTTCAATTCATCAACATAATTAAAGGTAAAAATTTGTATAGGATGTAACCAGCTAGGCACTCAATTCATGTCGAACTAATTTTAATTTTAAAAAGATTTAAAAATTTTGGGTACGTTGTTTAAAAAAATATATATAATGCTGTGCTAATGGTTGTCGGTTTCATCATCCAATTGTTATGCTATGAACTCGTGTCCACCTTACATGGTGGACACGGGTCCAATATGATACCGTTCTGCAATTTGGGAGAAACGATGTCGTTAGTGGCACCGTTTTCTCTCCACCAATCAGTTATATATATATAACAATTATCAAAAGAATTCAGCTACATACAAAATTGTGAATATAAAGTTCAGTAGTTGTAAATATAGAGTTCAAGAATTATAAAAATAGAGTTCAAAAATTATGAACATAAAGTTCTATAATTATGTACATAGAATTCAGTAATTATGAACATAGATAAACGCACTTAACAGCGAAAGAAAACAATTTTTTTAAAAAAAATTGACACAACGTCATTTTCACCAAAACGACGCCGTTTTGAAACCATATCCACCTTGCAAGGTGGACTTGGTTCCACAACATAATTTGCCTTCATCATCAAAGCATGTGGAGTGGAGTGGAGTATATACAAAGCCTAAGATCTTTTTGGAAGTCTGCTCTTTATCCTAAAAAAGATGTTCATAGTTTCGTCCCATGCACAACAGAAGAAGAAGAAGAAGAAACATACATAAGACGATAGCAGATTTAAATCATTTTTTTTCTTAGTTATGTAGGGTGTATTATACAAGCATCCTGCTGGACGAAAACGACTGGTAACAAACTTGCGTTTTGAATATATAGATATATCTGCTGCTGCTAATACATTATTGTTTCCAATCTTACAATTGTAATAACTGGAATACTGAATACTATGGACCATGGAAGCTTTCTCTATTGCTACCATTCAAAAGGCAACACAATATATGTTTTGTATCTATACATCAAGTATGAAGAAGACTAATATATACGAAGCCAGAAAACTACAGAAAATTTTTATGGCTTGATTCCGGGACAATAGTATAAGAACTTAGCCTGCATTTTATAGACGCCCGTATTCATTTACAAAATTGGATGTCTAACAATATAATACGAGTTTGTTTCATTGCCACCAGCCAACAACTCCTGGAGGCTTACATTTCGTGTCTGATAATCTCCAGTATTCACATCTCTCAATTGCCTATAATTATAAACAGATTATAATTTAGAAAGAATGGCATTTCAAACATTCTTTAACTTTGTGCTCAAATCTACAAAGTTCACAACATAGTCATAAGCTTCAATTTAAAGAATGCTATTGGGTTGAATGCTTACAGAATGAAGAATTTCCCTTTGTTGTGACATCAAATGCACCAGCGCTTCCATTAGCTGCATTAATCAAGTCAACAATTCTTTGTCTATGAGCATCTAGATTGTGATCCATCTCTCCATAAGTAAACAATGTATAATTATTTCATTCTTACAGAAAATGTAGACTTTCATCGTAAACTCGAGCATATGTGTCACCAATAAAAATATTGGGTTCCCATTCTTCTGTTATATCAATATTCCTTTCGTTGTAAACTTGAAAATCCCCAGCAGTTGGATTTGAAGCCATGGTAATACTCTTCCTTTGCTTACTTACCGGGAACATCTTCCTTTCTTGAGTTACCAAATCAAGAGATATGAAGTATGGTACAACTCTTTCAGGATGCTGAGAATCCGAATCATCTGAATCCCACTCAACTGTCTTGTCTAGAGATACAAGCAATTCACCATCCACATTCCAAATTCCTATTGGTGTCAAAGATTCAATATTATCTAGGTTTACAGCACAATCTATGCTTGCTTGTTTGTGCCAATAAGTATTATTGTCATTTTCAATCATTAACCAAATCTCAATGCAACTAGAATCCTCCACACTTGAATATCCAAGTAAAGCAATAGTCTCATTCATTATTGAGATTGAATCGATACTAACATCCAATGGCAATTCAATCGTCCCAAACACCTCATCATTCATGTCAAACCAAATCAAGAATCGAGCGTACCTATCAGCCCACCAATAGTACCTCCCTTTTAAATAAAAATCATTGATCTGACCTTCAATATCGCGACACCATGTAACGGGATTAATCTGTCTCAAACTCCACGAATCACCACCAACTTGGCTATAAACTAGCGTCATTTCGTGAGTAGTTCTAAAATCATCAACAGAACAAAATTGTACCAGCATGACAACCTTCCAAGTCATGTCATTAGAAATCCCAAACCCAAATTCATTAAGAACAAATGCATTATAAGGTGGTCTGTAAGGGACAGTAACAGAGGGTAAGGCTTTAACTTTCCTAATGGATGGGTTACATATCCAAATATCATAAATAAGGTAATCACCATGATCAAGTTCAGTAATATCATTCCTGGTCGAAATCAAGCATAACATACCTTTACAACACTTAACCCACATTGCTCTTGGGGTTGTTGGGATGTCTAAGTATATGCATCCAATCTCATTATACTCAGAAGATTCTTTGTAAAGCAAATAATATTCTCTAACAGCCCAACCAGCCTCTAAAAGAACACAATCTGTTTTTGTTTTGCTAATCTCATAGTGTGTGTCCATGAAGTGGTGATCGCTTGTTATCAAATCATAGAAAAATTTACAAACACACTTAAATCGCATAAGAGACTTTACCGGTAATCTCGATAAGATATCAACCACCTGATCCGTCGACAACTTGCAATTTTCCATTTTCAGGTCGAGATTGAGTTTGAAAGATGGAAGAATTCAACGCTTCTTGCAATAGGGGAAGGATGTGCCTTGAATCGTCGATATACAGTACAGTAATCGATCTGCAGCAACATCAACGGCGGCAAGTCGGTAACCTCGTAGTGGCGATGACGGCGATATATATGAGAACACAGAATAGGGTTTGGAGGGTTGAAGACTTATATTTGAGTGTGAATGTATGTATATATATTTATTTAAAAAAAAAAAAAAAAAACTGAGTATGGGATTGCTGGAGCCAGAGCCAGTCCAAACACTATAAGTAGCAAATAATATTATAGACAAACATTTACATTACATTTTGGAGCATGATCTAAATGATATTTAAAATTATGTAGTTGCAATTAATATATTATGTGTCTTTTATTAATATATTATGTGTCTATAACTAAATTGACGGTAAATAACCAATTGTTAACACATAAATTATGTACCTAAACTATAAGTGTGCACAAGTTCTCATGTTCACACAATAAGATAGTAAGGTACGTTGGTTATCATATATATAATTAATTCTATTTTTAGTCTTAGATTTATAGGTGGTAATCTATTTTTAGTTCCTTTTTATTAGGACATCCACGTTTGATCATAGTACATGATGGATATATTAGGAGAACGGACTCGGGACAAACTAACCCGGGGGTCGCGGCGTGATGCGAAGGGCCTGGGAGACCCCAACTGGGTCCCCCGCGTAGACCTCGGCTGAGGTCTACTACGTGGACCCCAGTTGGGGACGACCTCAGCGCCGGCCTTGGTCGGGGTCGACCTTCGGCTATAGCTACTCTCTTTCGTTGACGAGGACTCGAAACTCAGAGAGTGGTGGACTCATGATGGATATATTAGGAGAAATGACTCGGGGGTCGCGGCGTGATGCGAAGGGCCTGGGAGACCCCAACTGGGTCCCCGGCGTAAACCTCAGCTGAGGTCTACTACGTGGACCCCAGTTGGGGACGACCTCAGCGCGGGCCAAGGTCGAAGTCAACCTCGGCATCGGCGTCGGCGTCGGCCGGGGTCGACCTTCGGCTAGAGCTACTCTCTTTCGTTAACGATGACTCGCAACTCAGAGAGTGGGAGACTCATGATGGATATATTAGGAGAAGAGACTCGGGGCAAACCGACCCGGGAGTCGCAGCGTAATGCGAAGGGCCTTGGGGACCCCGTCCCAGGCGAAGACCTCGGCTGAGGTCTACTACGAGGACCCCCGTTGGGGGACGATCACGGCGCCGACGAAGGTCAGGGTCAACCTGGGTGTCGGCCTCGTCCCCGCGTGACTCGGTCAACCAAGATCCAACCGCCCGCCCTATTCTCTTGGGGTCGGTTGGGAGGATTACTTAGTATAAAAAGATATATCCTTGTCTTTGTTAGGACATCTACATCTTGTCTTGTTACTACACTCTCTTTTTAATTTTCCTATAAAAGACTATCAATATGAAAGTTGTCCCCGCGACATATACATTCTTTGCATTTTCATATTTATCACTTAGTGACTTTAGTATTCGGGTCTACCTCGGGTAATTAAATCCATCAGTACAACAATACTAGGACCAGATTTTGATTCGTCAACATAATTAAAGATAAAAATTTGTATAGAGTGTAACCAGCTAGGCACTCAATTCATGTCGAGCTAATTTTAATTTTAAAAAGATTTTAAAATTTTGGGTACGTTGTTTAAAAAAAATGATTGTGCTAATGGTTGTCGGTTTCATCATCCAATTGTTATGCCATCGACTCGTGTCAAGGTGGACACGAGTCCAATATGACGCCGTTCTGCAATTTGAGAGTAACGATGTCGTTAGTGGCATTGTTTTTCCTCCACCAATCAATTTTTTTTAAAGAAAAAAAAAACAATTGTCAAAAGAATTCAACTACATAAAAAATTATGAATATATTGTTACGTAACTGTGAATATAAAGTTCAGTAGTTGTAAATATAGAGTTCAAGAATTATAAATATAGAGTTAAAAAATTATTAACATAGAGTTCTATAATTATGAACATAGAGTTTAGTAATTATGAACATAGATAAACGCTGTTAACAGCGAAAGAAAGCAATTTTTTAAAAAATAAATTGTCACACGCCGTTTTGAAACCGTATCCACCTTGCAAGGTGGACTTGGTTCCACAGCATAATTTGCCTTCATTATCAAAGCATGTGGAGTGGAGTATATACAAAGCCTATGATCTTTTTGGAATGCTGCTCTTTATCCTAAAAAAGATGTTCATAGTTTCGTCCCATGCACAACAGAAGAAGAAGAAGAAACATACATAAGATGATAGCAGATTTCAATCATTTTTTTTCTTAGTTATGTAGGGTGTATTATACACGCATCCTGCTGGACGAAAACGACTGGTAACAAACTTGCGTTTTGAATATATAGATATATCTGCTGCTGCTAATACATTATTGTTTCTAATCTTACAATTGTAATAACTGGAATACTGAATACTATAGACCATGGAAGCTTTCTCTATTGCTACCATCCAAAAGGCAACACAATATATGTTTTGTATCTATACATCATGTATGAAGAAGACTAATATATACGAGGCCAGCAAACCTGAATACTAACTACAATAAATAGTAACATGCGTACAAGTACAAAAGCACTGAACTTTCCAAAGGAATTTGCCCCTGACGAGTAGGCAAACAATTTTACCTAGTCACAGAGACAATCTCGAGTAACTTGTTCTTAAATGCTTCAAACGTTAAATGGCAACTGCGGTTTCTCTTATGATGATTCCCAGACCTTGTAATCACTGCCTTCGAGAGCCACAGACCAGTTCTGGGGTCCACTTGGGGGTTCGTAATAGCCTGGTCCGATTTTCACCGCCAACTTTTCATCAATCATTGCTGCATAAACATCCCTTTCTGCCTTGGTTATTTTGACCTGAATTACACGACAACGGCGTATAGATATGTTAGTCAATACGATGTTTTCCTCATTTATAACATAACGTATACAAAATAAGAAAACTACAGAAAATTTTTATGGCTTGATTCCGGGACAAAAGTATAAGAACTTAGCCTGCATTTTATAGAAGCTCGTATTCATTTACAAAATTGGATGTCTAACAATATAATATGAGTTTGTTTCATTGGATGATCAACTTTTATAAACTAAAGTGGTGCTAAAATTAACATTGTGCACTTACCGTACTCCGACAATGGATCTTGTTCCGCTTCCTGAGGGAGAGGAGAGATCCTATTTCAGATTGATACCCAGAGAAAACATGGTCGTAGAAAACAGATGGGGTTCCTGGGTGTGTAAGGATGTAAGCATATCCTTGCATTTCCTTTCCACCTGGAAATCTCCAATGACCCTTCAGGGGGAAACGAGACGATTGAAGTAATAAGTAATAAGATACATTTACTTTGGTAAAATTTTACTATAAATATGGGGAAATAAAAGATAAAATCAACTAAATGACAAGAGGTGATGAGGATTTCTACACCCATAGAAGGCAAGGGTAACAAGAATTGTTTGCTGAAGGCTTGAATCTCATATTTAGAAGGGCATAGGTCGAAGAAAAGAGGTATGCACCTGTGTAGAACCCGTATCATGATTCTCTATAAAGGTCACAGCACGAGATGGCCACCAGCCAACAACTCCTGGAGGCTTACCTTTCGTGTCTGATAATCTCCAGTATTCACATCTCTCAATTGCCTATAATTATAAACAGATTATAATTTAGTAAGAATGGCATTTCAAATATTCTTTAACTAAGTGCTCAAATCTACAAAGTTCACAACATAGTCATAAGCTTGAATTGAAAGAATGCTATTGGGTTGAATGCTTACAGAATGAAGAATTCCCTTTGTTGTGACATCAAATGCACCAGCGGTTCCATTAGTTGCATTAATCCAGTCAACAATTCTTTGTCTATGAGCATCTTGATTGTGATCCATCTCTCCATACGTATAACTAAGGGAATCCCAATACTCACCAACAGCAAAGTAAGGCTCACTTGTTTCCAAGTAATCCTTCACATAGCCTCCCCAGAATCCCCGAACAAAATCAAGTCTCCATCCATCATAACCAATTTCTTCCCTGATCAACCATAAATTAGAAGATGGTCACATTTTCAAGTAACCTATTCAATTATATGATTCACAACTAAAAGGCATAAGATATTAAATCTAGACAGATTTAGCATTTTATTTAGACAGATGAGCACATTTGCTTGTAGTTAATGAAAATGGGGCTAACAAGTGCATAAATGCAACTGTTTGATAGTCATAAACATCAGGTCATCATTAAACAAGGATATTAAGTAAAAGAGTAGGTCTTGTGTGAGACCGTCTAATGCGAGATGGTCTTAAACAAGACTTACTCTAAGGAGATATATGTACATTTCAAGCCAAAATATTTTACCTCAGCCAGCATAACCATTCCTTGAGATCCTTCCTCACAAATTCTTGGGAATGATCAATATTTGGAGCAGCATGGAAATTATCTCCGCTACTCTTATTGCCCCTTCCCTGTAAAGAAGAGAGGGAGGAAAAGAAAGGTGACTTGTGTATCTGGATTTAGGAATATATACTCAGGCTACAGAAGATCAGATTTGTTGAGTAAGTCATAATAAGTCCTGATTGAAGGCTTTTCATCCTAATTTCTGTCATACAAGTTTCATGATTGATTAAAAAATAAATAAATAAAATAAAATAAAAAACATCAGAGAAAATTATAAACCTGGAAATGTGGATCGTCAGCAACAACTGCACGATCATCCCAATTAAGACGACCACCAAAGATATTCCAGACACCATTTTGATTCCGGGAACTAGCACACCGATGGTTTAAAACAACATCGCCAAGAACCTGGATTCCCACTTCATGGAATCTCTTCACAATAACTTTTAACTCATCAATAGTTCCATATCTGAGCATTCAGGGAAATCATGGCAATATCAGATGAGATGGCTCCATGTAGAGAAAGTTATTAAAATGTGTTGGGTGGGGGAGGAGGGGTGGGAAAGAAACAGGCACCCAGTTTATTTAGTATCACTTTCATTTATATACCCTTAATCCCTTCTCAACAATTTTCCATCCCCACCCCTAGGGGAAAAAAAGATTCAACAAAGCATGCAAGCCTCAGACATGAGAAAATAATCAGAGGATAAATATCAGATCGAGGTTGGGAGAATGGAGAAGAAAATTCTGCACCTACAACAATAACAAGCCTACTTAAACAACAGGACAGGAATTATAAATCTTCAACACGAGGACTTGCTCTGATTGCCAAAAGGCATTAAAAGGATGAAAAAAAAATTGAGATGCAGTTTTTTTTTTTTTTTTATATATAAATATAATCAGAGGGTAGGACATCTTTTCTTTCTTCCCCAACTCCTTGTTGTGTTACTATGGCAATGAGACATTTATTTGGAAGTTAGGAACAGTACCATAAAACAGTTCAAAAACATGACCAACTACAAGAATGCACAGTTAGCATGAACGACAAAAGTAGATGCATCGCATACAACCTAGCAGCATAAAACTTAAATTTGCATTTTATTCTGTACTATTAATTTTTCCTTGTAGCATTCATTTTTAGTACCAATGAGTTGCAGAATCCGGTTGAGAAACAACATACCTAGAGTTTAAGTTATATAAATCCTTCGGCATGTAGCCTTCAGGTGATACTGACTCTGTAGGAGGAGGTAACCAGACTACGGTAATACCAAGTGATGATAACAGTTCAGCCTTTTCTTGTAGCTCCAAATACCATCTTCCAGATTTATGAGACTCCCAGTTAAAGCCCTGGCATAAGATCTCATGTCCTGAACCAGTTCCTGAAGATATTTTGGTGGGAGGTTTTAAAGCCTCAGCTTCTAACAGAGCACTTTCAGAGAATGTTGGAACTGAGCTTCTGAATATACTGTAGGCTTCTGCAGCTAGCTTCTCAATTTCCTGAAGGATGCCCTCTTGTGCTTCTTTGGTTTTTGTATTTCTGTTCTTTTCAGAAGAAATGTCAGTGACCAAATTTCTAATCTCATTAATGATTTCATCAGTATACAAAGAAGCCTCCATTGCTTCGGAAGTAGAGCCAGATGCCCCTAAGGAATCCAGCTCCTTGTTTTGCGTTTCAACTTCAGATTCAGTCGCGCTTAGTTGACCTTTTGTGCTCCTAGGCAGAGGCACATAAAAGTCATTCCCCTTGCAATTCAACCATGTGCCGTCATCTAGCTTCAGTACAAAAACAAATCCTACAGGTCCTTCATCCAAAGTAAATGATCTCTGAGAACCAGATCCATCATCTTTTTGCTGCAGAGCAGGAGAATAAAGAGTCAATTAACAAGCAGAAGGAGAAAGCTCAAGATAATTATTCTAAGATAGAACCCAAGGCAAGCTCCTTCTATTGAACAGTTAATCATAAAGCTTATAAACCTGCATACAAAAGAATTGTCTTTCCATATTTTCATCCTCCTCAGGAGGATAAGGTCCAAAAAATTTTAATCTCTCAAAGTTCTTTTCTATAGTTGTTTAAGCTTCCAAATCACCTTTCTTAAAGATTAATCATTTAAATAACATTAATCTGCATGGTTCTTTCAAATTACTCTGTATTAAATTAAAGAAACAACTACAAACTTCTGAAGTTCTGATTGCGGCCATTTCCACAGAGAACTATGTCCTAGGTTGGCCATAGTGTGCTTCAGCATTTCAAGTTGCAAAACTTTTGGAAACACTGTAGCAGGAAGTAGCTAGATTGTAGGTTTATGCAAGTATGCTGAAACCAGATTCGCCACTATCATATAGTTACTCCAAAGGATGATCATATACCTGCAGCAAAGTTCGTAGTGCCTTATTCTTGAATATTGTAGTTTCTGTTGGATATGGTTTAGCGGGAAGTTCCCAGTTTTTACCCTCATCTCTGCAGACACCCCAGTGAATGAGTACATCTCCTGGTATATCAGTATCTATCTGTAAAAGATTTTTAGCTGTCTCTGGATACTCTTTTACTGAGACAGTAACTGAATTGTCAACAAGAGTCTCTTTGACAATAACATGCTCTTCATAGAATTCTGCAAGGCACCTAGTTTGTTCCCTAGGTTCACTTGAGCCATTGCTTCCATTTTCACCTTTAGTATGATCGACTTCAGATTTAAGGAGCATGTCAGACAGCTGCCCAAGCGCCCCTGCCACAAAAGAACAACTAAATTTTAGTGTCTAAATCCTCTAAAACTAGGATGGGGAAAGACGAGGTTTTTTAAAAATAAAATAAAATGATATCTAGATCCTAGATTGTAATGTTTAGCAAGCTGATGCAATAGTTTAGAAAACTGATTGTTTTAACTCTAAACTGATCATTATGATTATCAAGCCCTATGCAGAAACTTTGTTATTTCATTTTTGTAAGGAGAAGTCATGAGATCTACATGTTACAGTAGTTAACCTTTGCCACAGAATGCAACTACTGAAAAGACAAAAACAAAGATGATATTTTTTTTGAAAGGAACAAAGATGATATTTGACAAGATACAAATGTAGCAGGAAGTGAAGTTGAGGCATTCAGTGTATAAGACAATAAACATGGAATCTAGAGAACCTGTCCATATTCCGAAGCCCTTTTTTCCTCCTACCATGTTACTATCATCATGAGCATAGTCCATGAGAGGCACTCTGAAGTCCATCCCCCTGTGTTGATACCAAGCTCCAGTTTCCTCATCCTGCATAAGTTCTTACATAATTGAAATACTTGATTAAAGAAGCAAATGTTCTAAACTATCGATAATGAAGCAGACCTTCAACACAAAATTTATAGCTGCAATTTGACTGTTAATATTTAAGCCAATCTCCACTTCATAAAACGATTCTCCTTCCAAAGCTGTGGACAATCTCTTTAAAGGAGTCTCAATTGCATAATCCTGAAATGGTACAAAATTGGTATTTAGAGAATAAATATGGGAAGTTTAAAAAGAAAAAAGTAATACATAAAACTGGCACAGGAAAATCAATACCTTGATGGTAATAGAACCTTGGGGTCGCATCTCTAGAGGCGGTTGATCCCACTCACTGCCACATCAAAAAAGTAACTCATCGTTATTTAATATCTAGTTCCAACAGATAATGAAAGCCAGACTAATCTCAAGAGAAAACTGATCATAGATAAAAACAGGCAACAAAACAATGAACATCAAAACTTCCCTAAATAAATACTAACTGCTTACTACAATACAAACATCCTAAAACTTGAGACTCAATCTAAAACTTTTCTGAGAATAAACTTTCACATGAATTTCATTTGAAATAGGCAGGTGGCAGTAGATTTGTAATTTTGAAACAATAGCAACTGCATCACTAATTAAACATATCAAACCTTCCAGAGTCTCCCACATAATGAACTCCCCAATGAAGAACCCACTTCCCTGGTAGATTGCACCCTATAGTGAGCTTCCAGTTCTCTTCATCCCTCCCACTATCAAATCTGATTGATATCCTTCCTTCTACCTGCAATTCCAAATACAGTAAGTGAACCACTAAACAAAACATTTTTCCCTTTTTTGCTACTCCGTATATATTAATACAATTAAAAAATAAGAAATTAAAATACTGGCAGCTCAAATTAATAAGCACAGATCTAAAAGCTAATTGAACTTTACTATGTGTCTTATTTCCAGAAAATAAACTCAGAATTTTGAATTTGCTGTTTATCTCCCTCCTTGTGTAAATTAAAAATAAAAAATAAAAAATAAAAAATTGCGTTAGTTTCATTAATTCATTAAATCTGTGTGTACATACACAAAAAGTATTCATACAACCAAATTAACATATATTATGAATTTCGATTCATCTGCCTTCATTTACTCAGTAATGATCCTTCTATCACAAACTCGGAAATCACTTATATACACAAGAATGATCCATAAAACCTGTATGTACACATCCACATATTCATATAACCACGTTTAATTACACACTTAGTATTTGCAAATTCACCAACTGAATCTCTTCCACTTACTCTTTGAGTTCGTTTCAAATCGAAAGTCTCTTCGAAGACGACCTCGGAAGTTTCGATAACTGTGGAGCTAGCTCGGACAGCAAGAGCTTTCCTTCGAGGGCGATGCTTGCAGTTGCAGAAGCTCAACCTCGCAGCGCCAACCGAGAGCGGCCTCCGCGTGTAATTTACAGATGACGGAGAAGGCTGTCGGTGATTTAAGCAAAATTTCGGTGTTCGACGGAAAGAATGGTGGATTAGAGGCTCAAGAGTGACCGTCGACATGATTTTTCCGGCGTGTTGATCCTTTTTAATCACCTGAAAAGCGTGATCCTGAAAGAAAAAGGTGATGGAAGTAGATTTTTTTTATGGAGATATTTATACGAACTTTCGGGTGTGGATAATTGTTATTAATTGTTAAATACTTAAATCACTGAAATTTTCAGTTATTGCTATTTCAACCTCTTCTCTTTTCTAGTTTTCATTTGTGCCCCCAAAAAACTTTGATAAACTAGAAGCTTTAGTTTAGGAGTAGTATACATGGCAAATCTCGTAAACAAATTCATTAGGGATGTTAGGTTCATGGAAAATATTTTTTAAAGGAAAACATTTTATTAGGTGTTTATACGATAATAAAATAAATATACTATTTTTAAATACGAATAAGAATCATAAGTTGACTATAGGTTAGAGTTTTATTTAGAACTCTGTATTTTAATTTCTAAGTATATTATAATTCATTATCTCTCTTTATATTATTAGAAATATTATTATTTAGTATATATCATTATTATATTTGTACCCTATAAATACTCAATTCATGTATATTATATAATAATTAAGAACTATTCAATAACAATATATTCTTTCAGAATTATTATTCTTCATAGATTTATTGATCTAAGCACATTCACGGTCACCATGACGTTGTGTCCACCTCTAAATATCTCATACCCTCATATATCCTACACCCCTCCACCACCAATAAATACCATCCAAACAACCCATCATTTTATATATTAATCAAACATATCTCTTTCAATTATTTATACTGAAAAACTCAATTTGTTCTTTTTCTTCACAGACAAAATCTCAATGGCTTGATTGATGGCACACTATTGTGTCCAGCTTCTTTTGTTCATGCTCCGAATGGATCTTCCATTTGTTTTTTTCTTTTTAATAATAATAATAAATAAATAAATTCAAATTCCTAATCGTATACGAACCGCTCGTCCGCTCTAGCACTCTTGCCTCACTTGCAAATCTACAATCGAAAAAGCCTCGCTTGCTACTCTCACCTAAGTTTATATACTTGCATATGTATATGAATCTTTTTCCTTAAATTTATACATTCAACATAATAATTAATACATTCAATAAATTTGGAACTCAGTTTTTGTTGTATGTTGTTAAATGTAGCTTTATTATTGAGCTTGAGAATTGATGCATGAAGTCAATTTGTAAACCCATTTTATGACACTTGAAATGAAAATATTACATACGAGAGCGGAACACTGTTGTTCATGCTTATGGTCATATCTTCTATTCATTTGGATTTGAACAAAAAAAAAAAAAAATTGATAGACTATATAAATAAATTATAAAAGTATTATAAATTAGTCCATTCGGATTCTCCAAAGTTTTTTTTGAAGATGTTATAATTTCATCAAATGAGCTAGATTGAACTCAATGGATGCAGAATTGATTTTTAATTAGATATTATTAGTAAAAAACATAATTAATTAATTATTTGCGTTAGAACACTAGAAAATGTTGGGAATTGAGATTTCTAAATTGAATGAAATACCAAGTCAAACCAATGCCGAACTTTTTCAAATCAAACAGAGACTAAATTGAACAAAAATATTAAATCGAATGGTATCATTTTTTATTAAAAAAAAAAAAAATCGAACCGAATATTGAAACTCCCACACCCGTGCCGAAATATCAACAGTTGTATGCGGTTGGGAAAAACTATAATTTTAATAAATTTAGGGGAGTCGCCTGCAATTAATAGAATAAGAAGTGCAGTATCCTTAAAGGTCTCGAGCTTTCGAGTTTCGGCACGGTACTACTTCTTTTTTCTTCCTCTTTTTCGGTATTTTTTTATTATAAGTTAAGCAATTAAGAGATTCAACCAATGAGAGTGCTTTACGTGTACCACAATTGTCTGCTCTCGCAACTTGCCACGTTACCATGTTTGGTATATGAATGACAGGATCCAATTGCCCAAATATATCAACAAGTACAATGAATTCTGAATGAAATGGCAATGAAGATGGGGAGATTACCATAAATGAATAAAGGGCGACGGATCTCACCACAAGTTTGTTGGGATACGAGGTTGGTTGGATGTAGAGGTTCGACCACATGATAATTTTGTGAAAGTTAATGTTGATTGTATTATGTGTAATCTGTTGATTTAGATTATGTGTTATGTGATTTCAGTGACAATTTTTTTTATTGAAGATGGTAAAGTTTGGACAATGACTATGATATTGATATCGACCATGTGTATAGTACATGAAGCAAAATATAGTTGTGGTTACGCTTGCCTAGGGTTTGTGTTTGGTTCGCATATGGGGATCAGAATTTGAATGTAAATCAAATACTTGGTAATTGTAATGAGTATTGGTTAAATGATTTTGCATGTTTGGTAGTATAGTAGAATTGAAATGATTAACAATATTGATTTTTTATTGTGTATGACCCTATAATGGGAATAAATGTTTTAAAAATACAAAAAAAAAAAAAAAAAAAAAAGTAATTTATCTTAATACAATGACATTCAAAATATCAATATCAACAAAAAAAAAAACAAAAAAAATGTAGTAATTCAAAATTAAAATGATGATCATGTAAAGCGCAACATCAATAATTAAAATATCCAAGTTTTGCATTCCCCCGACCATTTAGTCCTTTTTTTTTTTTTAATTAGACATGATAATATCCTTGATTTCAAATTTTTTTGCCAAATTCAATCATAGTTAATAACTAAATTTGACACCCAATTCAAAAAAAAAAAAAAAAAAAAAAAAAAAGGTTAAGAAGACAAAATGTATGTCTAAAAATAGTATAGTATAAAGTATTAAGTGAATGATGCAAAATGATAGGATAAATGTGAAAATGAAACCATAATTGGAATTAACCCTTGTGGTAAAATATTTTAGTTCTATGAATACACAGCATGACTACTCAAAAAGTTTGGGGCTAGATTTGAGAATATAGCAGAGCATGACCAAGCTAGCTTCCTTCACTTGGTACTTGGTAGTAAGAGGAAAAATAGTTATATATTAAGTTCCACTAGGGCTGTGCAAAAATCGACCCACCCGAAAAACTCGACCGATCCGAACCCGATTATACGCCCTTTGGAAGAATCCGAACCCGAACTAGCATACGCGAACCGAGAACACGCCACCTAGCCGGTTAGAACGAGGCGGGTTGGGAGTTATAAAATTCCCCCCGAACCCGTCCGACAACCCGAATTAGGGTAAGACTTCGTATACCCTAAGGTATACAACGTCGTGTAAGTGGTGTATATATGTTGCGTTAGAAGGAAACCCTAGTCGTTTGCGTAGCTTCCTCGTCTTTCTTCTGACTTCTGAGAACTCTCTAGCATCGTTCTCTAGTTCTCTGACTCTGTGAGACTCTGAGTTCTCTCGTTCTCTCTGAGTTTCTTCTAGAGTTGTAGACTTGCTCAGTTAGAGACTGAGAGTGTGAGTCTCCGGTGGAAGCTAGCTAATATTGTTCGGTGGAAGCCCTATTCTAGACGACCGGTGACTGGTGCGGTGGATTGTAATCACGGATTTGAAGCTCTTTGTTCTCGGGGGTTTGATTTGGAGAAACGAAGTAATCTCTAAACCTTAATCTTAGACATACTTAGATTATACTCTTATATATTGTGATACGTTGTTGTTAGTTGTGATTCTATGATTCTGATGACTGTGACAACAAGAATCTGTTGAGAAGTTCCGGATTGCATGTCACTTGTCCCTTATTTGTGAATTTTTGATCCTTTGATTAGGGTTTCTATGATTATGTGGACTGTGACTTTTTAGAATCACTTAGTTGTGATTGTATGATTTGTCTGTATTGTTTGTGGAAGCCCATAAGTCCCTAACACATGTTGGTTGTTGGATGTTGCCTGTGTTGGTAAAAATGGTGGAAGCCCCAATTGTAACTACCAACTGTGAAATCCAGTAAAATGATGAATGTACACTTCAGGCTTTCAGGTTCCTGATTTCTGGATTTCTTTGTCACTTTGTGTAATTAATGTGATATTGTGATTGTATCCCTGTATGCATGTATGTTACTATGTTTATAACTTATAAGTTATAAGTTTATGGATGCATGATTGTTGATGAGAATGAAGTTACTGTTGAGGGCAAGTGTATATATTGTGTCAAAATATATAAATGTGAGACCAAAAAACATGGTACTTCATCATTGAGAACCCACATGGTTAACTATCTTAAAAACCCTCACTCAAAAGACACTAGGCAATCACTTCTGACCTTTCAAACTGTTACCAATTCTGATGCATCCCCTGCTACTGTTGGTGAGTTAGGAACTTGGGTCTTTAATCAAGAAGCTATTAGGAAGGTCTTAGTTGAAATGATTATAATAGATTAACTCCATTTTAGATTTGTTGAAGGTCCTGGATTTAGGAAGTTCATTCTGGTATGTTGTCCTAGGTTTAAGATTCCATCAAGATGGACAATTAGTAGGGACATCAATTTGATTTATGAAGAGGAAAGGCTCAAGTTGAAATGCATGTTTAGGGGAAACACTCAAAGAGTCAGTATTACTACTGACACTTGGACTTCTATTCAGAGAATTAACTACATGGTAATTACTGCTCACTTTATAGATGAAGAGTGGAGGCTGAATAAAAAAAATTATTTCATTTGTCCCTGTCACATCACACAAAGGTGAGTCTGTTGCAAAATCCCTTGAAAACTGTTTGCGTGATTGAGGTATTAGAAATGTCTACACTATTACAATGGACAATGCATCATCAAATGACACTGCCCTAGGTTTTTTAAAAAGAAATTGATGTCTTGGGGAACATCTACTGTGAAGGGCAAGTACATTCACATGAGATGCATTGCCCATATTTTGAATTTAGTTGTGCAAGATGGGCTAAAATAGTGTGATGATTCTGTGAAGAAGGTTAGGGATGTTGTAAGATATGTGAGAAGTTCACCTGCTAGACTTAAGAAATTTAAGGACTTGTCTGAATGGCTTGGGATTGAAAAGAAATCTTCTCTGTGTCTAGATGTTCCAACCAGATGGAACTCTACATATCTTATGTTACAATCTGCAGTATTTTATTCACTTTGATATGGATAAATAACACGTATATAAAAAAGTATATTAATATGTGAACGGGTACAACAGGTCTGAGGAGGTTAGGTCGTGAAAGATGACCGGGAACCTCTCTAGCCTAGCTTATCCAAATATCCAAAAGTCCCTCTCACTAGCAATTAATGCAGTATTTATAAGGGTCATGGGGAACCGCGTCCGGTCTTCCGGCATGTCAGACGCGTAGCACACATGCACCGGGCGATGGGTCGGCAGCCATGCAGTCGTACACGTGTCGCGGGACTTCTGCTACCAACAGAGCCTCCCTCCTACCGGTCTGAAGCCCCCGGTCTCTGGTCTCCCGCTCTAGGACCCTTGATAAGAGCACGACCGGGTCAACAGGGCGAGCTTTCCGGTCGCGCCTCGACCGGGTCTCCGGGTCGGGCCGTCGGGTCGGTAGGGCGCCCCGTATACCCGGTGTATATTCCCCATCATATAGCCCCCCAGCCTGGAGCCCGACGGCACTCGACGGAGGGGTTCGGGCTTGAGTTCCTCCAAGGCGCTTTGTGTGGTCGAGTAGCCCAGGGCCGGCCGCAGCGAGGCGCGCGCGTAGGCCGTAGACCTCCACGTGTCGGCTATGTACTGGTCTGGGGATGCGGGCCTGGCGTGCTGCGGAAGTTTCTTCCTTCCCGCCTTTTCTCGCCTCTATAAATAGGAGCTCGAAGCCCCATTGAAAACTTTTCGCTCCTTCAGCTGACTTCAGAGCTTCCCGGCCGTGCTTGCTATTTTACTTGGAATTTCTAGCGGTCACCTTCACCACAGCTCTCCAATCGGTAAGCCTCGTCTTCACTTCATTTTATTTTTAGTTTCATGGCCCTTTAGACTTAGGTTAAGACCCGAACCGGGAGCCCATACTGAGACAAAACCCTCCCCCTCATTTTCTCTTCAAGGGAGAAGATGTCTAGCTCGGATAGTCAGAACGTGTCCGGTCGGGACTACGCAGCCGAGGACGAATCCCTCACGGCGACGGGATCTTCCAGGGCGACCACCAGCACGGGCGAGTTCATCGACCGATATACCGCACCCGGCTCTCCACAAGCCCCCGCCGGTCAAGCCATCTCTCACGAGTCCGAAGGGCGAAGCGGTTTCCTGGCCGAGGGCCCCGGCCGCGACGGTGAGGAGGGGGAGTCTAGCGAAGTGCAGGTGCTGAGCCCCCCGTTAATCGGGTCATCGCACCCGGGGAAGTCACCCCGGGTGATCTTTAGCCACGCCTCGGGCTCAGGGTCGGACCGTGGTCGGAGCCCTGCGACCCGACCTGTCCCCTACGTCACGCGACCGTCTGGCCTACAGCTTCAGAGATCCAACTCCAGCGGCGACCTCCGCACCAGCCGCATCCACCTCCGGACGAAAACTGGTCTTTCTCAACAGCGAGTCCGCCCGGGAGCAGATGAGCATTCTAAGCCGGGCCGAAGCCAAAGAGATCAGGTCGCTCATCGGCAGATCGGTGGTCGTAGACACTGACCGCTCGCTCGGGAGCATTGTCGAAAGAACGACCGGGAATGGCTCGGGCTTCATTTCGATTCCCTGAGGGCGCCGTTGACCTTCCCATTCAGCCCGTTCTTGCTGGCGTTTCTTAAGCACTACGGGGTCCTCCCCGGGCAGATCACTCCCAACGCCCATCGCATCATCGTGTGCTTTCCCCAGGTCTGCGCCCGACATGGGGTCGACTGCACGATGGAGCTGTTCGACTTTCTCTACTCGGTGCGGCCCTTGGCGCCCCGGTATGGGTCCGGGTTTCTCCAGGCCCAATCGCACGGGCACCGGTGTAAACTACTTCGTCTTCCGGACAACAACCGTGGGTGGAAGGAGAGACTGTTTTCCGTGAAGTACGTCTGGGAGCTGCCGGTCCCTCGGGAATGGCCTAGCCATTACCTCGAGCAAGTTACTCCGGGCGAGACCCGCGAGCTTGCTGACGCCGCGGTGAAGATCTCGTCGGAGTTTTACGACTACCGCACTTACCGGACTCCCGAGGCGTTTGAAGCGGCCCGGCTCGAGCCCCCCCGGTACGATCTCAGAGAAAAGTACGAGCCCCAACGGATTCAGATCACCATCGCCCGGCCACCTCCCGGCCCTTCGGCCGTGCCCGGAGGTTTTGCATTTATTTTAACTGCGATTTCTTCGTCCGGTCCCGCTCGACCGTTATCCTAACTTTTCTCCCTTTTCAGGTATGGGTTTTGATAAGGCATTCATCGCCGCGCCAACGCCCCCGTCAGGTCCCCGACCGAAGATCGCGCTTGGCGGGAAGAAGAGTGCAGCTGCGGGCTCTTCTTCGGCGGACCCGACCGTACCTACCGGTCTCCCCCTCGACATCACTTCGACCCACCAGGCTGAATCCGACCCGGACGTGCTGGTCGTAAGATCTAACACCCGAAAGGGGAAGGAGCGGGAAGCGGACGATGCGGAGGACGTTCATCTCCTGAAGCGCAGCAGACGGGCCAGCCCGACCGCCGATACCCCCGTCATCAACGTCCTCCTGAGCGGGGAGCATCCCGCGGCTAAGCTCAACCGACTGGTTGACCTCATCCCGGCGGGTGACGACGGGAGAGGGAAGACGCTAAATGAGATCGGGGAACAGGGGGCGTCCGATGTCGTACAGGTACGGGTCTTTCATCGATCACCCCGAAGTCTCAGACGGTAACGGTCGCTAACCCTTACGTTCCTTTGTTGCAGATGACGCGCACCCTAGTGACTCTGTTCCGTCGGGCCAAGGCGACGGAAGATGCTGAGGCCCTTCAGAAGGCCGCCGACCGCCATGAGAAGGAGGCCAGGGAGGCGCGGAAGAAGCTCCGGGCAGCCAATGACCGGTTGGCCAAGGCGGAGAACCGGGCTGCGGAGGCTCAGAAGCTGCTGGACAGCCCGGAGGGACTCGCGGCCCGTGTATGCCGCGACCGAGCCGAAGGGGAGGCGTTCTTTCGCCATTTCCTAAAAAATCCGGTCGGCGAAGAGCTGGCCTGGACACTGGCCAAGTGGGCTTTCAGCTCCGGGCAACGCCGGGCCCAGAAAGAGGATCGGGATGCCCTAGCTCAGTCGCTCGACGACGACGACCTGGCCTTGGTCCTAGGGGTCTTACCCGCCGAGGTACCCGATCCAGGCCCCGAGCCGTTTGACAGCCCCCCGGCCGCCGTTCAGCCTCCTTCCAATGAGCCGCTACCGCAGGTTCCCCCCGAGGCATAGACTCCTAGAACGGGAGCCCGGCCCCGTACTTGTGCCAGGCCGAAAAGTTTTTGTTATTTCGGCGGTTCGCCTTGAGGGAGCCCGACCCCTCTGTGTCGGGTAAAACTTTCTTAATTTAATGGTTTTTATGCAAATGGTTTTTTGGTTCACCCGCTTCCCTGCCCCTAGTGTTACCACCAACTCATTGAGGCCGGGACGAATCCGGGCTCGACCATATAGCCAACTCGCAAATGACGTCGACGGACTCTTTCGAGTGTACCGCCAACCTATCGAGGCCGGGGCTGACCCGGGCTCGAGCAAATGACGTCGACGGTCTCTTTCGAGTGTACCGCCAACCTATCGAGGCCGGGGCTGACCCGGGCTCGAGCAAACGACGTCGACGGACTCTTTCGAGTGTACCGCCAACCTGTCGAGGCCGGGGCTGACCCGGGCTCGAGCAAATGACGTCGACGGACTCTTTCGAGTGTACCGCCACCCTATCGAGGCCGGGACTGACCCGGGCTCGAGCAAATGACGTCGACGGTCTCTATCGAGTGTACCGCCAACCTATCGAGGCCGGGGCTGACCCGGGCTCGAGCAAATGACGTCGACGGACTCTTTCGAGTGTACCGCCAACCTGTCGAGGCCGGGGCTGACCCGGGCTCGAGCAAATGACGTCGACGGACTCTTTCGAGTGTACCGCCAACCTGTCGAGGCCGGGGCTGACCCGGGCTCGAGCAAATGACGTCGATGGACTCTTTCGAGTGTACCGCCAACCTATCGAGGCCGGGACGGACCCGGGCTTCGCCTACCCTCGTAGGGCTTCTTGGCCTAATGGCCGTGCCTGGACGGACCCGGGCTTCGCCTACCCTCGTAGGGCTTCTTGGCCTAATGGCCGTGCCGGGACGGACCCGGGCTTCGCCTACCCTCGTAGGGCTTCTTGGCCTAATGGCCGTGCCGGGACGGACCCGGGCTTCGCCTACCCTCGTAGGGCTTCTTGGCCTAATGGCCGTGCCGGGACGGACCCGGGCTTCGCCTACCCTCGTAGGGCTTCTTGGCCTAACGGCCGTGCCGGGACGGACCCGGGCTTCGCCTACCCTCGTAGGGCTTCTTGGCCTAACGGCCGTGCCGGGACGGACCCGGGCTTCGCCTACCCTCGTAGGGCTTCTTGGCCTAATGGCCGTGCCGGGACGGACCCGGGCTTCGCCTACCCTCGTAGGGCTTCTTGGCCTAATGGCCGTGCCGGGACGGACCCGGGCTTCGCCTACCCTCGTAGGGCTTCTTGGCCTAATGGCCGTGCCGGGACGGACCCGGGCTTCGCCTACCCTCGTAGGGCTTCTTGGCCTAATGGCCGTGCCGGGACGGACCCGGGTTTCGCCTACCCTCGTAGGGCTTCTTGGCCTAACGGCCGTGCCGGGACGGACCCGGGCTTCGCCTACCCTCGTAGGGCTTCTTGGCCTAATGGTCGTGCCGGGACGGACCCGGGCTTCGCCTACCCTCGTAGGGCTTCTTGGCCTAATGGCCGTGCCGGGACGGACCCGGGCTTCGCCTACCCTCGTAGGGCTTCTTGGCCTAATGGCCGTGCCGGGACGGACCCGGGCTTCGCCTACCCTCGTAGGGCTTCTTGGCCTAATGGCCGTGCCGGGACGGACCCGGGCTTCTTGGCCTAATGGCCGTGCCGGGACGGACCCGGGCTTCGCCTACCCTCGTAGGGCTTCTTGGCCTAACGGCCGTGCCGGGACGGACCCGGGCTTCGCCTACCCTCGTAGGGCTTCTTGGCCTAACGGCCGTGCCGGGACGGACCCGGGCTTCGCCTACCCTCGTAGGGCTTCTTGGCCTAATGGCCGTGCCGTTCAGGTTTTCGTTCGGAAAGGGGAAGAATTTCATTAAACTTAACACTACAACTTAAACATAACAGACTGAAAGGGTCAGACCTGCCGGCACAACGGTTAACCGGCTAGGTGACGGTTGCAGTAGCATAACGATACAACTTGAGCACAATACACAACTTGAGGTGCTAGACACGACTAGTGGTGGAAAAGCGTGAGGTTTTCCGAGTTTCACACCCTATCTACAGCCTTCCCGGTGGTTGTCTGTAGCTTGTAGGTTCCCGGGCGGATGACTGCAGCTATCACATACGGACCTTCCCAACTCTGGGATAATTTTCCACCCTCCAGGGGGCGGCTGGCTTCTCTTTTCCGTAGGACGAAGTCGCCCACTTGAAAATACCTCGGCCTTACCCGAGCGTCATGATACGCCTTTGCTTTCTTTTGGTACTCGGCCGCTCTTTTAGCTACTTGCTCTCGTTTCTCTTCAACAGAATCTAGCTCAACCGCCATCATTTCGTCGTTGGTGTCGGGGTCGAACTCCTTCTCTCGGGCAGTCGGTATCCACGCCTCGATCGGTAGTCTGGCCTCCGCACCATAGACCAGCGCAAAGGGGGTCTCCTTGGTTGCCTCTCGCGGGGTTGTTCTATATGCCCAAAGGATGTACGGTAGCTCGTCCGCCCAATTTCGCCCTGCCGAGTACAACTTTTTCTTCAACCCTTCCAGGATGGTCCGGTTGGCGTTCTCGACCTGGCCGTTGCCCTGCGGGTACACGACGGATGACTTAATGGCTTTAGTACCGATCGTTGCCAGGAAGTTTACAAAGTAAGCCACCTCGAACTGCTTCCCATTGTCCATGACCAGCTGCACGGGGACTCCAAACCGGGAGACCACATTGCGCCAAAGGAACCTAGCGCACTGCTGCGACGTGATGGTCGCCAACGGTTCCGCCTCGACCCACTTTGAGAAGTAGTCGATTGCCACGATAATGAACCTTTTCCGGCCGGCTACTCGGGTGAACGGGCCAACTATGTCAACTCCCCATCTGGCGAACGGGATGGCCGTACTCACAGGTTGATAAAAGGTGGCCGGTCGACCGGGCACTTTGGCAAACAGCTGGCAAGCTTTGCACTCTCGGACGACCCTCTTGCAATCGAGCTGGATCGAAGGCCAGTAATATCCTATTAGCATTATTCTTCTCGCCAAAGCCTTACCGCCCTGGTGCGACGAGCAAATCCCGGAGTGGAGCTCGGCCATGACCAAGTCGGCCTCGAAGTCGCTAAGACATCGCATCAAAGGGCCACCGTGTGATCGTCGGTAAAGCTTTCCCTCCATGACCTGGAAACGCGGTGCTCTCAGTTTAACTTTGCGAGCCCTTTCTTCGTCGTCGGGGACGCGGCCGTCGGTCAAGTACTGTATCAAATCTTCTATCCAGCCCTCCTCTGCCGGTTCTACCGGGGCAATCTCTAGCGTGTCGATGACGGGTTGGGCTATCTCTTCTATGCGGGCTATCTTAGAAATGTGCTCGGGTGCCTCCTGCACGAGTTTGGACAAGACGTCGGCGTCCACATTCTCTGCCCGGGGGACATGTTCGACCGCATACCCTTGGAAATCCCCGAGGAGTGCTAACGCTCGGTTTCTGTACCGTACCAACCGTTCCCCGTTGGCCTCGAAATTTCCTAAGACCTGGCCGATGACCAGGGCGGAGTCGGTCCTGGCTCGAATGTATTGCGCGCCCAGCTTCCTGACGTACTGGAGGCCGGCGATGAATGCCTCGTACTCCGCTTCGTTGTTGGTGGGAGAAAAGGAGAAGATCAAGGCGTGGTACAACTTAAAGCCTTCCGGGCTGGTGATCACTACGCCTCCGCCCGCTCCTCGCTTGCTGCTTGAGCCATCAGTTGCCAACTCCCACCATTGTTCATCCGGGCCGGGTTGAGGCGTCGTCTCGATCTCCCGGGCCGTGCATTCCACTACGAAGTCGGCTAGAGCCTGCCCTTTGATCGCCGGTCGTGGTTTGTATTCCATGGCGAATTGGGTCAGCATGAGGGCCCACTTGACCAATCGGCCGGATGAGTTAGAGCTCCGGAGGACGGATCCAATGGGCTGGTCTGTGAGCACGCGAACCGTCCTGCCTTGGAAATACGGGGTAAGCTTCTTCGCGGCTATGTACAGGGCGTACACTACCTTTTCCAACCGAGAATACCGGGTCTCCGCACCATTCAGGGCGTGACTGACGTAGTAGACCGGTCGCTGGACGTTCTGTTCATCTGTCCGGCAGAGGACCGCACTAACTGCTCGGTCCGATACTCCTAAGTAGACGTCCAAATCTTCTCCGGGCTCCGGCTTGGACAGTACGACCGGGGACATTAGGTACTCCTTTAGCTGGTCGAACGCTTCTTGACATTCCCGGTTCCATTTGAATGCGTTGATCTTTCTCAATGTCTTGAAGAACGGCAGCGCTCGCTCGGCCAACTTGGATAGGAAGCGGCTGAGGGCGGCGAGCCTACCGGTCAGCTGCTGCACCTCCCGTACGGTGGTGGGCGGTTGCATCTCCGAGATCGCCTTGACCTTGGCCGGGTTTGGTTCGATGCCCCTCTTAGTCATCATGAATCCTAGAAATTTTCCGGTCTGCACCGCGAACGTGCACTTCGCAGGGTTCAACCTCATCTGGTGATGGCGTAAGATTTCGAAGCAATCCCGGAGGTCCCGGGCGTGGTCGTCCCGCTTGAGGCTCTTGACGAGCATATCGTCGATGTATGCCTCCATTGTCTTGCCGAGTAGTTTCTCAAACAACATGTTGATCATTCTTTGGTACGTGGCCCCCGCGTTGCGCAGACCAAAAGGCATCACCCGGTAACAGTACAAACCGTCCGGCGTGACGAAGGAGGTCTTCGCCTCGTCCTCCTCCGCCATCATAATCTGGTGATAGCCTTTAAAGGAGTCCATGAAGCTCATTAGGTCGGACCCGGCGGTTTCGTCTACCATCTGATGGATGCTTGGCAGGGGGTACGGGTCGAGCGGGCATGCCCGGTTGAGGTCCGTGTAATCTATACACATGCGCCATGCGGGCGGTTTGGGCACCAAGACGACATTAGCTACCCAGTCCGGGTAAGCGACCTCTCTGACATGCCCGATCGAGCTCAACGTTCTGACCTCTTGTCGGACGAATTCCCTTCTGTCAACCGAGAGGTGCCGTTGCTTCTGCTTTACCGGCCGGGCGGCCGGGTTTACTGTGAGGTGGTGGCAGATTGTCGACCGGGCTATCCCGGGCATATCCTGCGGTCCCCAGGCGAAAATATCGGCGTATTCTCTCAGGACCTCCACGATCGAACTTCTCAAGTCAGGCGGCAGGGCCGCTCCGATCCGAATGGTCCTTTCGGGGTAATCATCAGACAGGCGGATGTCCTCCACTTCTTCTGCCGGTTCCGGCTGCTCTCTGACTACGGCCTTGCTCCCATTGATTATGGCATTTACTCGGGATGAGCTACCTTCGTTCCTTTGGACTGCCTTGACATAGCACTTTCGAGCTGAACGGACATCGCCTCTTAGTGTGCCGACCCCTGCCGGAGTTCGGAACTTCATGCACAGGTGCGGCATGGAGATGATCGCCCCGATCTGAGCGATCCCTGGTCGTCCTAGGATTATATTGTGGACGCACGCGAGGTTCACCACGATGAACTCCATTTCTGCCCTCGCCACCTTGGGGTAGGTGCCGACTTCTACGGGTAACCGGATCAAGCCCTCTGGTTCGATGGTGGCGCCCGTGAAACCGGACAGCTGGGTACGGACGGGAGTCAGCCTCTTGTCGTCTAATTTCAGTTTCTTGAAGACGTCCAGGTACAAGACATTTACACTGCTGCCCGTGTCGACCATCACCCTCTCAACGTCCACGCCGCTAACGTCAAGTGTGACAATTAGGGCCTCTGTCCCATGATCGGGGTTCCGGGGGAGGTCTTCGTCAGTGAAGGCAATCGGTTCGGCCTTCGGGCGTTTATCCGGTCGAGCCTCTTCTACTAGCCCGACCTGCAGGCTGTGGCACCACCTGTGCCGGTCTTCCGAGCTGTCGCCCCCTTCCGGCCCTCCGAAGATCACATGGATCACCTGCTTAGATCCCGTGGGCCGGTGATCGTCGTCGGGTTCCTGGGCCTTGTCCTTTTTGTCTTGACCGGTCCTTTTGAAGAACTTTTTCCATCGTTTGCCCTTGTCCTTCTTTTCTGTGAATTGGGACAACTCTCCTTCTCTCAACAGGTCTTCGATCACTTCCTTCAATACTCGGCATTCGTCCGTCGTATGCCCCCGGTTGCGATGGTATGCGCAGAACTTGGAGGTGTCCCGGCCGTCTCGCCCGGGCTCGGGAAGCTGGATCAGGTTACAGCCTTGGGCGTAATCGAGGATCTCTGTCACAGGTCGGGTGAGCCTGGATAGGTCCCGGGGGGCCTGCTGTCGATCTCCTCGTTTGGGCTCCGGGCGGTTTTCGCGGCGGGTCGAGCCCGACTCTTGGCGCCGCTTGGCGGAGTTGGCCTCCATCGCGTTGGCGTGGTCTGTGACCCGGCGGATCGCTTCATCGTACGATTGCGGAGGGTGAACGATGAAGTCCTGATATAGGGCTCCGGCCCGGAGGGAGTAGTGTAGAACGTTGATCGCCGTTCTGTCATCCATGGGCTCCACTTCTCCTATAGCGTTTTTCCATTTGACCAGGAAATCGGCCAGTGACTCGCCTTCCTGCTGCTTGGCGGCCTCGAGGTGCGTGAAGTGCTTCCGGACCGTTCGGGACATCGCGAAGCGACGAATGAACTTGGTAGAGAGTTCGGCGAAGCACGTGATAGATCCCGGTTCAAGGGACTTGAACCATTCAGCGGCTCGTCCGGAAAGGGTTGAGAAGAAGGCTCGACAAATAATGGCGTCCGACACGCCCATCATTATCATGTTTCCATAAAAGGAATTGACATGCTCTTCCGGGTCTGTTTTCCCGGAATAATCCTTTGATCCCTGGACCCGGAGGTCAATTGGGTAGGGCTGCTGCATGACGTCGCTAGAAAAGGGAGTCCTCAACAGCTTGGTCTCTAGGACGGGAACGGGTGGTGTCTGCTCCTGCTTCCACCGGTTGAACTCTTGTCGGACTTGCTCCATAATGTCACGCGGTACCCCGGTCGCCATGTTCGGCGGGTTGTCGCGTCTGAGATTGCTTCTGGAGGAACTTACTTCCTCCGAGTCTGCGCCGCGGCTGGATGCGGATCGGTCTAGCGATGGCCGCCGGCCTGCCGGTCGAGCCCGCCGGGGGGAGCTTGTAGGCTGCAGCCTGTCGAACGCGCTGGTCCGGGGCATACGTCCTTCCGAGTGATCGACCGAGCCCAGTCGGGTGTGGGCCAGGCGACGCTGAGGTTGTGTTGCCTCAGGTTGAGGATTCCATGGCCCCTGTGGTGGCGGCATTCCGCCCCCGTCATGATCGCTCGCCCCCGGGCCGAAAACGGTAGGGGCGACCCTGTAGTTGTGCACCGGGCTGTACATCGGGTGTGGGTACATCCCCGGCATCGGCGGCTGCGGGTACATCCCCGGCATCGGCTGCTGCGGGTACACCGGGGGGTAGAAACGTTGTGCGCTAGCCCACCATTGATATGCCGGATCTTGGTATCCCGGGGCCGGGTAAGCGGCTTGGATCGGTATATCCCTATAGGCAGCTTCCGCTGGTCCTGCGCTGGCTGGTTCTGGCGGTTGGAATACTCCTTCCGGCGGCTGGTTGAGGTCCATCCGGGCATTGAGCTGAGCCCGTAGGTCCGGCTGGGCATCGTCGGCGTTTTCGCCGGTGTTGAAGAAGTCCATGAAGGGATACATTTTAGCGAGGACCGGTAAAGACGTGTTGTTTTTGTACCTGGTCCCCACGGACGGCGCCAAATGATATGGATAAATAACACGTATATAAAAAAGTATATTAATATGTGAACGGGTACAACAGGTCTGAGGAGGTTAGGTCGTGAAAGATGACCGGGAACCTCTCTAGCCTAGCTTATCCAAATATCCAAAAGTCCCTCTCACTAGCAATTAATGCAGTATTTATAAGGGTCATGGGGAACCGCGTCCGGTCTTCCGGCATGTCAGACGCGTGGCACACATGCACCGGGCGATGGGTCGGCAGCCATGCAGTCGTACACGTGTCGCGGGACTTCTGCTACCAACAGAGCCTCCCTCCTACCGGTCTGAAGCCCCCGGTCTCCGGTCTCCCGCTCTAGGACCCTTGACAAGAGCACGACCGGGTCAACAGGGCGAGCTTTCCGGTCGCGCCTTGACCGGGTCTCCGGGTCGGGCCGTCGGGTCGGTAGGGCGCCCCGTATACCCGGTGTATATTCCCCATCACACTTGAAGAAAGTGATTCTTCCTTCAAATCAGATTTGGGTGATTCTATTCCTAACTTTCTTGATTGGGAGTCTGTGAAGAGTTTGGTGAATCTGTTGAAGTGTTTTTATGATATGACAATAAGAATTTCAGGTTCTTTATATGTCACATCTAACACTTTTTTTTCTGAAATTTCTGATTTATATTGCCTATTGAATGGAATGGTGGAAGTTGGTGGTTCTGTGAAATTGATGGGGGAAACTATGAAGGTTAAATTTGAAAAGTATTGGGGAGATATAGATAAGATGAACTTCATGATATTCTTTGCAAACATTCTTGACCCCAGAGACAAATTAGAGTACATGTCAGCACAGATCTTACACATGTATGGTGAATTAAAAGGTAAAACCTACTATGAGAAAGTGGTTGCAGCTTTTACAGAGTTGTTTGATGATTATGCTGCCTCTGTTGTCCCTATTGCTCCTATGATTCCTTATAATGTTATCCCTACTGTTTCTGTCATTTCTTCTACTGATTCTTCACAGTCTAAAGTTGGGAAGCCCCAGGGTTTGTTAAAGTCCTAGATTAAGAAACAAAGAATGGAGAGTGGGGGAAAGAAAAAAACTGAGTTGGAAATTTACCTTGCTAAGGCATTAGTTGAAGAAGAATCTTCTTTTGACATACTTAGATGGTGGAAGCTGAATGTTGAAAGGTTTCCTATCCTTTCAAAAGTAGCCAGGGATGTCTTAGCTATACCAATATCCACTGTTGCCTCAGAATCTGCATTCAGTACATCAGAGAGGGTTTTAGATCCATTTAGGAGTTCTTTAACTCCTAAAATTGTGGAAGCTCTGGTTTGTACTCAGGATTGGCTTAGACTGCATAATACCCCCATATCAATTGAGGAAAATCTGAAGGAATTGCAGAGATTTGAAAAGGGTAACATACTAACACTTAACTTTCCTGCATTTTATATTTACTTTTATTTTAAACATGTCCTTGTATTTGCAGAATTGGGTGCTGATGGTGGGAGTGGAGCTGGGATGATTGGTGGTTCTACACTTCCTACGATTCCTGTAATGTTATGCTTTATACTACTTTATATTCTTGCATTAATGTAATCTGTATACTGTATTACTCGTGACTCATGAGGCTTGGTAACTAATTAGTAATTAGTTGCTGCCTAGTTGTCCAGTTGTCCTAATGAGGCTAGGTAACTTACTAACTTGTTGGTTGCTGCCCTTGGACCTTGGTGCACTGGACAGTGCCACAGTGGTGTAACTGTTAGTTGGTAAGTTTGTTGTTGGACTCAAGGGTGTTGTACTGCTGGTAATGTATCATTGTATTATGTATTTAAGACTTTAAATAATTTAACCTATTTGTTATGACGATGATGAAATCTTCCACCAATGATTTGAAATAAGAGATTAAGCTGGTATGTTGCTCTATCCTCATGGGGATGTTGTAGCAATTTGTCTTTAATCCTAACTTTGATATGGACAAAAAGCTTATTGAGCCAATGTTTAATATCTTATTTTCTACATTTTATAGTTTTATATCTTATTTTGTTTTTGCTAATTTATCTTAAGTTTTGAGTATTGACATGAAGAAGAAGAACAGTAGGCTAGAGCTAAAGTAGGAACTACTGAGCTAGGAACTAGGATTCTAGGATGATGGATTGATGGATCAGTTGGCATGTTGGATATTTTTTGTATTACTGTACATTTGGTGATTTGGTGCAATGGTGCTTGCTGCACTGTTTTTTAGAAATTGGCTACTTTTACAGTTTTACATTTTGTATAAGCTAATTCATAATTGCCCTTGCCCATTTGACTTTTTAGAGTCTAAGTACTAGTTGTCTAGTTTACTAGTTTAAAACTTATACAGTTATAAAGTTTACACGTAGTTTGTGCACAGTGCACTACTTGTTTTTGTAAAATTTTTCAGTTTTACTTAATTTTTACGTGTTTTAGTCAATTATTTAATTTTGTTTTTATATTTTAAATATCTGAGATGCGTTCGGATATCCGACCAACCCGTCCTCAACCGAAATCCTATAAAAACGAAAAGATATTACAAATTAATACAATGAAATTGGGTTTAAAAATAATAATCTAAATCTGTGCGGTTTGGCCCTCTGAGTATCCGAACCGAACCGAACCGAACCGTCCGACGCACAAACCTAAGTTCCACTAGAAACTAGAAACCATTGTAGCTTAGCTTGTTGTAGTTTTCTTCCACATGGGCAGTGGCCATGCTCATACCTTTGAACCATAAGTAACGAGTTTGCATATACATATACATTAGTAGAGTTATTTTGTGATTTTTGATAAGTTTTTGTAAGTGTGATTATGAAAGAAAAGACCAGAAAGGAGAAAAAAAGCAAAAAAAAAAAATCAAAAATAGTTTTTTTTTTTTAAAGAAAAGAATTTAATGGACCAGGGACAAAAGGTAAGTATTACCAACACTTATGAATTATAGATTACAACAAAAAATGTAATTTTTTAAAAAAAAATTTTAATTACATATTTCCATTATTCTGGTCGCTACTCGCTCTGTGTCTCTGTCCTCCTCTGCCTCGCCAGTCGCCACCGCCCACCAGACACCACACGGCCGCACCAGTCGCCGACTAGCAGCCGTTCGTTTCAACCGTACTCCTCTGCTTCAACCGTCGCCACACCAGGTTCGTAGTTTTCTCTTCTTTTTTTTTGCCCTAAGTTTCCTTATTATGATTTTACGAATTTTGCCCTAATTTCATAAATTTTGTTTTCGCCCTAATTTCCCTAAATCTTAGATCTTAGACTCTTAGTTGTGCACTTGTGCTTTTTTAAAAAAATCCAGAAATTATGCTTAATGCTTTGCTTATGTTTATTTGTTTGTTGGAAAATGCTATTTCCAGAAATTATGCTTAATTGGTTAATGTTTTGCTTAATTATGTGATGACATTTGTGTTGGTTTCCACCCCGGATTTGAAAGTTTGGAATCCTGCTGCTAATTATGTGGTCTATTTTTTTTTCTTAAATACTTTATTAATGATTAAAGATTAGAGACTGTGTAGTGTTAATGTTTAATTAGTTAATGCTTTGCTTACAGATTATGCTTAATGCTTTGCTTAATTGTCACTTGTGCTTTATCAGTTTTGTATGCTGGAAAATTCTATGTTTGATTATATTTTTTTTGGTTCAGTTATGGAAAAATTCTTAAAAAGAAAATCAACTTTTTGAGGATTCATCTAGTCAAGGTAGTCGCGAAGTGTATTTGAACAATAATTCAATAAATGTGGGGTAATAATGCGGAAAAATGATTTTTGCTAATCAAAACCTAATTTATCTCTCTCTATTTTATTATTATTTGTACATTTTTTTAAAGTTTTGTTTTTATCCTTCGGCTTTATACGTGCCTTCACCAATTCGCCGGAAGTTGGAACGCTCCAGCCAACATTCAAATACTCAAAATTTCGGAATACTGAGATGCTCCAAAGCTGAACTCAGCTTGTTTTCCAGTAGCACTTTGAACTGATCCAATTCCCTTATCCTTCGTTGAATCGGTAATTTGTATTGAAACCGTGTGATTAGTTTCTTCAGTTGCAGTTTATTTGATTCGAATTTGTATCTCCGTGTTTATTACGATATATTAGATGATTTTATCTCTTTTTTTTTATTTGTTTATAAGTATCCTCCCAGTGGGTTCTGCGCCTTTTTCTCCACTGAGTAGAAGGAGCTGTGAAAATGTGGTGTTTTCTTTTGCTTTTGTGTCGTTATGAATTTCATTTGGGTTATGATTTCTGTTGGAACCCAATTGCTAAAGAATCCATCGCTCTCAATCTGAGTTCAAGAGTATTTGAGTTGAATTTAGACCCAGTGTGTGTGAATTCTTATGCTCTATTTGCAGCTAGAGCGTAGGTTAAACTAAATTAGCTGAAAAGCCTTACTCTTGTGTGTAGTTGATCTCACTGGGTTAGTCTGAGTTTGGTGAGTTTGATTTCTTGCACTTGGTTTCAACCTAAGCCTTTTTGGTTTCTCCATTGTACTAAGAATTATTCAACTTGACTGGTACCAGTCATTAGAAATTGTGTTATTATGTTTCTCCATTGTACTAAGGCAGATTCATTTTGAGGTTTGGATGGTCTGTTATCGTTGCAATTTTTTCAATTGTCTCTACAGACATCAGGCAACTATAAGATGTTCTCACTTCTCAATAGGCACATTTTTTTGTTGCTTCAGGAGTCATGAATTTCACAACACTGTTTAGGAGGTTGAATATCAGAGAGTTGGTATCAAATGCACCAGTATACAGTTCTGGTAGCGGTATGAATTTGATCACACATGTTTTTATGGACCTCGGGTCCTTGAACTACATGCAGAATATTGGTGGTTGGTAATTGCATTCTATTTTGCATTGTTTAGATGCATCTGGGGAGGGATTGAGCTTAGTACTCCGGCGCTGGGCGACCAAAAAGACAGCGGGATCCACAAAAAATGGACGTGACTCAAAGCCCAAGAATCTTGGAGTAAAGAAATTCGGTGGAGAGGTGAGAATTTCTTTTTGGCCTAATGGCAAAGAATGGTTATAGATTATGAGATTGAGTTAATACCCAAAATGATCCTCGACTGTAATGATTTTTCTCAATTTCGTCCTAAACGACTTTGGTGACCTAATGTAGTCCCGACTTTTGTGTTTTTGCTTAATTTAGTATTCCGTTTGTTATTCCGTTCACTTGGCATTAAATAGAGGGACAAGTCAGTAATTTCAATATCAGCATTTTTACCCCTAGACTTGCAAAGGCAAAATCCCTCTTTCTTTTACGAATTACTCCCAAACCTGCGAATATAAAATTTCATTCGCAGGTCTTGGAGTAATTCTTGGAGTAATTTGTAAAAGAAAAGGGGATTTTGCACTTCGCAGGGCTGAGAGTAAAGAGAGGCCAAGATTACTGAATTGTCCCTTATTTGACAGAATGACTAAATTGAGCAAAAACACAAAAGTCTAGAACTTCATTAGGTCACCAAAGTTGTTTAGGACGAAATTGAGAGAAACCACTAATAATCGAGGACTATTTTGGGTATTAACTCTTATGAGATTGATTGTTGTCCTTGTATTTTGCTTGCTCAAGTAGTGTTTATGCTGCAGAGGGTGATCCCTGGAAATATCATTGTTCGCCAAAGAGGAACCCGATTTCATCCCGGGGATTACGTTGGAATTGGTAAAGATCACACCCTTTATGCTTTAAAAGAAGGGTGTGTCAAGTTTGAGCGTAACAAGCTGACTGGACGTAAGTGGGTGCATGTTGAGCCCAAAGATGGTCATGTACTTCACCCAATATATTCGACTGCTGCAGATCCCGAGCTGAAGACTGCTACTTAGATTTTGCTTCCTCCAATTTTAAATCACTTATCTCGAACTATGGAGTAACCATCTATAAGTTTTGAATTCTTGTTTCCATTTATTCAAGGCGCTAGATACACTTTCTGTACTTCACTTGGCCTCTTTATGACAGACATTTTTGTTAGTAATAATAGTCATCTTTTCTCTTTGGTTGCTATATTTTGTAATTCAAAATGAATACACTCACTATATACACACAGTTACAGACAAAAACAAAAAATGTTCATTATTACAAGTGTTCAAATCAAATATCTTTGTTAGTTTTCTTGATCTGTTTCTAATATGCTACTACAATTGTCACAGCTGATGCCACTCTCATATATCCTGCGTCTTTCCACTTTATCTTGAACCATTTCTTCAAATTTTTCGTCTGTGCTTTTCAGCATATATCGCAGCTTAAAATTTACCCGATTCTCTACAAGGACTTTGTGTCTCGGGATTATTCTGTCTTCAAGGGAGTAACTGAAAAACCTGTAAGAAATTCCAAAGTTGACAGCATGAATAATCTGAAGGGCATTTCTAATGCAAGCATTATAGTAAACTGTATACCTCGGGAATTCAATTAGATCCTCTAGAGGGCGGACCATGGTTCGTCGTAGGTATTTGTACTTGGGACGAAGATGTTTTTCTATATCGTATCGAAGAATCAATGGATAGTCAGCAATCATCTCACCCAATTTTCGGAGAGGGATACCAAGCGACAGGAAGTACTTCACGTTGGGATCCAATTTGTGCGCGATGCTGCATCCCAGTAGCTCGGGTTGGAAGGCTATTACTTTCCCGACATTTCTCTGTGAGACTCCCGCTTTCGTCAGGAGGAATATTACCTGTAGGAATACCGAACATATTTATCGATACAAATTCCTAAGACCTGCATTCTTGATCTATGATATGATCCTATGTTGTTCGAATGAGACAACATATGTCAAGACAAAAGGAAGCAAAAAGAGGAACGGACAGACCGTTGGTCGTATTTTCTTCTCAAGGCTATATGTGAATATTCGGGGAAACCTGGCAAGCACATCTCCAATGGCATCTTCCTGAACGCCTATTTCTCGCAAAAACTGAACCTGCACACAGAAAGAGCGAGGATTAAATATCATTGCGAGCACGATAAACATACAAGAAATGCTAGCAAATCATACCTTAGGCACAATGGTGTTCTGCAAGTTGATGCAGAATACTATCGGCCTGGTAATAAGAATTCTTCGCATTCCTTCTTTAGAAATCCCGATGTAGTAGAAAAACTTAACAATGGGCTTCAACTTCTCCTCGATGTTACAACCCATCAAATGTGGTTTTAATGCAATTACTCTTCCAACATCTTCGTTACTTAGGCCAAATTCCTTCAGATACGCAACCTGGATGTAAAACAGCCAAAATTAGCCATTCCTCATCCTCAAATCCCAACCACGTTAACAAGAGAGTTTAAAACAGGTACCTTTTGGTTCATCTCTTCCATACTCAAGTAGCCGAGCACCTTAGGATAGTCAAAAACCATTGTCCCGAAATCGTTCTCATTCATTCCCAGATTCAAATAGAATTCAACACGCATCTTGAGTTCTTCCATGCTAAACGACAATATTTCAGGGCATCTGCTAATAACAAAGCCAATCCAGTCCCTCCGGACCCCGTTCTTCTCCAAATACTCGATATTCTCATCCAAATCATCAAAGCTGCGGCTGAAGACATTCTCTCCTGATCTCAGCATTGCAACCCCAATGAATCTCCCCTTCACGTTTACCGACTTTAACCACTCAGCAAAACGTCTTATGTAGGTAACATCTCGTCTCGATTTACAGATGAGGTTCCCAATTTGAGGAAATGATAATGAATTGTGTTTCAACCACCTAAGCAGTTCATGGCAAAATGCAATACAACAATAATGGTTCAAAACTAAAAGTAAAGATCAGAACTTTAGGGTTTAAAGTGTTCATGTACCTTATCATTGGCACGACATTGGAATCATCTATGAATGCCCTGGCTCGAGTATTGAAAGATGAGTGCGAGAATTCAGGCATTTGCTTCATTGAAGCAGCTTGAATCATCACAAAATCAAGGAAATCAGACAATTTGGATACCAAATTTCTTGAATAAGTGATCCCGAATTTCCCCTTTCTCATCGCCTCCATGAAAATCTCAGTGGTGACTCTCCTGCGTATCTCTAGAGCTTTAATAAGCATCTCTTCATCATCATCATCTACAGCAGCAGCAATGCCGCTTTGGTCATCAAACAGAGTCTTAATGGGCGGCAAAGATGAATTGACATCAGGATCGCTGGGAGATTGAACATAAATTGAGCCTGGGAATTGAGGGGTTCTTCTTCTTATCAATGACATCTCTAGAAGCCTCATTCTATCTTCTTCCTCTTCTTCTGCAGAAGACACCCGTCTCTCCGCCACCGGCGGCGGCGTTTCTGAACCGGAGTTTTGGTCGGATGAGAGGAAGTGGAGGAGCATAGAAGTGGATTTGGAATTGTGCTTTCGAGTAACACCAGCGGCTTCATCGTTCAACGGAGCGGAGGTAGTAGTGCTAGTTTCGGTGTTTTGACGATTTTCTTGGTGGCTGCGGTGGGCGGCGGAGGCCACCGTGAAGAGACGTGGGCGGTTGCAGGCGGGGAAGAAAGAGAAGGGAAGTGTCGCCGGAAAGTTTGGGCCGCCGTGGTCTTGGAAGCATAGCGTGGCGGAGAAGTGGTAGACCTGAAGCTTACCCAACATCTTCAAGGATAACAACTTTTCCTGCCAAAAAGGGAACTTCTATAATCAATACAAATTTTTTAGGAACAAAATGGAATTATTGTGATCATCAGGGACCCAGATGAAATTATTTTGGACATTTTGAGTTATAATTTTTTTTTTTTTTGAAGGAAAGAGAGAATATCCAGGATCACTAGCTGGTCCTCACTGAAAGCGTGCCTCTCAACAGGCCAATCTCATCTTCGCGTATGGATTTATGAATTGCTTTGGGAGGGCGTTTGAACCAAGTGTTGATATCGTTGTGCTCGTAAGCTTGCTTGGCAAGAATGTCTGCCACTTTGTTTTGTTCCCGAGGTGCGTGGACTATCTTAATTTTTCATTGTCTTCTCTTTGCCTCTTTGCATCTCTCAACAAGATTGCTTGTTGGCCCTTCATAGACCTCGACTGAATTTATTACGGATGTGGCCTTCGCGCAATCTAACTCTATGATCATTTTGCGAAAGCCCAGCATGATAATTATGTGTACATTTTGAGTTATAATTAAGATGGAGACTATGCCTTCTTTACAAGATAGTTATGTTGTGTATGATGCATACGGATGCAAAAATAACATTGTTTTATTAAAAACGCGCATCTCACTTTAAAAAAAAAAAAAAAATCAGTTTCGATTCCCCTCAACAGCATTATGTTGTTCATTCATTCTGGAATTTTAGTTCATAGATTCTGGAATTTTAGTCATAGATTCTGGATTTTTAGTTCATCGATTCTGAAATTTTAGTTCATTCATTCTGGAATTTTAGTTCATAGATTCTGAAATTTTAGTTCATTCATTCTGGAATTTAAGTTCATAGATTCTGAAATTTTAGTTCATTCATTCTGGAATTTTAGTTCATAGATTCTGAAATTTTAGTTCATCGATTCTGGAATTTTAGTTCATTAATTCTGGTTTGATATAGTTCAAATTATGCACAATATAATGTTGTTGCTGGAAATCGAAACTGATTTTTTTTTTTAAAGTGAAACGCGCATTTTTAATAAAACGACGTCGTTTTTGCATCCATATGCACCATGCATGGTGCAATTTACACTGTGAACCCCGGTTCACAGGTCCAATACACATAATTTGATTTCATAATGTACATAATTTATATTCATAATATATATATGCATAAACACTTAACATAATACACAAAATTCATATTCATAATGTACATAATTCATGTTTTTATTGCATAAAATTCATGTTTATTATATCATGTTTATGTGTATTATAAACATAAATTATATGCAGAGTTAATTCCAGCAATGGTCCTCTGACTATGGTGATTTTCCAAATTTAGTCCTTGTCTTTTAATTTGGACAAATTAAACCCTTGACTATCAAAATCGTTCCACCATTAGTCCTTCCGTCAACTTAGCGTTAGTTGGATGTTAAAAGCAGGGATAAAATCGTCCATTCCTATGCTTGGTCTTTCCTGCCCCCACCTCGCTCAAAAAGTCAAAGACAAACCTTACTAGTGCATGCATGTAAAGATAGCTTCTCAATCACAGCAAGTCGTTGAGGTTTGCATAATATTCTTGCACTGTTGGTTTCTTCTCTCGTTGACGGCGGCTACGGGGCGAGAACCGGCAACCTTCATTGTACAACAGCGAGCTCCGGTGACCTTTCTTGTACAGCGGTGAGCTCCGGCTCAGCTGGAACTTCCGACAACGGCATCAACAGTTCCGGTGACGTCTGGTCTCACCGGGGACCTCTGTTTACGGTTGAGCAGTAGCGGCGACCTCTGGAACTTTAGACTGTATACTTGTCATTTTAGCTTCACCGATCTCAATCGTACTAGCAGTTTCTTCATTTGAGAAAAGTACTCATCTCACTGTATTTTTCTTCAAGAATTAACCTGGCATCTACCAGCTTCATTTGAAACCATTGAATGAAATGAATATCTGTTTCTACCCAGCTTCATTGGGTTTCTTATTTTTTAACATCTAATATCTTTTTTATCCTCTCTAATTTCATTCTATTCCATGAGTATTATTTGTTGTTCAGTTCTCTTCACCGGTCAAAATATTAAGAAAAAAAATCAAGAAAATAGAAGTTTGAATTTACCCACTGCCAGGCCAGGCCAGTTGTGATCATGATCACAGCAATATCATTCTTGATGGGTAGCCTAGATGAAAAGGGCTACTTTTACCAAGTTTTTCAACTTCAGAGAATGAAGATACTGTCCAGTTGCCAGGATTATCAGAAATTTCGGAATCACTTGTAGTCTCATCATCTTCAAATAAATGACATTCTTGATGGTTTCCAAACTTGCACTAATTGCAGCCAACTTCTTTCGTTGCATGGTATCACAAATTACTGTGGATGCTTGAGTCTGACAAAATATTAAGCCCATTAAACAAAAATAGCTATTGTGCATCACAGCATCATGTTTAACTTTCACACCTAATATATGCCCACCTCATTCAATGAGTACATTACAGCATCATCCTCTAAAGAAGCATAAATGGTACGTAACCACAGTAATATTCTGTCTGAACAACCCTGAGAGTGAAGTACACCACAAAAATCTCTCAGCTTCCGAAAATGATTCTGAACACACAGATGAGACTAGACCATACATATAGAAATCAAGTCAGATACCTGAAAGGCAATCAACCACTCCGGAAAATTTTCAGAAAAAATAGCAACACAGTGTCCAAGTTGTGGCCCAATTTAACAAGACCAGATGAAAAGTTGGAAGCACGATCAAATATCTGACCATAACTTTCCCACTGGTACTCTCCCAAGTGAAGCTTCTCAAACTTTCTTCCCTCTCCTATTGTAATAAACTCCCTACTAAATACTAATTACATTTTTTTTTCCAAGGAAAGGTTCGTTTGAATGCTTCCTACAGGACTGCTCAAATAGGGCTGCCATTGTCATGGCCCCTTCCCATGGAACATCAACCAATCTAGAAAATTTAGCATTGCGCATTGTAATACCTGCCTCACCTCCGGCTTTAACTCGAACTCCTCTCTTCTTAGTTTTTCTCCTCTCGTCAACAGCCAGGGAAAGCAATATAGGTATAAGTATGAACATAATAACCCCGCACGGTGTTATAGTAATGACAGCCTTTTCCAGGCCTCGTATGTGTATTTGGAGTTCTTCCCTCGGGACCTTCCATTTTTGCAGTCTATATACACTTATAGGCAACGAGCATCCATCTTAGTCCTGTAGTCCTGTAGCAATGGAGTCACTGTGAAGTCTGTTGGTTCACAATGCCGGCGGTGCAGGGGTGAGGAGTGCATCGATCTGGAGTCTGGAGAGAGCAGGCGGTGGGCCGCGGGTGGGCAGCAAGCGCCGGTGGGTGACTCCGGTGAAATCTGAAGCGGGAGAGTGGAGTCATGGAGATTGACATGGGAACGGATGAGAAGAACAGACCCAACATATGAATGGACACTTTTACCCCTGCTCTTAACATCTAACTAACGCTAGTTTCACAGAAGGACTAATGGTGGAATGATGTTGATAGTCAAGGGTTTAATTTGTCCAAATTAAAAGTTGAGGACTAATTTTGGAAAATCACAATAGTCGGAGGACTATTGCTGGAATTAACTCTTATATGCATTATGATTATGAACATAAATTTTTACATTATGAAATTAAATTATGTTTATTGAACCAGAATGCACAATGTACTGTGAACCTTGATCCATGATATAACATTGTTCCCATTGGGACTTTAGACAAAATTTATACCAAGACAATAGTACTCAAAGAAAATAATTAGAGTAACTATTAACTATACTTAGACGTTTACCTGATTTAGGTCAGGTTTTATCCCTCGAAACATAATTCAATGATGTAAAAACAAGAATTAGGTAAGTCTTAGAAGCGTTAGTTATAGAGTATCTGAGTCACAACTCACAACTATTTTTTACAAAAGCATTTTCTATACAGTTGCGGGAAGCAATAAAGATGAGAGTGTAATGTTACAATTTCGTTTTTTTCATTTCATGCAAGAAGCTACATAAGCCTTCTGTGTCAATCACACTGTTGAGAATCTCACAAGCAAACCCCCTCTCTCTCTCTCTCTCTCTCTCTGGAAAACTTGAATGTAGACTCAACAAAGAAGAAATCAAAGGAAGATTCCAATCAAGATTCGATTGATCTCTAGATTCTAATCTGAAGCCGTCTAACAGCAAAAGTGTCGGAAGTCTTGGCATATTTTGTACTTCTCTCACCAGCCTACACTGCCAACATTTATGCAACCTTGTCAAGTATAGAAGCAAAACAGTTTTATATAGACACCTTATCATCATCATGCCCTAAGGGCATAGGTCAGTAGTCGAAGGCTTGAGTGTGCGTGTAGTGCCCAACAATTACCCAGGTTCGAATCCTCGATTGGGGAGGATCTCAACTTGGGAAAAAAAAAACAAAAAACAAAGCACTCAAACCTTGCGTTATTGAGACACATCCCGCGATTTATCTCCTCTCATAATCCCCAGAGCAAGGAGGGTGAGAGGCCCTCGGGTTTAGGGTTTAAACCTTATCATCGCCATCATCTTACTTTTAACCGAGAGAGAAAAAGAAATGGTGTGTGAAATGAAATTCATTAAGGTATACAAGACATTCATGCCTTCAAAGAGTATAGCAATTCATTATTGGTTCAGTTGCTGTAGTTATGTTTTCGAGTGTTTTAACACTAAAGATGATACCGATTTGTAAGAAATCAAAGCAGACACGGTTTTTGTGGTAGGAAACTTGGCTCCAAATTGGATCACCAAAACATTGTTTCCTTAATATGGTCAATTTTTATAAATACAGAACTTACTTTATTGGAAGCATGTCATCGACCTTGCCATCCAGGTATAGATGGAACTAGCATGATTGAATTGGAACCCTTTTCCAACCTGTGCAGAATAAGCTGTCAGCAGCCAGCAACACAACAAAAAGAGATAAAGGAAAAGAAGAAAAGTGCGAGGGAGGATGTGGTGTTTACTTTGAGATGTCTTCAACTGCCTTAACCACTTCAAAAGAGCTTGTCTCAAGTACTTGACCCCCCATAACAATCTCATCTAAAATAGCATGCACCTGTAAAATTATTACCGGAGCAGTAAAATGAGTCAACAACGAATCATAACGCACAAACATAGACATATGGCAGTATAACTTCATAATCCCTCATGCCAGGTTTAACCATGAAGCAGTCATCCGTTATGCATATAAGACAACAATGAAGGTGCTATTTCAATAGTTCTATATTCAGAAGAAATGTACTAACCTTGTTAAAATTGAATACTACATCAAGTTCACATACATTACTGAAACACTTGTCCAGTGTCTCCACAAAAACTGAAATTTCAAAATGATACAAAATCTCCAATCAGAAAAATCTGCAGTATTGGAAGAATTTATGAATTAAACTAATTCGTCAATCTGGGATTTAGGTTTAGCCTAGTGGTTGGTTAAAACCTCCCAAGGCATTAGGCTTGGGTTTGAATCCAACCTCCCCCCAGACAGAGTGGCCGTCTATTCCATTGCGCCTAGAAACCACTTAGAATTGTTTAGTACCCTAAACGAATTCGCAGTGAGGTATGATCTCACACACCCAGGGGCATTCATTATAATTTCACATTTGTTCACAACGAGAGGATCTAATCCAGTCATCTAATGTACAAAAGCAGTCTAAGCATATACCTTGCATTAGATCTAGCATAGCAAGCTCGTTCTCTGAGCCATCAAATATGAATATGACATGCAGTGTGGCATAAGTCTTGTATACAAGTCGAGCATCCTGCACATGAGAAATATACCGCATATGTGAATCTTGCTTAGTGATCCCCATAAAATATTCGTTTCCCAAACATACAATAAGGAAGAAAATGCAGAGTGAACCAAGAAAGGCATACCGATCCAAACAACGAATCAACCTTAACAAAGTTGCTCACGTTCTCAGGTCTACTACATAGGACTGCAATAAGACATCAATCACCAAGGAAAAATTATTGGAATACGGAGTATATTACAACAATAGTTTCTAAGATCATCTTCCAATAACTGAATCATAAATTCATAAATTTAAGGATGGAAAACTTCATTTGCACCAAATCTTTTGCACATGCGTCGCAATCCTACATTTAATTTCACTGATTCTACTACAGTTAACATGGAAGATTTTATGCAGGTAGCATTATCTCAAGGATTCAGTGTTCACGGAAGAAGGTCACAACTTCATTTCTATTTGGTAAGTCAGAAAAAGAATGAAAGCAAACCTCCATAGATTTTCCGAATCAGTTCCTGCTGCTTCTCCATTGGCTAACCTTGCAAAATTTCAAGCCACGCTCGAACACATTGATATTAATGAACGAGGAAGAAAATCATATTTAGGGTTCAGAGTCACCGACCTGATGTTCGTAGAATTTGACGAGTCGAGGTTTGCCTTTATCGTTCATCATCATCACCGCTCTCATCATCTCCGATCAGTTCTCGATTGCCGTCGGAATCCTCTCTTTTTGGACACCGTTTAGCAGCTGCTGCTGTGTAGGACGATCGATTTCTCAATTCGCGGAGCGTGGGAACTACGCCCTTTCCCGCGTCTTTGTCTTCCTTATGTTTAAAATAATTTCATCAGGGTCCCTGATGTTCCCAATAATTCCATTTTGTTCCTCAAAAATTTAATTACATTGTCATTAGCACTTGCATTATCCGATGTGACACAAAATATTTTATCAACTCCCCATTCAATTAGACACTTCTCAATTGCTTCCATAATATCCACACCTTTATGAAATTCAATTGGGGTAAATTAAAGATTTTCTTTTTCCAATTTTCATTCTTGATTTATCTAATGTGTTGTGATACACATGTATAACATTTTTTTATTTGAAGTCCAAGTATTTGTTGTAAGTAAGACTCTTAGTTTACTTTTTGTTTTGTTTTTTTTTTTTTTTTAAATATGCCCTTTGTTGGAAAATTAGCTTAAAATGGCATAAAAATGGCATATTAAGTGGCTATTTTGTGGTGCAATTATCAGTGGGGTCCACTTCCGATTTGGGTCGGGTCAAAGTGGATTCGTGTTCTTCGTAGTGAGACGAAGAGATTGATATATTGTACGCTCAAAACGGATAATGGGTGAATGAGATATTGATTCTCAAAGTAGACCCATTTGAGTTGGGAAATGAAGGAAAAATGTAGGACTTTGTCCCACATTGGTTTGGAAACAAGATTTGCCCCCCTTATATACATGAGCTCTTTTCAAGCTTGTGCGCGCGCGCGCGGGGGGGGGGGGGTATAAATCAAAATCCAACTAGAAGAGATTGGTATCATTTTCCATCTGATACAGCCAGTAGCTTTTAGCTTCAAAACCTCTGCTTCTACTCTCTTCTTTAGCCATCTGTGTACTCTCTTCTTTAGCCATCTGTGTTCCAGCTTTGCTTTGTTTGCTGGGCTCTAGCTTTGCTTTGCTTGCTGGGCTCTTTGTTTAGGTGCTTAAACAAAGAGTCGTAACACGTTTTATCCTAAGAAACCTAGGCTACAACGCTCCTAGCACTTGTGAGAGGTAGCAAATAATGTTTTAAGGAAAAGAACCTTGTGTTCGAACTCGTGTTAAACCCTATACCCAAACACTCAACCTTTTCCTTCACAGTTTTCTGTTTTCCCAATATAATATTAATCTTTCTGTAGGATTATTATTATTTTGGGATTTTTCACCTTATTACCCAACACCCTTCATTATCCACAACACATAATTCAAGACAATCTGTAGTTATTGTTCTTATAGATGGTAGTGCAAATGTTGGTGGTAAAGCAGTCATAATGAAATCCTAGAGACCACTATTCTCTACCACACTAAATGGGAATTCATCTTCTATCATCATTTTAGCCAAAAATTTTCTTGAACTTGCGTTGTCAAATTTCCAATTATATTGTTCATCCCCTAGTGTAAATGTTGCCCCTCAATTTTTCTCTCGTACGGTATAGGAAGAACAATATATGTATCGTTTTAAAAATTGAAGGGCAACATTTACACAACTAATAATTTATGAATAACATTGATAATTGGCATATTATGGAGGGACATAAATTACAATTTTTCCTCGTAACTATTAGCTAAACTAGCCAAGGACCTTGTGATATAGTGGCACCAAGTTGTTCTCCCAAATAGGATATTGTATATTCAAGCCTCAGTTAAGGAGATATTGACTATTTGTGCTTCAGTAAGTTGAGAAAATAATTATGAACAAATACTGCATTGTAACACAATCAGTAGTACTAAAAATAAAAGAATAAAAAAACTATTAGCTAAACTAATGAAATCCGATTAATATGAACTTTATTGATTAGGATACTTGGTCCAACTCATTTATCACAACCCCAACGACCATCTATATTATCTAATAACAATTTTGTTTTTAATTAAGTTAAATTTAATATAATTATTAAACATCAAGAACTATGAATAAATTAAGGATGATAATTTGTTTCATTATCGACGGGAATTATCGATCCCTACCTATGGAGAGAAAGATGAATTTTTTTTTTGAAAAATGGAGACGGAAATACCCTTTCCTGCCTCGCACCATTCCTGAATAATTATCATACATACATTATATATATATATATATATATATATATATATATATATTTATATTTATATTTATATTTATAATCATGACTTAGGTTTTTATAGTTTTTAAAATTAAAAATTATATTAATTTAAAATTTTGATTAAGAGTTGACTAAAGACGAGATTGAGACGAAAACAGAAATGGAGTCGAAATTTCAGAAATAAGAACGGAAAATATACTTCCTACCTAGCCCTGTTCCTCCCCATTGCCATCCCTAGGCTAAACAAATTTCTTTTTCTTTTAAATTAAATATTGAGGCTAAAATAAATGATTGTCAATTTTCATAATCGGGGCATGTCGGTCAAACACAAATAAAGGTGTGTACTTTTCAAAATCAAAGATTTGAAATTCAAAATGCAAAAAAATTAAAACCCATTAGAATTAAATTCCAAGGTGACCGTACGCTAAGGTATTACGAAGTATAATTTATATAAACTTAATGGCCTATCACCACTATTACTTTGAAATGTGTTTTAATTAACGGAAAATTGTAAAAAATGCCCCTCTATAATATGTCAATTATTAATGTTGCTCCTGAATTATGAGTGGTGTAAATATTGCCCCTCAATTATCAAAATGGTGCACATATAGCCCCTCCCGTAACGGACATGTGGTTCTCTATTAGTGTACGACACCGTTAAGTCGGAGTAAATATGTAATTTAGTTGTTTTTTCCCTCTCTCGATTGGAAGTACCAGCGATGGACAACGGTGGGGAACCACAGGTCCATTACGGGAGGGGCTATATGTGCACCATTTTGATAATTGAGGGGTAACATTTACACCACTCATAATTCAGGGGTGACATTGATAATTGACATTATATAGAGGGGCATTTTTTACAATTTTCCCTTTAATTAACTTACAAATTATCAAATATTTATGTATTAATTAATGTTTATAATAAGACCAAATCATGCACCACGCAATTATTAATGAAACAAAACTTATGAACTTATTTTAATTTATAAGTTGAGATGCGTCTCGATTTACTCTTTTTTTTTTTTTTTTTGTGACGAGAGAAATTGATTGTCACAAAGGACCACAATAAGGTAAACCAGTATAGATTGTTCATAACTGACTGACTCAAAACAAAAACGCTAATAGGTCACTCATGCTTGAGTTGAATTTGTAACATTGTGGTTACCAAGTCACCAGCACAACCAGTTTGGTTGGGATTGTCCATTTACCTGTTTATGCATTTAGGGGAGCGAGTTCGTAAACTTAAGAATTAGTATGACGAAATTGAGCAGCTCGTAAACCTAATTTAATATTAATAATAATTAATAATAAAATAAAATATCCCGCATGGGCAGCTCAACTGGTCATAAAAGTAAAAGTTTGAAAAAATGACCAGGATTGAGTCTCACCAGCAGTAGTGATGGAGATTCGTTGTGCGCAGTAAGCAAATGTAAAAATGACCAGGATTGAGTCTCACCAACATTAGTAATGTAAGTTTGTTGCGCTCAGTAAGCAAATGTCTAACTTCGTGTGGGGTCCTTAGGGTTGGGGTTCAGCCTTTTGAAAAAATAATAAAATAAAATAAAATAAAATAAACACGATGTATGTGTGCAACACCTAATTAAGAAGCATCTGTATTCTGTACTAATTGACTATGACATATTCTCTCCTTAGTGCATCTTTTTGTTCCTTTCTAAAAGCATATTCGAATTCGTATGGTAGCCAATATTGAATTTTTTTTATCAACTACTACACCATATATGAGCGGTTCAAACGAAAACATCTTATTTTATGATAAATGACTGAAATCAATTTTCACTTTTAGAGGATGATCATATTATCATTTGACTTTTTAATTTTTATTTTTTTTAGAAAAGAAACAAAAAAGAAAGAAATAAAAAAACCACCTACACAACACCAATAATTTGTAAAATAGTAATGTAATACTAGAGAAAGTCTATGGTGTCATTTGTTGATAAACTAGTCCACCCCTTAACTCACCAATAATACGGTATTTAAGTCAAAAGTCTAACTTTATTATAAAAATTAGTTAAGGGTGAAACTTATATTTGTTCTCAACTATTTTGTTCATGTGTAAATGTGTAATAATATTACATAAAAAAATCATACTAAAAAAATTATGTGTAATAAATTTAACTGAAAATTATTAATAAAAATTAAACTTGTGATTTTTAATACAAAAATAATATTTTACTCACTCGTTTATAAGAGTGTCAAGGTGGGCCAAAGCTAGTGGGCTAACCCTAAACCGCTCCCACAATAGGACGAGTTAGGGCCTAGAATTTTTTGTCCACGAGAATTGACGCCTTGATAGGCTACACGGGCTAGTTCGTGTGACCGCGACTTGACCCACAAACTTTTCATATATATATATCATTAAACTTTTTAAAAATATAATTTTTTTAAAAATTTTAATATTATTTAGATTAAATTATTTGAAGTTCGGCCCGTGGAACCCACGAGCGCGCATAGGACGAGCTTAGGTTGTGTATTCTCAAGTCCGTGAATTTTGTGAGTCGGCCCTCAAAAACCCGTCAAATAAAACTTGCAACAAAGCAGATCTAGGGGTGTAAATGAGCTGAGTCGCTCGTGAGCGGTTCGGTCAACGCTCAGTTCGAACTCGGTCAAAATCGAACTCGAGCAGCTCGTGGATTAAACGAACACGAGCCGAGCTTAGGTATTGTAGGCTCGTGGCTCAATGAGCCGCTCGTGAGCCTTATAAAATATTATATAATATATAATATATAATATATAATATAAGTATATTATATTTAGTATATAAAAATAATAATTAGAAGATGGAAATTAAAATACTTTAATAATTATGTATGGATAAAAGTTATAAAATAAAGTAGTTTAAATTTTAAATCAAACAGGTTAAATTTGAGATCAAATTGAGGTCAAATTCAAGCCTAAACTCGAGCTCGAATTTGAGCCTGAAATCGAGCTCGAGCTCGAGCAGCTCGACAATTGCCGAGCTCGAGCTCAAGCACCAGTTCACGAGCTCGAACGAGCTTGAGCAGTGCTATCATTAACGAGCACGAGCATGAACCTACCCAGGCTCTGGCTCGGTTCAACTCATTTACACCCTTAAGCAGATCTAATAGATTGAATTGACCTACATTGACACCCCTACTCGAATACCACGAGGTTTGTAACTTTTGTTCGTATCCTACTATTTGTAGTCCATAACTTGCAGCTAATAAATAACACAAACATCTTCGTAATTGGCGTGGCGAGTGCTTGACCACGTGAAAATTACAAATTTGACTTTTAATTTTGTAATATTTCAAATCTGCCCCACCTCTTAGAAGACAGGAAAGGTGACTCCCCAACCCAACCCAACCCAACCCAACCCAAGTCCCAAAGAATGCTGCCATGCGCTTTTCTTGGACAAATCAACGGTCTACAACACCTCATTTCTGTTAGTCGGCTGATCCTGACGGTTCAAAATTACCACCCAATATAAGTTAGGGTTCATCAAATATATTTACAGCCTCCCCTCTCTCTCTCTCTCTCTCTCTAGAATCGAAGAACTTTTCTCCTCCGTCGCTTCTCTCTCTACAGCTCCGGTGTTAACTGCCAGAAGGCGAGATGGTGAAGGGTCCCGGTCTCTACTCCGACATCGGCAAAAAAGCCAAAGGTCATTTTCTCATATTCCGTTTTTGTCTTCATCTGTGCGTTATATGTGTGTATATCTGTGTACGGACTCGATTGAAATGAATCTGCGGTTTCGGTTTCAGATCTTCTCTACAGGGACTACGTCGCCGACCACAAGTTTACCATCACCACTTACTCCGCCACCGGAGTGGTTAGTCTCGCTAGCTCGGTCTTCATTTTTGTATCTGCAATCGCATATTTTTTTTGAGATTCCGACGTTCTGCGTAGTGATGATAATTGTGGCAAATTCGTGTTAACTATTTAACTAGGAGATTAGGACGTTTTGCTTAGTGATGATAACTGTGGCAAATTCGTGTTAACTATTTAACTATGCTGCTGGTAAATGGTAATTAGGTTAAATGATTACTGTCTAATTGGGTTTTTGGATGAAGACTAAAGTAGGTAGGTAAACGTTGAGACGTGACTGAGTATCATTTGGAGTAAGAAGGATTTTGTGTGTTTAGATTCATAAATCTGTAAAATGATTGCTTAATTGTGCAGTTTTGGGGATTTATGAGGAATATACTTGTAATCTGAATTGCTAGTTTGCTACTCTGTCTTTGGTTATGTACTAGTGCTAATCATCCTCATTCAATATTCTTATGAAAACCTATGGTCTGGGCTGTAATTAATGAATATTTAGTATCTGGAATTTAGCAAGCAATATGTGTATTGTATGCTTGTAAAGTTGTGAACTTTCATTTATAATTTGTTTTGTATATTGCTTGTTAAATATTATTTGACATTATCACTTTGTGATTTCTTGTGTGACAGGCCATTACTTCGTCTGGTGTTAAGAAAGGCGAATTACTTGTAGCTGATGTCAACACACAGCTGAAGAATAAAAATATCACAACAGACCTAAAAGTGGACACCAATTCCAAAGTGAGCCTTCATTTTTGGTTTCTTTTTTTGAAGTTCAAACTCGGTAGTATTTTACGGGAGTTCCAGTAACTTCAAGATAAGAGGGACATGTGAACTACTATATGAGTGGGCTGTTTTAATCTTGTCTTTTATTTCTTAATATTATAAATTGAAGGAGCGTTCCTTCCCTTTTCTCCTTGATTTGGAGAAAGTGGTTATTTGTTGGTAAAAGTGAAATTGACATCGTCATTTGGATGGTAATCTGCAGCTTTACACAACAATCACTGTTGATGAACCAGCACCAGGGCTGAAGACAATCATTAGTTTCGTTGCTCCAGACCAGAAATCTGGCAAGGTACCTTCTCTCATGGTCCTGCCCATTTGTTGGAGTACTTAGAAATTTCTCATAATCTGCTTGTGCATGTGCAATTGATTCAATGAATACTCAATAATACTTATATTGTGAACAGGTAGAGCTCCAGTACTTGCATGAGTATGCTGGAATCAGTACTAGCATTGGACTAACTGCCAGTCCCCTTGTCAGCTTCTCTGGTGTTGCTGGGAACAATACTCTTGCCCTCGGGACTGATGTCTCATTTGACACTGCCACCGGGAAGTTCACCAAATACAATGCTGGATTGAGTTTCTCTACCTCTGACTTGATAGCTTCTTTAACATTGTGAGTATCGAGTGGGGTTTACTTGAATTTTTATTGTTATAATACACTTCCATGAGTTAAAGCATTGGTCCTTTGTTACTTTTGGGTTTTGCCAAAAAAAAGTTCCAATTTACACTCCTTCTGGATTTGCCATTTGCGACGAAGACATACATTGCACACTCTTTCAATACTGAATCCATCTTTTGTTTTGGTGTATGACTAAATTTTCCTATTGAATGTAGGAATGACAAGGGTGACTTCCTCGGTGCTTCCTACTACCACACTGTACGACCGTTGACAAATACAGCTGTTGGTGCGGAGTTGACTCACAGCTTCTCAAGCAATGAGAATACTCTTACCATTGGGACACAACACAAATTGGATCCAGCAACCACGGTGAAGGCCAAGGTTAACAACTTTGGCAAGGCACACGCTCTCATCCAACATGAGTGGCGTCCAAAATCACTCTTCACCATCTCCGGTGAAGTGGACACCAGGGCAATCGAGAAGAGTGCCAAGATTGGGCTGGCTGTTGCCCTCAAGCCATGATTAGTTTACGCACACTACCATGTGGTGAAGTTAGTGGAGATGGTGATATTTTGTTTGGTGCAGAGCAATAAATTTAGGTAGAACCTTCCTCCAATTACCTTTTTGTTCACCGGAAAAAAACCCGAGTTTTATCTTGCAATGATGGTTTTCGTACATGATACTGTAGAAAATAATCTTTCATTCGCTGGTGTCAATGCCAGTGTGAGAACTTCCCAATTCTTTTTGATCTATCTATCCAGATGTCACACAATGGATTAACATTGTCATGGTTTTCTTCACTGAATTGACATTTGAATTACTGTGATTTTCCTTCAATGTTCTACTCCATATTAAATTGCTTTTGTTATCATTATCAACACTGAAGTGATAATGCTATGGAAGGGGTGAGTATGAGAAAAGTTTTGTCTTTTGTTGAAATTAAAATCAGGATTTTTATGTAATTTCCAATTTAACTATTTTAACCATTTGAAATAATCTTTTACTCCGTATTAATTATTATAACATGGACAAGGATGCATGACCTTGTCACAAGGTCATGCAATCTCGGTCTTCATAGTCTAGATTATGTGCTCATAATTACATATGGAATTTACACTAATGTCCATAACGAGCGGATTCTATGTTTATGTTTATAATTACTGGATCATATGTTTATAATTTTTTGATTCTATATTCGCAATTATAAATAATTTTGAAATTGTGTCCACCTTTTTAATTCATCCCAGCGCATAATTTGCCATAACGTACATAGTGAATCCAATAGTTATGCTATGCAACCGAATGTACCATGCGCATGGTGCATACGGTTCAAAACGACGTTGTTTTGATTAAAAACGCGCGTCTACTTTTTTAAAAAATCAGGTTCGATTCTCAGCAATAGCATTATTGTGGATATATAATTATGAAATTGTGGATATATAGTTATGAAATTGTGGTTATATAGTTATGAAATTGTGGTTATATAGTTCATTCATTGTGGATTTTTACTTCATTCATTCATTCATTGTGGATTTTTACTTCATTCATTCACTGTGGATATATAGTTATGAAATTGTGGATATATAGTTATGAAATTGTGGTTATATAGCTATGAAATTGTGGTTATATAGTTCATTCATTGTGGATATTTAGTTCAATCATATATTGTGGATATTTAGTTCATTCATTGTGGATTTTTACTTCATTCATTCATTCATTGTGAATTTTTACTTCATTCATTGTGGATTTTTACTCCATTCATTCACTGTGGATATATAGTTATGAAATTGTGGATATATAGTTATGAAATTGTGGTTATATAAAAATGCTATTGCCGGGAATCGAACCTGATTTCTTCTTTAAGTGGGACGCGCGTTTTTTTTTAACCAAAACGGCGTCGTTTTGCAAGGTGCATTCGGTTGCACAGCATAATTTGCGTAGTGAATCCTAGTCGGCTTGAGCCTTTTTGGAGGGGGATTGGGCTCAGTCCAATATAAGAGTCTAAGACTGCTTGGCTTAACAAATTTTGGCAAATTATATTGAAACTTTTAAATTCTGTATTTGCAGTTAATCGTTTATATATCTGTAAACAAATTGAAGATATACATAACCTGATAGCTATTGACAGAAGACACAACTTGATATAACTATTGTACATAATACGTTACCGCAGACACATAACGTATTAACCAACATCTTATGTATCTACAATTAACATATTTTGTATCTATAATTAATAATTTTTGTGTATCTAATTAGAATGTAATGTGTCTTCAATTAATTTATAAATATAAAAATTATTAGTTGCAAGTACATAACATGTTAACTGCAGATATAATTTTTGAATCAAGATTCACAATACAATATGAATCTTGGTTGATGGTTTAATTGGTCCCCCTTTTTTTAGTGGTATGATTCGGGGCCATGAATTGTCCTATAGCCGCCTCTATTATAAGGCTTGTACTTGTAAAATAGCCTATGATTGATTTGTACCTCATTAAATGAGTGTATTAATTTTTGGGTTCAACTACCAAATTAGGGAGTTCTCTCTCTTTTAATTTGGAATACAACTCTTCATAGAACTTCCCTATAGTTTCAGAACCATGGCATGTGACATTAAATGAGTATTAATTTTTAGCTTCAAGCCTCAACAACCAAATTAGTGATTTATCTCTTTTAATTTTAAATAAATACAACTCTTCTCCAAACTTCCCTATAGTTTTAGTTTCATAAACATGTCATATATACCCAAAAATATATAGGGAGTGTTTGGTAAATGACTATTAGCTAGTTGGATTAGTAAGTTTGACTAGTTAATATCATTAGCTGATTGTTAAAAAGTGATTGATAAATTAACTAATTACATATAAAATAACTTTCAAAAAACTTATCAAAAAGCTACTTTGAGCAGTTTTTGAATTTTAACATTTTGAAATAATAAATTGTTATAAAAAACTAATTAATGAAACACTCATATTGATTGTTTAACCAAATCAAACAGCTAATAGTAGTCAAATATGCCAAAATTGACTGATAGACTAACTATTATACTGAACAGGGCCATATAATTTTCCATAATTTTTTTAATGCTATCTTAAAGATATTTAGCATAAACCATTTGAGAAGTGAATAAGGTGAGGAGAATCACCACATGAGAGCTCATATATTAACATACAAAATATTTACTCCATGGACACTTTAGCTCTGCTTACATTACAATCATTTCCAGGGGGAGTTCACCAGTCTCAACAGATTTTTTTTTTTAAAGAAAAGAAAATTTAAAGAAAAAGAAAAAAATAAAACCTGATTTTCTTCCTTTGCCAGCTGGCCAAACAAAAGGCATCTTCATAATTTGGGTGAGAGAGAGAGATAAAGAATGGTGGAGATGAGTCAACTGCCAATCCAATTCTAAGCTTTGCCATTTGGTTTTGGTGAATTCTGCAGAAACTGATGGTGATGGTAGGGGGAAGTAAGTGAGGAGCCGTTTGGTATCGACAGGCTCCTCGGGTGCTGCTGCTGTCCGCCACCGTTCTTGGCGAACGACGGGGGCGGCACTCTGCCGCCACCGCCGCCATTTCTCGCGTTCGGGCTCGACCCGATGCGGTGGTCGACTTGCATGGTCTGGAAATAGTAGGACGAGCTCGCCATGTCCTTGAGGTTCGGCAGCGGCTTCAACGCCTCGACAACCTCGCTCATCATAGGTCTGGCTTTCGGGTCTCGGCTGAGGCACCGGGCTGCCAATTGCGCTGCTTTTTGGGCGCCTTTTATCGAGAAATGCCCCTCCAGCCTAGGATCTATCAGCCGATAAAACCTCCTTCTGTCGCCAATGTGGGGCCGCGCCCATTCCACGAGGTTATGCTCCCCGTTGGGTCGGTTCTTGTCCATCGATCTCCTACCTGTAATCATTTCAAGAAGCACTACACCAAAGCTGTAGACATCACTCTTCGATGTCAAATGCCCTGAAGGGGGGAAAAACCGGGATGAGATATAAGCAACCCGAGACGGATACGATTAATAAAAATGCACGAGACTCTAGTGTTCCATTTATATTACCCAATGTAAAATAAAACCCATCGGGAACACGAATAAAAATGTACTAGGTGGTCCGGGTCTTTCTCTGCCCGTTTAACAGTCCAGGTCCACCCGACTAATCCCTATTCGCTCCGGGAGGCACGGGAGCTGGCCCAAGGGGAATCGTCACTTGTGGGAATCGAACCCGGGTTATCCCGGAATTCTATCATTTGCCACTTGAGCTACCCCGTTGGGTTCATATATTGGTATTGAATTACTTCCATTAAAGATAAGCACATTACCTGTCATTACATATTCCGGGGCCGCATAACCATATGTTCCCATGACACGAGTAGAGACATGCGTCTTATCGCCCTCGGGACCGTCTTTGGCAAGTCCGAAGTCAGAAAGCTTGGCGTTGTAATCCTGCAAGAATTTGTTATTAGAAAAATTGCATAAATGTAACGAAAGAACGAACTCCCCCCCCCCCCCCCCCCCCCCCCGGGGAGTTTATAGGTGGTGCCACATACGGCGTCTAGTAATATGTTGGATGTTTTGAAATCACGGTATATGACTGGCCGCTGAGCTTCCTCGTGAAGAAAAGTAAGACCTTTAGCAGCACCGAGAGCAATCTTCATCCTGATAGACCACGGAAGAGGCAAAGACCCTACACGCAAAACCCGTTCAAATTGCTTAAAAGTCGAAAACAAGAATCCATAAAAGAAAAGCGTTTTGTACGAGGTTAGCTACGTACTCCTGAAGAGATGGTTCTCCAGACTTCCTCGAGGCATGAATTCGTAAACTAGAAGCCTCTGATCATCTTCGATGCAGTAACCAATCAGTTTAACTAAATTAGGATGGATGAGATCACCGAGAAAACTCACTTCGGCCTGCCGTAAAAGACGATAATAACGGGTAAGAATCCAAACATTTTTATCGTGCAAAAGACATAAACCACCCAAACGCAAGACTGATTAAGAGAGTAAAGCGACAAACCAGCCACTCTTTGTGACCCTGAAGCCCGTCATGATTCAGCGTTTTCACAGCAACAGTAAGTCCCGTCCCGGGTTTAACCGGTGCCGTGCCGTTCTCTTCGATCCACCCTTTGAATACGCAGCCGAAACCCCCTTCTCCGAGAAGGGATTCCGGTCTAAAATTTCTCGTTGCCAACTTAAGATCGTTAAACGTGAACTTTCGAAGCAAAGACGAGACTTTAAGTTCTTCTTCAAGTTTGGAGGTCGATGCATTGCTTTCCGCGTTACTCGTAGTGGTGGATGAAATAACCGGAGCTACTGCCTGGCCTATGCTCGTATCATTTGTCGATTTACTTTCTGCTAAAAAAAATAATGCAACAAATTAAACAGGTAAAACAACATAATCGAGTTAATTAAACCTCAACTTTTCCCGACTTCTCAAAGGTTTTCAACATAAGCAACAGTTAATTATGACATAATCCTCGTTCCTTAATCAAAACCAAACCTTAGCATAGCAACATCCAAGGTATTAATTCATAGTTACGTGTAAACAGCAATAGATACTCTTTCCATATTACTAATTCACAAACGACAAGAGAGAAAAAACTGAAAAAGTAAGATCTTTATGAAAGCGCTCCGAAATAAGCGGATTGCAAACAACCGGATCCTTAGCATTTACAATGCAACACTATTGTTTCCTTAAACTAAACCTCAAATTTAGAATGTGTTATTACACGAACAATGCTACTTTCTCCACACGTGCCCGAGCAACTGGATAAGCTTTCAAATCAGAGTACGTGCAGCTTTATTATTCTTTATACGTACCCTATCATAAGCATCCACAACTTTCATAAACCAGTACTCCAACTAAACTACAATAGCTTGAAGCTTTCAAGTCCCGTAACAAATTTCTCGTTTTAGTTTAGCTTTATTTATTTATTTTGGGTGATAAGGGAAACCTGCAGCCAATACCCGAGGGTGTGCACGAGGTAACCCCGCCTTGTGGCGGACCACAAGGAGTTACACAAGCCTAGGTTGCCCATAGCTGACCGGTTCAAACCAAACCAAGAAGGCCAATAGGCTGCTCCCAAGCAAATTGATTCTCCTTTGTGTTTAGCCTTATTGACGAGAGAAACCTGCAACCACTACCCGAGGGTGTGCACTGGGCAACCCCGTCTTGTGACCCTAGCCGGCAAACCCCCGCCTTGTGACCCTAGCCGGCAAAGGACCACAAGGAGTTAAACAAGCCTAGGTTGCCCATAGCTGACCGGTTCAAACCAAACCAAGAAGGCCAATAGGCTGCTCCCAAGCAGATTGATTCTACTAGAAGAAGATTTAAATTCCAACTCGGCAGTGATCATCTTTGGGAGTATATCTTATTATCAAACAACCATTTCTCACTCACCAACAAAAGCACTTCATCCCACCCACTCTAAAATAACATAAAACTACACAATTCCATGAGAAAAGAACTAAACAAAATCTTCTTTTAAAAAAGGGCATAAAACTCTCACCAAGCTCAAAGATTATACTAAACCAGACTCAAAACAAAGAATAACACAACCATTTCATTCATTCAATACAAAAACACAGTAAAATAATGGGGAGCAACACAAAGAAGTATGCAATTCCATGAGAAAAGGATTAAACAAATCTTCTTAAGAAAAGGGAATAAATTTGCAGGCAGAAGATTATACTGAACCAGACTAAAAAAAGAACAAAGAACAGAAGGATTTGGTTAATAACAAGAAGGGATGAAGGTATACCACAGCGAGCACTGATGCCACTGATGGAGTTATCCACCTTAGATCTTGAAGAAATACAGCTACCAATAAACCTGAGTTTAAACCAGCACCCAGTGCCCTCCCCAGACTCCCCTCCTTCTTTCTTCTTCTTCTTCATCATCATCCCCTTTGATTTTCCCACATCCCAAGCCTCCACCTTCTCCACCTTTACAACATCACCCTCTAATCCCATCTTTCACAAACCCTAATCCCAAGCTCAGATAACATCAAATCCCCATAAAAATCCCAACTTTACCTCCCACCAACCTCCCCTTCATCCCCTTTAATCAAATCTTGGAATCTCCCAACTACCCTTTAAATCCCATCCACTACCCCACTAAATCAGCCAAAGAACTGAAACCCCCCCATTCAGAATCACCAAATAATCCCCCCTTTACCACTTCTTGAGACAACCCACAACCCAAAAATCCCTTCTTTGACACAAATACCACAAACCCAGCTCTAGAAATGAAGCACAGGACACACTGAAAAAGGCTTGGTAGATTCAGATCACCTGCCTGTATGGAATCTTGATTGACCTTCCAACCTGAGAGAAGAAGAAGAAGAAGAAGAGAAGAGAACAGAAGACAAACACACAAACAGTGCGAGCAAAGCTGGTTTCATCATCAGATAATAATCCCCCACTCCAAAAGTGCGCCCCCTAGAAAGAAAAATGTCTGCTTCCCTCAAAGTTATTGAAATCTCAGCAAAAGCCTCAAATACTCTTGACCAGTTCCAACCCCCACCACCCCCATTCTCAAAATAAATGGCACCTAAAAAAAAGAAAGAAAAAAACCCTCCTTTTCAGATAGTGATTAATTAAACTACTTAAAATATTATGGAATGTATGTTGTGTCTATTGTAGGCTACAGTATAAAATGGAAAAATCATGCGTAATTTTATTATGCTGTAAAAAGAAAAAGAAAAAAAAAAGGCAATAAATATACGCGGATTATCGGGTGTCTTATATAATCAATGGTCCTAAAGTAAAATGGGTCAACCCAGAAAATACGCGAATTATCGGGTGTCTTATATAATCAATGTTCTTAAAGTAAAATGGGTCTACCCAGAAAATACGGGCAATGTAGTAATAGTAGTAGAAACAGTTGTCTTATATAATCAATGATCTTAAAGTAAATGGGTCTGCCCGAAGAATACGGGCAATTCTCCGGGCAAGGTAGTAATAGTTGAAGAGAGTAAAAGCATCGAGAAGTGTATAAATACATATATTTGTTTTTAGAGTAATTACAATGATGCGCATAGAGTTAATATCGCTCTACTAGAGCTCAAACTCATAACCTCTCATAACTGATCGAAAATCGAAATTTTCTGTCGGTTTAGTTATCGGTCATGATTTCTCGATCGGTCTTTATTTTTTGCTCATTCCTGTAGAGCAGCATGATTGTGGCTTTTCTAAATGAAAGGTCACTCTTTGTGCTTTAATAAGTTGAAATACTATATTATAAAAGATTCAGTAGTACTCAAAAAAATAATAATTAAATACATAATTTACAACATGATAACAAATAAAGAACTAAAAACGTCACTTTTTTTTTTTTTTTTTTTTGAAAAAACAATGTTATGCATTTTATTGTATACATTTTTCTTCATAATAATTTAATTTTACTCATCTTATACTTTACAAAATATCTTAATTTCAACCTCTTCATTTAAGCATATAATTTAAACAATGGATTTATTGCATATAAAGTTATATGTATATACAATTATTTTAAAATTTAACTTAAAAAGTATGTACTTAAAATGATGACTAAATCTCATAGTTCAAGTGATCGATATGAAATCATACATGTTTCACCCTAGAACACTCGAATTAATAACTTAGCGGACTCTCTTAGGCGGCTAGGCCTAGAAACACCAATTCAAGCATGTGACAATAGGGTATTGTCTATAACCTCTAAACCTAGTGAATGATAAAGTAAAGCCTTAGAAAAAAAAAATTGTTGCTCTATTTTGTCTCACATAAAATCCCTCTATAGTTCTTAACGAGTGAATAAATATATTGTCATAAATATTAATTGTTTTTTTAATGGATTCTTGAACTTTTTAATTTAAGGAAACAATCACAAAATATTTAATGGAGTTTTGATAATTTTGTTGAGAGGTAACATTTTTGAAATATGAAAAAACACATTACTGACTCTGGAATCCATGACCTCCCATTTGAGAGAGTCACTTTATGCCACTTAACCACAATGTTATTAGCTATGCATAATAGTTTATTGTACCATGACATGCATTATATTGATTTACATTTTCTCATAATCTAATTATATTGTGCTTGTCTTTTATATATATATATATATATATATATATATATATATATATATATAATTTTTAAAAACTATTTAAATATATAATTTTAAAAAATGGATATAAAGTTAAATGTTATTTTAAAATTCAACTTAAAGAATATACACTTAAAACGACCAACAATAGTAGTTCGAGAGATAAATATGAGATCACTTTTCACCAATAAAATATTTTAATGATATTAAATTATTTCTTTTAAAAGTTAATAGATTAATATCTTTTTTTTTTAATCAAAATAAAAGGGTAACTCATAATTGATAAAAATCCTCAAATTATTTATTGAATGGACTCTTCTATGTCTAGAAACGCGAATCATGTGACGAGTTATTGCCAATAACTTCCAAGCCTCGTAATAAAGATTAAGAGATTAATTTATATTTAAACAAAATCGAAATAAAAAGGTAACCTAGATTTGACAAAAACACTCAAATTATTCATTGAGCTTTTGAGCAGACCTTCCCAAACTAAAAAATGCCAAGCATGTGATGAAGGGGTGCTGTCAATAACCTCCAAATCTCGTGAATAATTAAGCAAAGCCTTAGTTAACTCTATTTAGTGCTTGACGAGTAAATAATTTTTATGTCATATTTATTTATTTATTATAAATTGTGAGTAGTACATATGGGTAGGAGTGAGAAAGAGGGATGTGAGACCAACATGTGTCACTCTCGATGTTGCGGGCTCATCAAAGTTATCTTCTTTTTATTTTTATTTTTATTTTTATTTTTACCTTTTTATAATTTTATGATTTATCTCACAATGACAATGTTAGAATTTTATTATTTTTTCCCCAAAAAAATTATATAATTATATATTTGAAAATTTTGGATTTTTATTCATAAAAGATCGAAGTAATATTCAATAAGAAGTTTGTTGATATATATCCTAATTTTTTTTATTTTTATTTAATGTTAATAGTATTAAAATTTAGTTAAATCAACCACTAAAATAATTTTAAAAACATATTATTTCACGAGTTTGATTCTTATTAACACCCTCTTGATCGAGCCCGTCGCGCAGATTCTTTCTAATGTGGTTTACGCTCTTATATATGGTTTGCAAGCTATTACACTAGCGAAATTTACCTAATGTCCTCGAGTAGTAATTACGAATTTTCATTCTTACACGCCAAAAGAAAAAAGAAAAAAAAAAAAAAGAAGACATTATTTGTACCAACAAAATTTTGATCAAATATCATACTAAATGATGTGATTTGTTACAAGTATATATCACAATTTTTTATGTTCATTAATTATTTGTTGATATGCCAATCATATCCTATAACAAACTACGTAGAAGTCATGTTATGAAATTTGACATGAAAAAAGTGGTTCCTATATTGTTATTTGGTAATAAATAGGACAATTAATGTGAGGCAACGTTATAGCTTATATGATAAATTTGTCATGTTTAGTTCACTGGTTCAGTATACAATATTTAAAAAGAGAAGAAGTATATGATGAATTTGATAACGTTGCATGAGAGTGTCTTGGTCTAAAATAATATATAAGTGTTCACACTACCCAATCTTATTTGGATAAACGACAAATATTCTCATATAATATTAGTCACATATTTTAAAAATCTAATTTTAGTTTAACAATACAATATCACATAAAACATTACCGTAAATTAGAGATGTATCCATTCTTCACGGGGGACGTCGACAGGAATGTCCTGCCCTGTTCCATTCCCGGTACACCACCACCATCACTGCTCATACTATACCACCACCATATCCATCTCCAATTTCATAAATCTTTACCTTTATTAAAGTTCTTACACAAGTAACACTACTACAATCCACCCTCCAATTTTTTTTTTTTTTTTTTTTTTAGTATTTAAATAGTCAGTTCAATGTATTTTTTAAATATATAAATTTTATATAATAATATTAATATATTTTTTAAAAAATAAATTTAAATAATTTAAGTCAAGTCTCATAACTAAACATAGAAAATAAGACAAAAAAGTAATAAAGAAAAATAAAAATAAAATAATTATTGTGAACAAAATTACAAAAAGTGAATTATGTCATTCTTCAATCATTGGAGAAGCAGGTGAGTAGACACGTGTCAAAGATAATATTTATTTATTTATTTTTTAAAAAATGGAATTAACTTAGGATAAGGTGTGATTAATTTAAAAATTAAGTGTCAAACAAACGTACAATTGTACATGTTGATTCCAAGTTTTGGTGTAACCTTAATTAATTCTGCTTTGCTATGCAATTGTCAAATGTCAACCTTGCATTGGTAACTAGTTGACTAGCAGAAATTTTGAGACTCACAATAATTTAGCTCAATTTAGGAATAATCAATGAATGTGATTTATTATGCTTATCACAAAATATATTAGACGGTGCAAATTGTCTCCAAATTTTGTATATGGATTATAAAGTCTTAATATATAAGCGGGACTTAATTCTCTTTAAATAAGGTCTACGAATTCGAATCTTATTAATGGAATATTAGATGTTAGGAGAGCTTTTTTTCATAAGAAAATGATATATGAACACAGAGAGTAAAACTTTTACATGTCTTGATTTCATTAATGGGAGAGAAACAAAGAAAAAAAAAATTATGACCCACCATTTTTATTTTTTTTTGGATTAATAATGCATACCATATATGCAGGGAGTAAAAACTAGTGTAATATTACTCTTTTCTATATTAGGTATAACAAAAACTTTAGACCAAACAAAATAAATAAAATTAGTGTATATGCACACACAACAATGTGTTATTTCGGGAGTATACTGGCTACGGGCTACTATCAAAGTATTGATTCTTATTCCTACGATACTAATTTGCACACAAAAACATATATAATCGTACCTTGTGCAAAAGGTACCAATGCCAATCAACACCTTAATATATATTTTTTTTCATGTATTTTCAATCATATTGTTTTAAACAATTTCTTTTCTTTGATTTTGTATGATACTTCAAATATATGGCGCACACATACATTTTATTCGTCACTTAAAATATGTTAATAACAACAATAATACGGAGTAATAGTAATAATAATATGAGTAATAATGAAAATAAACTCAAACCCTACATTTGCAAGTCAATAGGTAACGCAGATAATTTGGACCAAAGTAAAAGGGGATCTCAAGTTTGAGTTTACATGCATTACTTTCCATCTTTACGGAATGCATACTTGCATATTAAAATTAAAATATCAAAAAGTAGGTTGCTCTTTGTTCCTTTTTTTATTTTTATTTTATTTTTTTTCCTTTTCAAATTTAAAGAAAAGAAAAAGTCAAGAATATTGTTTGAAATTTGATAGTATCAAACTATCAAATTCCTTGGGTCAAAACAAAGCCGTATTAACCATTAGACACCATAGCAATTATATTGTGCATTATAGAATCCATTTTGCAAAATTAACCATAATACAATTTTATTTTTAGTGTATTACCATCTCTTTTTTTAATAGGTTCACATGCAGTATACTAAAAATGAATCACTATTAAGAGATAATAATCTTGCAAAATAAACCCCAATCCAAAATATAACAATTGAGACACCAGAAAATTGGCCTATCAAGTAAATTTAAGACTCAAGTTCAAATTTTGTAATTGAAAAAATTCCATTTATCAAAGAGTAATACTACTCACCACTCTAGTAAAAAAAAAAAAAAAAAATCTTCTAACATGATACTTTTTCATTAAATGGTTTAGTTTTTGATAATAAGTTAATAGAGTTAACTAATTTAGGACACTCAATCATTATAAGTTCTGTTAGAGAGATTTTAGGAGGGAAAACTTTTAGAGGGAACAAACCATTTTCCTTTATCAAAAATCGAGATCCAAATAAACTATAATATGTATAAAGTGAATCTAATCATTTTCTTATTAGGGTTAAAGTAAATCAACAAGAAGACAAACACTTGGAAAATGATACTTCTGTGTAGAAAAGTGACAATCATTATTCCATAGACCATGGTTCACACAGTTCTATGAATAAAAGGTACCGTATATTTTTAATTTTTAATATATTAAAGGTATATTATTTGAGTATTGAAGGCACATTAGCTTGTATACTATCAAATAATGTACATCAAACACATAAATAATGTATATTTAGTATATTAAAAATATAGATTTTATTCATGGTCCGCAGAAAAAATTGTGGAAAAGTGAGTCCAACTTAGGCATATGCCGTGAAAACACAAGAAACCAACTGGTTGGTTTGGTGGTCACGGAAGTGAGAAGCCAGAAATGTTGACGGCAACGGCTATGGAAATTAACCCAACTAGATTTGGTCACTCTGAGTAGGTAAGAAGAGGGAGCTAACAGACTACTTTTTTTTTCTGCCGTAATCGAAAACCCAATTTCAAACTGATAGTGATATTGGATATGGCAGAAGAGGAGAGGGTTCACATCATACAAGGAATTCTGTGCAGATCTCAAGAATTTCAAGGAAAACTATCACTACCAAGAGATGGAAGATTATAACTCACAGGAAAAAAGTGACAGGCAGATAAGTTCTAGGAAAAAAAGAGAATATGGTGTTTATCGTATAGTCACTAATTCGAAACCAAAGATTGTCAAGCAGGCAGAATTATCAAAACAGCAATTTTTTAAACATGAATGACACAAATATTCGTTACAAAGAGTATTTAGACGGAGGAAGGTTTATACCACAGGAGACACTATCATACTGACTCAAATGGGGTGCATGTATGACCTCATCGTGAATCATACATTAGGTGAATGAAATAGTTGCAATCTATGATGAGGTAACGAACTTTATCCGTTCACGATTTACTGGTCTCAGATAATGACATATGAAACAGGGATATACATTAAATTTAGACCAAATCATAGTTGGACAAAATATAGGGAAGAGGAAGGTGAGATTGGTCGAATTGTATTACCCTGTGAACCATATACCATCAAAGCCAATACGAACCTAACATTCGAAGTTGAAAAATCACCTCATTGCAGTGGAAACACTTGAAGTTGCATATATTTTCAGAGACTGTTCAGGTATATAGGTAAGACCTGTCATGGCAAAAGAGCTCCGTTAACAATATATTCAATCTTCCACTGATTTTATGAAATCATAATATCTATTAAAACTAATACTGAATGTGTTTTCATGAATGATAGTCAATCCAATTTCAAAAGTAGAAGTTTCTACCAAGCAATTAAAAGCACAAGAGTATAGCACCACTCATTCAAAAACGCAAGATGCCACTAATACTCTGTTAGTTCGCAGATGATAGCATCACTTGAATATTTTGCAGGTGGGCATGCCACAAACTCAAACTGGTGTGAAAGCAATCATTTAAAAGTAACATGCTTCTCTATACTGTTTCAACTTCAATATTATAAACCTAGGCATACCTTTCTCCTTTACATCAATCTGCAAGGAATTAAGTGTGATTATGCCATCTGTCAAGGGAAGCACCTCAAGTTTGATTGTTGCTGTGGATTGAGAAGGAACGCATCTGAAGCCAGCAAGTTGTTATGTGAACTTAACATTTAAAAGAAATAAATAAATAAATAAAAATATATATGGAGTACAAAACAAAAGAACTAAGAGGACTTACCCCAAGGGAACCTTACTCTGCAACCATAAGTGCGTGCAGCCCAAATCATTAGTTGGAAGGACATTGGGTAGGGAAATGGCCTTCTCATTAAATGAAACTGATCTTGAATGGCCTTTCAGTTCGTGTACTTTACTCTCTGATGTTGAGCTGAGCCTCTGCACAGCAGCAGCTTGTTTGTCATTATTCACTCTTTCAGTGAACTCAGAAGAACCAAGAAAGGGGCTCAGTGGTGATGTTGGTGAAGAACTCAATGACAGCACAGAAGGCGGAGAAGTAAAGGAGCCTGGAGCACGCACTGTCATTGTCAAATCCTCAGAAGTCAAGTTTGATGCTTGAAGAGTTAGGACCTGTCAAGTTGAACCCTATTAAGATAGAGTCTTGGCATTTACACGTATAGGAACACCAATTCTAAGATTTATGTAAAACCTGAACTGGAAGCTGAGCCCCACTTTCATCAGACACTAGAGTTTGTTTTGACATTTCAGATGCAACTGATATCATTAGATCCCTAGAGATGCGTGGTCGCCAGCTTGTGGGCTGTTTGAAGAACAGCTTAGATTCTACAATTAACACACGAATAAAGAAAGTAGATGAGAGAGTAAATCAGTAAAGTATAGGGGAATTAAGTGCACCAAGCCAGAGTCTATACCAGTATAATTGCATCCACATGATACAAGAATAGCATACTTATCAGCAGTTGAAGGAGTATTTCTCCCTTCAATGTTTGAGGACTGATGTGATGCTGATGCTATACTTCCACTTTTTATATGTGATAACTGTGAACTTTTCTCACTGTGACCCTTGGAGTTTTTCCAACTGCAAGCGGCTGGTTTGAGAATAAAAGAGTGTTCCTCACCTCTCCTGCCAAGAGACATAGCAGTTACCCACTTACCCAGCTGTGTTTCGCAATCAAGCAGCAGGATTTATTCCACCAAGTTGAGTTTTCAATTTTTAATACCACACAGGTTAGAGGGCACATAGGTACTACCTATTAGCCCTTTTTACAAGAAACAGATTTTAAGAAATGCTTATTCAATGCATTTATACCAATAGTTTACTGAATTATTGCGACAATACATGCTAACTGAAGGGAAATTTACTATTATACAACTTTGGATACTCCGTATTTGATAGTGACCAGTATTTTTTTTTTTTTTTTTTTTTTTTTTTTTGTGGCCAATAAAAAGGAGAGGAAAATTTCCTGTTCAGTCTAACCAACTGAAGCTTGGTAGAACAGTGTATTCAAATCTAGTAATATGCCACATTAGTTATATTTTACTTGGCACAATGACTAAGTGCCTAACGACCAATTAGTACAGAAAAGCTAAGTTTTTTCCGCAGTACTAGCCTGCCGAACTTTGGGTTATTAATAAGAATAATTGAGAATTTCTAGACAGGGAGTCCTATTTTTTTTTATTTATGGAGGGGGAGGGAGGTGGTGAGCTGTCATTTCAATCTTGCAAGCCTATTCATCCAACAAATAAAGAATTTAAAGATCCTGCAAAGAAAAATAAAAAATTTGTGTACTCCCTAAGCAAAAACAAAATATACCCTGAGATGTACTGGAAAAGTCATAAAAGATAGTATATCTAAATTTACTTAGTAAACTAAACCTATCTGGGTTTAATACTACAGATATGCTATAAATAAGTAAATAGTAATGTTGCAAAGATAAAACATGCCTAAACAAATTAATACACTTTCAGTTTTTTTTTTAATTAATTAAATATAGAAACTTGTATGGCAGAAATACCTGAGAGTCAAATTTGGTAAACAATGATCATCCCCAGCTTCAATGCATGCAATTGGTAATGATAAAGGTGGCCCACATTGTGATGCCTCTTCATAAACAATTGTTATGGCATCTAAATACAAAACAACATCTGGTGTATGTTCTGGAGCAACATTCTGCAAAATTCAGTACAGCATTTTAGTATCTGACAAAAAGTAGATTAAATAACTTCACCTTTTCATGTACCATTTCTACAAGAAATTCAGAACTCATAAGATGAGGCACTCATAACAACAACAAAAAGAAAAGAAAAGAAGAAGTGAACTGATCCAAAATACGTAAGAGAAGATCAAACCTTTATTTGAACACAAAGGAGATCGTCTGTATTGCAGTTAGCAGAAAAAGACTTAATTTCTAATGGTTGAATAATTTCAATTTTCCTCCTCCACCGCCTTCCTGGCATAAATATCCCTTCCAAACCACAATGAACTGAAAATCTTTCAGGCTCCAAGGATACACCTCGAAAAGATAAAAGCCCTTCGGTCCCATTATGTTCACTCTTGATTGCCTTCTGAAATGAAAATTGTTCCCAATCTTCTGGATCAAAATTAGGTTTGGAATTAGGAGTTGAAGCAGATGGCGGCGGTATGGTATTTGATGGAACTGAGGACATGGAGTAACTTCTGAAGTTCCCGAAAGAGAAAAGCTGAGAACCAGTTGCTGGTGATGAAGTGGACCTTGTGGCTGTAGTGCGGATAGTTGGACTAGAATTTAGTTGAGGGGATGGAGGTTGTGCTGGAGGAATAGAATTATCCAACGGAAGCACCCACTTCAAGAGATCACCACAAGGATCTTGATCTATGTAAGTTGAATCCTGACCCCCAGACAAACTTCTCACTTGAGTTCTCTCAAATTGGAGAATTTCCAGTACAGGGTCTCTGAAAAATTCAACACCAACATTTACCTGTAAAAGTACCTGCATCCTTCCAGATAAGAAAATTAAAATACATCAGTAGTCCACCAGCACTCAAAAAAAATCATCAAAATTCTTGCCACCCCTCCAGATGTAAAGACTTGAATAGACCTTGTTATGATACATACCACTATATCTCCATTTGGAAGAGCACAGGACTTCACAGCATTTCTTGCCACCCCTCCAGATGTGATGGCATCAAAATTCCCCCTGTCAATTGCAGCACTTAGAGAGAGTTTCTTTTTTGTAGTCTTTTGAGTTTCTAAGTCATCTGCTGCTAAATTTTCTCCAATCATCTTAGATGAATCTTCTGTAGCTTTTCTTCTTGTCCACAGTACCTCATCTGGCTCAGCTATTCGAGCAAAGAAGTGGGAAGTTTTCATTCTTAGCAGCAAGGATTCTGTCTGTCTCCTATGATCCTCCATTCTCAGAAGAGATTCACCAGCTGAAGCTCCTTTTTTAAGATCATATTTTCCCTGCTTCACAGTACCATTCTGATTCATATATTCACCATCATTTAGTTTTGCTCCATCAGAAACAGGATTAGTCGCGTTATCAGTACTGCCATTTTGTCTCTTGCTGCTTTGGTCAACCCCATTTTTGTTCATAAGTGCAGCAACTTTAAATGGTGTAATAATCTCTATATCCTCTCTATATGCTGACAAGCATGCTAGTATTTTAACTTGTTCACCTGTTATTAGCAAAGAGATATTGAAACATACAAGAAAGTTTCAAATCAAGTAAGAACAGCAAAGAAAAATTGGATACAAAAAATAGCTACCAGGAAAAACAAAGAAGCGATCCATTGAGCGCAATGAAGATATATCGGGTGCCTCACTCCAATTATCAGGAAGCTCCTCTGCCAAGGGATGTCAAACTTTAGTAATAGTTCATAAAGACATGAGTTTTCTTTATAGCACTAACATTTGAGATCTTTAATAACATAAAAATTCAAAACCCCGAGAGTCAAAAGGAAAAGAAAAGAACTAAGCACATGTCCAGCACATTATGTTATTAAAGATTATGTCAATTTATATATATATATAAACATAAAGTGAGACTTTTTACATTTTATGATAATTTCACGACTAGTTTGCATTTGTGTGTTAGATGCTAATATGTATCTATCTATTTCCTTATACAAGAGTATCGTAAGTAAGTTTTATGTAGGGGTATTTTGGACATTGAAATCATATGGAATTCATTGTTCAAATTTTTAGGGAGAAAAAAAGTAATGGAGGATTAATAATTATCTATAGGTATCAACCCAATCATAGAAATAAAACAATTGGTTTGTACAGTTAACAGAATGAATTGATATTTGATAAAACTCTAACGTGCCATGAAGAATTCATAATTATAGTATTGCAAGAACAACAGAAGAAAAAATGTGAATATGCAAAGGAAGTAAGGAACACATCACAAAATAATACAAGGTAATCAAAACAGTGGTCTACAGGGAAGAGAAACAAGAGAATACTTTTCGGAATAACTATCCATCCTTCATCTTCAGTAACCTCAACGTGGTTGCACTTCCCATTCGCACCAGCAGCAGCACCTCCGTTTTCATTCCCGTGGTTGTAGCCCTCTACACCGCAATTCTCAGAAGATGTAGCATGCTGAAATGGATCTTCAGCAACCAGAGCATCTAAACTAGTACTCAGTTTTGGCACGTAATTGTTCTCTGCCTGAATTTCCTGAGCAGGCGGTGGCTCTGGAGCTGCAGTCTGATTTGACCGCAGCATCAGAAAATTCATTTTTGCACAAATTTTATCCCTGCGGAAATTTAAACAATACTCCGTAATGATGAACTTCAATTCTAAACATTCAGATTCGTGAAATAAGCTATTATATGGAAATTAACAACCGATCTGTTTACACCAAGGAAGACAACAACGAACTTAATCTTACAAAATTAGTTATAACTTTCGGAAATTATGCGATCTAGCTTAGCTCTATATAATTCGATCCGTTTCGTGAATGTCTACATACATATACATACTGCGAAAATCCGTTCTATAATGGTTATGCCTGCATAGAATGAGAATGGGAGTGTGGAAGTGAAAGATAGATGTGGAGATGGAGAATCACCTCTGATCGGAAATCGGCGACGCAGAACGGAGGAAGAGTGAAAGAGGTGAGTCAACTCGGAGCAGGATGTTGAAGCTTGCTTTTCCGGATCTGAGTCGGAACTCGGAATGAAGCACCGGATTTGGGATACTATGTTTAACTGTGTTCAGTTGGGGTTTCTAATCCCGTAGTGTCCTTTCCAAAAAAAAAAAGAAAAGAAAAATGGAGATAAATACATCTTTGATTACTTGGACTTTCAAATTTACTTTCTAAATATTACGGAGTATTGTCTGATAGGTATTGATAAACTATTATTTTTTTATTTGATCTCAATAAAAACATTTACGTCAAGATTTTGTATGTATAGAGTAAAAGTTAGAGTAGAAAATATGAATACACATATTATTTTCCTTACTGAAAATACATAACCGTTATATGAATATATATTTCGTAAGGAGCTCATCTTGTGATGTTAATTAAAAAAGAACATAATAATGTAAATCAGTTTAGATTGTCAAGATCTTATCGTCTCAAATTTAAAATGTCAAATGCAACTCTCATTATTGGATTATATAATATAATAATGTAATTGAACTATTTAATTCTATGAAGTTATCATGAAACATTTGAATTCAAAAAAAAAAAAAAAAAAGAGTAAAATTGAGTTATTTTATAGGTTAACCATTGAATAGTTGTTTATTTAGTAAAAGGCGAAAGAATAGTTCGCTTTGTGCCCACTGCGTGGCTGCGTATAGTTGTTTATTTGATCATGATTAAATTTCACTTGTTTTCAAAAAAAAATAAAAAAAAAAAATCACTTGTTGTCACTTGACTATTATATATGTATGAATCACATTTGTCCTTAACTATTATGATCTTCTAATTAGATGCATGACTATGTAATTCGTATCATAGTTTGTTTGGGCGTCTAATTTTTCGATCAACTATTGCTAGAATTGTTCATTCCATAATGAGCACTGCATTTGCTTTTTCTGGAAGGAGCACTGCATTTGCTTTTTCTGGAAGGAGCACTACATTTGCTTTTCCCAGAAAGAACACTTATGGAATGAGTATTGCATTTACTTTTTCCTAAAAGAGCATTGCGATAATAGTTTGCTGAGAAATTAGACAACAAAATCAAATGTAATACTTTTATTTTTTGGAAGCAACACTCATTTGCCTCCTTTCTTTTCAAATGTATTTTAAAAAATATTACTCTTTTTCCTTCTTATGTTTATCAAAACAAGGTGTAAAGTTATATTCATCATTTTTTTTCTCTTATGTATTACACTAAGATGGGATATGTACCCCGAAAGGCCGGTTAGAAGGATTATTCGGAAGGTCGACTGAGTGAAGGGCTCAGAAGGATTAGTAGACAAATGTGAGGAAGGGCAGGGGGAAGAGGTAGAGTGGCAAGGAGAGTCGGGGATAATAGTCGGAAGACGAAGAGTTTAATTTGAAAGATCCGTTGAGACTCGTTATTGTACCTAATTAATGCATGAGTAAAGACCTTATGGAGCAGATCGCAAAGGAGAGTAGCGGTCATCAATGATTAGTGCATATTTAAAGCATTAATTACTCATTATTAGTTCATTAAATGTGCGTACGTTATGCCTGATTCCAACGGTCACTCGGACCGCTATAAAAAGCCTTCCTTGGCACTGTAAAAGGGGTTCTGCAATTTCAATATACACGAGAGCTTTGAGAGGATATCTTGAGTGCTTATAGCATTTTCCGGCGGTCTATCACTTTTTTCGTGTGTTGGACCCCCGGCAGACTGCTCTAATGGGCTGTTTGGTTCACGGAATAGGCCTGAAATGTCATAGCATTCCAAGTAATAGGCATATTCCTCTGTTTGTAAACCACTTGTATTCCCAGGAACATTGTTCCCGGGAGTGATCTATTCCCCTTGCAAGGGGAATAGAGATTCTTGGGGGGGGGGGGGGGGGGGGGGGGCTGGTATTAGGCTATTCCTAAGTTCTCGGGAATAACCTAAAGTTTTTATTTCATATTTTACCCCCCAATTAAATTTCACCGCCGTCGCCACCACAGTCTCCATCACCACCACCGCTGCCGCCGCCACCACCACCACCACCGTCGCCACCATAACACATTTTTATAAGGGTATTTATGTCTTTTAAAACATATTTCATTTCTATTCCTTAAATCAACCAAACACTATAATATAATTCCTAAAGTCTATTCCTTTCGCGGACCAAACAATAGAATACAATTTCTATTTTATTCCTTGCTTATTTAATTCCTTATGGAATAGCATTCCTATTACCTCAAAATTCATTCCGTGAACCAAACGTGCTGTAAAAGTTGACAAACCAACACATATTGTTCTTTTTGTGTTAATTTTACTCCCTCTTATTATCATTTCATTACTAACAATTCAAAAACTAAACGTTACCACATCTATCCCCTCAAAAAAAAAAAAAAAAAAAAAAGTTACCACACCTATGTCACATTTGGTTCGCGGAATAGGCCTTGAATGGAATAGCATTCCTAGTAATAGGCATATTCCATTGTTTGGTAGGAACTTCTATTCCCATGAACATTGTTCCTGGGAATGACATATTCCCCTTGTAAGGGGAATAGAGATTCCTGGCCCCCCTTACAGCACGTTTGGTTCATAGAATGAATTTTGAGGTAATAAGAATTCTATTCCATAAGGAATGGAATAGAATATGAATTATATTCTATTGTTTGGTTCGCGGAAGGAATAGACTTTAGAAATTATATTACAGTGTTTGGTTGGTTTAAGGAATAGAATGAAATATGTTTCAAAAGACATAAATACCCTTATAAAAATATGTGGTGGTGTTGGTGGTTGTGGTGGCAGTGCCGGCGGTGGAGGTGGTGGCAGTGTCGGTGGTGGTAGCAGTGCCGGCGGCGATGGTGGTGGTGGTGGCGGTGGTGGGGTGGTGGTGGAGACGGCGGCAGTGGTGACGGTGGTGGGGTGGTGGTGGAGACGGCGGCAGTGGTGGCGGTGGTAGAGTATTTTCGGTATTATAGTACTAAAGCTATACCCAAATACTTGGGAATAGCTAATACCAGGGGTCCCCTAGGAATGGCTATTCCCCCTGCAAAGGGAATAACTCATTCCCGGGAATGCTATTACCTTGAACAAAATGACAAAACAAACAATGGAATAGGTCTATTCCCGGGAACGGTATTCCATTCCCGACCTATTCCATGAACCAAACACGCCATTAAGTATTAAGCTATTCCTGAGTTCTCAGGAATAGCTTAAAATTGATATTTCCTATTTTATATCCTTCAACTAATTGACTAAATCTAAAATTTGTATTTCTTTCAGGTTCAGACTCTTCATCATTCACAATATATTTATCTAATTCTATGATGATTGTATATGGTGTTTAATTTTTATATGATTTTTTCTATTTATTAGAGAGACACGAAGGAGAGGGTTGAAGATGAACCAAAACAATAAAATAAATAAAAAATAAATACATATATATAACTAGGGTTTTTTTGAGGGGTGATTTCGTGTAAGCTAGTGGTGATACTAGATACTAATGATCTAATTCAGCAATGATTAATAATAATAATAATAATAATAATAATAATAATAATAATAATAATAATATATTTTGTACAAGGGTATTTATGTCTTTTAAATATATATTACACTTCTATTCTTTAACCAACCAAACGTTGGAATACAATTCTCAAAGTCTATTCCTTCAGCGAACCAAACAACATAATACAATTCATATTCTATTCCTTACCTATTCGGCTATTCCATTTCCTATGAAATAACATTCCTATTCTATCCAAATTTATTCCGTGAACCAAACAGCCCACTCTAGTTTTACTATTACCCATAGACATGCCAATAACTAATATTAGTTACAAGTGAAATTTGATTAGTTTAAGTATTGAAAGATGAAGTTGATCAATTTTGGAGGGAGAAATTAGAGTACATTTGCATTCAAAAAATTGGTTCTTTTAATACTAGTTAATAACAACTTTCTCAGCATACTAAAGCACAAAAATCAATATTACTTACTGGAAATCATACCCAACCCATGATCTCTCCGTGTCACTAGACCACAAAGTCGTAGAGTACATTTCTTTAGAATTGCATGCATTTATTTTTAATTTATATATAGTTTTTCAATTGATAAAAATAAACATAAATTATTTATTATTTAATCTTTATACTATTCCGATCATTTAATATTAATTAAATAATACAATTTATATGTTTACAAATAACACTAATTAGAAATTATATATATATATTAAACACACAAATTATTAAATAATTTTAGTTAACGAAACCATAAAATAGGTAAAATGGGTTAGAAAGAGATAATAATAAAAATTTTCCAATAAATATTTTCTCCATTTTAGTCATCACTTAATTAGCTCATAATATATCCGATCCTCATATTAATTCGCCTTTATGCATGTTTGAATTCAAGAAAAATAAGAGTCGTCTTCAATGGCGTTCAAGAATTCCTGTTTCCATTTCTTTGTCACCTTCATTGCCGTCGTATTTTGTGCTTCAACTCTCGGCAACCGGAGTAGGTCCGGCACCGCCGCTTTGTTGACGTCCATTACTGGGTTCAACGACACGCCGGCGGCCGTGGAACCAAGAACGGAGCAGTTGTCTGGGTGGTCACCGGGCGGCGAGTGGGTGCTTCTGCACGCTAGCGTGGGCGTATCCGCCATGCACATGCAGCTCATGCCGGACAACAAGGTGGTGATGTTTGACCGGACGGACTTCGGAGCTTCCAACCTCTCCCTCCCCGACGGCAAGTGCCGCGACAACGACGAGGTCATTGACCGGGACTGCACCGCCCATTCTCTCCTCTACGACATTACGTCGAACACCTACCGCGCACTCATGGTGCAGACCAACGTCTGGTGCTCCTCCGGCGGGCTGGACCCCAACGGAACCCTCGTCCAAACCGGCGGGTACCACGGCGGCGACCGGAGAATACGCACGTTCACTCCCTGCAACGACGATCTCTGCGATTGGGTTGAGCTTGACCAGAATCTCACGATACAGCGATGGTATTCCTCCGATCACATTCTCCCCGACGGCCGTATCATTATAGTCGGCGGCCGGCGAGCTTTCAGCTACGAATTCTTCCCAAAGTCCCCAAACACGACGAATTTAGCGTATCAACTTCGGTTCTTGGTGGAAACCAGCGATCTGAAAGAAGAGAACAATCTTTATCCGTTCTTGTATCTTTTGCCGGACGGGAACTTGTATATCTTCGCCAATCAGCGTTCCATAGTTCTTGATTATCAAAACGACCGCGTTTTGCGAGAGTTCCCGCCGATTCCCGGCGAGAAGAGGTCGTATCCGGCGACCGGTTCGTCGGTAATGCTGCCACTACGTTTAACCGGCGGAGCCGCGTCGCCGGAGGTGGAGATTCTAATCTGCGGCGGCAACAAGGGAGGCGCGTATCTTAAAGCGGAGAAGATGCACGTGTACGAGCCAGCTTCCCGCACGTGCGGGCGGATGAAGATAACCGATCCGTTTCCGATTTGGGTCATGGAGAATATGCCAATGGGTCGGGTTATGTCGGATATGTTATTATTACCCGTCGGTGATGTTATCATCCTCAACGGCGCGGCAAAGGGAACCGCCGGGTGGGAGTACGGTGAGGACCCGGTTTTGAACCCGATTCTCTACAAGCCCCGTGAGAGTGACCCGAGTAAAAGATTCTCTGTGCTCGCCCCCACCGGAATCCCGAGGATGTACCACTCATCCGCCATCCTCTTGCCAGATGGCAGGATCCTAGTGGGCGGGAGCAACCCGCACACGAAATACAATTTCACCACCGAAAGATACCCGACGGAGCTAAGCCTGGAATCCTACGCGCCGCCGTACCTCTCCCCAATCTACGCCTACCTCCGCCCGTCGATCCTGTCAATCGAGTCCGGCGGCGGCGGCAACTCCGTGACATACGGCGAGAAATTCTCCGTGACGTTCACAATGGCGATGCTCAATTCCAGCGGCGGCGGCGGCATCGCCGTGACCATGATCCCGCCGTCGTTCACCACCCACTCCTTCTCCATGAATCAGCGCATGTTAGTGCTGCACACCGTTTCGCTGCAGCGGCTGTCGGTGTTCGCTTACAAGGTGACGGTGGAGGCGCCGGCGACGCGTAACGTGGCGCCGCCGGGGTATTATATGGTGTTCCTGGTGCACCAGAGTGTTCCTGGACACAGTGTTTGGATTAGGATTCATTCTTGAAGCAATCAATTCAAAGGAGGAATATATGCATCAATCTATTCTTTGAGTTTTTGTATGTTTAGCAAAATGTATTTTCCACTTTTAGCTTTTTTCCTCGTGTAAATTGCAATAGTTCTCATTTGTAAAAATTTGGTTTTGACAGATATAAGTTAGAGTTAATTCCATTTATGATACTCGATTGATAGGTGACAATCCACTTTAATTCCATTTTTATTATAAGATTCACTTTTGATCCTAATATTATTGTGATATGATGATTATTTTTTGTTCTTTATCAACAAACAGTTTAAATATAGTTAAATACAATGTCATTTCGGTCTTCAATTATGATTTTTTTTTTTTAAAAAATAAATATAAAAAATATAGCGGTTCAACCTACTTTGTATAAAGAAAAAAATTGAAATGTCTTTGAAGTTAATGACATTATAACAATTTTTGTTGAAGGAGGACTAAAAATGATCATGCCACAATAATACTATGACTAATGAAGATGTTCTAATAAAAAAAAGACTAAAAGTGGATTGTCACCCATAAATCTGGGATCAAAAATGAAATTAACTCAATAAGTTATCTAGCTACGTACTTTCCATTTCATGTATAGTTATGTATAGTTTTTGTCGAATGATTACTTTAAAACATCTCTTTGAACATCTTTTTTTTTTTTTTTTTTTTTTTAACTAACGTTGTATGGTCTAAATAACCGACATTAAAAGTGTTTTGTGTACTAGTGTTAGCAGTTAGACTCCTTTAATTTGTTAGTAAGAATTGCATGCAACATGGTTGGAGGTATAAATGAGAGGGTTGGTGGAAGCTGTGAGGGCAGTTGGCCTTGAATGAGAGTGATGTGAAGAATGAATTGAAATAGCCATGAGCCACTTTCAAAAAAAAAAAAAAAAAAAAAGCCATGAGCCAGCTTTGTTGCAGTGCTTTGGTTGAAGGCAGAACTGCAGAAGAATGCATGGCACCCTGTTCATTATTTGTTCAGAAAGAAGTAATAAATGAGACCCTTTTCTGGAGGTTGATGCGCAGTAGAAAATGAATAAAGAGATGGAGATGCAGGGTATCGATCCCCGTACCTCTCGCATGCTAAGCGAGCGCTCTACCATCTGAGCTACATCCCCACATGCCACCTAAAAACCAAAATAACACTCTACTATCAATTGCATAATTGTATTCAATTTTATTCAAATCCCTATACTATAGTACATAACATCTCCATATGTTGTAGTCTTTTAGGACAACATGACTTATGTGGAGGAAAGGGCTTCCTGCAAGTTTTTTTTTTTTTTTTTTAAGCCCGCCAAGAGAGGAAAGGGAAAGGAGTGGCGCATATCTGTTTTTATTTTTATTTTTTTTGCGTCACTTTTTTTAATTTTTTTTTTCTCTTTTTCCTTTTTATCCCTCCCTCTTCTTTCTCCTAATTGGAACTGATGGTTTTTGGGTTTTCGGGCCTAAGGAGGTCCAACACAACCTATGGCTGGAGGATACACCTTTCAATAAAAATGTATGCCTATCTCGGAAACAATGCTAGTGCTCGGAATCTCTCTGGTATTCTCCCCTCTCCGGGTATTCAATCGTCTGTCATTTTACAAGAGTGGAGGAGCCTTTAAATAGCGGCTCCTCCTCTACCGACTTGAAGGCCCTTAATGGCCGACTTCAAGACTAATCAAGATATGGAGCCGTTGGACGCCATTACTCGGTCGACCAACGGCTCTTCTAGGCTTGTAACAGCCTGACCGAGTTCTGCTTTCAATGCCCTAACGGCTCCCTTTTAAACGAGCCTCTTCAATGCTCTCAACGGCTCCTTGAACCGAGTCTTTCCCTGGGTTTGGGCCTTGGTCGACTCCTCGTCTCAGCCTAAGCTCCCACTGGGCTCCTCTTTAGCAGTTCTGAACCGGGCCCCGTGCCTGGGCCTGGGCCAACTCCAGGACTCGGCCCAATAGCTCTTCGGGCTCCTCGGACGCTGGCCCACTTCTCCTGTCTCGAACCATTTCCTTTGGGCCCCTATCTCTTGGGCCGGGGTCCTTACCCCATCAACTAGTCCCTCACTTTTTCATACCCGGTACGCTAGCCTGGGTTTGGAAAAGTAGTAACTGTCCATCTCCTTCAATCACCGTATCCACGCCTTGAATAGCCTTTTGTAACGTCCGGATCCTCAGTCATCCTCTCCGGATCTCGCGGGGCCGTTTGGATTCTTCTGTCTAAACTTGGCACCTATAAATGGCCTCCTCCCTTCTCTCTTACCTTCACAAGTCCATCATGGGTCGTTCTCCCCTGAAAGGAAAACGAATTGACTTCGGGTCTCCTTGGCGTCCGCTGCCCTCCAAGCGGACTCAGCCTGAAAGGGAACACAAAAAGAAGACTCCTCGCCCGGCTTCTCAGAGGTCTCCTGCCGGCGCTACGTCTTCAGCTTCTCAGCCGCCGACTCCTCCTCGACGTGAGGTCGCTCCGCCTTCACGCCATCCGCCTACTCCCACAACTGCCCGAGTGACTTCTCAAGACGGGTCCTTTGTTGAGGTGGCGGTTCCAGAGCAACTTACTTTCAGAATGACCTTCTCAATTCCACTGGACGACCTGGACGGGCCTGATGAATGATGAGGATTACGCCCGCTACCTGGAGGCGTATCCGGATGATGAGGAGCCAATTGCGCCACCGCTCATGCCAGCTTTCTGGGACTCGTTCTGTCCGTCCCCACCTGGACCATCGGGGGGATTCTTTGGGGGCAACTCCTCCTCGCCCGGCGAGTGATCATATGTACCGGAGTCGGCCATAGTTCGGAGGGATCTTTTTTAGGAGCATTTTCATATTCCTTATTGTAATAAGCTCCTTGCTACTTGTACCCTCCTTTTTTACAATAATAATAAAAAATGCTACTTTCGCCTTGCCTTATGTTTTGTCGTGTTCTGTTGCGCATCCACCCGGACGACTGGTCAAAGAGTCAGTCACATCATCAGACTCTTTTCAGTCTGACACCTGCAAGATTCCCCGTATCTTGGGCGAATCCAATCTTCTCTGCGTTGGCGTGCGAATCTTGCTCTTCCCGGGCGGATCTGATGGAACTAATCTCTGACAGAGATTCGCGTCATCCGTCTAATCCGGCTCAGTTATGTCAGTTATGATCTCCTCCGTGATTATCGCCTAGATATTCGCCTTTACTGGGCTATAAAAAAAACCCCTCATAGTTGATGCAAATCGCAACACTCTCCACTTTGCGAAGGCACGACGCTATGAGTTACAGGGATGGTGATCGCCGCTGGTCCATTCGTAACAAGGAGCATGCTCGACTGGAGCAGTTAAGGCAGATGAGGCTGGCTAACGGAGGTCGTTTGGTGGGCGACTCGGCTTCAGACCCCATTGTGGTGCCTCCAGACATGCTGGACCTGATGTGTAGGGAGCCTATCGACGTGGAGATGGAGCCTGTGGTGGAGATGGAGCCTGTGGTGGGGGATCCAGAACCAATGGTGGAAGAGAAGTGGGAGGCTCCTCCCCTCTTTGGTGTTGCCATGTCGCCGAGTGCTCTGGAGAGGCCCTTGCAAATGATCGATGACGGGAAGCCCGCCGTGTATCTGGACGAAATGCATGAGCCTGAGCCGAGTCCTCTGCCTTTCCGCTCTCAGTACCTCCTGGAAGGCCCTCCGACTGCTCGCCCGTCGACAGAGAAAGAAGCCAAGCCTTGACCCGTTTTTCTCTTGTAATTTGCATCGGCCGAGTTCTGGGCCTTGTAATCTTCGTGCTAATTCAATAAACTGTGTGCTTTTCTGTCCGACCTTACATTTTCTTATTATTTTGTCGCCCGGCCTCTGGTCTACGGGACTGATTCCTAGTCATGCTACGGCGAGACCCTCCTGGCGAGGGAGTCGCCGAGTCTGATTGCCGACCTGGTGACCGGAGTCTCTTCGTGAACTTGGCTGATATCATCTGATGGGCCGGGTTCTGTCGGGTCGTTCTAGAAGTTTCTAGCTCGTACTTCGTGGGCCCAGAGGCCATGGCCTACGATGGGCTTCCGGCTTAGCAGGCCGGGTCACTGACGTCCGACCCTAGCCTAGGGCAGATGCGCCGTCTGTAGGCTAACCCTAGGCCTGAACCGTCGCCCCGCCTTTTGAGGCATTAAATACGGCGTCCCTTCACATCCCGTCACCTCCACTTCCTCCAACGAGAAGATGGCACGTGGCCGTCCTTTGAAATTCCTCCCCCTTTAAATAGCTATTTCGTCTCTTTTCCACTCTCTTCTCCAGTCTTTCTCTTCATTCTCAACTCGAGCTTCTCCGGCCATTCTGCGTTTCCTCCGATCTCCCACCTAACTTAGGTAATGTCTTCCTCTTCACATTCTTCTTCTTCCCGTCGTTACTCGGTCGATAACCCGGTGGCGACCTCCCCCTCTTCTTCTTCTCCTTCTTCGTCTTCTTCTTCTCCTCCCCGTCGTATGGAACTTCCGGCGGACGTTCCATCGACGTCTTCTCTTCGTCGTATGGAACTTCCGGCGGACGTTCCATCGACGTCTTCTCTTCGTCGTATGGAACTTCCGGCGGACGTTCCATCGACGTCTTCTCTTCCTCCGACCCCCTCTTCTTCGGGGGCGGTTACTCCGCTGAGCCCCGCTCCTTTAACGACGGTGGCGGTTCTGCCAGGTGGCATCGGACGGCCGCGAGGCAAGTTTGATTCCATCGTCCGTCCTTCCGGGCCACCGTCCATTGTTAATGCGGTGGACCTGGAAATGGCCCAATACCTTCTTGGGCCTTCAGCCGTAGTCCTCGCCCCCGAAGGCCGGCAAATTTACGACCCCCCCGAGGGTTGTGTCGACATTCACCTGCACTCGGTTGCCTTTAGCTTCCGAGTTCCTCCGTGTCCTTTCCTTTCCCTTTTTTATCGCCATTACAACTTAGTTCCGGGCCAATTAGTGCCCAATTCTCATCGACTCCTCACCTGCTTCGTCAACCTCTGCCACTGGTGGTTGTGCGAGCCGGATCTAGACCTGTTCCGGTATCTTTTCACCGTGAACAAGGTCGGCTCGCACTCGCCGGGCTTTGTTCAAGTTGCCGCTCGCCCGGGGCGACAACTTTTCGAGGGGTTGTCCGATTCCATTAAGGACTGGAAGCTCCTCTACTTCTTCGTCCGCCCTGCTTTCTCTTCCTTAACCTTTCCGACCTTGTGGCCGACCGCTCTATTCAAGCCTTGCTCTCGGCGTGCCGTCCCTTCTGATGATGCGGTCCTGGGCGGCGAGTTCTTGAAGGGCTTTGGGCCGTACTCCGTTAAGTACTGGTCCTGAGTCCGGGCCATGGCCAAGCGTGGCTTGCTGCCGGAGGGTGCGGCCATCGTAGGTAGTCTTCGTTGCCTCTCGTTCCTCTTCTTTTTATTCTGTCTCATTCCGACTCGGAATACTTATGATTTTCCCTCCTTTCGCAGGTCCGTATGACTCCGATTCCTCCAGTTCCGACGAGGCCGCTTAACCGACCCCAGAGATGACGGACAGAGCCGAAAAGATGAGGCGTCAGTTGTCCCAGCGCACTTCCGGCACTGCTGCTGCCTCTTCCTCCCAACCGTCTCCGGCCCCAAGGTCGACTCCCCCACCACCTCGTAATGTGGTGGATTTGACTCCGTCGCCAGTTGTGTCGCCCACTCGACAGCCGCCTCCTCCTCAGACAGAGAGTCCAAGCTCTAAGCGTCCGGCCGGTCAAACTGATGAGCCGACTCCGAAAAGGATCCGGCTGTGCCATGAGGTAGAAGAGGATGCCCAGATCTGGATGGGCGCCTCCTCCGTCCGCAAGTGGTGTGCTAACGTCCTCCTGCCTAAGGACGTGGCGGCGACTCATGCTCTGGGGGATGAGTACATCATCGAGGCCTCGCTGCGCCAGTCGTACCGCGTAAGTGTTCCCGACTTAATTCCTCTCATTCGTTCTTTCCTTTTATTATCTGACTCGTGGCCGTTTCGCAGAACCTCACCTTCCAGATGGAGATGAGCAAGCGGCTGCAGAACTACAGGACCGAGGTGCGGTCTATGGCCCTCAAGTTACGCCAGACGGAGGAGGCCTTTCTGGAAGAGCAGGCGAAGCACCTCAAGGTGGTGGAAGTGCACAACTCCGAGATGCTGAGGGTCACCCATCAGTGGGAGGAGGAGCGGGACAAGGTGGCGACGATCGCTGCGACCTCCGTTGAGGCTTACAAGAAGTCGTTCGTCTTCGAGGCGGATGTGAAGGCGGCGATAGAGGCTCGCCAAAAAGAAATTGCCAAGGAGTGGCTGTCGACGCCGGATGGTGACGAGTTCCTCCTGGACTTGGGCGAGCGTGACTATCGCCTTGGCTTTCGCGAGGCGCAGACAGAAATCCACTCTGCCTTGCTGGTCCGCGACTCCTCTTTCACTCCCGAGGGCTGGGGCCTCAAGCCCGTGATAGACGCTCTTCCGGCGACTGAAGGATCGTCGACGACTGTTGACCCGGCAGCTCTTCCGGCGGCTGCTGATCCGGCGACTCTTCCTACAGCAACACCTCCTGAGCTCGCCGAGCCCTCTCTTCAGGCTGAGGACCCTTCTTCTGTTCCCCTGGCTGGACCAACTGCTGGGGCTCAAGTTGAAGGGATTGATGTCGACACCCCCTCCCCAGTAGTTTAGGACTATTCTTTTAGGATAGTCCCTTTTGTAAAGGCTGGTCTCCCTCTCGGGCCTTTTTTAATTTTAATAAAATTCCCATTTTCTCTCCCTTTTCGTATTATCTTGTGCCCGACGCTTTTTCTTTAACCTTCAATGGTTCTGTAAATCGAAGAAGTATTCTTAAGGCATCGGGCCCTGCTAACTCTCTCTCGCCGAGTCCCTCAGTCGAGGCGACTCTTTAGGCTTTTCCTTTCTCAGAAACGTTTAGGGTCAGTGCCCCGTTGTTTCTTTAAATACTCGCCGAGTCCCTCAGTCGAGGCGACTCCTCTTGGCTTTTTCACGGAAACGACTAAGGGTCTGGGCCCTTGTTTCCTAACTCTTTCTCGCCGAGTCCCTCAGTCGAGGCGACTCCTTAGGCTTTTTCTTTCTCAGAAACGTTTAGGGTCAGTGCCCCGTTGTTTCTTTAAATACTCGCCGAGTCCCTCAGTCGAGGCGACTCCTCTTGGCTTTTTCACGGAAACGATTAAGGGTCTGGGCCCTTGTTTCCTAACTCTTTCTCGCCGAGTCCCTCAGTCGAGGCGACTCCTTAGGCTTTTTCTTTCTCATAAACGTTTAGGGTCAGTGCCCCGTTGTTTCTTTAAATACTCGCCGAGTCCCTCAGTCGAGGCGACTCCTCTTGGCTTTTTCACGGAAACGACTAAGGGTCTGGGCCCTTGTTTCCTAACTCTTTCTTGCCGAGTCCCTCAGTCGAGGCGACTCCTTAGGCTTTTTCTTTCTCAGAAACATTTAGGGTCAGTGCCCCGTTGTTTCTTTAAATACTCACCGAGTTCCTCAGTCGAGGCGGACTCCTCTTGGCTTTTTCACGGAAACGACTAAGGGTCTGGGCCCTTGTTTCCTAACTCTTTCTTGCCGAGTCCCTCAGTCGAGGCGACTCCTTAGGCTTTTTCTTTCTCAGAAACGTTTAGGGTCAGTGCCCCGTTGTTTCTTTAAATACTCGCTGAGTCCCTCAGTCGAGGCGACTCCTCTTGGCTTTTTCACGGAAACGACTAAGGGTCTGGGCCCTTGTTTCCTAACTCTTTCTCGCCGAGTCCGGGGAGTGATTAACCGTAACTTGTACTTTTATTCAAGTCTCTCAGGACCCTCGGGCCCATACATGTTCTGTGCCTTTCTATTGGTAGAACTTCTTTAGGTGGATGACGTTCCAAATCCGGTCCACGGGCTTGCCCTCCATGGTTTCCAATTTGTAGGTTCCAACTTGGACAACCGCGGCAATGCGGTATGGTCCTTCCCACTTAATCGCAAGCTTGTCCCCCTCTGTGGGCTGACTGGCCTGTCGATCCCGTAGTACGAGGTCGCCGACCTGGAAGGCTCGCGGACGAATCCTCCGATCGCGATATCTTTTTACCGCCTGTTGGTATTCAGCCATTTGCGCACTCGCGGCTTCCCTTTTTTCCTCTAAGAAATTTTTCTCAATTCGAAGACTCTCTTCGTTCTCCGTGTCTGAATAGGTACGGACCCGGTGAGTGGGCTCGACCACCTCAATTGGAACCTTGGCCTAAAAGCCGTACGCGAGTGAGAATGGACTCTCTCCCGTTGCTCGCCGCTGGGTAGTGCGATAAGCCCATAAGACTCGGTCAAGCTCATCCGCCCAATTCCCTCGAATATCTTCCAATTTCTTCCGAATCCCATCCACTAGCGTTCGGTTCACGTTCTCGACTTGTCCGTTGGCCTGTGGGTATGCCACCGACACCTTAGTGTGGCGGATATCGTATCGACGGCAGAAGTCGGCGAATGCCTGACAATCGAACTGTCGCCCGTTGTCGCTGACAATGTGCTCGGGCAGGCCGAAGCGGCAAATCACCCTTTTCCACAAAAAGCGTCGGCATTGGTACTCGGTTATGGTAGCCAGTGGTTCCGCCTCGACCCACTTGGTGAAGTAGTCGATGGCTACGACACAGAACTTCAAGCCTCCGGGGGCGACTGGTAATGGCCCCAGCAAATCGATCCCCCACTTGGCAAATGGGATGGCGGTGGTGACTGGCGTGTAAAAGGTAGCTGGCGGGTTGTCTTTCTTGGCGAATGCCTGGCAAACGCCGTACTTGGATATCCATTCAATATAGTCCCGCATCATGGTTGGCCAATAATATCCTTGGACGACTAACTTCCGAGCGAGCGTGTGGGCTCCTTGGTGCGCGGCACAAATGCCTCTATGGGCTTCGTCCATTGTTTTCTCGGCCTCGGTCCTCAGCAAACATTTTAACAAAGGTCCTCCGAACGATCGTTTATATAGTTGCCCATCAATGATTTGGAAAGAGGGGGCCTTTCGTCGAACCCTTGCGGCGACTCCCGGGTCTACCGGTAACTCGCATTTTTCTATGAATCGCCGGATGTCCTCTATCCAGAACATCTCGGGGTTTTTCTCTCGGTCCCATTCCTCGCCAGTCACTTGCTGGATCCTTAGCGGTGTTTCTTCAATGCTTGGTTGACTTAGCTCCTCCTTCTGACAGATTTTTACCAGGTGGTCCGGTACTCCTTCCAAGGCAATCTTGGACAATATGTCAGCTTCTACGTTATCCGTTCGGGATATATACTCTATTTCGTAGGCTCCGAACTCTTTTAACATATCGACTGCGCGCTCTCTATATATAGTCATCCGAGCATTCTTGGCCTCACATGTGCCCGAGATCTGCCTGACTACTAATCTAGAGTCGGTCTTGACTCGTAACCTTTCGACCCCTGAGGCCCTGGCGAGTCGGAGGCCGTTTAACATAGCTTCGTACTCGGCCTCGTTGGTGGAGGCTTGGAACAGGTAGCTCAAGGCATAATACAGTCGGAATCCTTCAGGAGTGATAAGTACGACACCACCTCCACAGTGCTGTCGACTTGATGCTTCGTCCGCGTGCATTTCCCACCACTCGCCTAAGCAGTTCTCCGTGGCGCGTTCCTTCTCTTCCTCACTCGTCGTGCATTCGACCAAGAAGTCGGCCAAGGCTTGACCTTTTATGGAAGGCCAGGGCTGGTACTCAATCCCATACTGGGTTAGCTCTACGGCCCATTTTACCAGGCGGCCGGACGACGATGGGTTTCGCAAAACGCTTCCGAGCGGTTGGTCTGTCAGCACTCGGACAGTGTGGGCTTGGAAGTAGGGTGCCAACTTGCGCACGGTGACCACCAACGCATATACACTCTTTTCCAAGGCGGTATACCTTGACCTGGCAGCCTTCAGGGAGCGGCTCACGTAATAAACCGGGTGTTGGACTCGTTCTTCCTCTCGGACCAACACCGAACTCACCGCCTTGCAGGAGGCGGCTAAGTACAGAAATAAGGGCTCGCCCGCCTGGGGGGTAGACAATACCGGGGGTGTAGAGAGATATTGTTTCAATTCCTCAAACAACTGCTGGCACTCAGGGGTCCAAGCGAATCCTTCCTTCTTCTTCATGGCTTCGAAGAAAGGCACGGTCTTATCCGCCGCCTTGCTCAGGAAGCGGCTAAGGGCGGCCAGTCGGCCGGTCAACCGTTGCAGGTCTTTTACGGTGCTGGGAGGCTGCATGTCGACGATGGCCTGTACTTTCTCAGGGTTAGGCTCGATACCTCGCTTGGTGACCATGTAGCCCAGGAACTTTCCCCCTTGCACGGCGAACGCGCATTTCTTAGGGTTCAACCGGAGGTTGTACTTTATCATCACCTTAAAGCAGTCGACCAGATCTTCGGCGTGCTTGCTCTCCTCTCGGCTCTTGATGAGCATGTCATCGACGTACGCGGCCATCGATTTTCCCAGCAGGTGCTGGAACAGTCGGGCTACCATTCGGGTATATGTAGCTCCGGCGTTCTTGAGAGCGAAGGGCATGACTCGGTAACAATAAACCCCGTCCGACGTCAAAAACGCGGTCTTTTCTTCGTCCGCCGGGTGCATGAATATCTCATGGTACCCCCTAAAGGCGTCCATAAAGCTCAACAGTGCCGACCCCGCCGTCTCGTTAACCAGTTAATCGATCCGAGGTAAGGGAAACAGGTCTTTTGGGCAGGCCTTATTAAGGTCGGTGTAGTCCACGCACATCCGCCACGCCGGGGGATTGGGTACAAGGACCACATTCGCCAACCACTCCGGGTACTTAACCTCGCGGACGTCCCCGGCTGCTAGTAGCGTGCTCACTTCCTTCTTCACAAATTCTCTTCGGTCGTTGGCCAGGTATCGCTTCTTCTGTATGACCGGTCGATGCTCGGGATCCACGGCGAGTCTGTGCGATATGATCGATCAGTCGACGCCAGGCATGTCCTCCGGGCCCCAGGCGAAAACCATCCGGTGTTCCCGGAGCACCTTTATAATCTCTTCCTTTACTTTCTCGGGGAGGCCGACTCCAATTCGGACCCGTCGGTCCGGCTGTGTGGAGTCGATCTCGACTTCCTCCAACTCGACGGCAGGCTCCGGACGAGGTATTATCGTCTTTTTTGGGGGCCTCTCGGTGATCTCATGGACCTGCATCTCGCGTTTGCCCATCCCTCTGCATGCCTGCAGATAGCAGTTGCGGGCGACTTTTCGGTCACAGCGCACTGTACCTATTCCGTTTGGCGTGCGGAATTTTAAACAAAGATGCTCGATTGAAATCAGAGCTCCTAGATCCTCGAGACCCGGTCGGCCGAGTATAGCGTTATGCGAACAGGCCAGGTTCACCACAATGAACTTCATGCTGAGTCTCTGTACATCTGGGTAACTGCCAATCTCAACTGGAAGTGTGATTGATCCTTCCGCCTCCACCGAGTCCCCTGTGAAACCGGCGAGGGGAGTTTTGACAGGGCTCAGTTGTTCTCGAGTCATTCCCATTTTGATGAAGGTTTCTAGGTATAGCACATTGACGCTGCTTCCGGTGTCTACCAGGATTTGTCGAACGACAACGCCATTGATGTCCATGGCTATAACCAACGCATCTCGATGCGGTATTTCTCCGGCTGGTAAATCTCTGTCGGTGAACACGATGGGCTCTCGGCACACCTTTTTAGGGTTCTCCTCGCGTCCGTACACCGTCCCGACGTACAGCTGGCGGGCCCAAGCTTTTCTGGTGTTCGTTGAGTCACCACCTTCCGGCCCGCCGACTATCATGTTGATAACCGGCTTCTGGCGCCACTGAGCCTCCTCCTCTTCCGGAGCCGGCTGCTTGCCTCGACTGTTTTCGGCAACGGCGGCGGGATCCTCATCCCCTCGATTGACCGATCTCCGCCTCCACTGATTAGGAGGCGGGGTTCCTTGCTGAATGATACCCTCCATGATCTTCTTCAGGTAGAAGCATTCCTCCATGCTGTGAGTATAAGATTTATGATAACGACAGTACTTAGAGGTCTTACCAGTCTCTTCGTTCGTCGCGCGATCGTCGGTCGGCGGAGGTGGAGGCAGGGCAACCGCTTGTATCTCGTGGACCGGCCGTTCGGGAGCCGGCCGATAGGCGTGGACGACGGGTCTGTCGTACGGTCGTCTAACCTCGGGTCGCCGAGTTACGTCCGGGGGCCTTTCCTTGGTTTCAGCTCGCGTCCTCTTCCCGCTGGCGGATCCGCCGATTTCGCGCTGCCGCTTATGCTTCATAGCCTGCTCTGTGTTGGCCCTCTTGTTGGCCATATGAATGGCTTCTGCGTAGGTGGCCGGGCGATTGTCCCTCAGGTCTCGGTATAGCTGGCCGGACCGCAAGGACTCGATGAAGAAGGTGAGCGCCGTCTGGTCCTCGACCTCTTCTATGGACTGGATTTCTTTCTGCCAGCGGGCCAGATAGGTTTTCAAGGACTCGACTTCATCCTGATGAAAGTCGCCCAAGTGTGTTAGGTCCTTTTGTGGTTTGATATTAGCGGCATAGTGGCTCATGAAGCGGTCTGCCAGCTCTTCAAAGCTGTGAATCGACCCCGAGGGCTGCGCCACTAGCCATCTTTGTGCTGATCCTTTCAACGTGGGTAAGAAAGCGCGGCACATGACCGGATCTCGTACCCCCAAAACGTGCATCTTATCCTGATAGCTCAGCAAATGCTCTCGGGGATCGCCGGTTCCATCGAACGTGGCCTGCTCCGGGAACTTGAAATCACCCGGTATCTTAAAAGCCATAACCTCGTCCGAGAAGGGTAAGGCGGTCAATAACGTACGTCCTGGGGATTTGGCTTTCCCCTCCATCCGTTCTTTCAGATTTCGCACTTCTTGGACTAAATTCGCCACTTCGACCCTCTCCCGGGTGCGATTTCCCGTGGATTCCGTGCTCTCACCGACTTCAGACTCGGCCGGTTGGTCGTGGTTGCGGGGGGGGGGGGGGGGTTGCTCCACGCGGCAAGTCTCAGTCCTGGTTCTTTTGGTACGGTTCCTCTCTCGTGCAGCCTGCCGATCGCGAGCAGCTAACGGGGCACGACTGGGTTCCTTCCGACCCAATCGTTCTCTTGCCGACCGCCGCCCGACGCTGGGACCCAGCCGAGAATGAATGGACTGTACCGGTTGGCTTTCGGCCCGTCGGTTCTGTTGCCGGTTATCGGGCCTATGGGGCGGCTGTGAATCGCGTTGTGGCTGGCGAGTGACGGACTGTTCTCTCACTCCCAGGCTTGCTTCGGCGCAGGCACGCCCGATTACACGTAGCTGCTCTGGGGTGAGCAGCACTTGGGGCAACTGTTGGTTTATCGGTGGTGTCAGCGGCGGTGTTGTCTCATTTTCCCGGCTCCGGGTGTTTCTTCGATTCAGCTGGCTTCTCAGGTCTGCCTCCCGTCCATTGTCGCGACGGCTTGATTGTTCCTCACTTCCCGCCATGTCGGAAGCTTTTCTAATTCGACTGACACTCTTGTTGTCGTTTCTTGGACTCGCCTCACTCAGGAGGACACGTGACTCTTAGTTAAATCCCCACAGACGGCGCCAATGATGGTTTTTGGGTTTTCGGGCCCAAGGAGGTCCAACACAACCTATGGCTGGAGGATACACCTTTCAATAAAAATGTATGCCTATCTCGGAAACAATGCTAGTGCTCGGAATCTCTCTGGTATTCTCCCCTCTCCGGGTATTCAATCGTCTGTCCTTTTACAAGAGTGGAGGAGCCTTTAAATAGCGGCTCCTCCTCTACCGACTTGAAGGCCCTTAATGGCCGACTTCAAGACTAATCAAGATATGGAGCCGTTGGACGCCATTACTCGGTCGACCAACGGCTCTTCTAGGCTTGTAACAGCCTGACCGAGTCCTGCTTTCAATGCCCTAACGGCTCCCTTTTAAACGAGCCTCTTCAATGCTCTCAACGGCTCCTTGAACCGAGTCTTTCCCTGGGCTTGGGCCTTGGTCGACTCCTCGTCTCAGCCTAAGCTCCCACTGGGCTCCTCTTTAGCAGTTCTGAACCGGGCCCCGTGCCTGGGCCTGGGCCGACTCCAGGACTCGGCCAATAACTCTTCGGGCTCCTCGGACGCTGGCTCACTTCTCCTGTCTCGAACCATTTCCTTTGGGCCCCTATCTCTTGGGCCGGGGTCCTTACCCCATCAGGAACCTCAAACACCAGGTATAAAAAATAACTACTATTGGAGATGCTCTAAATGTCTTTCAACCAAGCTAAGAAGGTGGACCAATGAATACATATAACATGAATTGTGATTGTTAAATTTTAGCATAGAGATTACTATTTTGGCGATGAGTGAAACTTAATTAGCTTGTGAAATGTCAACAAAAGGCAACTCAAGATAGGGCATAGATAAATCAAAGTGACTCAACTGCTAATTAACTCTTATATTGTCGTTGCTTACAATCTACCATACAAGATTCAATTGAGCTGTTTGTGTCATTATTATTGTGACGAGTGAAATCTGTTGTTACTATTATTTAAGAATATGCACCAATAGCCAGCATAGACAGCTCAGTTGGTCACATAAGTGAAGTTTAAAAACAATTACCCACCATGACTGAATCAAGTCTCACCAACTCAGTTGAGTTACCATGAGTTAGAGATTCAACTTTGGGAACAAGAATATGCACCAACAAAATCTAACTTTATAATCCTAGGCTGTATGGAAAATTGGATATATATAAATGCATTTGCGCAGCAGTTTCATGATTACATTTCCACTACTGCTATTAACTCATATAAAATATACTTATATACACATATAAATCTCTTTAATTACTTGCGAGATCTGTACTTGTACCGCAAAGCCCAGAACATATAATGCAGAAAATTCAGAACGCTCAGTATACACATCAGCCAGTAGAATCTCTCCAGACGGTAACGGTTCAAGTTCTCGCCGGAGAGCCACGCCCGGTGGGTGGAGTTCCCGGTCACGCTATTCACCACCGACACGATCACCGTGCTCAGATAGTACCCCATGGCCAGCGACGCCCAGGACAGCGACGTCGCCAGCGATCTCATGCTCGCCGGCGCCTCGGAGAAGAAGAACTCCATTAATCCGGCGAGCGAGAACAGGTCCGCGGAGCCGAGGAAAAGATACTGGAACGCGATCCAGAGGAAGGAAATGGGTAGCGGGTCGGGCGAGTCGGCGAGGCCCGAGTTGACCGCGACGCGGCGGCGCTTGACTTCGACGACGGCCGCGACGGCCATGGCGGCGATGGAGAGGACCAGCCCGGCGCCGATGCGTTGGAGGTGGGAGATCCCCATCTCCGTCTTGGTGATTCTCCGCATAAACGGGACAATGAATTGGTCGTAGGTCGGCGCCAGGACCATCATAAAAATGACCGGAAAAACGGGGAGGGACGCCGGCGGGACTTTCAGGGAGCCGAGCTTCGTGTCCATGGTGGCCGCCTGTTGAACATTGAAAGCTGTGTTAGATTTAAATAAATAATCCAACTATACTGAATAATAATCTTGATCTAATTAAATCAGATTAAAAAATCCTTATGATAATATTTTAATCTCAATTACTAAATGGACAGAAGAATTTAGTGACATAAAACTTGCCTGTTGAACGGAGAACGTTGAGAGCTGGGCTAAGCAGCAATTGAGCATGATGGTGCAGGCGAAAATGGGGAGGATTTTGATCACGATTTTGACGTCTTCAACCTGCTGGACTGTGCATTCGAGTTTATTACAGGCCGGCTTGTTTAGCACGGCGGCGTTGAGAAATTTCAGACTTTCCGACGGTTCTTGCGGTGGTTCCACGACGTCTTTGGTGGCGGTGGGAATGGGCAGAGATGGGCTTGTAATCATGCTGGCGATTGCGTTGCTTGAGTTTCTTGGCACCAAGGAGTTTATTAGTGCACCAACAATAACCTGTCCATTTCAAAACAAATCCATGCATTGCATGTTACAATCATAGTGTTGTGTGCTTTACCAAGTTGTACCTTATGTTTTACTTAAGGTACATTGAAAGCAGGTCAGGGTATAATTTGGATTGATAACAATTAAGGGTTGTTGAAAAATGGGTAGAGTCAATTTTATAAATTTGATTCCTTTTTTTTGTGTTACTAAACATTGAACCATTGATAAACCGATCGATCCTCACTTTTATCGAATGATTTTGTTCTTATTTGAACTCACTCTTAGGTAATTGTTCAAGTGACTACACCCTTTCATATGAGTCTGTGTGGACAGATCTGATCCATTATCAATTGCATGTGCAACTAACTATGCTACTGAACAATTGTAATTGCGTATTTGCACAGTTGATAATGGACCAAATCTGATCATTAATCTCCAACTTTTAATGGACTAGATTTGTCCACGCGAACTTGTACCTATACATACACCCATAAGATAACTATAATATATATAATATTGTACATACTGACCTTGCATATGGTTGTGAATGGACTTCCGAGGGGAATCTTGTTCCGGTAAAACTTGGAGCCAGAAAGGAAGATAGGAATGGATAGAAGAATCGCCATCATCGAGATCCCAAACCCCCATTGCCAACCTTTATGGTCCTCAACCCAAACCACCAGCGTGACGGCGATGAGGGCCCCACAGGAGAGGCTGAACACGAAGTAGTTGAAGAAAGTGGACCGCCGCTTTCTTCCCTCAGCGGTGTCTTCGTCCAGCTGCTCCGCCCCGTGCGGCGGCAGGGATCCCTTAATGCCGCCCACGCCCAGCGCCACCAGGTACAGCCCGGCGAACAGCATCGCCGCTTGTGAGCCGTGGACTTGTGAGCATAATGGGCCGCCGGACGCCGCCGCCGCCGCCGGACTGCACTCCGGCGGCTTTAGCGAATCCGACCGCGCTTGGATCGTCAGCAGAACCAAACCCTGTTTATGTGTTCAAATTGCAGCCATGATTAGTGTAAATGCATTTTGAAGAGGTTTGGGAGTGTAAATGTGTAAATCAAGAATTACCAATAATTGTAAAATCTTGAATGAATAGTGAAAAATAACCTCCCTTAGTCCAAATTCTTAAAAAAACCCGAGTTTAAAATGATCACAAAATGTCTTAAAAAGAACATGTGTGGTTATTTTTTAAAACATGGAGGACTATTGGAGGTCATTTAAAACTCGGATGACCACAACGGGTAAATTACTAATACTCGGAGGACCATTGGTGGTATTAACTCAACCAACTAATTATAAAAACAGGATAATTTTACCCAGAATGCTCATTTGGATAGTGCTTGTGAACTTTTCCAGTAAATCAAAAATTAGTTCAATACGCTAATAAACTCTTAATTCAGTCGTCCTTGTTGAGCATATAACCATTAATGTGCAATCCAACTATCAGCTTAGACTTTTAGTTGAGATGGAGCACATGCTTTAATTTGGTATCAGAGTTAAACCAAAGGTCATGGGTTGCTTGGAACCCACTGCACACGTGAGGGAACATGTTGAGCATATAACCATTAATATGCAATCCAACTATCAGCTTATGCTTTTAGTTGAGATGAAGCAAATGCTTCAATTCTCCTTAAATAATGGCCTAACGTAACTCTGAACATCGAAATCTCTTAACTATGCTTGAAAACATTAGGAATATTAAACTCACTACTCAAAAGGGAAAAAAAAAAAAAATCTTTGGGGGATGAATTGTCACTCTCCAATATTTAGACCATTGACATTCCAAAATCAGGTGAAAAGAGACAATGCACTAAATACATAAGTGATCACATCATGAAAACAAAACATTGAACAAAAATGAAAAAATTAAGAAAGATCAAGACATGTGGGCCCAATAGGTTTGGGCCACAATGAGTTGTCAGACATCATACAACCGACCCATTACCATGGGCTTACATAAGTGGAAAAAATGTCCACTGGACAGGAGATTAGAAGACCTTTGTGAATGATTAATGATTAATGATGATATGTCACTATATATGTAATGCATTGTATGGAATGTTCTGTGGTCACTGCCCTATTAGAGGAAGTTTACTATACATAAGATGTCATTATGGTTACCAAATTTGTAAGAGCCACACACACCTTTGACACATTAATTATTAGTTACTATATTTATCTTATTAAAGGGATCATATTCCTAGGGACAAATTATTGTGTGGACCGTGATCCATACAGCTGTGTGGACCACGTTCCAAAACGACATCGTTGAATATTATGAGTAAGAATAATATACATTATGTGTTATAATAATGTACATTATGTATTAGAATAATGTAAAAAAAATTAAGCAAAACGACGTCGTTTTTGGACCATGGTCCACACAACTGTATGAACCACGGTCCACGCAATAAGTATCCAATTAATGTAAAAAATTCAGTTAATTCTACTCTTATAACACATGCCCAATATCCAAAAAGCCCATGCCCATTTTCTTAAAATTTCGGGTTAATTAAGTTAAAAAATTATGTCACAAATTTCTTTAGCCAATCAACTAGGACTATACACTGAGTCGTATTAACCATGTTCATGCCAAGTGGAATCTCAAGGGTTGCCAAACACTTCCTCATTGGCTTTAAGGTACCTGTATTTTTGAGGTTCGAAAACCAGATCTCTAACTATATTAGTAGAAAATATTCACATCATCTTATCCACACCTCGCAATTAACTTTGGTAAATACTTTCACTAAACCAGTTCGATTCTACCGAATTAGTTCAATGGTTCAATATGCAGTATTTAAGAGAATGGATCAAAGTTTGAACCTTGATGACCACAGTGTGAGGATTATGTCCAAAGTGGACAGATCCCATGAAACCGCCCACAGAAAAGATTCAATTCTTTTGGGAGAAAAAGATTACAAAAATGAAACCGCCCACAGAAAAAAGGAAATCCAGATAGTTGGGGTAGGTCCACCATTACTGCCATTTAAGATGTTGCCGCTCCTAAGTCAACAAGGAAGACATCACCTCTAACATCAAACGTTGTTACACGACAATGAATCACATGGATGTGTGGTACTACAGGAATGGCATAGAGGTGGTCATGCCCACTGCCCATTTCACATTTGAGCCTGACTTATCCTCTGCGGACAAAACGTCCATCTCCCCAACCAAACAACACCCATATATAGATACATCACTTTTTCCTATGAAAATTCACATGTTTTAAGAAGTGATAAATGTTTTTTGGATTGTATAGTACTAAGTACTGTCAATTCTTATTTTCACAGTTGTATTTAGTGTAAAAGACATTAATGTTGATTGACACCTTAAAAAATCTCTAGAACTAATTTTACCTTTCGTTACTTGACTATAGTGATATGTTCGTTTTTAGTTTTAGAATATCAAGTTGATCATTTTTTATCTATAAACTTTTTTCAAATCAACAAGTCCAATTCAAAATGTTTGAAGTGTCCTTATATAAAGAATGGTGAAAACCGGTGAAAGTAAGGTTATTTAAGACATTTTAGATCAAGATTGGTTATTGGTCAGGTCGAAAAAGTTGATCTATGGACAAAACATTAATTTGAGGACCCAAAGTTCAAAAGTGGAAAAAAAACTACTATCAAGAAATCAAAAGTGATATTATTTGTTTTTAACCTAACTAGTATGAGATTCTCAATATTCATACTAACTTAAAATTCAACTATTATTGAAATTTATATAGAAAGCTCTATATATATGTATATGCTTATTATTTTATTCACAAAACTCGACTACAAATCTACGACTATATTTAAGTATATTTTCTTTAAACTACAAGTATAAATCTATTTGGGAACAATCAACCGAGTTAGTTTAGCAGTTAGCTTAGTAACCATAAATTAAAGTTTCACGTTTAACTCACCATGTAAGTTTTCTATTGGCCTTATCAGTTTAAACAGGTAAGTCATGTGCAACCTAAATTGATTTATCTCATTGTGATGCTTTACCGACTAGAATAGACAGGTTTCAGTGTTTCACCCATTACAAATTTTGGACAGTGATTGTAAACTTTATTGTAAATCAAAACATATTATCTATTTTTATATATTGGCTATTCTCTAACACAAGTCATCTCTAGCTAGGCCCCACACATGTTTATATTATCATGTTTGTATGTGTGTGTGGAGATAATAAAATGTTGTGTAGATTTGGATTAGAGAAATCCGAGTTGTTAGAGGAAGGATGTGAGTGCACATGCGAGTGTTTTAGCCACTGCCTGCTTGCCACTCTATGGTTCAACTATGTTTGGGAAATAGGGAAATTTTGTGGATCTAAGTAAAAAGACAATTTTGTCTTCACATGTATACTTGATGATGGATCCTTTAATTTGACAAATGCTACATGCCTATTGGGTAGGGGGAGATGGACCTAGTTGATCCTCCACTAATTATTATACTTGGTGAATGGAAAGATTCTTAGTAAGATTCAACCTCAACCAAGATTATAGGTATTTAGATACCTAATAGTTATATTAAGTTTGGACTACTTTTAGACCATAAGTCAATGGTGCAAAGGTCAAATTAGAGTGAGGAATGTAAGTTTTAATTGTGTTGACAATCTTAAGATGGGTTCGATTTCTGATAATAACATGGTTTGGAGTAAGTTGGATCCATTGTGGATTCCAGTGTAGCAAGGTCTAGCTAGGCCCCTGACTTAATGAAACATATCTTGTGATTATTTCTTCATCGATAATGAGGACCTAGGGGAAGGGCGAGGCAGGGTAAAAGGGTCATCATCTGGGTTGGGTTCAATCTTTATATTAAGTTTCAACTGACCTAAAGTTAAGTTACTATCATATCTGATATATTTTAAATTATTATAAGTTACCTATCTATGTTGAATGAGTTGCTGAACATTTTCTCATACATAAGAGAAATAAACTACGCTTTGGGGGTCTTATATGAAACGGATTCAAAAACCTCTTACGTAACATTAGTTATAAGCAAGAGACGATATTATATTGAAAAAGTATATGAGGTAATTATAAAAATTATGTGGAGTGATATACACATATTTCAAATATTATAATTAAAAAACATAAGTCTTTTCAAGAATCTTGTGCATAGAATGGGAATAATTTGGAAATTAGAGACAAATCAAGCCTTAGTCCCACCCACTATAATGACTTTACTTTTAGATAGCTCCAATAGATTTTTGGCAATGGTTAAGGCTAGCTTGTGTCTCAAATGGAATCATATCATGTTTGGTCCTCTTTAGTTGGTGCTTAAGATTACAAAGTGTCCAACCCAACCTCCACAAGTGGCACATATATGGACCTTATGAATTAAGAATTTTCTTCTCCACATAAAAATCAAAACCAATCATTTTACTGGCTAGTGGTCGAGTTATTAGCATTCGAGAATTTTATGGTTCAGAATCATATCACAAGTTTATGATCAGAGACTTTAAACTTTTAATTTTTATTCTTCTGCTTCTTCTGATACTGCTACGTAAGTACGGCCAAAAAGATTATTGTTGAAAAACGTGAACTAATAGTGATATAAAAACAATTTTAATTTTGTAGTGCTTCTTCTAGTGTGTTCCCATGTTATGTTCATATATGCATGAACCAATGTGCTTTAATCTCTTCCAATGGGCAGTGGAAGAAAAAGAGGGGATAGAAAAGACTCACAAAAGTAAGACTTCCAATGTATCTTTAGTATATGCTGCAAACTTTATGGCTGGCTTTACAGTCAAGTTGCATTCTTTCTAATGCAACTTGAGTAGTGGGTTTTATTGTTTTAACAGGATTTAGCCCCAACTCGAAGATAAAAAGACAAATAGTTACTCACATTAAACAAATGACAAATATTTAGGTTAAAATGTAACTTCAAAAAAGTTTATAGAATGAATGTTTCTACGTTGCTAATCGGTATTGACTTTATAGCCAAGTTGTGTTCCTTCTAATGCAACTTGACTAGTGAGTTTTATTATTTTTTTTTTTGGATTTAGCCGCCCCTCGGCCTCCACCCCAACTCAAAGATAAACAGACAACTAGATACTTATGTTAAACAAACAATTACTTAGGTTAAAACGTAACTTCGCTCTAAAATGTTTATACAATATTAATAATGAATTTTTTACGTTCCTAATTAATACCCGTACTGATAGTAAGAGCTATAGCTTTGTAAAATATGTTTGATTATATCGATACTATTGACATCCATACTAAATGGTATCTAATATACCAACAAATATTATACATAATTGTATTAAATACTATTAACACCAATGCTAATCATGATAAATGTTTAATACTTAAATAATAAAAATAATATGTTTTTCACTAAATATCTCTCATTGTCATATAGATTCTAAACAATCTAAGATTTACCCACCCCACATTATGGAAAGTGTCGTGTGATTAAATCCTATTAAAAAACCAATAAAAAATGAGTTGAAAAAAAAAAAAAAAACCTAAAATTAAATTCACAACAGAAAGCGTGGCAGCTTTAGGCTTGTTCACATTAAGCAACTTCTAGATTATTTTGTCACTTCCAAAAGGGAGTAGTAAAATATGTTTTTCGTACTTGAATGTCATGTTTTTAATTATTATCAACATTTTTTTGGTCGAATTCACACTATTGGAAATTATGGAATTTTCGACCACCTGAAAGTGATATTAAATCAAATTGATACCAAAAAGTGATTGGAAATAGCAACAAAAGTTTTTTCGAATACCAAAAATGGTTGGAACAAAGCTTTCGACTTGATTTAAGATCACTTTCAGGTGGTCAGAAATTCCATAATTTCCAATAGTGTCATAGTATGATAAAATTTTTTAATGTGGTTTAAAAATTATTACTCATGTATATAAAAAGTTTATACTATCGGATAGTAATAACAAGTTTCTCACGTCACTCAGAAAAAAAAAAAAAAAAGTTTTGTCGGATTGACAAAACTTTGAAATTGAATCAATACCCACCAAGATAAAATAAAATAAAATATTTTAATTTATCTTGGTTAAAAAAAACCATATAGATAATACGAATATTAAAAAAAAAAAATATTATGGCCAGCCAGATTTCAGGTGAGAAATCGTGACACACGTGTCCCAGTTTAATTTTTATGACAAAATTAAATTAAAAAAACAATAAAATTAATTATTACCAGGAATTCAACGAGGGCACTTATGAGGTAGATGTGATAAGTAGTGAAGAAAGCGTCGGAGAAAAAGCCACCGAGAAGTGCGAGGAAGAAGGCGGTTCCCATGAAGTTCGTGACGGCGTTAGCCGATTTGGCCAACGGGAAATGCATGTACTCCGACAAGTACCTAACCAGATTGCTCGCATTCGCCAAAAACGCCAAATTCTCCAGCACCTCCACGCCTGAAAAGTGAAAACCACGGGCCAAAACCTGGTTAGAATTGCCTGTCCCCGAGCAGAACCAGGTTTTGCTCGGGCACGGGGACATGTTGGGGTATTAAGATATACAACTATATATGATATATCCTCCCGGGCAGGGCTCGTCGAAGATAGTGCTGATCGAGCCCTGCCCGGATGTCAGAGCATTAGAATAAGTATATATATATATATATATATATGTATGTATGAGCTGGGCTCGTCAAACAAGGCTGCAGGCTTCGTTTGACAAGCCTGGCTTGAAATACTGAAACACGAAACGCTCACCCAGAACGAAGGAGGCGGCGAACATGCCACCGTGTTTGCCTCGGAGGGCGGGCCGGTTTCTCCAATCCACATAGCCCTTCCATGTTGGGACTTGGCTCTCCACTACTTCCTGCAGGGAAAATTATAGGGTTAAGGTCGAAAAAAATTTAAATATGGTCCGACGGGTAGCCATAATATATCAAGAAGGATGAGAAAAACACCATTTTTTTTGCAGAGCTCAAGTGGTGGGTTTGGGGGGTGGGGGGGGGGGGGTGAATTGAAGCTAGGATTGGAGGAATGAAGGGAATGAAAGGAGGGAGTGGGGAGATTTAAAGGGGTTAGAGAAGAGGAAAGATCCAAATTGGGGAGAATGCTTTAGGATATGACTTGAAAGCATTTGAAAATGGGATGCTTGACAGCTCCATGCTTAACAACACCATTATTTTGGATTTTTGTATAAAATAAGCAAAGTTTTTTTCTTTATTTTTTGTATTTTGGGTAGTTTTTTTTGTTGCTATTTATGACATAATAATTTGATCTGGGCACTCAATAAGAGGAAGAAGAGAAGAGAGAGGGGGGTGGGGGTGAAAAGATGTGATTTTTCCAGAAAAAGAGGTGTGAAAGAGCATCAAACATCACAGTACAGGAGGGGGGGAGAAGAGAGAAAGTAAGGGCGTGTTTGGGTGATTGTTTGACCAACATGTCAACAATAAATGAGTTACGTTGCTAGATGAAGCATCGTGGGCCCTCCTCTTTATCATACGTGGCATTGGGGTGACTTTTATTAAGGCCGCAATTATACTGTGGACCGCGGTCCACAAAGCTTTGTAAACCATTGTTCAAAACGGTAGACACTATAGTGTATTATCGAATGAAACTGCAATTGAATTGAAATGAAATTGTAGTTGTGTTGAAATGAAACTGCAGTGTATACAAAATGAAACTGAATAACAATTTCACATATTTAAGTGTATATTGTCCAGCGAAACTGTAGTTATATCAAAATGATACTGTAATTGTGTTGAAATGAAACTATAGTACATATTTGATGTTTGGACCATAATGCATTGTGGACCGTGGTCCACATTTTATTTTTCCTTATTAAGGAGTTAAGGCCTGCTTAATTAGTAGGATGGTCCAACTAATCCTAATAATTTCAGTTAATTGTTTAATCTATTTAATTCGAGTAACACAAATTAATTGTGTGGATCATAACAAAAAATATATTTTTAATATATTAAAAGTACATTAGTAGTGTATTGAAGGTATATTATACAAAATAATATACTTTCAGAATATATATTTAGTACTCAAATAATGTATTTTTCCTGAATATAATGTACATTTTTAATATACTGAAAATACCCCTTATTTGTGTACTGAATATACTTTATTTAATAGCATGATCCACACAATAATGATTTTTTAAGTAATCAATTAGTAGTGTTTATTGTCTCAAGTACAATAAGATCGGTACAATAATATATCGATAGAAATCGTCATAGATGTCCAAAGTAGGCAGATTCTTTGTGCGCACCGGCATTTGGCTCTGGCTACTAACCCATTGAGTCACTGTGATTTACATTCTCCCACATGCTCTGTCGGGTCGGAGTGTAGGGGGCCCTTAGGGTTAGGGATTCAACCTTTTGGGGTAAGAAATCGTCATAGAATTGAAGTTCCTATTAAATATATATCATATAATAAAATATTAGTTAATTTAGTTATGAATTGGATATAATTCAATTGATTGGTTGATTCAATAAATTGTATTTTGTTCCGGCAAATGATTTTATCAAAATGAGAAATTTTGGTTTGAAATAAACTAAATCAATTGAACGATGATCCCTACTAATTAGATATTATTTTTAAAAAATTCAATAGTTTTCTAATTTTTTTTTTGAGATTTTTAGTTTTTTTTTTAATACTTAAAATTTTAAAAATATATTTAAATTTAGCTAAGTTTCAATTTATAAAATACAAAATGCGATTAGTAAATGACTATTTGTATATTCAAATAGTCATTAATGAATATATAAACGATAATGATAAAAAGGCATTAGTGGTTGTGCCGCGGCTAAGTTGGTAGGCACTAAACGGTGGGGTGAAGTTGTTCGAAATTGACCTTTTTTTAGTGTTTGGTAAATAGCTGTTAGCTTTTTGTTATTGGTCAATCTATTAACTAATTGTCTAATATGTTTGACTAGTTAATAGCGTTAACTGATTGTAGAAAGACGTTTGGTAAATTAGCTGTGAGCTGATTGTTGAATACATGCAAAATGACTTTATCAAAAAGTTAATAAAAAGCAGCTTTGAGCAGCTTTTTGAATTTTAGCATTTTAGATTAATAATATAAGCTGTTACAAAAGACTAATTAATCAAATACTTATATTGAATGTTTAACCAAGTCAAATATCTAATAGTGATTAAATAAGTCAAAATTATATGATAAACTAATTATGTTACTAAACATGACTATTTATAAATAAGTAGGTGATGTTCGCAAAACGTAAATATATCTATTGAGACCCACTAATATAATCATCAAACTAATCATCAAACATCCTTATCATATAATAAGGTAACAACAAATGATTAAATAATTTAAAAATACTATATCAAATTATATATTTTTATTTATATATCTAATACATACTTGAATAATGAAAAACCAAAATATGAAAATGTGATAGTTGTCACATTGTAAGGTCCACTTATTAGGTATAATCAAGAATATAATATATGGAAAAAAAAAAGTGGAAACTACAAACAAAAGGTACACAAATCGTCATGACATAAGAGTACTTATTTCTTTTTAATACACTAGTAAGATTCGATCCTGAGTTATTGTTATCAAACTTTACCGTTGTTACTAACTGAGCTATCCATGCGAGCTGTAGGTGAACTAACCATGATAAAGTAAGAATAAAAATTACACCCCGAAAGAGATAATCAACTAAGTGAAACATGATTTTTGTACCTAAAAATCATGAGTTTGATTTTTGTTAACACCTTTTAAGTACAATTTACCTCTCATATGTAGTTTGTAGACTAAAATATGATTCTTATATTTAAAAGTCGCGAGTTCAATTCTAATTCTTACCAACACCCACTTTTACAACACAACTCCTTAAAAAAATCCAACTGTTTGTTGGGTGATAAGGTGGAAAATCCCAAAAATAATAACCTTACAGAAAGATTATTATTATATAGAAAAAACAGAAAAACTAGAAAGGAAAAATGTGGATGATTTGGATAGTGGTTAGCACGAGTTTGAACAAATCGTTCTTTTCCTTAAAACCTTATTTGCTACCTCCCACAAGTGCTAGGAGCGTTGTAGCCTAGGTTTCTCAGGATAAAACGTGCTATGATTCAGTGTTTGAGCACCCAAACAAAGAATCCGGTGAACAAAGCAAGTATAGAACACACTTGGTAAAGAAAGGAGTAGAAGCAGAGTTTTAATTTGGAAGCTAAAAACGTACTTGGATTTCTTATTGTGTAAAAAACCTACTGCTCTACCCTCTTTTATATAGGGTTGAAGGAGTTGGGTAGCCTTCAATATGACATTTAAATTGCTATTAAAACCAATTGTGTAACACCCCAGAATTCAAAAAAAGGGTTGAAGGAGTTGGGTAGCCTTCAATATGACATTTGAATTGCTATTAAAACCAATTGTGTAACACCCCAAAATTCAAAAAATTAGGATTAAAGCAATATTAATTCCGTAACAAGAACGTTGGTGTACAGGGTTCAGCGCGCAAAAGAGAGCATCTATGCTTTACAATTCAATAGGTTTAACAAGAGCTCTTGTATAAATAGTGGGGCAAATCCACTTCCAAAATCAATGTGGGACAAAAGCTTCACTTTTTTCCTTTATTTTTCCAACTCAAATGGGTCTACTTTGAGAATCAATATCTCATTCACCCATTATCCGTTTTGAGCGTACAATATATCAATCTCTTCGTCTCACTACGAAGAATCCGAATCCACTTTGACTCGACTCAAATCGGAAGTGGATCCCATAGATAATTGTACTACAAAATAGTCACTTAACATGCCATTTTATGCCATTCTAAACTATTTTTACCAACACTGTTATAGGTTTTATATATTAATTAATTATTTGTACATTAATAATTTCGTAGTGAAAAGATTTGACATAGTATATTTCTCTAATGACATTTTAAAATACAAAATAATAATTCTATACAAATGATTTTATTTTATTTTTGTGGTTCAATTTTTTTTTTTTTTTTTTTTTTTTTTTTTTTTTTTTTGGGTGTAGTTGTGTATTTTTTTTAACAATAAAAAATAGTGCTCTTTATATAAATGTATTTTTCAATACTTGACGTAGAGTAACCAAATATATATATAATAATTATAAACCATACTTTGATATGTGGACTGAAATTTTCAACTATTTTTCTTTGTCCTCCAAATTAAATATTTATTGTCTGCCTCATTATAAAAATAAAAAAATTGATACATACATACTTTAATGCTCAATAAATAAATATATACTATTTTCCTTTGCCATCCTTGCTAATAAATAAATATATACGATTTTGGCAAATTATTGTATGGACCATGGTCCACACAATTTGTATGGACCATGAGTATATGGTACATTTTTAATACATTAAAGGTACATTATTTGTATACTGAAGGTACATTATTTGATAGTATATATAAAATAATGTACTTTTAGTACTAAAATAATGTACCTTCAAATAATATATTTTTAGTATACAAATAATGTACCTTAGCTTTAGCATATTAAAAATGTACTTTTTTTTTTTTATGGTCCATGCAATAATGATTATATTGTACTATTTTCGTCTACCATCCTCGCTAATATATTAGCTATAGCCCGATATCACGATTACTTAAAAGAAAGTGTAGAATCAAATCTCCGACTTTACAATTACATTAACATTATTATATTTATTAACGGTTTCAAATGATTGGGTTTAATTACTAAAATTTTAATTAGATCAATAATAAAAAGTCTTGTAATAAAGAGGAATGCAATACATAAGCAAAAATTTCTCATAAGTGAAAAAAAAAAAAAACAAATAAAGTTATTCTTGACAAAATTTTACTCTGAAAAGTTTTACATCGATGATCGTAATAATGTCGGATGCTAAAAATAATAAGAGACATACATTTTGTATTTTGACAAAATTGAAAGAATGAGTTCAGTTTTGTCAAATTACAAAATGTACTTACCTTTTACTATTTTTAGCATTCGATATTATTATGATCCAACATGGACTGATTGACCAAGTGTGACATAGGAGAAGAACACAGCTTGAGATAAGGCAAAAATGCACTGATTAACCAACCAGGAAGCAGCGAGCAATAATACTACTATTTTCTTATATATGTTCTGTATTTAGATACCCAGTTTATGATGATCTTAACAAAATCATCAGTCACATTTACTAAGTAATTTAAGATTATTTGAACTAAACGCCCTTTTAGTATAATATTTTTTGACCAAAAGAAATATGAACTAGACTAGACAAGACAACCGTTATCGGCCGGCATTGTTCAGTCCAAGTTGGACAGGAATTGAAGGAGGACGGGAATCTTTAATGCCGGAAACACGCGTTTGGTTCTTAGGGACGTGTTTGGCTTATCGCATTGGAATCCGCAGGTTTATATATATATATATATATATATATATATATATATATATATATATACTCAGGTTCCCGTGCATGCTTCCCGTGCGGTTATTAATGTGCGTGAGATTTGTACTCAATGTGCGTGAGTGTTGTATCTAATGTGCCTGAGATTTGTACTTGATGTGCGTGAATGTGTAAAATGCAGCAGAAAAGTGGAGACCTACAGGATAGTTTCTTCGCTAGCTTTATTCTCGGATGGGTTATCACAAATGGTGCTGGTATTGCTTCTTACCCAATTGACACAATGTCCGGAGAAGAATGATGATGACATCTGGTGAAGCCGTCAAGTACAAGAGCTCTCTTGATGCTTTTGCTCAGATTCTTAAGAATGAAGGTGCGAAAAGGGTGCTGGTGCAAACATTTTATCATGACTATATGAGTGCTTCTCTTTTTAGTAGCATAGCTCAGATTCTTAAGAATGAAGGTGCGAAAAGGGTGCTGGTGCAAACATTTTATCATGATTATATTGGTGCTTCTCTTTTCAGTAGCATAGTTATATGGTGATTTTCTGTTCTGCTTCTTTCTGAGTTCGTAATTCTGAACTACTCACGCACATTAAGCACAAATCTCACGCATATTAAGCACAACACTCAGGCACATTAAGTACAAAACTCACGCATATTAACATCACGCACATTAAGCACAATGCTCACGCACATTAAGTATAAACCTCACGCACATTAATCCACCGCACAACTACACGGAAAGCAACAAATGCACCTGATCCCTTCCCTATATATATATATATATATATATATATATATATATATATATTTCATATATTTGTTGATTGATAAGTAGAAGAAATAGTTGCGATAAATTTCTATTGCAGCCGTGCAATTCCTCAGTCTCTTGTCACGTATCATATTAAATTGGTTAGGAGTATTTTCCCCCAAACACTCAAATGAAACTAGGAAGTAAATATGGTGATCATTTAATAGATTTGAAATGAATAAGTAGTGAATGTGAGATTGGAGTATGTGTTTGTCAGGTAGCGTTGGACAATTATTGATATGATTTTGAATGTCTCTAGGGTATGTATGTATTTACTAGACAATGTCAAACAATTGTTAATATGATTTTAAATGTTTCTAAGGTATGCATTATATAATTTGTCAGGAGTGTAGTGAATTGTTGATACGATTTTGAATGTCTTGGGGGATTGCATCTCGAGAGATGAAGTTTTAGTTTGACTTGGTTATTGTTTCTTTGTTTTCCTTCATTGTTGACATCTAATATATCTAATATATATACTAAAAACATAAAAGTTATAGTTAATACCGAATGTGCAATTGCCAACCTCAATTATATAACATGTTTTCAATGGAATCGCTCGTGACATGTTTTGATAACAATTGCCAGATCAAGTGCTTGTCACTACGTCAAAATTATAGCTAGTATCGAAGATACATCTTTTACTTTATACTTGCATAACATTCAATGTTACGTTTTGATGGCAGAGTGCTAACTCGACCTTCCAAGCCTTTGCCCAATAGTACAAACAAAGATCTAAAATTTAAACAAAACTTTGAGGGGTGTTTGGTTCACGGAATGTTAGATTACCTTTGAATGTACTGTTAGATTTCTTAGAATGTTAGATTGTTGAGAATGTTAGATTACTGGGAATGTTAGATTCTTGTGTTTGGTAAAAGCTGGGTTATGTAATATAAACCTGTTTGGTTGATGAACGGTTGTTTATGTTATAATGGTTATTTTACCTTAATACCCTCATATTACAAATCAATTTGGTAGGATGAGTCCACCTAGTGAGAACTGCCCTCTAGATCATCTCCCCATAAGCTCGTAGGTGCATTTTGGTACGAGTCTTCCAGTATGTATAGTTGTCACCTGTTAATTCATGAGGTCTTCTATGTCGTTCCATTCTACAAAACTCAATGCATAGTAACCTAAAGAAGATTGACCAGAAAAGTAGAATTAAGAACAAAAACCGAGATCATGAGTTCAAGAAACACGAGTAAGCCAGATCGATTAGACTAATATTTTAAGTCTTCGGGCTCTGATAACAATTGAAAATGATCGTGGATCTTGAATGCAAGAGATAACCTAAAGGTTCCTACTAAATTTTAATTTAATTATTAAGCTGGACTAGCTCTAGTATCTACTCCAGACAGAATAAAGAAACTAATTATAAAAGCAATAAATAGAACCATGCACCAGGAAATGTTCACACAGTTCGGAGCCTCACTTCTACGTCTGCGGGGCCACTCACGTCAGCCCAATCCACTAGATGATCAACAAGGAGTACAAAAGAGGAGTACATTACACACTAAAGCATAAACTACACTACTCCAGCATCACCATGGATTTGACGTACAGGCTATCTTCATCACAACTTGAACCAGCTGAGAAACCTTCACCACTTGGATAAAATGATAGAATAACCAGAGGATTTTAGGAATGGAATGTAGAAATTAATCGTTTTATCTTCAAGTTAATAATAATCCCAATGTAGCAATTTATAAGAATAAACTGATAACTTCTTGGTCTAAAAATGTGCAACCTCCAACTCCTCAAATTAAGCAGCATCATCTGATTTAAAATACCATGAAAGTAGGGTCTTGACCAAAATAAATGTTTAATTTGAATAAGTAAACTGCTAACTGGAGCATGACCTTACCTTGATCCAGAATAAGAAGACTACTTTATTTTGACAACTAATTAAGCCAACATAATAGGGTCCGATGTGTAACATATTTTTTTTTTACACTTACAGTAACAGCTTATTGCTCCAAAACACTAAAATTCAAAAAGCTGCTCAAAGCAGTTTTTTCGATCAGCTTTTTGAGAAAGTCATTTTGTATGTAATCAGCTATCAACTAACAACTAATTTACCAAACACTTTTCTACAATCAGTTCATCCTATCAACTAGTCAAACCCACTAACCCAATCAGCTAACAGCTATCAGCTAACAACCATTTACCAAACACATATGTTTCACAGGGTGTCATGACACACCACAATTCACAATTGTACTCATAAATCATGTATGTGTCTATTCAAAGAATTGTTGCCTCCAAATTGCATGTACATGCAAGTTGGAATTGGAATACTGCAAATGAATGGTGTTGAAGGAGAGATAGAGTGTGATTTATCGCAAAAGCTACTCATCAAACTCATTTTCCTTAATTCAATTCACCTTTAACTAATTAAGATAGAGGCAAAGACCACCGCCCTAATGAAAGCCAATTTTAAGTCATATGTTTACCTTAATCTAACAATGAAAGAATATTAAGACTCAACTTTTCTAAATGATGGAAAAGAATATAATACCCTCATCATCATCTTATTCCATTGGATTTGTAAGGATTACACTCATCTAGACTTGACTTTAATTTGTGACGGTGAGAAATGAAGTTGCAAAAATTACGATCAAGAAAATGCTTGATTAAATTAGTATAGTATAAATTAAGTTTAATGGAATTCGAACTTAGTCAAGGGTTTTGACAATATATAAGATTCTTGTTGTTCGGACAAAAATATATATGAACTCATGGTTGCAGTAGGCGCTAAGCACTAGTGGGACAGTAGAGTAGCGTCTAGATGGCCTAAGCGGATAACGTGTGTAGGCGTATATCATATTACACACACACACATATATAATGAAAAGAAATTAACAAGGTCGAATTAACTTGACTGAATTCGACCGAGTTCACCGCCAACTCAACCAAGTTAGGCGCCTAGGCGGCCAACTAGCGGCCGTCCAGAGAAGAAATTACCATGGATTTAAGGACGCCTAACACCTAGGCAGTCGCCTTGGCCGATTTTTGCGACCATGTATGAAATAATGAACCTCACCTTATTCCTTTGGAATTTGACATTTGAACTTGGATTAGGTTTTTGATCCTATGATTCTTGCTGTTCATACAACTATACAAGAGTTTGAACCTTAGCGGCCTTATTCCATTTGAAATTTTAAGGACTACACTATTTAAGTCTAGCATCATGTTATTGAAACGTGGCACTGGACCACTGGTTGTTAAGTAAGTATAAAGACATAAAGTTGTGTATTTGATATTAGCTATAACTCTAAATTAGCGTAGTGATAAACGCTTGATTCGATCCTGATAATTTTTTTTTTCGAGGTGTAGGAGGCACCTTTAATTTAGGCCCGTATCATACTCATACTAATCTCCGTTCGCACCGGGTCATCCCAATTAAGGGACAACGTACTGATCAGATTGATTTTTTCATACGGGAGGGAGTTCAAACTCCCGCTATAACTCTAAATTAGCGTAGTGATAAACGCTTGATCCTGATAATTTTTTTTTTCGAGGTGTAGGAGGCACCTTTAATTTAGGCCCATATCATACTCATACTAATCTCCATTCGCACCGGGTCAGCCCAATTAAAGGACAATGTACTGGCCAGATTGATTTTTTCCTACGGGAGGGAGTTCAAACTCCCGACTTCTTTTAAGAGACAAGAGTGTACGTCCATTCACGCTAACTAAGTTGGTTGCTTGATATGACAATTGGTAATTAATTCAAATTCTATTGAATGCATGCTATGCAATTGAGGTTAGTAGGTGCTCCTGCCGGGCCAAGCATTTGATCTTGACATTTTGAGATGAGAAGGAATGACACACTTAATATAAATACATTTGTATACAATAAATTTACAATGTAATTAAGTAATAGTTACGTTGCTTAAGTTACGATTAATTTAGTGCTTTATTGGTAGTGATATGTCACATTGATAATATAGTATAATTTTTTTGGTCTTGTTTGGTAACATATATAGTTAGCTTATCAGCTAATTTTGACTTATTTGATCACTATTAGCTATTTGACTTGGTTAAACAATCAATATAATTGTTTGATTAATTAGCTTTTTGAAACAACTTATTGTTCCAAACTGCTAAAATTCAAAAGCTGCTCAAAGTAGTTTTTTCGATAAATTTTTTGAGAAAGTCATTTTGTATGCTATCAACTAATTACCAAACACTTTTCTACAATCAACTAATAATATCAACTAGTCAAACCACTAATCCAATTAGTTAACATCTATTTACCAAACATTCCCTTTGACTATGAAAGCTAGTAGTTACTACTTGAAGGTGTGTTTTGGATAATAATAGTCTTTTTTCTTAAGTTATAGAAAAATAGATAATTAAATTCTTAACTTATTGGTGTAGTGATTTTTAGTTCTCGAGTTTTTTTTCAAAGTTACACTTTCAGTCCTTAGGGTAAGGATCATGATTCTATGCTAGAGTTAAAGATGATATATTAAATCTTTGATGTTTGACATACAATAGGAAAGTACAATTTTTGTTAACAATGGGGATAAAAAACACTACTTAATTTGATGATGAAAACTCAAAGACTAAAGTGACTACACCAATAATCGATGACAATTAAATTGGATAAAAACCATTATAATTGAAGATTAATTTAGATCAAATTATTATAGTCGATGACTAAATTAGTATTAATAGAGGTAAAATTGTCAAACTATTATAACAAATGACTCAATTAGGTAAAATCATAAAATTCGATGACCTAATAATTAAACACAAAAATTGTTTAGGACTACTTTTTTTTTTTTTTTTTTTTTTTCTTTTTTTTTAAAGACCACTATAAACAAGAACTGAATTGAATATTAACTCCCTAATAATTAGAGTCGAAAATAGTGGTTAGTTAATAGGGAGAGCTGTATTTATATCTCCCCTCCACCTTGTCTATTTCTTTTTTGGAATGTTTTAATTTTAAATATTTTCAAGAAATTAGAAGTATGTTAGTGTCATGCTCGATTGCCCTTTTTGCAGGGCAATTAGGCATGTCTAAACTATTTTAGAAAATTAAGTTACACGTGTCGCTTTTTTCATAAACTCTATTTACTTTAAGTTAATTACTAGCGATTTTCAACTAAACCACCCTTGGCCAAGCTGTGTGAATTAGTTAATTCGAAAATAGTGGTAGATGTATTCATATATCTCCCCTTCACCATGCCCAAATTTAGGGATCAGGTGCGGAGAGGGGTTCCCGTGCGATTGTGTGAAGGAACACACCTTAAGCATTAAAATTTAAAATGACGCACTTTAAGTACATAAAATATGCACATTAAGCACATAAACAAAACACTTTAAGAACACAAGTCACACACCTTGAACACAACAAAGCACCTTAAGAACACAAACTACGCACCTAAAGTTTTAAAAATAGTTCACTTTAAGTTTCACACAACTGACACACCTTAAACACACAAATCACACACCTTAAACACAAAAATCACGCACCTTAAGCACAAAACTCACGCACTAAATTTCAACAACTTCTCACATTAAACACAAGCTCACGCTCCTTAAGCACAAAATTCACGCATCTTAAGTACAAAACTCACGCACCTTAAGTTTCAACAACTACTCACATTAAGTACACAACCCACGACCTTAAGTACAAAACTCACGCACCTTAAGCACAAGACTCACGCACCATAAGTACAAAACTCACGCACCTTAAGTACAAAACTCACGCATCTTAATCACTGTACAACCGCACGGCAACTTTTATATATATATATATATATATATATATATATATATATATATATATATATATATATATATATATATATATATCATTTAACTTTTAACTTCAAGTAACTAGGTTATACAACTCATTAGCCCTACTTCCACAAACCCCATTTAGCTTATGCTGATAAGTATCAATTCTTAACCAAACCACCCTTTCACAAGCTACAAAAGTTAATTAATACACATTATTTATTTAATCGAGCAATATTAGTCTCATCAAACACTTTTTCTATTTTTTTTTTTATTATATATACAAGCTATACAGTGTAAAGTGTCCTAGCATTTTCTTCAAGCATGGGGAATTAATTGCTTGGAAGACAAAATTGACCTTAGAAGGAGCATAGAATATACGTGTAACTCATATAGACAGCCCATTATATTATATGATTTTATTTGTTTGGATTCATTCATATATAGATGCCGTTGTATCGCCGAAATAGAGTCATATAGTAACACTTCGCATTTTTCAAATTTGTCGTTAACATTAAACTAGCTTCATTTTGTGCATGTGGCCATTGATATAACGTTTAGACGAGTGGAACTTTGAGGTGACTTGCCTGCTGGTCCAAACCCTAATATGTAGCCAGATTATTGTGTAGATCATAATAAAAAAAATACATTTTTAATATATTAAAATGATATTATTTGTATATTGAATGTATATTATATAAAATAATGTATCATTTCTGAATATAATGTATATTTTTAATATATTAAAATTACATTATTTATATACTAAATGTATATTATTTGATAGTATAATCACTCAGTTGTTTGGACCGTAATATGTATGCCAAGAAACAATATAATGAAATTATGGGTTGAAGTAGTTAAAAAATTGTCGTATCAATGCAAGTGCAATGCACCCGGTTGAGTGTATTTAATGTTAGCTTCACCTTGGTGTCATCTTTGGTTAAAACGTATCGGACATGATCGTTTTGATGTTAAAGCGAAGAGGGTAAAGAGATGGATTAGACCAATGAATATGTCAACCTTTGATGACCAAGCGAAAAGGTATGCAGCCGCTACTTAGATGTGTGCTCTAAGTGAAGATCGCTTTCTAGTCTGCATAGACAATAGATGATCGCAAGGAAACCATGTAAACTAACCGAGAAGGTGCACTATGGGTGAATATGTCAACCTTTGATTTATTCGAAGGCCCTAGGCCCCGCTGCTACATGAAGTGTGCTCTTGGTGAAGTCTAGATTGTGATCTTAGCCTACAAAAAAATAAACCACCTAAGTTGCACATAGTTGGTCAATTCAAATTGAATAGATGTGCTTATTAGGATTCCGCACACTAGAATTATATTTCTTATTGAGAATATTATCATTTATCATATTGAACCTCTTTGTATCGTTATAAATACATATATCTTCTGTACTTCAAGCATTATGAATTGATCAATAATAAAATTATTCTCAGGATATCAGTAGACCAAACGATCCATGGCTACAAACCCTACCAAGAAAAAAAAAAAAACAACCACCGCCGCCACTAACCACCAGTCGTCGACCGGTGACACCACATCCTCTTCTTACACAATCTTAGATATTGTCTATTCAACCACAACCCCCAATAAATACCCTACAAATAGCCCATCACTTTATCTCCATTAAACATACTTTCTCAAACTATTTGTTCTGGAAGACTCAACTTGTTCCCTTTCTCCACGGTCAAAGTCTCAGTGTTCCGTTGTAGCCGCGCTCCGGATGAGTGTTTCATTGAGTCTTCTTCTCGGACACGATATCTTAGTCTCCATAGTCGATTGTAATCTTTGCGCCATGGGGATCGCACTACGAGTGAGTATCTTACCAAAGCCAATTTTTAATTAGACTTCTTACATAAGTCGGCCGACCAATTAGTTTGGATGAACATATTCTCTATCTATTCAAAGGCCTCCACCTTGAGTACCGCACAATTGATTAATTGAACATGTGACAATTGATCAACTCAATGACTACCACTTTGTTCGTGACAAAGTAACACAAAATGAACTACAAGTAAACTACATATCTAGAATAATTGATCAACTGGCCTAGCAGACATCTTCACAAAGCCAACCACATCACGGTTAAATGATTTAATGGGACAAACTCAATGTTTTCTCTAGATAACCTTAAGCTTAAGGAGACGTATTAGGACGTACTCCGTATTTTAGGCACACTAGAGTTCCTTTTTCCTCTCCCTATATTATTGAGAATGTTATCATTTATCATTCACATATCCTGACTAAGACTCTTTGTATCATTATAAATATATATCTTTTGTACTTCAAACATTATATATTAATAAATAATAAGATTATTCTAGAGGAATATGTCAACCTTTGATTTCCTAGAGGACCTCCCGCCACTACCAAAATGTGTGCTATGGATAAAGTCTGCCTTGTGGCCCTAGTCGGTAGAAGATCACAAAGAGGTAAACTAGCTTAGGTTCCATAACTGACCAGTTCAAACTAAGAAGGTGTGTCATGGGTGAATATATATGCATGTCAACCTTTAATTTACGGGAAGGCTCCCAATTAAGGGTGGTTCTCATTAAGGATGGTTCACGTGCGAAGGGACTCATGGGTGAAAAAATGGGAGAGATCTAAGTAGTTGATCTAATCTAGATCAGAATGAATGTAAATTTTATTTTTTTTAAATGCTTATTGGATAAAGTCATACATACACTTAAGTTTCAAAGTGATGCACCTTAAATTTCAAAGAACTAAGTTCTAAGTTATGCATTGAATTATCATAATGTCACCGTATTTTTTTAATTTTTCCGTCATTCGATTGCTTTTGACTAAATCAATGATTGAGATTTTATCTTCTTTTTTTTTTTTTTTAGTTGAGAGCCCTTGGCATTTGATTTCTCATATATATATATATATATATATATATATATATATATATATTTATAAAAAAATTGTTTAATAAATAAGATATATAATGAGGAATACATATGCATTGGTAAAAGGGCAAATCAACGACGAAAAACAAAGAAAAAGACTCATTCACAATATGAACTCCTCTATCTACGACTTAATAATTTGAATACAACTTATTTCGTCCCCAAATTGTTTAATTCTCCTTACTAAAATTTTGTTTTCATTTTTTCTCCATACTACATTGATATTTACATTTCACCCCTTCCCTAGTGATTTTGTCATCAATCTGCAGAACAGAGGAATTGGCCCAAAAAAATTAGATGTGGGTTAACGTTGTCCGGAACCGCTACTCAAATGTAGTCCTTTTTGTATTTCTTGTCGATAAACAACTAAAATGAACTAAATTAGTTTAGGTTTTTCATAGCTGACCGACTCGAACCAATGAAACTAATAGACAATTTTTATGAGGATTTGAAATTGAACATTGTAATTATTAAGTCAACTGTCTCACCAACTTAAATGGAGTATGTTAACCTCGAAATTCAAATCTTATGTGTGAGATAGTAAGAGTTGGTAAAACTTTTACATCGAGTCTGCCTGAAATTTAATTTAAATATAATTATGTTATTAAAAATATATTTATACTAAAATTTTCTCACCAAATTAACAATAAAAAGAAAGGGGGAAATTAAAGAAACACTTCCCCTCTTTCTCGTGCACATCAAGCCTCACATGATTTTCTATCTTTTTACACATTTTTTTCAGTCAACCTTTCTTTTTCCAATTTATTAATTATTGTTTTTACTATATATTTTTTCTTTTGTACTTGTTTTCGATTCCTATCTAGGATTGGTGGGAATAAGTTGTTAAAACCTGTGTGTTATTCAAGGGCCCCACTCTTAAATTCTGTTCTATTTTTTTTTATATTTATTATTTTTGGGTACACACATTATATTATTATAAAATTAATTAATAAATAATACTAAATTTTCTGTTGTGGCTGACACACATTTTAGTATACGGAGTATCCGGTTGTCTAGACCATGTTATAGGCTCCAGACACAACGCCGCATAATGTGTTATGATTTGTCTCAACTTCACCCTCAAAAGGCAACATTTTAACAAAATCGTTTAAATAAATCACGATAATCCAACGATTTCTTAAATAAAAAGACTTGTAGACGTTAACATTAATAATCTGCAGGATCAGTATTGGTGACAACAAGAAACTTACCATATAAGGTGAAACTGTTATACTGCGATTATCTTGAGCTTGAAGGCTCGATCCTGAGTTTTCACGCTCAATTTATCATCTAAATATTAATCGAACTGCTTGTTTGCGCTGACTTGTCTCGACTTGTATGTATGTGTATGTACTGCAATTATGTACACGTACAATTTTTTAAAAATTAAAAATAAAAGTTTCATTTCATTTTTTTTTACTTCTAATTTTGCTATATTTATGTAGTATGATGAAAAGAGAGAAAGATTCTTCTCTTAGCTTATAATAAATTTAATTTCCCTAGAGTGATCTAAACCAATTTGGTCTACTTGGGATGAGAGAATCTTGGAAGGTATATATTCATATCCTTAGGCATTCCTAGTTAGAAAGTAGCCAATCGCGTAGAAAAAGTGTGCAAAACCCTGGGTAAAAACAGGGCTATCCGGCAAAAAAAAATAATAATAATAATAATGCTTTTAGATGAGTCAAATAAACTCCATCATTTATCGATATTGGGGATTGTTGGGCGTCAATTGAATTGGTCGAGTTCAGCCTTTACTCAATTTAATACGTGTTGATGTGCCTTATTATGAAATGGTGTGGTTAAATGTTTAATGTTCACCTATTTATCACTAATTGGTTTTAAGTAGGATATGCTAATCAGATAGTCAAATAACTCTGTAATTAAACGTAATTGACTTACAATCATCACATGATTGATGACCTATTAGAAAGTAAGCATAGTGCAGTGTTGAGATCCACCATTATGGTTCGAATACTTTGAGAACATAAAAATCATGTAAATCAACTCTAACGAACTTAGTCGAAGCGACATAGTTATAATTAGGTCTGGTACATCTATATTTTTTTAATTTTGACATTTTAGCGAATGGCCTCATGTGGTTGTTCGCGTTAGACGCTATCTAAATACATAAAGTCTAATAAACTTCAACGTAAGTTATAGTAGTGTTGTTGTCTTTCGTTTTTTTTTTTCTTTCATTAAATATTTTTTAATCTACGATACCAACAAAAACAGTAATGTACTAAGTTCAACGTAAGCATTTTTGTTTTATTTTGCCTTAAAAAAATATAATATTCTACCCTTATCTAAACGAATGACAAAAAAACATCATCAAAACGGTAGGCTAAGAATTATAAATCGTAGAGCAAACAAAATCATATATGACGTTTGGATCAATTCATTTCTAGATGGCTCTAGTCAATGTGAAATAACATTTTAAGAATAAAGGGGATGAATGAAAGGAATCGAACATCTAATTCTCTGTTCGTGGCTCACATGTAAAACCCTAGTAATCCTTGTCTTACAATACGTACCAAGTGGGAAAAGGGGAAAATTTTGTAAAACTTATAAATAAAGAAATATATATATATATATATATATATATATATATATATATATATATATATATATATATATATACTTGCGTTCAAATGAGGACAAGTATATTATAGAGGACTGTGAGGACAGATGTAGTGTGTGTCATTAGTTTCTATGTCGTGTGCATGGCCGAATGTAGTTGTGCGCCACAGTTTGTATGTCGCATGCATGCATTTGTTAATTAATAGACTCTGGGTTCGAAACCTGATGTTTACATGTATTCTTGTGTGCCATTATGTATTAAATTGTGTGCATGATATTAATTTGTTGTGTGCCCATTATTTGTCTTCACAGTCCTCTATATATTGTTGTCCTCATTTAACTCAACCCTATATATATATAATCGCGTTCAGGTGCGAACTGGCCCCCAGGAGAGAAGTGAGAACCATTAAGCGCCGTCCACGTATCCAGATATAAGGGATGAGAAACATTGATTTTTTTAAAAGAAAAAAAAAATGCAGTGACATTTTCGTAAATAATTGAACATCGACATGCAAGTAAAATGTATTACAAGTGCAAGTAGCAGTTTCATATAGTCCACCTCAGTGCATGTAAAATGTATTACAGGTGCAAGTAAAATTTACATTGAGCATAAAAACTTAGTGCACCTAATGTTATAACTAAGTGCACAGATAGTTATAAGTAGTTGCACCTTGGTGCATGAATGTTAACAAAGTAAAATTACATGTACGTACTTGTAAGTGAAAGTAGGTGCACTTGTAAGAGATTTTACCTATACTTTTTACTTGCAAAAGTGCACCAGCTACTTACACTTATAAAATCTGATATGATCGGTTTGATTTTTACAAATGCAAGGTTTGATATTGGTTCTTAATTTCCTCATGGGGTGTGTTCTCATAAGAATTAAGCTTCTCATGAGAATGTGTGGATCAATTTTATCCGTATATCTATAATGATTAATGTCATAAAATTAACAAGCATTTCTATAATTATGATTGTGCATTCAAAAATATTTGATAGTGCATTCGCGGATAACTGATAGTTTATTTTGAAACTCTTTTCCAAATGTACTGTCAAGAATTTTCTGATGCACAATCATAATTACAAAAATATCAATAATGTGTTTCTTTGCTTAATTTTAGCCTTTGATAAATTTAAATGGATGTGTGTGATTAGTAATCACGTTCTCACGAAAAGCCTGATTCTATCTAATAATTTTTTCCTGAGAACTTGTTGTCATATGATCCAATAGTTTATATATGTATGTATGTATAGTACTATTAAAATCTAGGTATGTAGAAAATCATATATTCTTCCAAAAATTAAAGAATTAAAGAATAAAAAAAATGGCATCATTCTTGGCAATGGCAATTAAGAATGTTGGAACCTCTTGGAGCAGCCTTAGTTGTTCAACTTGTTATTCTTAGTGCATATATCCTCTGTTGGCCGGCCGGCCTTTAGTTCTCAAGAAATGAATTTAGAAAGTGTATAAAGATTTTTTTTTTTTTTCAAAAAAAAATAAAGAATCTTTTGGAAATTTGGATAGGGTAATAAACAAATTATATACGACTTTGTACCGTATTATGAAACAATTTGAGGCCGAAATGACATTTACGCTCTCCATAAGGCCATAAGGGGTGTTGTTTTGTAACACTAACATCAATTATCAGGTAATCAAAATTTCGCAAAAATGACTATGTTTAGTAACATAGCTTATCAGTCAATTTAACTTGTTTGATCACTATTACTTGTTTAAATCAAACAACTAATATAAGTGTTTAGTTAATCAGTTTTTGGTAACAGCTTATCGTTTAAAGAAGGGGAGACTTTTGTTTAGAGAAGCATCTTATCTCATTAAAATATTCATTAGGATAATTAAGTAACATAATGAAACCGCCGCCTCTTTATTCCTTGACGCACAAGTAAACTTTCGCCTACGTTCTGTTTGTTGACTTTGGGATGAATCACTTATCACTGAATTATATATTTAAGCAAACTTAAATACTTAATTCAACTCTTACCTAAGATCATTGACTTATGCATGTGGCTGTCTGCTTTTTAAAAATATGTTTTTTCTTTTTAATTTTTAATTTTTAATTTTTGTTGTCTAATATTTCACGTTGTTGTGTTGTCAATAATATAATTTTTCGCTTATCGCACACATTAACCCATAATTTAAAATTAAAAAAAGGTAACATTTTTGTAATTATCGTAAATTTTATCATGCAATTTTAATTTTAACAATTATATTTTTCACTTTTTAACAATTAAATGTGCATTTCTTGATCATTTAAAAAAATGAATGAAAAATTTAAATTCTAAACCTAAATCGTAAATTATAAACCCTACGCAGTAAAAACTAAACCCCTGAATCAAAAATCTAAGTCATAAATTTTAAAATCCAAACCGTAAGTACATGCTCTGCACTTTCGCATTTTGCAAAGTGTAATTTTTAATACTAAACTTAGTTTGCACTTTGTAATACTTAACCGTGCACTTTGTAATAATTAAATGTGCATTTCTTGAGATTCCTGAGAAGTCTAAGTATAGTGTTAAAAGTCGCAAAGTAAAATTTGTAATAATATGACACCGCATTTAAAAAAAAAAAAAATTGATATGATCTGTTCAATTTTTTCACATGTAAATATGAGATTGGTTCTTAATTTTCTCGTAAGGACTTGTTCTCATTTGATCCAATACAATACAATATATATATATATATATATATATATATATATATATATATATATATATATATATATATATATATATATATATATATATATAGATGAATAGAAAGAATATCTATTAGGAGCTCCTTATACAAAGAGTAAAAAAAGAAAATAGTGTTATTGGGTGGTGGAAGCTAAAGGTCTAAGTTTAACATTTTGTGTGTCGTTGGAATTTGAAAAGTGATGTTAATTGCTGCACAAATATAAGAAATATAGTTACATTTTGACTATTAGTTATAATTTTTTTAACGTAATAATAAATGTTTTAAATTGCGTTGAAAATATGTTACGTTATACAGTTGAAGTTAATAGGTCCACGTAAGTGCAGTCCAGTGTATTGTGGAAGTGCTTATAATCCTGATATAATCTAATGTATATATCAAATATTAAAATTAAAGGTTAACTTGTGTTTGTCCTGGACTATGGGATACTTAGAAAAGATTATTTATTTATTGTTAAGCTTAGCAGCCATAAAATATTGGAGTTATCTTTCCTGGATAAACACTACATAAATTTCCACATATACAACTCTTTATTGCCAACGGAATTATATATATAATGGATTACTATAAAAATAAGGGAAAATTGTAAAATGTCCCTTTATAATATGCCAATTATTAATGTCATCTCTAAATTATGAGTGGTGTAAATTTTGCCCCTCAATTATCAAAACGGTGCACATATAGCTCCTCCCGTAACGGACATGTGGTTTCCCATTAGTGTACGACACCGTTAAGTTGGAGTAAATATGTAATTTAATTGTTTTTTCCCTCCCTCGATTTAAAGTACCAGCGATGGACAGTGGTGGGGAACCACAGGTCCGTTACAGGAGGGGCTATATGTGCACCATTTTGATAATTGAGGGGCAACATTTACATCACTCATAATTCAGGGGTGACATTGATAATTGACATATTATAGAGGGGCATTTTTTACAATTTTCCTTAAAAATAATTATCGGATCAAGCTCTTAATTATTATTACATCAGTAGCAGTTTGCGCCACATTTGAATTGCAAGATGATAAATTTGACCGTTCAAACCATCGCCTAGCACCTGTCAACTTCATTTGCATATCATAAACGCTTAGCATTGCACCAAAAGTTATAACTAATAGTAAAGACGATGTAACATTATTTACTTATACTTACATAACGGTCAGTACCAATTTGTTTCGATAATAAAATGTTGGGTTCAGTAACTTCAATTGCACATCATAAGCGCTTAGCACTACATTAAAAATTATAATTAGTAATAGAGACGTAACTTTATTTACTTATACTTACATAACAGTCAGTGTCATGTTTTGAAAACAGGATGTTGGGCTCAGCGTCTAAGCGTGCCTAACAATAATTTAAGTTTAATTATTGTATAGGTTTAGGCAATATATGCGTAGTATTCAAGCCAGTTCATGCGCGTTAAAATGACCTTTACGATAACTCATCGTATAATTTCAAAGATATTATCATAATGATGATGTTGATGCCGACATGATTACTTAATTTATTCTAGTGAGAGGCATTAACTCCTAACAACCAAATATTCATTTTCTACTCATATAAGCAATTGCACCGCAACATGGCCGGATTTTGAGCGTGCAAGATGGGCAATAGCACAATGTCTCAATTTTTAAAAGGCCTAATATTTACACCATTCATACTTATTTGAAATAAAAATCATATATTTTACAATAAGAACAGTAATTTTACATTCATCTAGTGTTACACCGTTCATACTTATTTGAAATAAAAATCATATATTTTACAGCATTTGTTTTAAGGATTGTGCTTATACTTTTGATAGTGCCTCATTTATTTATAGGAACGGGGCCATAAAAATAATATTATAGGTTAAGCCTTAAACATATAAGTCTTTTAAAAGGTTTAAGTTTGTCCTTTTTATTAAATATGTTAGGCCAAGATCGACCCAAACTAGACCAAGTCGTAAACCCGTTGATAGGGGCCTAGCTACCTAGACTATTTCTAGCCCTAGCTTCAAGTTTAATGTGGTAGTATATATTAACTTTCTCAGTTTAAGCCAGTCAGGTATAACCAACCTAAGTTGGTTATCTCATTGTAATCATTTATCAATTAGAATCAGAAAACATAATTCACCTAAAATGCACGATAACATCTGTGAAGTTTCTCATAAATCAAAGAATTTGTCTAAGTTATAACGTATAAGACACATGTGATGTGTTAGATATTTATCTTGTTTAATTATAATTTGTTGCATCTTTCACTAGTCAACAAGTTTGAATTACTTGACCATCCCATAGGTCTTAATCATAGATATGATTGTTACATATTAAAAGAATAATTAAGCAATTGATACATATCAATTAATTATGATACTCCATTGAATAACAAAAATGCCCCACATAATAAAAAGTTCAACCAAAATAAAAAATAAAAAATCTAAAGTGCATGTATTACACATATTATGCATCAATTCTTGTTGACTAGTCTTCATGATGGTTAAATGAAAGCTAAGTAAATTCAATGGCATGAACACAAAACATGTTGGCATGTTACTCTCGTGAGCATAAGTAGAACAATGTAATAAGATTCAAACACCAATAGGAGTTTGAATCTTCATTAAAGAAAAAGGAAAATGATATATGTACTCTAAGGGAGTAAAATTTCCGCCACATGTCTTGATTTTATTGGAGAAAGATGAAAAGAAATTAGTAATAAAAACGGTGACCCATATTGTTTTGAATAAATCAATGAGTGACATGTAAGCAGGGAGTAAAAAATGAAGTAGAATGTGAGAGTATATATAGTATTACTCATAAAGAATGGTTATCACAAAATTCATTATCTTAGAGAAAAACGAGAGATGTTAGATTATAGTTACATAATAAGTCTTATTGAGGATTGTATTGGTTTCCTTGGACTTAGGAGGGTGTTAGTCTTTTTTTTTTCTTTTTTTTTTTTTTTTCTCTCCTTTGAGCCACAAACCATAACTACATTAGGAATGCCTTGTGCGTTGGACTTTAGTATTTTGCTATGTGTACATAATTTAAATATTATTATTATTACGGAGTATTATTTAGTTTATTGTGTGATGAGAGAAACTTGCAACCATTACATACCCGAAGGTAAACATTGGGTTTCTATATCTACCTCGTGACCCTAGCCGACAAAGGATCCTAAAGAGGTAAATCGGACCTTACCCGACAAAAGACCACAAAGAGGTAAACCAACCTAGGTTCCTCATAGTTGACATGCTCAAACCAATGACGCCAATATAGCACTCCTGCAGGAGTCGAACTTGTAACTTTGTGCTTACTAAGTCAATAGTCTCACCAACTTGGCTAATATTGCCCCCAAAACAAAGCTTTATAAGCTAATAAAATTTTTATAAGATAATAAGTGATGGTACCTGCATCTAGTGGGCGAGGGGTAAATTTTGAAAATGTTCACCCACTGCGCACCAGAATTGGAGGTGAGTAGAGAAAATATAAAAGTGAATCAGATGATGAATGTAGCCATTCCCGACCCAATTTTATATATCCCTACCAAAAACTCTTCTTAATCAATTGGTCCAAATTTTAACACCCCAACCACCTTAAACCCTGGCCCAAGCCCCATCGCATAAAATGAAATGAATTAGGGGATAATAAGCCACTTTCTAACATTGAAGCTCAGATTTGTGTATCTTGTATGATGAAATAATGGACTTTTAGCCCATTTGTATTGGGCACCTTTTTGCTGGGCTGATAGTTTAAGGAGCATGAGTCAGCCCATTCACAAATTGAGTAAATTAAATTTGAGAAATTAGTAATAAAGTTGGGTCAAAGCTATTTGTTAAAAGGGTGACACCTTAGCCTGTAAAAAATTATGCAAGGCCCAAAATTTCAGATATGGGTAGATGTATCAAATAGACAAATTAACTCAAAGTTAATTAGGCCTGACCCTGACCCTAACCCTGACCTGACCTGTTTGGACTGACCCACCCCGCTAACTACCGCAAATTATGCCATGGAATCGTGTTCACCGAGAATGGTGAACACAAGGCAAAACGACGTCGTTTTTAGGTAAAAAAAAAAAAAAAAAAAAAATCGCGGATGTGGAGTTAACGGCGCGCGTTTGATCAAATTATGAATTTTCTGTTATGAGATTATGAATTTTATGAAAATTCATAATCTCATAACAGAAAATTCATAATCGCATAACAGAAAATTCATAATCTTACAACAGAAAATTCATAATCTCATAACAGAAAATTCATAATCTTATAACAGAAAATTCATAATCTCATGGTTCCAAAGTGAATGTGTAGGCATGGTTCCAAAGTGAATGTGCAGGCATGGATTTATAATTTATGAATGTCCGTGATTTCGGACGGGAATGTGTAGGCATGGTTCCAAAGTGAATGTGCAGGCATGAATTCATAATTTATGAATGTCCGAAATTATGAATGTAATGAAAATTCATAATCTCATAACAGAAAATTCATAATCGCATAACAGAAAATTCATAATCTCATAACTGAAAATTCATAATCTCATAACAGAAAATTCATAATCTTATAACAGAAAATTCATAATCTCATGGTTCCAAAGTGAATGTGTAGGCATGGTTCCAAAGTGAATGTGCAGGCATGGATTCATAATTTATGAATGTCCGTGATTTCGGACGGGAATGTGTAGGCATGGTTCCAAAGTGAATGTGCAGGCATGAATTCATAATTTATGAATGTCCGAAATCTTTGTTCACCTCAAATTAAAGTGAAACCGCAAAATGTGAAAATAAAGAAGAAAAGTCACGCAATTAATTAAGAAAAAAAAAAAGAAGAGAGATAACGGTGTACTAACACCGTTGGAACCGTGTTCACCATAAATGGTGAACACGGTTCCATGGCATAACGTCCCATATACGGCAAATTATTGTTTGGATTGTGGTCCCACAACTATTTATACCTCAGTTCAAAACATCGTCGTAAATATTATGAGTAAAAGTAATATACATTATGTGTTAGAATAATGTACATTACGTATTAGGTAATATACATTATGTGTTAAAATAATGTATATTACGTTAGAATAATGAAACAAAACGACATAGTTAAAATTAAAATTAAACAAAACGACATAGTTTTTAGGCCGTGGGCGTGGTCCACACAGCTGTGTGGACCATAGTCCATGCAACAACTATTGGCTAACTACAATACTCAAACTAGGGTTAACTTGGAAAAATTGTTGTGTAAAAATGTTCCACATAGCTGTGTGTCCAAATTAATATATTGAATGTACATTATTTGATAATTTGATAATATATAAAAAGTCATGTACTTTCAAATAATGTACCTTTTTATTCTTCCAAAAGGTTAAACTCCAACCCCCCCCCCACACACACCCCGGCCCGATAGAGCATTTGGGAGGATGTAAATCATGGTGACTCAACTGAATATGAACCACAGAGGCTAGACCGGTGCTCACTGCGCACAAGGAACCCCCTCACTTTGAGAGGTTGCTCTCACACTGCCGCTGGTGAGACTCGATCCCTCCTTGGTAATCCTTTCAAAATTTCACCTCTATGACCAGTTAAGCTACCCATGCGGACACCTTTTTATTATTATTATAAGAAGGGGGAAACCCACATAGAAGACAATCAATACAATTACAAGATAGACATATTACACCATATTGGGAAGCCCAACACATCATCATCTAAAATGCCCAGGAGTTCTTCTGGCGGACTACTCAGAATATGGGACCTCAAGGAAAGCGATAGAAGATACTATCAAGAAAATCATCTGCTTAAAACTGCTCTCCATATCTATGTAGCTGCAGGGCAGGTTCTAAGAGCATCCTCATCAGAGGATAATATGGAGATAATAGAACATAAATATGCAGCTTAACAGATGGGAGAAGAAGAGAATGGAGAAAATAATCCTCCTGCAAATGAGGGGAGAATGGCAGAAAAAAAAAAAAAAAAAAAAAAAAAAAAAAACACCGCAGTTCCGCGCGTATCGCGGAACTGAGGAGAAAGGCCAAGCGCGTGCACTGCACGTGCCCGGAGGCGCGTCAGGCGCGCCAGTGGAGAAAGGCCAAGCGCGTGCACTGCACGTGCCCGGAGGCGCGTCAGGCGCGCCGACTGGCGCGCCTGACGCGACTGAATTCTTTAATTTTTTTTTTGTTTTAAAAATCAATTTTGGTTTTTTTTTTTTTCTCCCCTTCTCACATTCTCTCTCCCAATCACTCTTACATTATCCCCAAATCTTCCCAACTAATGTGGATGCTCTAATAACATGTTCCAGATCCTCCACCATGTCAGGGCAACACCAACACTTGTCACATTGGTTAAGCCCCGCTTAAATCTATTTTGGTTTGTCATGATTCTGTCTTGATTCAAATAATGTACCTTATGTATATAAATAATGCACTTTTAATATATTAAAAATTTATACTTTTTATTTATGTTTCACATAAATGTGTAGACAATCCTCCATGGAATAATAATTGGGTTAACTCAAATGCCGGCTTAGCTTGACGGTCTATGACTAGATATAATCAATCTAGTCCTTAAGTTATATAAATATATCCAATTTAGTAGTTATTAGGTTCACTCACTTTTAGTCATTAAATTTCTTCCTAAGTGTCGACTTTCACTCAAAATATTTAAAAGGAAATGAGATTGAAATTCCATAAAAAAATAATTTACTATGAAGATGAGTTCCATTGTTTGATTAATGGAAAAGAAATTATTGGAAATATGAATTTTATTGTTTGGTAAAGAATATGAATATAAAAAAAAGAATATGTCCCTAACAATAATAATGATAATAAATTATACATATGTAATTAAGAAAATTTCATGAGGGTATTAATAGTTTAATCATGTTATATTTTTTTCTCAAATCTTGTGGAAAACAAAATACCACCCTTGTGCAAAGAATTTGTTTTCCTTCACTTTTAGGAATTTCTTTTCCAAAGGAAATTGAATTCCATGAACCAAACAACATAAATCAACGTTTTCCACCACTTTTAGGAAAACTTTTTTCATGGAAAATATTTTCCATCCAACCAAACACCCCCTCATATGTTTTTATTGAGAATGTGAAATTATAAAGTGGATTTTTAAGTACCAAGACTATGTGGTCTAATAGTATCAGGGTTGTACTTCTATTTGGAAGGTTGTGTGTTTGAGCCTACAATGTAATAGAGCCAGTAACATCGGTCTTCCTTAATATTCAAATAATTTAATAGAGTCAGTAACATTTTTTTTTTTTTAAAAAAAAAGTAGATTTCCAAGTATATCGGTCTTCCTTAATATTCAAATAACGTTAAATAAGCCCTTCAATAATATGCTAAAATGTAATTAGCCCACTAAATTAATAAAAATTTCAAGTAGATACTTTAACTTCTTATTTTTATGAAATTAAGTTAATTAATGATTACCTCGAGGTAACCGATAAAAAATTTAATTAAAATTTTAAAAACATAGTTTTAATAAAGTAATTAAATTAAAATTAAAAAAATAATAATAAACCTCCGACTACGGCTTCCCTGTCCAACTGGATGGAGAAACCAACATTCGCTTCTTCATCTAGTTGGACGGAGGCCTGCTTGGTTTCTCCGTCCGTTCAACTGGATAGATAAGCGAAAATTTGCGTTTTTAAAATTTTAATTTAATTTTTTTTAATAAAAATCTCAACTTTACTTGCTATGACTTTGAATTTACCTACGAAATGAGTTAATTGAACAAATTTAAGATGTTATTGGCTAAATTGCACAAAAGTGAACATATAAAGTGTCTAATTGAAATTTTTCTTAACTTATGAGCTAATTTCACTTTTGACCTATACTTGAATGACTTATTTGATCATTTTCTAAAAATTAAAAAAAAAATGTAAAAAAAAAAAAAAAAAAAAAAAAAACTTTAACTTAAAACAACTATACCTATAACTTAATTTATTCTTGAACCTATAATTGATTTGAAATTGATGTGTTTTGACGTATATGTATATGTCGGCAATCCCTTTTTACCAACTCTAATTTTTAGACATCACAACAAAAATGTGCTCATTTTCTTGAAAAAGAATTTTTTAAAAATTAATGTAGAAGTGGGAAACTGAAACTTTTTTTTTTTTTTTTGCCCACTAAATTGCATGCTAATAAAGTCAGTATTTGAATTATTTATATATACACATTGTCTCTTAATTGGTTCTAAATGTGATGGATTTTTCTCACTTTATTATTGCATCCATTTGGACCGCTAAATGTAAGGTCAAAATATAAATTTCATATCCATTATCCACCTTTAATTTGAGTCTCCAAATGTAATATCCCCTCAATACGTTCTTCCGTCTTCATAACTGTAAGCTTGGATTTATAGGTTTAGAGTTTAATATGGCACGACATCCTTGTTCTTCTAGGTCAAACTACGATTGACAATAACATTATATATGATTTTCGACTTAATCAACTTTGTTACCCGACTTTGAGTCTGTTTGGCAAAGCTTATTTAGGAGCTTATAGCTTAAGCTACTAATAACTTATAAACTCTGTTTGGTAATGTTCCCAAAATAAGCTCGTAGCTTAAAATAAGAATTTATTTTGGAACGCAACTTTAGATAGTATTTCAAAATAAGCTAGTAGTTTCTTTACCTTTTTGTTCATCTTTAATTTGTCCTTATTATTTTAAAAAATGACATTCTTTACCCTTCCCAATTAAAATAATTTTCTCTTCTTCTTTATCCGCAATTTTCACCGCAATTATTATTATTATTATTATTATTATTTTATTATTATTATTATTATTATTATTATTATTATTTTATTATTATTATTATTATTATTATTATTATTATTACTATTATTATTATTATTATTATTATTATTATTATGGGAAGGAGATTCAATTCGCAACAATATTGCTACTTCATTATGGGATGCTAGACCATGATTATGCTAAAAATTTTATTTCAAAATGTTAATTGTTTTTTTTGAAAACAAAATGTTAAATTTTAATATGTAAACAAACTAATTTAAATTTTATGAAGATGTCCTTTTTTGTCTTTTTACATTTATCAGTTTATCAAAAAGTTAATTTTACCAAACACTTTTAAACATAACAGTTAGCTTAACAGCTCTTCAGTTTTCAGCTCCTAGCTTATAACTTTTCAGCTAGATTTGCCAAAATAGCCTTTGAACTGTTGCATTTAAATATAATGTGTATGGATAATGAATCTAAAACTTAAAGGGTCCGTTTACTAACAGGAAATTTCTGAAAATTTTCGGAAACTGAAAATAGAAAACAGAAAACATGTTTACTAACACAGTTTTTCATTTTGAAAACTGAAAATAATTTCTGGAAATTTCTATAAAATTGAAACACACTTAAAAACTGTTTTCGAAATGGAAAATAGAATCATCTATCATCTATTTAGTTATATGTCACTATAACGACATTACTATGATTAGATTCATTATCATCTTATTTTACTTATCACTATCTTCTATCTTTTTTACTTACTTTACTTATTTAAACATAATTTATTTGCTCACACATTAAAGTTAGACATTATTTACATTATCAAAATTAAGAATTAAACTCTATATAATGTTTTAGATTTTGATTGAACTCAATACATTATTAGTTCGAATATTTTTAATTATGTTACATCATAATACAAGTTCGGTCCAGATATCGGATATTGAAATCTCACATATATTAGAATTCAAAGTAAAAGTTATATATTCATATACATGTCATTCAAATGAATATATCCCAAAAAATATTTTAAATATTAGCTCAAAAAATATTAATATTATCTAAACTAAATTTTAAGTGAAAACTGAAAATTAGAAAACAGAAAACAGAAAACAGCTTTCTAAACAAAAAAACATAGAATATCAAACTGAAAAATTAGAAAATAGGAAACAGAGAACATTTTTCTGTTAGTAAACGGACCTAAACTTTTATATATGTTTTTTTTTTTTTTTGAAATGTTTTACATTTTGTTGTTACTTTTTTTTATTTATTGATATCTTGTGATATAGTTCATGAAAAAAAAAAAAAAGAAGAAGAAGAAGATATCAGATATGAAATTTATATTTTGACGTTACATTTAACCGTTTTATAAATAGAGATAATAAGAAAAATCGTCACATTTAAAATGATTGAACAGGTAATGTAAAAACATAAATAATTTAAGTTCTAAGTTAACCATTAACATACAATTTAAGAAGAAAAAATGTGTCGGTTTTTCTTTAAAAAGAATAAATAAATCAATAATTACCAGCATTTACAAGTTGGTTGTGTGCACTAAGATCCAAATGATTGGCGAAGACTAAATCTTTGGAAAGGTACATTTTACACGCTAATTATGCCTACCATAATAAAGTCATCACGTTATACCAATTTAGTGCCTAATCACGACACAAAATTTTATTACAATTAAATTTTACTTTTAATCGTGAACTTTAATTATTTATGCCTACCATAAAGTCATCACATTATTAAGAGATACAGTAATAAATACCATTGGTTAGGTTGAAGGGTATAATTAGTTCGAAAAGTAACAAAAACTATTGTTTATTATATAAGGGTGTAAATGTTTGTGAGTAGTCACGATGTGAAAATTTTATTATGGATATATTATCATTTATAAGAATATTATTTCTATGATATATGATAAAAATGTTACATTTTATAGACGGGAAATATCTTGTATCATAATCTCACCAAATGGGAAATAAATATTTGGCCTTTCTTTGAGTACGGACTTGCAGCTTTGCACCCCTAATATCGATGATCTCTACTCGTTTAAACTCTCTCTTTGAATGAGTATTAGGGTTATGACTCATGATTTCTTGCTCGCCCTTCACGATTGTTTTATATATATATAATATATATATATTGATTTTTCTCAATTTAGTCATGATGAATGACTTTTATACTTAATTATGTCTTCGACTTTGATGATTTTACTCAATCAAGTATTCTATTAAGATATATATCTTGGTAATTTTATCTTTATTAATATCCAATTTACTCCTCAACTATAGTAATTTTATCAAAGTTAGTATTCAACTATACTGATTTTATCCAATTTCGTCATTGACTATAGTGGTTTTTATCAATTTAGTGATTGATTTTAACTACCGATGACTCAATTAGATAAAAACCATCGAACTCGATGTAATTAAGCACAAAAAAATAGTTTACAACTAAATCGAAAAAAATCATTATAGTCAATGACTAAATTGAGTATTAACTTATTTTTCTGCACAATCCCAATTTAGAAAGTTTGACTGTTAGTATAGTAACTACAATGTTTCAAGTTTAACTTCCTAAGGGAGTCCGTCTATATATAAACCTTCCCGGTTCTAATCACCTCTTTATTCAGAGCTTATATATTCTGATAAAGACTGTAAATTTTCTCCTGGTCTAAATGTTTCTTTTAAAAAAAAAAAAAAAAAATTTAATCTAGACTAAGATTAGAAGTCCTACTTTATTATTATTATTATTATTATTATTATTATTATTATTATTATTATTATTAAATTTGTTATACGTGTTGAGGTTTGAGAGGGATGGGGTATAAAAGAAGATTTATTATATTGTATCTAGAGCAAAATTAAAAGAGGTTTGGTCAACAAAAAAGGCAAACGGGGAAGGTGGCGGAGGAAGGTAACGCGGCGGAAGGAGCGTAGCGTGGCGGGAGAAAAGTGGACACACGGCGCTACGCTACACGTTAAAACACACAGAAAAGGAAAGGCGGTGGTGGTGAGGGTGAAGCTGAAATGAAAGCTGTATGTGGCCATTATATTCCAGATATGAAATGAGAAGTGAGAAGAGGAGAGAAGAGCTTCAATTCAATTCAATTCCGCCATGAAAACGACTGATTTGACACCTTGCTTTTGTTTTTAATCTTCCCATCACTTTCTCTCTCTCTCATCGCTGGCATATGACTTCTCCCGTTTCTCTCTCTCACCTTCCTAGGTTTACCATTCTGCCCCTGCCTAGTTTTTTTTTTTTTTTTTTTTTTTTTTTTTTTTTTTTTGGGAATTAAGTCCGTATGAACAGCTGAATTGGTTAGAGAAGTGATCTTTAAGAAGAATAATTAAGGATTAAGTCTCAGCAGCGGTGAGAACAACCTCTCAAAATGAGGATGACTTCGTGTGTGTAGTAACTAGTAAGTAAAGGTTTAACCACTGTGTTCAGCTGAGTTACCATTATTTACATCATTTCACACGTTCTGTTTGGTCGGGATGTAAGAGCCCTTGGAATTGATGATTCAACCTTTTGGAAAGAATATACAAAATTTTGGAGATCTTTTTAGTGTTGTGTAGGAGAGAAAAAAAATTGATAAGAAAAAGTAATAAAAAACTAAAATAAAATAAAAATTACGCGTCGAACGTGGAACGAACAATTTTCTCTCATTTTTTCAATTAATGAGTTCCACAAAATTTTTGATTTTGCATAAGTAAACATTAGAAAAACTCCCAACCCCATCCGTTTAAACCCCAATTCACAATTTTTGTTATGAAATAACCTCCCTAATAGCAACCAAATTTGTGGTTTTTTCTATAATTTTTCAGATAAAAAACTATGCATCATGCATATAGTAGTGGTAATTTTTTTATGATTTTTTCTCATGCAAGTGTAGTTTTTCGTGGGGCTCAATTACTGTGCTTAAAATACTAACTAGAAGTTGTAGGTGCGCATTTCGTGCAACTACTGCGTCTAGCTGGGCGCATGAAAAGCATATTCAACGTTTTTTCTTTCTTTTTTCCGTTCCTCCCATTTTTTTCTTTCCTTGTCCTACATGCAAAAATTCAAAAATTCAAAAAAAAAAAAAAAAAAAAAAAAAAAAAAAAACTAATGAGCTTGCTCTAAGAATCTCTATCGATGATGATGTTAGTACTTGAAAAATTAATCAAATTAAAAAGTCAAATAAATTGGGTTAATCTTATAGAGCCCTAATAAGTCGGGAAGTTTAATGAGGGAGTTGAAAAATTAATCCAATTAAAAAGTCAATTGGGTTAGTCTTAGGCAAATTATGCCTTGGAAACGTGTTAACACGAGTTCAAACGTCGCCGTTTTTACGTAAAAAAAAAAAAAAAAAATCGCTAATGTGATGTTAACGGCACGCGTTTGGTCAGATTATGAACTTTCTGTTATGTGATTATGAATGTACTGTAAATTCATAATCTCATAACAGAAAATTCATAATCGCATAAAAGAAAAACATTTATTAAATAATGAATTTTCTGTTATGAGATTATGAATTTACTGTAAATTCATAATCTCATAACAGAAAATTTATAATCTCATAACAGAAAATTCATAATTTATGAATGTTGAAGAAGCTTGCGCTACAGAGGAGCAGCCATGGTTTCGGACGGGAATGTGTAGGCATGGTTCCAAAGTGAATGTGCAGGCATGGATTCATAATTTATGAATGTCCGAAATCATTGCTCACCTCAAATTAAAGTAAAATCGTGAAATTAAATGTAAAAATGAAGAAGAAAAATCACGCGATTAATTAAGAAAAAAAAAAGATAACAATATACTAACACCGTTGGGACCGTATTCACCATGGATGGTGAACACGGTTCCATGGCATAACGATTGGTTAGTCTTATTAGACTGTTGAGCTAGTCGGGCTGGCCTTGTAAGGCTATGTTTGAGGTAGACTGCCCATGGATGCTTCTTGCTAATTGTTTGCGAAATAATCTCATTAAATTATAATCTCATTATAAGTTAATCAAATAAAATTGTGTTAAGTTTTTATAAAATGTGTATAAAAATATTACTCTGTCCTTTTAACTATCGAATTCAATTAATAAAACTTGCTTCAAGTACGTTATTTACAGTTTAATTTTATTTGTAATATTTAGTTTAGAGTTAGTATAGGATAGAAGTGAGCAATGTTTTAAAGTTCATTTTACTTTATCATCTTTTTACTACAATAATATTTTTATTTGATACTCCTATTTAACTTTGATTTTTTATCTAAAATAAACAAATTTAAGAAATTGTGGCCAAATCGCACAAATACAATCAAGTATATGGAGATATGAATTTCTTTTAATGGTGAGTCCAAAACACAAAAATAAATGTGTCATACCACATTATAAACTTTTTCATACTATATTTTTGGCCATTTGTGAAAGAGGGGAAGAATGGAAAAAGAAAGCATCCAATTAGGTAATGGTTCATTTTCTTTTAAATTACTTGAAATCATTAAATTGCTTTATAGTATACAATTTGTCAAAGCAAAATGTTTAACATAAAGAGAGCTTTGACTTTTGAATTCAAATATTACTTTTTTCTTTTCATTTATTTATTTATTTATTTATTTTCAGCATATGGTGTTAGAGTTGCCAACCAACCAAATGGTAGTGGTATGCATAATTCAGTGAAAATTAATTAGTTGATCGAATAAAAAATTCTAGTTAATCATTTTTAATCAACATATTTCGGTTCAATTTGATTAGCAGTTATTAATTTTTTTTTTTAAGATTTCAGTTATCAGTTTGAGAGTGTCTGTTAAATAATTCTTTGATGTATGTGTACGTGTCTATGTATTTTAATTTTTATAATTCATAAATCAGATTACCAAACTATTTTTTAAAAATATTTTATCATTTATATATTGGTGTATAATAATATATTATAATTTTTATTTATAAATTACTTTAGGAATTTTTTAATTTTATTAGGAATAAGGTTCAAATTGGCCAATGAACGTAACCTGAAAATGCAATTAGGCTACTGAACGAAAAAAAAAAAGTGTAATTAGGCCACCGAACACTCTCAAAAAGTGCAATTTCACTTGATAGCAGGTTACCATTCATTTCAGTAGGTTACCTGCTTACGTGGCAGCTGAGTTGACATTTTGTTTATCAGTTTTAATAAATTTTAATAATTTAAATTAAAAAAATGATAAAAATGCCACCTCAGTTGCCACGTAAGTAGGTAACTTGTTGAAATTGATGGTAACCTGCTATCAGGTGAAATTGCATACATTTGGAGTGTTCGGTGGCCTAGATGCACTTTTTTGGAGTGTTCAGTGCCCTAATTGCACTTTTTTTTTTTTTCGTTCAGTGACCTAATTACATTTTCAAGTTACGTTCAGTGTTTAATTTGAACTTTATTCTATTTTATTAAAATATTTTTGTTAACCCCAAAAAGAAATTTTTTTTTTTAGTACTACTGACTCTGTTACAATGTAGTATCTGTTTATATCTACTTTCTCTCAACCTCAAATAGAAGTTTGGCTCAATTAATTTGTAAATAATAAGTTTGATTCGATTAACCGTTAAAAACATTTTACGAATTCAGTTAATTCAATTGAATTTTGTTATTAACCGAATTAACTGAATCTAACATCTAAATGCATGTTGGTGCAAAGGGGAGCCTGATAATTCCGAATGATACCATTTTGGCCTTTTCAACATTAAGATATATACCAATGCATGAAGACATATACTTTTATTGTTCGTGTTGGACTGCCAATCGAAACGTTGATCTTCGTACAACAAAAATGGAAAACACTAACAACAAACATTCTTAATTACGCAATTAGGAATGCAAAGCTTTGAAGATAATGTGGGCTTTTCAAGTTCTTGCAAACACCTCCACACAAATCAATGGCACTAACCTTGTGACGCACGTAATTGAACATTTTTGGGGGGTGACGTGAGATGCGAAACCACTATCTGAAGGTTAGGTAAACTGTATTAGAAAGATATGGTGTGGTAAGCTCGACTAAAAGTGTATTGGGAATAATCGAACTCATAATCTTTATATACAAAAATTATATTTCACTCACTTAGCCACTTCTATCGAGACAATATTTTATTTTACCATTCACATTGCCATCGAAGTCTTAAGGTATGCTAAGAGTCGACTATGCCTTTTACTGTTAACCAAATGCCAATATTCATATATTTGTTAGAGCATCCATAATAGTGATTTTTTTGATAGTTTTTTAGAAGTTTTTGTAAGTGTGATTAGGAAAGAGAAAATGAGACGAAAGAGAAAAAAACAAAAACAAAAACAAAAACAAAACAATGATGAAAGTAAAAAAAAAAAAAAAAAAAAAAAAAAAAAAAAAAAAACCTGATTAGATGGATAAACACGCGCCTAGCTGGGCATGAATTTGGTCTTCACGCAACATTCAGTAAATTAAAATGTTTGGACCGACAAACCTGTAAAAACCCAATAACTTGCAGGAGGTTTTTCTCCACTCTCTCACATTCTCACTCCTCCACATCATATTACCTTTCTTTCAAACTGTGTAAAAACTTTGAAAAATTTACTGATGTAAATGCTCTTAAAGTCAACAAGTCATAATAGTTTCATGCATCTCCTATTTTCAAGTATAGAATTCAATTACATCTTATATTTCAAGTATAGAATCAAGTTTCATAAGTGCATTTGCATTTGTATTTTCAATTATGAGTTAGGTAATCATCTATATAAATTTGCTAATCTCATATTCATTGAAGGAAAACCCTAACTCCATCTCTTTGATTTACAAAAAAATTAAAACCGCTTACTCAAAAGTGTGTTATTGGTAAAATTAACATTGAATTTAATTGGTAAATGACTACTTAGAAGTTAAATTCGTCTATACTATATATTGTGCATTTATGGACAATTCAGTTGATTCATAAGTGATAGATGGGTAAAAACGCAAGATCAAACTCTGACAACATCAGTGTGAGAATTACACTCAATATAGTGGACTCCTTATAGGTACGACATTGATCCTTCCGCCTAGTGAGCCGCTGAGTTATCATAATTTACCCATTCATTATCTTGTCGATCGAGATAAAAGATTTGGAGACAATAAAATTTTACTTTTTGTAGGCAAGTCTATAGTATCCGTGACTATTGTAGTATTGTTGTATATTGATATAAGAGTAAATACCCAAAATGGTCCCTCGACTATAGCTAAATTCACAAATTAGTCCTTGACTTTCAATTTCAACCAATTAAGTCTGATAACGATAATACAGGGTAGTGTATTTATACGGTCGTGGACAAGGCCCGGGTTCCCGGTGTCTGGTCGAGAAGCTCTTGTGTTGTCTTGTCCCCCCCCCCCCCCCCCCCCCCCGAAAGTCTCTTTCATGATGCATTTAATGCGCTATTTATAGGATCCAAAAGTGGGTATCTCCGGGCTTCCGGCATGGCCTACACGTGGCAAACATGCACCGGATGCCGCCGCAGGCCGTGTGACTGCCCGCCACGCGGCGCTTAGGATCTGACTCCCTTTTAGTTCAAAGGCGCCCATACGACCGGGCACCGACCGACAGGGACTGGCCGGTCGGTCTGCCCAGTGCACGGTCTTCGGGTGGTTCAGCCGGTCGCCCGGTTCCGGGCGGTCGGGTCGGGTTGCTAGGGCCCCTAACGGGGCGGCCGGGCAACTACCGACCGCCGTACGCTCTGTGTCCGGGCGTATATCCCTATCACATAGCCCCCCTGGCTCGCTGGTCCGACTAGGTGGATCGCGACGCACCGTGGCCGCAATCGCGGGCCGTTTATGGGCGATGGGAGGCACGCGTCAACCTGGGGGCCTCTCGAGATACGGGTCCAAAAACTAGGCGTTGGAGCGTTTCCCGCCAATTTTCATGCCTATAAGTAGCGCCTTGGCCAAGGTCCCACTGTGTTCTCAGATTCTTCTAGCGTCAACCGGACATTCCCGAGCGGCTACAAATCTCTACCTAACGCGATTTCCAAGTCATTCCACTCGGTACGTGACTCTTCTCTTTCCTTTCCTTTTCCATCTGGTCTTTTAGGATTGCCTAGGCCCTTAGTATCCAGTTAGTCGTGACTCGGGCGCTTAAGTGGGGCATCATCGTCTGAACACTACCTCTCCCCCTTGATCTTTTAGGGGCGGGATCATGTTGAGTTCCGATAGCCAGAATCACTCAGGATTACGCGGCCGGCAGCGGCGATGAGTCAGAGAGGACCACTTCCGAGCGATCTTCGACCGGGCGCACAGGCACGGCCAGGAGTGACGATGCTCATGCTCCCCAGTTCGGTACCGACGACGTTTCAACACGGGGGCGGTCTGATAGTCGTTCAGTGCCGGATGATGCTCTTCGCGTACCCGATTTTGAGGCCGGGACGGTCCGGGTGCGTTCAGGGTCGGGCGAGAGTGAAGTCCCTGCGGACGCAGTCGGTACATCCGGTCAAAGTTCTCCAGCTTACGGTAACCAGGGTCGAGGGTTGCCACCCGGCGCTATGGCCGCAGCCCTCGACCCTTCGCTATCGCCTAGGTCAGCGACCCGTTTGGCCGACGACCTTTTGAATAAGAAGAGGGTTTTCTTGAGTAGCCTGTCTGCCGAAAAACATCAGAGCTTGCTGACTAAGAAGGATGCGGAGGACACCGCTACCCTCCTGACCGGGCGGGTCTTGTTCAACACCCGGAGGTCCCGGGGGACGGTCATAGAGCGCACGCAGGGGCTTTGGCTCGGGATGCACCTCGATTCCCTGAAGACCCCCTTGACCTATCCCTTCAGCCCGTTTCTCCTCGCCTTCTTGAAGTACTATGGCGTTCTTCCGGACCAAATTTGTCCCAATGCGCACCGGATCATAGCGTGTTTCTCGCAAATTTGCGCCCGGCACGGTCTTGAATGTTCGATGGACTTGTTCAATTTTGTGTACTCGGTCCACCCGCTTGCGGCTCGGTATGGAGGAGGGTTCTTGGCCGCCCAGACTCGGAGTCATCATTGTAACATCCTGGATTTTCCGGAGAACAATCGGGGTTGGAAGAACCGGATCGTTTCTATCGAGTATCCCTGGGAGCTTCCGGTAAAGAGGGTTTGGTCCCTCCACTTTACCGCGTGTAAACGTCCCGATCCAACACGGGTCTTGAAAACCGCAGCGGCTAAGATTTCTTCTGAGTTTTATGAGTTCCTTATCTTCCGGTCGACCGCCGAGTACGAAGATGCTCGTCTCGAGCCACCGAGGTACGACCTGTCGGAGAAGTATGTTCCTTTGCGAGCCGAGGTGACGGTGGCCGTGCAACCGGCGGCTCTGGTTCCCGAGTAGGAAGGTTTGTTCGCACATTACCCGCACGGACGAGGGGTGTACGTGTATTACTTTCCTGTGTTTAACTTGTACGTGCATTATCTTCTTGCAGGTATGAAGCCTGGTCGAAGTTTTCAGGCGGCACCTTCCGCGGTCAAGGTTCCCCGTCCCAAGGCGACTCTAGGTGGGAAGAAGGTGACGGCGTCCGACGCTCCTCCGGCCGCAGTGCCCACCACCTCCGTTCTGACCGCAGTTCCCCTCAACGTGACCAACCGGGTAGACGAGGCGGCTCCGACTTTAAGCACCGGGTCGGACTTGCAGATCATTAAGGCCACGGGCAAGCGCGGCAAGGAGAAGGTGGGGGAGTCTGAAGGCGCTGTCAAACGGGCGCGCCGCCAAAGTCCTCCCGAGCTAACCCCTCTCATGAACTCCCTGACGGGCGGTGATTTACCGGGCAACCCGTTGGCGAAGTTGAGCGCCATCTTCCCAGCCGAGGACGATATGGCCGGGTGGACCCCGGAACAGGTTTCCGAGCGCGGGGCTGAGAACTTAGTGCAGGTATGCTTTTCCCTAATCTGGTCTTCTTTATAACCGCCACTCCGGCTAACAAGCTTTATTACAGCTTACTCGGGTGCTCACCTCACTCTACTACCGGTCGAAGAGCTGGTCGGAGAGCGACTCTCTCAAGAAGGAGGTGAAAGAGCTACGGAAAAAGCTGAAGGCGTCTGAAGATGGCAAGGAGATTGCCGAGGCCATCGCCAAGAAGGCGATCGAAGAGGCCGACGAGGCCCGGAAGGAGGATGAAGACCTTCGCTTACGGCTGCGGGACCCGGTTGGCTTGGCCGCCTCTCTCTGCCAAGACTCGGCGGTTGCTGAGCAGTTTTTCCGGTCGTTCATCAAGTACAAGGTGGCTGAGGATATGGTGTGGGTTTTTGGCAACTGGGCTTATGCTTCCGGTCGACGGGATACGCACCGGGAGGTGAGGTCGGTTCTATCCGAAGTTTTCGAGGGGAATGACCTCGATACGATCTTAGCCAATCTGTCGGAGAGCGTTGCCGATCCCGGCCCAATGCCATACGCCGAGGCGGACGCAGGCGAGCCCTCCGCGGCTACCGGAAAAGACCCCGCAAGTTAGGCCGCCGTTAGTTGGCGTTTGGGAGGTTATTATTCTGAAACTTCGTTTGGGAGCCCAGTCCCTGTTGTACCAGGCGTTGAATTGTTCCCCCTTTTTGAATGATGTCGCTCGGTTTTATTTTGCGTTTGTGCTTCAAGCTTTGAATTTTTACTTAGCGTGTTTCGATTTTCCTGCCATTTTCATTTCGATTACATTTTTGTCCATTCGACACGCGAGTTGTCCGTCGCTCGGGATCCCCCTTATAGCCCCCCGAGTCCGGGCGGCCATGACGGTTGGTCAATTGCCGGTCGGACTACAAGAAGAAGAGGGGAACGCGAAAAGATGCGTGTATATCCCCCCGAGTCCGAGCGGCTACGACGGTCGGTCGATTGCCGGTCGGACTACTAAGGAAATGAGGCAAACGCGAAAAAACGCGTGTATAGCCCCCCGAGTCCGAGCGGCTACGACGGTCGGTCGATTGCCAGTCGAACTACTAAGGAAAGGAGGCAAACGCGAAAAAACGTGTGTATAGCCCCCCGAGTCCGAGCGACTACGACGGTAATGATGACGGTAATACAGGGTAGTGTATTTATACGGTCGTGGACAAGGCCCGGGTTCCCGGTGTCTGGTCGGGAAGCTCTTGTGTTGTCTTGTCCCCTCCCCTCTCGAAAGTCCCTTTCATGATGCATTTAATGCGCTATTTATAGGATCCAAAAGTTGGTATCTCCGGGCTTCCGGCATGACCTACACGTGGCAAACATGCACCGGATGCCGCCGCAGGCCGTGTGACTGCCCGCCACGCGGCGCTTAGGATCTGACTCCCTTTTAGTTCAAAGGCGCCCATACGACCAGGCACCGACCGACGGGGACAGGCCGGTCGGTCTGCCCAGCGCACGGTCTTCGGGTGATTCAGCCGGTCGCCCGGTTCCGGACGGTCGGGTCGGGTTGCTGGGGCCCTAACGGGGCGGCCGGGCAACTATCGACCGCCGTACGCTCTGTGTCCGGGCGTATATCCCTATCAAAGTCCTTAACTTTGTAATTTTAACACAATATGGTCCTCTGTCTATTTGACCGTTTGTTGACTGTGATTTTTGAGGATATATATGTAATTTCATGGTCAATCGTCGGTTTTTTAAGGTTCTGGTTGCATTTCCAGACCGCACTGTTACATTTGAATCCACTGTCGAAAGCAATCTACCAAATCCGGTCGCCTTTCTTTATCCTCCCTTTGAATTCAATGTAGTTGAGTTCGTACTAGAGCGAAGAAGACGACGTGTTTCCGAACCAGTGCAATGTCATCCTGGAGGCCTCCACGTGCTCTGACGAGAGCTGAAGGTTCTTCTGGAGATCGTCGATCACGGTCAACAAACGGTCAAATAGATGGAGGATCAAATCGTGTCAAAATTACAAAGTTAAGGACTTAATTGGCTGAAATTGAAAGTCGAGAACTAATTTGTGAATTTAGCTATAGTCAATGGACCATTTTGGGTATTTACTCTTGATATAATGGGGAGTTTAAAAGGGGTAAATGTGGAGACAAAAATGTGAAATATGTTATGATTATCCGAAAGTCCAAATTCCAAAATACAAGGGCAATTTGGTAATTTCACACCGCCTGTCTTCCTGCCGAAGAAGAAAGCTCCCTCTCATTGCTTCTTCAAGCTATGTTTATAATCCCCATCAACTTCTCCTTGCCACCGAAGAATTTCTCTCTCTCTCTCTCTCCCTCCCTCTCTCTATATATATATATATCTATTTATAGCTGAATCCCTCTCTGCTTTTCTCTTCTGCCGAGTTATGGGTTTGAGCCCACTGTACTCCCATGCTTATCACGTTATCATCGTCCTCACCACCACTTTCTTTCGCCACAAGCTCTGAATCGAATCTCCATTTTTGCTCTCTGCTTATTACAGCCTTATATAGCTTCTTCCTCTGCTGAACCCATTTTTCTCGTTCTCCTTCTGAGCTCTGCAACTTTTGAAAAGCTTCAGAGCTAAATTGAGAAGCTATATATGGAGGGCACTGGGAAGATGAGTTCTTGTGTTGATAACAGAGTTCTTCTTCAAAACGATAGATTTCCTTCCCCTTCTGAGGTTCTTGATTCCTTCTGGCTTCCCACCTCTAACCCTTCTTTTCAAGGTAATTTCTTGCTTACCCATCTCAAGATTTGCCATTCTTTTCTGCATTCAAGCTCAAAGATTGGATCTTTTTGCCTGGGTTTGTCTGTTCTTGAATCTTGAATTCTGGGCTTGCCTCTGTTTAATGATTTTGAGGTTGTTTGGTCTTTTCAGTGTTTTCATTGGGGAAATCATTAAATAAATTATTAAACTTTATTAGTTATTTTAACGTTAAAATGTTACAATTAAACATATCAACATGTTATGTTTGGAGATATGAACTTAATTATTAATTATCCACTAATAATTAGTGTTTCAGGATTTAAATTGGAGACCGATAACTGTCAAACTATCGTCGGTTGCTTTCTCGTTTTGAGGAAGAAGACAATTGATGGTTTGATTGTTGAAATCTTAATTATAGAGATATTATGGGTGAATAATTGGTTATTGGGCTCTAGATGTATAGAAATGATAAGTTAGTGTATTCAATTATAACTTTTTAATGTTTGGGTTTAATTGATTTTTTGTAGAAGTTTCAAGAGTTTATTTTATTCTTTTTTCCATTTTTATTTGAGGTATTTTGTGTGCTTTTGCAATGATAAATATCATATTTTTAGCAGTTTTCTAAACATTTTTTGTCTGTTCTCCCTTGGGAAGTAGATACGATTCTGAAATTTGAAGATTGTAGTCAGACAGGGCACCACAAAGAACTGAGCTTTCACATGTTGAAAACCATAAAATTTCTCAAAACTTTACATTAAAAACGGTGGCAATATAATGTTTTTTTTTTTTCAGCTTCTGCATCATCCATGGTGAATTTCAACGGCGGCGGTGGAGAGATGGAACGCGGCGGCGGCAATGAGGACTATGGCGGCGGTGGGTTCTATCAGGCGGAGAAGAAGCGGCGGCTCAGCCCTGAGCAAGTCCACTTTCTGGAGCAAAGTTTTGAGGTGGAAAACAAGCTTGAACCGGAGAGGAAAGCCCAACTGGCTAAGGACTTGGGGCTGCAGCCCAGACAGGTTGCGGTTTGGTTCCAGAACCGGCGTGCCAGATTCAAGACAAAACATATTGAGAAAGAATATGATTCCTTGAAGTCTTGCTATGATCAACTCAAAGCTGATTGTGATTCCCTATCCAAGGAAAATGAGCAATTGAGAAATGAGGTATCCTCCATCTGTCTCAACTAAAAGTTTATATTATATTCGATAGGTTAATGTTACAGGTGTCCCGGGACAAATACTTTTTAAAGCTAATAGTGTGTTAAGAGATCACCATTCTTGAATTCAATTACCAACCTGAAGGGTTACTCCAGTCAAGTTGGTCAAATAAGTTGGACTGTTTATTGCCCTTATTGATTTGAATCAATTAGCTATAAGCAACTTAGGTTGATTTACAAGTTCGACTCCAGCAATTTGAGTCAAGCAGTTATAGGCAATCTAGACTGGTTTACAAGTTCGATTCCCAACAGGAGTAGGCTAATGACCTTGGTTGTAATTATGGACAACGTTTACCTTCTTGTAGTCGTTTGCTAACTACCATTATAAAGTGAATTTTACTCAATACACATTTTTGAGTAATGACTGTGAATTTTTCTAGTAACCCAAAAAAAGTTGTGTGATTAAGGGATAGTGACAATGGTTTTTGACAGGTTCAACTGCTGACAGAAAAGTTGATGAGGAAAGAAAAGGGTTCTGGCGGCTTTCCTCAACCGGCAAAACCAGAATCATCATTGGATCCAACCACCAACAGAAACCTGGGAAAACCTCAAGAACAGCTAATCCTCCACACCACAAACTCCTCCCAGGATAATAATGTGTGCAAGCAAGAGGATGCAATAAGTTCAGCTAAGAGTGATGTGTTTGATTCGGACAGCCCCCGTTACACGGATGGGATCCATTCCTCCTCCTTGTTCCTGCAGCAGGAGCCTGCAGATTCCTCGAATGTTCTCGACTCCGATTTCTCCCAGGACGACGATGATAGCCTCAACCGCGGCCTCATTCACTCGCCCTGCGTTTTCCCAAAGCTCGAAGAAGAAGAGGATAAAGATCATTGCCTGCAAATGCTGCCACCATATTCTTGCGGTTTGGGGTTTTCTGTTGAGGATCAGACTGCACCTTCTTGGTTCTGGTCTTATTGATCTTAGCATATTGTTAGCTGTTAAAAGTTTAGTACTATGATAATACTACCTAGTAGTGCTTTCTGGTCCAATAAATATGTTGTAAAGTAAAGAATAATAATGTTGAATTTGAGACTAGGTAATGAAGTGAGCTTTTTGGTGGTTCCAACTTCATGTGGATCACCATCCATCTAGATACTTGAAATTAAACATCTTTTTTCGATTCGTCTCGACTAAAAGTATAAACTAACCGTATGTATATAAGGTTACAAGAATCTAACTACCCTAGCCTATGAGGTCTTGAGACCCCGAAAACATCCTTGTGAAGAAGGTGCCTAAAGGGTGTGTTTGGTTCGAACGTAAGAATCAAAATCGAAATAAGAATAAAATACTTGAAAATTTGAATGAGTTTTGATGAAAGTATTTTGCATGTTGGGTGGTAGGATGGAATTAGAATAATTACCAATAATGATGTCTGGTTATGTTTGATCTTATGATCATAATAAATGTTTTAAAAATACAAAGAATAAACGCGTAACACTTTTGTAAGCATCATTAATCAAAGATTTGACCTGTATCACGGATTGAGACCTGTGAGATGGTCTTACACAAATTTTTGCTAAAATAAAATATCAAGGCAATTAATCGAACTTGATGAAGTGCGGAGAGATGAGTGATGAGGCAACGAAATGAGAAAAGAGATGAAATGAGGAAATATGCTTAACTAATGGAATGATACCTTATTTAAATTAAGTAATGAACGGGTTAACTATGAACAATCTAGGTTGTTAGGTAATAAGACGAATTTCACCTATAACACACTTTTGAGTAGCACTTGTGAACTTTCCTATAAATCACACAGTTTTTTTTTTAGACAAGATCAACGTATAGGATTAACAATTTTTTTTTTAAACCCGGTGGCAATTTGGTAATTCTGCATCTAGGTTAAATTTAAACTTAAGGTGCGTGATTTTCGTTCTTAAGGTGCATCGGTCTAAAGTTTTAGGTTTTTTTTTTTTTCTATGTAAACCACAAAGTGGTTCGGGTATTTCTCTATCCGTTTAACGGTCCAAGTCCACCCAGTTTGCTCTGAGACGCAAGAGGCGGTCCAAAGGGAATCATCACTTGCGAGAATCGAACCCGGGTTATCCCGTAATTCTTTCCCACAAAGAGAGCTCATTTGCCACTTGAGCTACCATGTTAGGTTATGTGAGTTTTCTTGTTAAGGTGCATTGTTTTCATTCTTAAAGTGCATTGTTTTCCTTCTTAATGTGCTTTGTTTTTCCTTCTTAAGAAAAAATAAAATAAAATGAATGAATTTTTATTAATTTTATAAACAATTTCATGACTTCCTTTAGGTTGTCTATCATCCCAGGTGCTCAGATGATAGAATTAATGGAGGACGTGTGTCTTTTTTTTTTTTTTTTTTAATTTTCATTGATTTGAGCCATTGATATAGATTTGATCAATGGCTATCTAGATCAATAACTCAGATCTAATCCATTTTTATCTGGTAGCAGCCCTACACCAGAACTCATCAATATATATATATATATATATATATATATATATATATATATATATATATTATATGTATGTATGTATGTATATATAGACGCAGACGCAAGGCGGTCAAGTAATTCGAGTATATCGTCTTCACTTTTGCCCACTCAGAGCTAGGAGTTGATAGACTATTACAATTCTCAAGCTTGTTAAGTACATATATTAGATGGTTAGTTAAGTACATGGCTGGAGAGATATAAAAGAGGAATAACTGAACATGCAAAAAAATCACTCGACCGACTAAAAGTCGCCTAAGATTGAAATCGCCTCGCCTAGACCTTGGACGCCTAGGCGACCACCTAGACTGATTCTTACAACATTGATAAAAAGTTGTGAAATTATATATTATATAAATTTGTGTATAAAATCGTAGAAAATTTTATTAAAGTGCCGATTAAGCACCCTTGACTCTTATATGTGGTAGGCTGGTAGCAATATAGCTCTCCAAAGTAAATAGTGAAAGTTTTACTTGCTTTAAATAATAATAAATATTTTTTGTCTTCTCCTAGTCAAATTATATTTACCATAAACTAGTCAAAATAACCTTTAAAAAAAAGGGGATATTTATGTAGAGAAGACAAAGGAATCAATGGCAAGTGTTAACGGGGATCACGTCGGCAGGATCCCAACGTCCGACGTGCACGTGTCCTCTAGAACAAGTCGTAATCAACAGTGCCACGTAATCAGAGGAAGCGTACACCACGGAGAAGCCCGCGGGGCCCGTTGACCGCGACGTGGCAGATCTTACACGGTTGAGCTTCAATGGTGGGCGGGCCCAGCTGTCGCTGTCAATCATTCTTTCCTGCGTTGTGGATAAGAATGTGAAGTCCGGTGGGGAATGGAGGGCCCGATAGCCAAGTAGGGGAATCCGATGGGTCGGGCTCCAGGTAAACTCCTCAGTTGACACGAGGTTTAAAAAGTCAAAATTTAAAACTCCCTAAGAAATTTTTTTTGAATAAATTTTAAGGACACATAGTGGGCGGGCCTAAATTGGGGGAGTGAGCCGAATTTTAATTCGTGAGACGAATTATGTCAGGTCGAATTAATATGTAAATGTATATTAAATTAAAAATAAAATATTTATTACTTAGAAAACATATATTTTCTTTTATAAATAATATTGCATGAAAAATGTAAATTTCTTTTTTTTTTTTTTTTTTGGATCAACGGGACGGAGATATCCGGGGAGGCTCAAAATTAGTTGGACTCCCTAACTCTACGAGCACTTGTGACACGGGCTATATCATGAAGTTAAGCCTCTTCGCTAATGATGGGGCACGTTTTGTAGATAGTCGAATCTTCTTACTGGAACGCTCTAGAGGTAGCTAAAGCATCCAAAACCCGATTTTGCTCCCTATAGATAGTACACACGGAAATTCTCCAATTCATCCCAATCTAATGCTTGGCTTCCTCAATTATTTCTCGGATAGGCCCACGAAGGTTGATGTCTATGTGAAAAAAAAAATGTAATATTTTAACATTAAAATGTAAAAGTATTATATTTCGTATTTTTTCTCAAAATATTATTTTTTAATATAAATAATATAATTTTTTTTTTGATTTAGTATTACATTGGATCTGTGAGATCTCACACAAGTATTTGTTTAAATTTTAAGCTTAATTCGGAAAAAAAAATTGAATTATAAAATTTTAAATTTTAAATTTAAACTCGGTTTTATTAACAACCAGTTTGCACCTCTAATTAGGTATTTGGGTTGGGCTTTGGCTTTATTGTTTGGACAGCGATGGTTCGGGAGGGTCCAGCTCTCTTACTTTTCGGGCCGCTGATAGGGTGCTGTCACATGAGTATGGTCACAGTCGAGGGGCACCACGGGCCACGTGCACACCATGCCTTCTTGTCCCACGAATGTTCATTTGGGTATAATTGTTTGTTCATTCACTCCCATGTTGTTTTGTATCCCAATTTAGTCCATTTGTCATGTACAGATGTACTTAGGCTGTTAGGTACTAACAAATGTCTCAGTTGAGTTTTGATTCATTAATAGCAGTTATAATGACCGTTGACCATATTTCAATTTGAATACACTTTACCTCGAAATGAGTGATTAAATGAGCTAAAGGTCGGTTTGAAAACCCGAAAATTGACTTCTGACAAATATTTTTGGAGTTTTCAGTATTTGGATGCAACAGAAAAATCCAGTCAACGAAAAATATTTTTCGTTGACTGGGGAAAATGAAGCCATTTTGGCGGAAAATGACTTCCGCCAAAATGTTTAAACATACAATTCTACTCATTTTTCCAGAAAAATAAACTAAACACACTAAATTTTTCAAAATGCAACCAAATACTGGAAAAAAAAATGTTTTCTGAAAAATAACTCATTTTTCAGAAGTCATTTTCCTGCTTTCCAAACGGACTCTAAGGGGATGTTTGGTTCATGGAAAATGTTTTCCAAAGGAAAACATTTTCCTTAAAGTGAAGGAAAATGTTGTTTTCTAGTGTTTGGTTCATGGAATTCATTTTCCATTGGAAAATGAATTCCTCAAATTTGAGGAAAACAAAATCCTTGGTTGGACCAAGGATTTTGTTTTCCATGGAAGATGGGAAGAAAAAGTGAATAGATTGCCTATTTTACCCTTATTTTCTTTTTTAATTATATTACTTTTATTAATTTGTAGGGGCATATAGGTCTTTATACTCATTATTCCTTACAATTTCAAATCTAACAAAACAATAGAATTAGTATTCCCAGTAATTCTTTTTCCACCAACCAAACAATGAAATTCATCTTACTAATAATTGTTTTTCCATAGAATTCCAATTCTACTTCCCTTAAAATATTTTCCGCGAACCAAACAAGCCCAAAGTATAATTCTAGTGTACTTATGTATTTGTCCTTTTGGTCGAGCCCGTTACACATATTCCCGTTAACATATATAACTACTTGAATTTGTTCTAGACAATCTTCATCAATTTTTTAAATTTCGAACAAGACTTTCAAGGTCATCCTTAAACAATTAAGCTAAGTCCCATGGTGCCATTCCAAACCAATTTAACCCTACACGGGTATCTGAGCCCATTTTTTTTATTTTTTATTTTTTGTCTTTTAAACAAGAAATAAACCTTTGGTTATCACTATCGTGGATCTGTGCCCTTAGGTATCATAAATCATAATCATCTTTTTGTTACCAAAAAAAGTTGTGGTCTCAGTGTCTCACCAAATTAAAATAATTTGTTTGGTGTAAAAACAACTAATATAGTCCAAGGACTGTGGCCCAAGTTGACATAAGCCCAATTCGTGGTTTCCTTTTTTTTTTTTTTTTTTTTTTTTTTTGGTTTTTGGTTTTGTTTTGTTTATATAGTAGCGAGATGACACAAGGATATAAATACGTTATCTACTCACTTACGAGATAACACTTGACCATGGCACTATAGTGGATTGTGCTTGATATCTCTTTCTATTATGCTAATCTAGATTCAATTTGATAGTTGTTTATAGAATTTAACTTAATAATTTTAAATTATTTTATTCAAACTTCTAGCTTGGAATTATATTAGTAGTACGTATGTTTACGAATTGTAATAAGGTATTGTGTTAAATAATAATTTTAATTTCACTATATATAAAATAACTTTATAATTTTTTCAAAAAAAAAATAACTTTATCATTCTTTTATAATTTAGAACATCTCCGTTAATGATTTTTATAGGGTTTTTGGCTTAGATGGAGAGGACAGAAATAGGAGAGAGAATAGGTGGAGTGCTAGCGGAGGGAATGATATTTTTTTAATGATAAAATGAGTCTTTTTGCCAAAATAAATCAATTAATCAATCAATAGTGTGGGTTGCACATACTAGCCTTGTCCAGTGTAAATTAGATTATTATTATTATTATTATTATTATTATTATTATTATTATTATTATTATTATTGTACATTTTCTCTTTTTTTCTTCCATCTCTCCTATGTTGTGAAAAACTCTAAAAAATGTTAAATTTCCCATAGTTACTGAAGTTCTTAGGGCATCACCAACCCTTCACCCCTCGTATCTCCTATTTTGTGGACTCATATTGTAGCACCCCACTTTTCTTAAACCTTATTAACAGACTTAACCTTGAAAGATAAGCTAAGGCTGCGGAACAAAACTTACTAAACAAACTTAGTAGGGGTTTCATCGCCACAATCACCCTGAATCACCCTTCACGGTGATTGTACAGGCAAAGGGTAAACAAACTAAATCATTCAAGTTTTACTAACATCAATCAAACTAGGGGTTAAAACCCCAGTGTCCAGCACCATAAAAAACTCATGGGAAAGTTAACTACAAGTCTAAAAAATAAACATTAGGAGTTTATACTACAACTAGCTAACTATGCTAATCTAGTCTAACTCGTGCTCTCTCACGAACTGGGTCCACCTGAAAGGGGCAAACAAACAATAAGTAGAAAACAAACTCGTTAGCACGAAGCTAAGTATAACGTCACTCAACCCTGTAAAGTACATATATACTTTTTGGAAAACATTTGTTTCACATACTTAGATCAAGTGTTCTCAATCACTCAAGCAGCAATTAAACATGCTCAACAGGGTTTCTATATGCTTGCAACCTAATTATCAAATAAGCAATCTTTCTCAATTAATCAACTTATCAACAATCTCATGCTTTCATATGCTTGACTTAACAATAGTATCATAACATCATATATCTCAGTAAGCAATCTCATGCCAACATATAACTCATTAAGCAATCTCATGCTAACACATACTCAATAAGCAATCTCGTGCTATCATAGACTCAACATGCAATCTCATGCTATCACATAATTCAATAAGCAATCTCGTGCTATCACATATTCAATATGCAATCTCATGCTATCACATAGCTCAATAAGCAATCTCGTGTTATCCTATACTCAGTATGCAATCTCATTCAATCATTTAATCTCTAAGCAATCTCATGCTATCATATATGAATAGAAGACAATATAATGTCATGCTTCTTATCTCACTTTCATGCAACACGTGCAAATCATTTAATCATGCAATAAGATGAACATGATGCTTTAGTATAAGTATAGGTAGATATACATATACACTCTTTTGTAAAAAGAATATTTTTCTGTGGAGGTTTCTTAGAGTCACAATGACTCGTTTTTCTCTTCTTTTCTAGAGTCCCAATGACTCGCTTTCTTTAGAGTCGCAATGACTCGCTTTCTTATACTCGTGGGCGAGGTAGGACTTCACCATAATGTGAATGGACCTATCTGGGCTCGGCATCTAGCCGGCCTAATACTCATCTCGGCCACCGAACCACTCTCTTGGTTCTTTTCTCAAACTCTATAGAATCAGGTATCGAACTATCAGTGTGCACACCCCCTGACCAGGATTCCAAGCCTGGCGGGCAGTTTCCAACCTAGTAACTCGGAAATATCGACCTCGTTACTTCATATCGGATCGCAATGTCCGTTTCTTTCTTTACTTTCTCTTTTCACTGTTTTGTCAGTTCTATCCGATCTTATCTCTTTTCTTCCAAAAGGACATAGTCCTAACGGGCCTCCAAAACCTCGGATTACTCACACTAAATACATATAGGTATAGCTCATGCCTATAGATGATGATTTTCCAAGATAGATATAATTTTTTGAAAATAATACTTAGGCTCACACTGGCCACTTATGCATTTTAAAACATGGTATGCTCAAATATGCACTTTACTGTAGAATACGCTTCAATTCTCTTTGTACCGTGAACTTACAACAAGTACCAACATCATACTTAAATCACATTTCTTAGCAATTCTTCTTAGCATACACTTAGCAAGTATTGTACATGCACTTGAACTCAAAATACTCAACATAATATTATTCCCTGTAATCTAGCATTCAAGAAATCATGCTCTATACACTTCTAAACATTTAATATTCTTGACAAAATTCTAAACAAGTCATAATAGACATCTAGGCATGCTTTGCTAGCATAACATATCAAATAGTGATCATATTTCTTAATCTAACAATCATATAATTGTCATCCTTCTCAAACATATAGAAAAGACCAAACTCTTAACATTTTCATTCACTATAAAATACTCCCAGACAACTTCTATAGCTTATTTCTTCACAAATTCTATCACAAAATACTCATTTCTCCCCCGAATTCAATGAAATCAAATTCTACTCGTGCGTCATGACGATCCCGGGTGTCCGAGCCTCAAGGGCCCGCGAGTCCCGGTGCAAAACGACACGTAGCTGAGCCACAAGGGCTCGGCCACTGCACAGCTTTTGCCTAGCGGGGCTTGTGGCGGGGCTTGAGGAGCCCCGTCGCCTGGAGCCGCCAAGTGGTGGCCTAGGGCCACGGCTCTAGCCTGGAGCCGTGCCCTAGGGCCGCTCCTCTACGGGGCTTGCTAACGGCACCTCCCTAGGGCCGTCGACTAGTCTCGTGTCTCATTTGGTGCACACCATTTTGTGCACCAGTGAGATTCTTCTTCACATGTAACTCAAAAACAGGCAACCAAACACTCCCAAATCATCAACAACACATCATAGATCAACAATAGATCACTTACTAGCTCAAACACATCATTATTCTAGTATTTCTACTAATTTCAAACACTAAAAATAGACTTCACAGAGTCTAAAGAACTTTTGGGAGTCCATGGGGTTATACCTTTGTAGATTCCTCCTCTTTGGCTGGGATTCCACCTTCTTCCATAGCTAGATACACCATCCTTCACCTCCTAAACATCTCAAACAAACCGCACAACCATCTTAATACTAAGCTCTCAGAGAGATAGGATAGAAGGAAATGCAGAGAAGGGATGGAAGGCTAGACTTAGATGAAAACTTACTGTGCTTTTTTCTTGTTCTTGCGAGCTAAATGTTTGGGAAGCAAAGAGTGGAATCAGGAAGAAATGAGAGTCTACTATTCCTTTTATATGGGTTCAAAACCCTTGAAGGATCTCTCATGATTGGTGGATGACAAAAGAGTAAATTGATGATTATTCTAAAAAGATCAGACAAGATTTTTGGAGTAGAGTGGTTCACCATGCTTCATGAACCATGTTCTAAAATCAAGGTTTAAAATAGTTTGGGGTTGAAAATGAATTTCCCAAAAATGATTTCTAGATGAACACTTGATTTTGGCTTCTCAGATTTCTCCGGGTTTCACTCAGAACGATTTTTCAGTTCAAAACTTGGTACGCAATGTACCCAAAAATTTAGGATTTTAGATTTAAATCATGTCTCGGTGTTGAATTTATTTAAAAGTGACTCAAAATAATTTATTCAAACATCGATTTCATCGTAAAAATTTTTATAGAGTGAAAAATGACTATTTTGAAATTTCTTAAAACCGAATTTATAAAATTAAATTTTGGGTTGTCACACATATTATCCACATCATATTTTTCGCTCAAACCCTTCTTCCGTTTCTTTACGTTTTTTAGGCTAATATAATTCACTTTAAAAATGATATAGGATGTGAACATCATTAAATATTGTTCACACCTTCACCATTTAATGTTGCTCCAGAGACAAATCTCTCTTCGTAACAACATGTCAACATGCTTCTCTTCCTTCCAACCCATAATCTCCCTTCTTTCTCCTCACATTGGAGATGCCCTTAGAGCATCTCCAATGGAGGAGATTAAATGGGAGAAAGGGGAGAAATATGATTGAAGAGGAAGAAAGATTATTTTTCGGAGACAAAACTGTCCCTGGAAAAACGTGAAAAAGACACAGGGACCCATGGCTCGCAACACCACGCAAAGACGCGCATGGTGGGAAACTGCTTTATTTTTTTTTTAAAGCTTCGCATTACATTTTCGCCTGAAATGAAATTCATTCCACTCAACGGTCAAACAAATTGTCCTTTGAGTGTGTGTATTTGTTTTTTTTTTTTTTTTTTTTTTTAATTTAGTATATATATATATATATATATATATATATATATATATATATATATATTCACAATATTTGTTTACTTTTATTCAATTTTTTTTGTTTACTTTTCATAAATAATTATTCACAATTTATTTTTACTTAAAATTAAAATTATAAGGATAAAATGATTAATTATAGAAAAGTAAATAAAATAATAATTATTCACAATTTATTTCTATTTAAAATTGAAATTATAAAGTTAAATTTATTAATTATAGAAAAGTAAATAAAATAATAATTATTCACAATTAATTTTTATTAAAAATTACAAATTAACATTATAAGGTTAAAATTATTAATTATAAAAAAAAAAGTAAATAAAATAATATATATTATGTAGGAGTAAAAAAGGAGTAGGGTCCACAAAGAAGGGAGAAAAGATGAGAATGGTTGGAGATAGGGTTGTAAACGAGTCGAGCCAAGCACAAGCATGTGTTGGCTCGAGCTTGAGCTCGTTAAGGAATGCTCGGCTCGAACTCGAGCTCGACAATTTTTTAACAGCTCAAGCACCTTGATTGTTCGAGCTCGTGTCCGGGCTCGATGGGAATCCGTGTAGCTTCGTCCGTTCGTCGGCAGCAGCTTCGTCTGGTCCCGACTAGTCGACTATCGGGCAGCACTGCAGCAGCTTTGTCAGTTCGTCATCGGCAAAGGTGGAGACCGGAGACAACGGTCGTCGTTGTCGGCCGACAGTCTTCATGTGTCTTCGTATCTCGTCTCCGTGTCGTCGTTGACAGTCTTCCGGACTCCAGAATTAGGGCTTGAGGGGAATGATGGAGGGAGTCCGGGACTACGAGAGTACTGGAATAGGGTAAGCCTTAGAAGGGAGTAAATTTTTAATTAATAATAATAATAATAATAATAATAATAATAATATTATTATTATTATATTATTATTATTATTATTATTATTATTATTATTATTATTATTATTATTATTATTATAAGGCTCGTCGAGCCACGAGCATAGGATATGTGAGCTAAACACGATCTCGATAAGTAAATGAGCCGCTCGAGTTTGGCTCGAGTTCGATTTTGACCGAGTTCGAATCGAGCTTTGATTGACTTGCGAGCGACTCGGCTCATCTACATCCCTAGTACTTGGAGAGAAAATAAGAAAAGAGATAAGAGGATGATGTCCTTACACTATCGTACTATAAAAAAAAATGTATGGTACAAATTTGAAAATTTATAAAATAATGGGGCTAAAATGTATAAATATAAAAAGAAACTTGAAGTATTGATTCACTCCGGAGGAGTCAACTACAGTACATAACTTTCCGATAATTCTCACTTCTTCACCGGAAACCTCACAAAATTTTGTCGAATTTTTGCTCTGCGGAAACGCACGAGAATTTTGGATAGCGAACCTACCAGAAGAAAGGAGGGAAGAGAATTAATGGGTCGGAAGAGAGACAGAGCGTATCAGTCTCGCCATGTTCCTAACTCTTTCCCTAAGCGCCGCCGTCCTCTGCCGCCGCCGGTCGATGCGGACAACGCCGTGGCAGCGAATGATGATCTGTTGCCGGAAAATTCTACGGGGTCTGCTAAACTACCCACGACGGTGGTCGTTATTGGGCTCACGGCGGAGTGTTCGGTGTTAGACCTGAAGTCTCGGTTCGAGATCTACGGCGCAATCTCTCGCACCCGCATGGACCCCGGTGGGCTCGCCCACATCACCTTCCGGTCCAGAGAATCGGCGGTGTCCGCCGTGTCCGCCGCCGCTGACGCCGCTTTCCCAATTACCCTACATTCCGAACCAGTAAGCTCCCTCACTCCAAATTCCTCGTTACCCTACCCAAATTGCATAAAAATCAAATCTTTTTTTTTTTGTTAATTAATCCAAGTTCCACTTACCCAATTAGCATAAGAATCAAATCATTTACCCAAATTGCATAAAAATCAAATATTTTTTTTGTTTATTCACCCAAATTTCACTTACCCAATTAGCATAAGAATCAAATCATTTACCCAAATTGCATAAAAATCAAATCTTTTTTTCCTTTTGAATATCCAAGGGTAGGAGTGTAAAAGAGGTGAGCTCGAGCTTGATAAACAATAGATAGGCTTGAGCTCGAGCCAGCTCAAAAATTGAAGCTCCGAGCCGGCTCGAGCTCGAAGTTGACCGAGTGGTATATATATATATATATATATATATGGCTTGCGAGCAGCTGGACGAGCCACAAGCCTAAAACATTTGAGTCCGAGCTCGGTTTGATTACGAAACGAGCCGACTCGAGTTGAGCTTTGACCGAGCGGCTCGGCTCATTTACACCCCTATCCGAGGGTGTGTACAGGTTAAATAACTTAGGTTGTTTATAACTGACCAGCTCAAACTATCCGAGGGTGTGCTTGGGTTTACTCTCACCTTGTAATCATAGCTGGACCATAACGAGTTAAATTAGCTTAGGTTAGCGATAGCTAATCAGCCTCAAACCAAGATGGCCAATGGGTTGCTACTATTGGAAATCGAACTTTGGAAACTTGTGATTACCGAGCAACAACCTGACCAACTTGGTTGGGATTGTCCCTTACTCCCTTTTGTTTCAATTGAGCTATGTTTTGGTTGTTTAGTTTATTTTCTTGGTGATGATAGGTTCAAGTAATGTGGGCAAGTGATCCGGTGCCACAGTGGAAGGAAGGGGTGGCTAAGAACGAAGGAGCGATGGGAGTTTCTTCGAAGCTAGTTAGAGCAGAGGTGCCTCTCAGTAGGCATGGGAGAGGTAACAAGCTGGGATCTGCAATTGTGAACTCCAAAAACAAGCATAATGTTGATGCAAATAGTAGTGTTCAGAAACCGGGTGGGATTGCTTCTAGGTTGGGGGTGCCTTTTAACTGTTTTAAGGGCAGGGAGATCGTTGCTTACGATGATATTCTTTGATTTAGCTGGTACGGGTTTGCCATTGTTGTAAAACTATGTTTGCTGTTCTCGAGATTATAGTTAGATTGTCTCAGTATAGTTATGTGGTTTCCGACATTAAATTATGGGTTTATGTATGATGTTTCAGGTAAGTTCTTGTCCTTTTATTTACGTTTTACGTGGATTGAAGCTATAATTGTATTATTATGATCATAACTTGTTGAAATTGCACTTCCCCGATCTATGACTTAGCTGAGATTAATGCATTGCATATAGTTTGAGGTTGTTTTGTCCCAAAGGAGATTGCTTTTGCTAACCGAGTTTATAAGAACTGTTATTTCCCAATTGATACAATTTCTCTGAAGGGTTTCGGGTTTCCCTTGTGATTAGCTTCCTTCGAGATTCTTTGGGTGCAGGGGATATCGATGCAGTCTTTGTGCAGCTGGGCGGGTACTGATATGCAGTGCAGGACTTCTCGACAGGTTGGCCATTGGGAATTGCTCGGGTTCCGTTTCAGGTTTCTCCTTGATCTCCCTCGTTTTTTCGATTGTCATTAAAACTAGGCTTCTACTTATCGAAAAAAATTCGTTTCGAATACCTAATTCTCGACTCTTTGTGTTGTTAAAAGCTTAAACATGGACATAGTATATGCAGTGTAGTGTCTATTAGAAGTGTTCACAATTGTGTATTTACTTGCGAGTGAATGTACTTTAAGGACGCGTGTTTTTCTTGTTCTTTATTCTCGATGCATGATAAAGAATTGCACCCTAATCCTGAAAGTCCCTACCTTCCCTTGAAGCCTTGGGGGAGGGAGGTAAATTGCGGGATTTGCCTCCAAGTCCTCAACGGCCTACAATTTTCTCAAATCTCAATATCTTATTAAGGACCAAGTATATATGTACGCATTTTTCTCGCTCTTTATACTCGATTTATGATAAAAGGGTTGCATCCCGATCTGGAAAGTCCCTACCTGCCTTGTCTCGGAGCCTTGGTAGAGTTAGGTAAATTGCGGGATCTGCCTCAAGTCCTCAATCGCTCTTTGGAAATACCCAATGCAAATGGAGATTGCTCCAGTAGCTATGGTGGGTATCAAATTAGCCCAACCCAACATGCTATTTTCTCTATATATATAGATAAATAGATAATTGTATTTTGATTTCTTAAACACTCAAGTTTAATAATATTAGCAAACATAATTACATAAATGGTCTCATATTATTTGAAAATTCATAAAACACCTGTGACATTTAATGTATATTTTTTTTAAATACAATAAAGTTTGTAGTCACTATTCTGTGATCCTAACAAGTAAGGGATCATAAGGAATAAACTAATTCAGATTGCTCATAATCGATCAGATAGTTTACTTATTCTTGTCGATCAATATCCCAGAATTGACGAAACCCGACACATTTAAATTTTCAAACTGTAGGTCCTCATCCTCCAATTGTTCATTACTAAATCCTTATAAATTGTTTTCAAAAAAAAAAAAAAAAAATCCTTATAAATCAGTGACAATCTTGTGCAATTCTCACTAATTTTAGTTTTCCCACCCATTTGCTGTCTTTTCTTGTTTCTTGCTATGCTGTACAAAATTCTCAAAGGTTAGCATTTTCACGTATCAAATTTTTTTGCTATTTTGCATGAGTGAATTGATGCAGTGATACACTGATATGGGGTTACGTACGACTATGTTGAGTCATACAAATTCACACAATTAAACTAACAACTATCTAATTATTAATTTTAGCAAACAATTAATGCATTTTCGTAACACTCAAACATGGCAATTGTTAGCCACATTATTCATTTTGGGAACGTTATGCTGTGAGCACTTGTCCACCTTGTAAAGTGAGCACGGTTTCATATCCATAATTTATATATTGTAGATTCATAATTTCTATACTGTAGATTCATAAAATTTATACTTTAGATTCATAATTTCTAAACCGTAGATTCATAATTTAAATACAGTAGATTCATAATTTCTGTACTGTAGATTCATAATTTCTAAACTGTATAGTTATCAAATTATGAACATATAGTTCTCTGATTTGTGGAAACAGAGTTCAACAATTAGAATCTAAAGTATAAATTTTATGGATCTACAGTATAAAAATTATAAATTTACATTATAGAAATTATGGATATGGAACCGTACCCACCTTTCATGCTCACAGCTTAATTTGCCTTCATTTTGTTGCTAGTATATGTTAGGACTGATAGTCGTAGTCTACTAGGACTCTCCTTCTGTCTTCTATATCTCTATTGTACAGACCTTCTGTTACGTTACTTCTGATAATCCAATCCTCATCTGGTATCAGTTTTGTCCGGGTTTCTTCCATGGCAGATCTCAATGATGATGGTTCTGTTCGTGATTCTACAACACAAGCCAGGTCACCTCTGCAGACACATCTGCCAAGGCCTTGTACTCTACCTCTGTTGACGAGAGGGCCACTGTGCGTTGCTTGCGACAAAACCAAGAAACCAGATTACCACCCAGATAGACAGCAAACCCACTCGTTGACTTACGATCAGTCGGATTACCGGCCCCAAATATTCGTATAAATTAATTGCAAGACATGTGTACTAGACGAAGTAACACGGGGCAAAGGAAATCGGGAGGACTTCCCTAATTTACAAGCAGAACAAATGTTTGACAAACTACTAGAATTAAACGAACTAACACCAGACGATTGCAAAATTTGGCGCAAGACACGAGCATGTGGAGATTGACTACCACTTTGTTCGTGATAAAGTTTTCAAGAAGGAACTTCAGGTGCATTTTATTTCCACGAAGGATCAGTTGGCTGACATTTTCACTAAAGCGCTTCCGTCTACCCGGTTTGATTTTCTCCGTGGCAAGCTCAATGTTGCAGCTAGTCTACCTTGTGCTTGAGGTAGAGTGTTAGGATTGATAATCGTAGTCTATTAGGACTCTCCTTCTGTCTTTTATATCTCTATTGTACAGACCTTCTGTTACGTTACTTCTGATAATCCAATCCTCTTCGTATATATGGAGTAACATGTATGTAGGTTTAAGTCTATTCATTTAGGTGAATAATAAATGCATGCCCCTTTATGTCTTGGGTTTAATTTTTTAGGACGAGTGGACCCCGCCGTTATTTTTTCAGAGTGTGTATTGGGTGAATTTCACTTATGTATAATAGGTCTGTTAAATTATACAAGACAGATAAATTGTAGTAGGAGGACTCTATATTACGCAACGGACTTGATCGTAAGAGTGTTGGCAAGAATCAAATTTGTGACTTTCAAGTTTCAAGTATGAGAATCATACTACACCTTTTATTTATTAGGTTAATTTTTATTATTTGTTTAATATCAGTCACGTATTTTCTCACTTTTTAAAAAATAATTTTCTTCAAAAATAAGTTGGTTGTCGGCCACAACCATTATAACTTTGCACGCAACCATTGTGAGGACTAAGGGTGAACATTATATATTCTAAAATTTTAATGTATTTGAACATTTTAAATTATGGCATATTTAAATATAAGTTCAATATGAATCTTGAGTACTAAAATTTTATTTATATTCGACTTAAAACTTGAATTATTATTTATTATCTAGTTAAGGACACACAATTTTCTTCACAACATCTAATAAACGTCTTTGTACTAAACAGGCGTTTAAGAGTAAATTTTCAACGTTGTTGCATTCATTCAAATACTTTATCTTTATTTGTTATTTCAGATTTAATTAATTCATACCCTTTTTATTATTCCTAGTATATTTTATTAAAAATAAAAATATTATAAGCCATTATTTTTTAATCAATTAAATTATGTAACATAAGTTTAGTATTATTTAACATGGGGCACAAAAATCTGGCAACCTCTAGACGTGAGCCCTCTCTTTAATATAGCATCACCGTGGTCAACTTGCAGCTGCCAAACAATCAATGTTGTAGATACAAACTTATGAGTTGACCCAATGTGACCGATAAAACATAATTTTTGTATTTGAATATCACAAGTTTAATTTTTATAAACAATCTTTTGGTCAAGATATAATTGAAGAGTTTACCTTTTTAACGCATATGCAGTCTTATATAGATTTTTGTAGTGTAATTTACCCAGTGTTAGGGCTGGCCCTAGCTATGTGCAGCTAGCGCTACGACACATGACTCCTAATTTTTGAAAAGAATAATCTTGTTTGTGTTAATATGTACTTCTTTATGAAGTTTAGGATAGTTGCTTTCACAGGATTCGGACCGAAGAAAGATAGACTAAGCATGTGTTTGGTTTGAACATGGGATTCATAATTAGAATCTGAATCAAATACTTGGTAATTCTTTCAAAAGGTTGAACCCCAACCCTAAGGGCCCCCAACATCCCGGCCCGACAGAGCATCTAGGAGGATGTAAATCATGGTGACGATCATTCTTTCAAACTTTCACCTCTATGACCAGTTGAGCTACCCATGCGGACAATGTAAATACTTGGTAATTGGAATGAGTTTTAGTGAATATATTTTGCATGTTTGGTAGTACGGTGGAATTAATTAGAATGATTACCAATATTAATGTTTGGTTATGTAAGACCCTATAATCGGAATAAAGGTTTTAAAATTACATAAACAAAAAAATAAATCAATGCAATTGATCTTAAGAGTGACGATGAAGTGAGTAGACAATGCAGTTATAGAAGTCGATGAAGTAAAGAGAGATGTGGAGATAAAATGAGGAGAAGATAAAATGAGGAGGCGATGAAATGAGGAGGGATAATGATGAATTGATGGAATTATATTTGATTTAAATTAGGTAATGTGTTTTGTAATTATTAGGATAATTAAATCCTATATTTTTGTTTTAAAAAGTTATCAACCAAACAATATGTATAATTTTCATCTCATTCTTTGTGTCTAAACTCATGAACCAAACATACCCTAAGTTGGATATAGACTATTGTTGCCTTCCTAATTTAATGTGAAGGCAAGAGGAGGGGATTTATTATGGGATAGTACGTGGTAGAAGTTTGTTGTTGGGGTTTAATGGTATGTATTGGGACTCGTAGTGCCATTGAAGTGAGTTATGGTCAGTTCTAAGGTTGTTTGGGATAAGAGGCTTTCGCGGTTTGATGTCGGAATGTGGCTCTAATATGCATACATGCATGGGGAGTTAATTAGTTTGGGGTAGGGGTGTAAATGAGTTGAGTAATTCGGTCAAAGTTTGGCTCGAGTTCGGTCAATTTCGAGTTTGAGTCAACTCATTTGGTAATTGAGTCGAGGTTGAATTCAAATGTTTTAGACTCGTGGCTTATCAAACTGCTCGCAAGCCATACAGACAGACAGACATACACACAAAATATTATAGCGTGAGTCACTCGGTCAAAGTTCGGCTCGAGCTTGGCTCGATTATGAAACGAGTCAGCTCGAGTTCCGTTCGAGCTCGAAGTTGACCGAGCTCGAGCCGAGTTTTGACCGAGCGGCTCATCGCGCTATAATTTTTATCTTGTTTAATTACCATTCCTTTCTGATTAAAAATCCAATGCATCATAACTTAAGTCAGTTGAGGTACATCCTACAATTTACCTCCCCTGTACATCTTTAAGGCCTGAGCAGTGGGCTTTACGAGTATCACTATCTTAGACCTTGTGCGATGAGTTTAACCGAAAAAGTGTTGACAATAATCAAACCCATAATCTTTTGATAGAATCATACTTTACCCACTTTATAATCGCTTTTGAGTGTTTAAAGAATTCTACCTTTTGAATAAATTTATACCTCTAAATAAAAAAGTATAAATTTAACTTCGAAAAAATTCAAATATAATTCTCTCTAACAACAAATCAAATATAATTTAACAAATACTACGTAATAATATGCTAACACATTATCTTAATCTGAACAATTAATGAAAATGAGAGTTTAGGAAAAGGGATAATGCCCAAAATAGCCTATTGAATATGTCAGAATCCTTACATTGAAAGATTAAATATGAGTAAATTTTGTATAGTTGATGAGTAATACTAGACATACTCCAAACTTTTACTCCATATTTACGTGACATGTTTCGATTAATTCAATAAAAAAAAAAAAAAAAAAGAAGAGAGAGAGAGAGAGAAGTGGTCCACAACTTTTATTACTATCTTCAATGAGGTTTACTCCATGAGACTCCATATATAATTTTTATTTTGAGAACATTAACTGTTTAGAAAAAATTATAAGGTACTGAGATATGTACAAATTATTATTACCTGAATTATGATCCACACAGTTATGTGGATCATAAATAAATAAAAAAAAATACATTTTAATATATAAAAGTACATTATTTTTGTACGTAAAATACATTATTTGAGTACTGAAAGTACATTATTTTTATATACTATCAAATACAAACATTTAGTACATAAATAAAGTACTTTTAGTATATTAAAAATGAACATTATATTCATGGTACATACAACAATATAGATCATGATCCACACAATAATTTTTTGATATGTATTATGCCGGTTTATACTAGGTACAACCAAACAACATTTTTAATTGGGTGGCATCGAATGCTATAGGGACAAATGTTCCTATAATCTACAAATCTACAAACCTAATAAGAGCCAATAAAGTTAGGCCCCTAACATGAACTAAAAAATGTTGATGTAATTGTTTGTTGAAATGAATGGTTCATATTATTTTAATTTTAATTTTTTAATTATATTTTATATCTTATCGTATATTATATCATTTACTTTTCTTAAATACACATGCATCTGTGTAAACTTTATTAACGGAATATTCCAATCGATTTTTATAAAGAAGGTCTTAAAAATTTGGTCAATTAATTAGAATCACGCATTGGACATTGATGAAACGGTACACCTAACTTACAATAACTATGCCTATTATCATTGTCTTTTTTTGGGAAGGAGGACTTGATTATATTTTGAAGGTACACTGCGCTAAGGCACTAAAATTGCAATGAAGCACACCATGAGACTAGATCAAATCAAGAATTCAATTTTGACGAGAGTGGCAACAATAGGAAGTATGAATCACGCCAATTAATTGGGGTTTGTATTACAAAAATTATGCTTGGATACTATCCAGTGAGCATGTTTTCCTCTAAAACTGTTATTGCAACAGTTAATCCGACATTTCTTTTATAGTTATATATTCTTGAAATATTTACTTTTATAAAAAAAATTAATAATGTTACAATAATATACGACATGATATCGAATGATATCTTATAAATTCTGAAACACTAATTTAAAAATACACTTTAGACATTCAACAATCTGATATACTCTTGAATCACATCCGATATATATTAACACGGTATATCATATTATCAGTCAACGCGCGATAAAATTTTTCATTAATTGATGAACGAAGCTATTTTCATCAGGGACAGTTCGCCAAACAACTGTATATCATAAGATTATTAATATTAAATAAATACGTAATTATTTAAAAAAAAAAACGTAATTATGTGTAAGGATTAAGGAATTCACTGTATCTCCTTTTCCACGTCACATAATTTGGCTAATGATCATAAATGGGAATGCACCCATCCCATTTTATACCCCCACATTTATAATTTGTCACATAAAATTTTGGTGATCTTATAATATAATAAAAAGATGGGCAGCCTCCATTTGTTTGTATGCATATAAATTAAAATGTCACCTATTTAAAATAAGAAAACGTTGGTCTAAGTGAAAAGACTATGGTGACTTCAATATGATCGAGATTGTGAATCCCATTTGTATCAGAATTAAGCATATAATATATAAATACTTCCTCCGTTCCATTTTATGTATCTGATTCATTTAACAATACTTGACTGAAGTTATTTTTAATTTAATTTTTCATAATATTAAGTTTAGTATTAGTATACAAAATTTATATATTTAGAAATTACACTAAAAGTACTATTAAACACAAAAAATCAAATTTAAAAATAAGTAAAAAATACTAAAGAAAATAAACCAAAGAGAAAAAGTTTGTTTGGCCAATGAATAAGTAAGACAGATAAAATGAGACAGAGAGGTAATAAATATACTATTTTATTATTAAGGCTTACATTTCAGGGTCACTCGAATAGAAGAGATTATAATATGATCCATATGTTACTTGAAACCCATCAAGAGGTGTTGAACTATTAGCAACTTAAGTATTTAGAGTTTGAATCTCACACTTCTCGATAAAGAAGACTACAATCCAGAACCAATCATTGGACGTGTTTTGTATAGTATATAATAATATTCACTAAGAGCGTTTTGACAAGAGTCAAACGACTCGTGGCCCCAAGACAATAGTCTAGTGGATGAGAAGTCTCACTTTGCTTTCATTGGCATGATGGGGTTCGATTCCTACCACGAACATTGAGAGTTTCGGTTCAGATTGTGTTCATTGTGCGCAGAGAATTGTTGTACAGTTTGGTGTTAAATTAGTTTGATTTACATAAAAAAAATTAAATTAAATTCGTGACATTCAGATACGAGAATAATATTTCATGGTCGTGACATTCAGATACGAGAATAATATTTCATGGCCCAACAATATATTACAACAACACTCTTAAAAGAGGTACCGAAATAAGGGTATGTGTAGTGTGTACTGAGATTTGACCTTTTCACTATTTATTGCACATATAAATGAAATGTAATCACCAACTAATTCATTGCTCTGGAAATAGTTTTCTGAATTATCTATTCTCCTATCCAGACACAATAAATACTACCAAATTAAAGCTCAAATTCAATCACTCATTCAGAATGGAGTTGGAGGGTGAGAAGAAGGATGGCAAGGTGATGAAGAGCTCTTCCCGGCTTCCTTCACCGCCATCGCCGGAATCACTTTCCGGCGACATAAAGCACGGCGGCGACAAGATGACAACCAAGACAAAACCCGGTGGATGGAAATCCATGCCTTTCATCCTAGGTTTCTTTCTCTTCCTTCTTCCATATATATATATATATATATATATATATATATATATATATATATATATATATATATAATATATATATATATATATATATATATATATATATATATATATATATACATATATATATATATATTTCCCTTATCCTATATATATGCCTCCTCCATGCACCTACTTCTTATTTTTATCATTTTATGGTGTCATGAGGTATAAGTACGACTATATATATACTGTTTAGATTGTATGTATTAGATACTATTAACATTTTTCTGCTATTTTATCTGACACAATCAGATCATGCATAATTGTAATTGGTACAAAAAATACTCGTGTTGATTGACATCTTAGAGGTATTGTCTGCACTTATTTTCACAGTACCTAATACAACCAAACTGCATAATCGTAGTTGGTATAAAAGATACAAGTATCGAATAATACTTCAGAAAAATATCTTTTAAAAAAAAAACCTTCAGAAAAAATCTTTACATATTTGTCTAATTGTAGTTGATACAAAATATACGGGTGCTAACTAACACCTTAAAAGTATTATCTGCACTTTTTTTCACTGTACCTGATATAACCAAACTATACATAGTCGTAGCTAATTCAAAAAAATACAAATACCAATTAATACTTCAGAAAAATTTCTTTATTTACGTATTTGTCTCAACTTAAAGATGTTTGGACATAGTTATAATTTGAACGAAAGAGAATATTTGCCTCAACTTAAAGTTTTTAATTTTTAATTTTTTAAAAAAATTCTTGGGTGCAAAAGGTAAATTTTTTCTCTCTGATCCCCACATCTCGACCTTACTAAAATTGTAGAGGAATTAAATCACATAGAATCAATAATCCTTTAGGTGAGAAGATTAGTATTTTACTATCTGGTGCTTACAAAGAACCACCTCATAAAGATAGAGTATATCCAATATAATTAAATTTTAATAAGTTGTGAGTGAAACATATCCATAAAGCATTAATTAAATTTGGGATAGGATAGGAGCAAAGGTGGCAATTTCAATCCGCCGCGGATATTCATTCGAATCCACTTCGCATGGATCGGGTTTGCTTTTTTTTTTTTTTTTTTTTGATGGTGGGTGGATGTTAAAAAAGTAAATCTGCGGTGGGTCGGGTTGGATTCGAGTTCTATGTACAAAATTCGCCTAGAACTCCACTCGACCCACCATTTGTGTGTGTGTGTGTGTGTATATATATATATATATATATATATATATATATATATATATATATATATATATATATATATATAATAGTAAAATAAGTACTAGTGTGTAGTTATTTATAAAAGTTTATATAACTTTGTGTATTTTTTTACTATTTTTATATCTAAACTACTAAGTTTATTTTTAAAAATTAACAATTTAGTTATTATATTTAAATATTTCTATTATTTTATATTTTAGTATCACTAATGAATTTTATTATTTAATTATGTGTAAGTAATTTAAATATTATTTTTTAAAAAAAAATAATAAGATGATAAGTGGTAGGTACCCGTAGTGGGCATCCGCACCCGGTGGTGGTGGGTGTGGATTTTGAAAAAGTTCACTCGATGCGAGTTGGGGTGGGGGTGAGTGGAGAAAATATAGATAGATCAGGTGATGGATGTAGCCCACCCTGACCCACCCCGACCTATTGTCATCCCTAGATAGGTGTCTTTGTTGCCGTTGCCGTTGCCGTTTGGCTCGCCAATGAACGCCGTGAAGTCATATGTTGTTTAATTGATAAAGTATATACCCATGCATCAATGGTGGTGTCATGTGTATTTTGCATATTTGGTAATAAAGTAAAAAATTGTCAACCAAATAATGTATATAACTTTCATTCTCATTCCTTATGTTTGTTTTTCAGGCACGGATACGTTTGAGAGACTAGGGTCGTTTGGGCTAACGGCGAACTTCACGGTGTTCTTGCTCAATGTGTTTCACTTGAACATAGTCTCAGCTTCCAACATGCTGAACATTTGGTCGAGCATTTCCAACTTCACGCCGTTAATTGGTGCCTTCATCTCTGATGCCTATATCGGCAAATTCTGGACCATTGCCATCGCCTCCTTTGCTCAATTCCTGGTAAAACTCTTTTTTTTTTTTTTTTTTCTCCCTCCTTTTTTTAAAATAATATTTTAAATTTTAAATTAATAAAATACAATGATTTTTAGTCCAAGAAAAAAACTGGGTTTATTTCAATTCTTTACTTTTCATTTTTTCTACAAAAAAAGAAACTTTTTTCGGTTAATAAATGTACTTTGAATCTTATTTAATTATATAAGTAATAGGACCTGTATTCTAGGCACACTAGAATTCATTCTCCCTCGTCCTATATTATTAGGAATATTACCATTATATTTACGACCGCACAGGTTTAGCTCACTAGTTCAGTATGCAATATTTGAAAGAAGAAATTAAGGTTCGAACATTGACAACGATAGTGGTTGGCAGATCCTTTGTGCGCACCAACATTTAATCGTGGTTGAAAAAATCGAGGAGCGCCTAGGCGCCCGTGTATTTTTTATTTTTATTTTTATTTTTAAAAAAATTGTTTAAATTTTTAAAAATTTTTAAGACTTGCTAATTATAAACTATTTAATACTTCAATAGTTAATACTAGAATATTAAATATTAACCTAAAAAAGGTCTATAGTTTGAACAATTTAGGGCTGTTTTGCTCAAAACGATGTAATTTTGATTGGAATAACTCATTTAAAAAAAAAAATGGAACAATAGTTAATTGGCCGACTAGTCAACCTAGTCGGTACCTAAGCGGCCTAATCTGTGCCTAGGCGACCTAGTCGGTGCCTAGGAGGCCTAGTCGGTCAGTGCCTAGGCGGCCTATACGGCACTTAGGCGCCCTAGTCGGCCAGCCACCTAGACCACCGATTATGGTGATATGCTAGGCGGCCGTCCAGCGCCTAGGTGCTGATTAATCGGTGCCTAGGCAGGATTTTTGCAGCATTGTTAATAACCCATGCATTATCCTAAGAATCATGGCAAAACAACAAATTGTGAATAATATTTAGGTGATTGGTCAAATCTAATGCAGAATTCATGGAATAATGAAGTGTGATTTGTGAATATAGGAATATTAATTACCAAAGAAAGTGGAATACTATGCCCTGTTTGGCAACACAAGTTTTAGGAAATTGTATTTGCAAGTACTTGAGAAATTGATAAATTTTTCCTCTCCACGAAAACCCACTTCTATGGAATACATTTGTCTTTTGTTTCACAACAAGATGAGTTTAACCTGAGTACAAAACACTTAAACAAGCTAAGCAAACAACCATCTATTTATGGTAATAACAAACAACCTTTCTAGTAGCTTATGTTGTTGCTATATATCCTTTGACACTAAGTGAGACTTCACTTTTAACCATGTATAATATCAATAAATTTTACAGTGATGAGTATAAATATATACTTTTGGAGTTATACCAAGTACTGTCAACTCTTGCTTTCATAATATGTACATGATACAACCCACATGTATGTATTTCATCTGTTTCATTCTAAATAGTCACATTACATTCTTTTACAAAAATCACTCATAAAAATGTGTTGTTATATATTATATCGATATCTTTATTAATTAATTTGTAGTAGGGTTGATTGATTAATAGATAGTTAAATACCCAAAAAAATCCAATACAATTATAACTCATCATCATGAAAATTTAGAGGTGATTTTAATATAGAAAATTAACAATTTTTTAAATATAATATTTATTATTTTTAGTTGTCAAATTTGATTGAAATTTGGATTCTTTTACATTTAAGCTTTTGAAAATATATATTAATAGGGATAATTCCCCGGGCATCGTGCCTATACGGTGATCGGTCACGGACCCCAGTACGAGATCGATCCGGTCCGACCATCGCCGACCTCCTTAGCATGCCTTCCCGACCACCTGATGCTCACTGGGTTTCGCTAGGGGAGGGATTCGGAAATGACTCCACAACCTCGGGAGAATCCACCTTTTTAGGTTGGACTGACCATCGCGTGCCTCTTAGCATGACACCGTGCGCTCAGTAACATCATGACACGCGGTCAGGGGCCGTGCATGGTGTCCACGTGCCCAACATGCCGCCGACCCAGAATTTGTCCCCTAGCGACTGCTATAAATACCGCATTTATTGTTGTCAGGGGGACTTTTGGCTATTTCCACATGATAGTTATTAGCTCGGAGACCTCTGACCCATTGTCATGTTGATCGGACTTTATTCCTTAAACCAACAAGCAGATCGGGTTTAGGATCCAAGTTCGGAACCGACCTAGGATCATAGACTGTAGACTATACGCTCCGTATTTACATCATTCATATATGTGTGTATATATATATATATATATATATATATATATATATATATTAAAAGCACATTTATCACAACACAAAATATTAAAAAAAATATATTTCAAAGCATTGGTTCAAATAATCAAATTAGATTATTTGAAGTTTCAAAAATTGGAATTGCATAACCAATGGTCCATTGTTCCATCTCCAAAAGTGGAGCATATTTGCCAACACCCTCTCAGTTGAGTCGGTCCGGTCGCACAAAATTTTTCTTGTACATTTTATTTTTTATATGTAATTTTTAAGCTATTACGGAATAGTATGGATACCCAACACATATATCATTATAATAATTTTAGGTTTTCCTCATCACCTAAATGCATATCATCATCTTAATTTGACAAGGCACACATGACGTATGACACATAAATATATTTCAAAAAATGCCCCATATAATTTATGATTCATTAATTTCATGGCCCCATATTGTTATCTTTTTCACTAAATTGTGGATTTGTCGCTTGAGATGATTTTGTTGGTGTTTGCCATTTTCACACAGGGAATGGTGACGATGACCACCATAGTCTCCCGCCCGGGGATGCTTCCACCGCCATGCACGGTGGGCAGTCCGCAATGCGAGGGCCCGACCCGTTCTCAGCTGGGCTATCTCATAATGGGGATGGGCTTCCTGTCCATCGGCACCGGCGGAATCCGGCCGTGCAGCATCCCGTTCGGCGTGGACCAGTTCGACTCGACGACGCCGGAAGGCCGGAAAGGCATCACCAGCTTCTTCAACTGGTACTACATGTCGATGACGGTGGTGCTCATAATCTGCCTCACGGTGGCGGTTTATATCCAGGAAAACGTGAGCTGGGTGATCGGGTTCGGGATCCCCACCGGGCTCATGGTCATCGGGATCGGGCTGTTCTTTCTCGGCATGCGCCGCTACGTTCGTGTGAAGCCGGAAGGGAGCGTGTTTTCCAGTGTAGCTCGGGTGTTGGTGGCGGCTTATAGGAAGCGCAGAGTTAGGCTCCCGGAGGATGGTGCCGCCGCCGGTGTTTATTATGATCCGCCGCTGCCGCCCGGCTCGACTAAGCTTCCACTCACCAAGGATTACGGGTAATATAATATAATGCTTCTAAACTATATATTATTGATAATATTATATGGAATTGATAGTGTAAATTAGACTAGTATACTAGGGTTGTCTTTACACTACATAGGTGATGCCAAAGGTTCCTGAGCTAGGTAGAGGTATATAAAAATTGTCAAAAGTCTCCCTCATATCGTAATTAATGCAGAATTTATAGTCAGTGGAACACTGGTCCTACAGAAACGGCACGTAGAACACATGTAGAGAGTGAGATTGGCGGCCCAAACTGATCCACACACGTGCTCAAAGCCATGGAGTCCACTATCGTTGTATTCAACTGGTGCTCCAAGTACTTAAGGTTGGGTGCTCAGTCCCGACCTAAAGTGGTCGGGGCAATGCAATCGGCCCTGATCTTCAGTCGGTTAGAGGCGCACTCCCGGCCTGATGTTGAGGTTGGGGAGACGCTTACTCGGGTCGGTCCTGATCGGATCGAGCTCGGCTCAAGTAATGGTTTCGATACGGGTCAGTACAGGCTATGACATGGTTGGGAATAATCCCTATCAATAGGAATATAATAGAAGTGATGGAAAGATGTTATGTTCTTAATTATTTGTTGGTTAGGGTATAGTTGGTTGATTAAGATAGTACTTCGAGACAATTATGCAACTTTATTTAAATACGGAGTCCGGTGTAAGCATAAGCTAGCCAACTAAACGAACTCTTGTAAGGTAAATTGAACTGATTGACCAACTATTGTAAGGTAGGTCGAATTAATTCTACTCCTATAAGTTATATACAAGATAAGTTGAACTAATTGATTGATTCTTGTAATGATTGACAAATAATTGTTGTAAACTAAAAAAGTGGAACCAATTGGCATTATTGTTATTTCGTGTTGTTCAGGTTCTTAAGCAAAGCAGCGGTAGTAATGGACGGAGATGTGACCGGCGACGGAAAATGCAGAAACCGGTGGAGGCTATGCAGCATTCAAGAAACAGAAGAAGTGAAATGCATAGCGCGAGTGATCCCAATCTGGCCGGCCGGAATCGCCTGCTCACTCGCCATAGTCCAGCAGATCACCTTCACAGTCAACCAAGCTCGCCAAATGAACCGCCACCTCGGCCGCCGCTTCCAAATCCCGGCCGGCTCCCTCTTCGTCGTCTCCCTCCTCACCATCTCGCTCTGGCTCCCCTTCTACGACCGCGTCCTCGTCCCGTGGGCCCGGAAGCGCACGCGCATAATCGGCGGCATCACGATTCTCCAGAGGATGGGCATCGGGCTGGGTTTCTCGATTCTCGCCATGGCGGTGGCGGGTTCCGTCGAGATCAAACGACGCGCCGCCGCGAACGGCGGCGCGCCGCCCCTCTCCGTGGCGTGGCTGTTCCCGCAGCTCATGGTGATGGGCTTCGCCGAGGCGTTCAACATCCTCGGACAGATCGAGTTCTACAACAAGGAGTTCCCGGAGAACATGATCAGCATCGGAAACTCCCTGACCTCCGTCACGTGGGGCGTCGCCGGTTACGTGAGCACCATACTGGTCAACACCGTGCACAAGACCACGGGGGTCCACGGCCGGCCGGACTGGCTAAACGACGACATTAACGCCGGCAGGCTGGAAAATTTCTACTTTGTTATCGCCGGCATGGGAGCTGTGAATTTAGTGTACTTTGTGCTCGTTGCTCGGAGATACCGCTACAAGAGCAAAGTGTGGGTTGATGATGATGATGAGAATGGCGATAATGGTGACCTAAAAGTGTAATAATAGTAGTGTGAGTGAATATCCATGCTTTTACTATAAACACATAATAATAAAGAAAAGCATGAAGGTTAGGTTATGAAGAAATCTAGTTATAATTTTGTGATGATTTAGTGACTTAATTGTAACTTTTTAATTTTACAATATTGATTAGATGAGTGATAATATCTGAATTCAAATCTAATGCCCAAAAATGAAATGTGTTTCTAGTTTCTTGCTTTTCTTTTTTGGGTGTGTCTTTAGGATTTCTTGTATTACAATACTAATGTTGGTTTTTGGGTTTTCGAGCCCAAGGAGGTTCAACACAACCTTTGGTTGATGGATTTACCTTTCTCAAAAAGTGATCGCAAAGATGGATAATCAAGTCTCTAAGGGGGTGTATTCAATCATGACTTTCATAGAGTTTTAAAGACTTTTATGAACTTTAAAAGTTTGGAGGTATTCAATTCAAACTTTTAGAGAGTCTTTAAAAGTCAGGCGGTATTCAATCAAGATTTTTAAAGAGTCTTTAAAAGTCGTGTGGTATTCGATTAAGACTTTTAAAGAGTATTTAAAAGTCATGTGGTATTCAAAAAGTTATGAACTTTTGTAAACTTTTTAATTTTAAGACTTTTGTAGACTTTTCCTGGTCTAATATAAATAGTTGAAATCCAACCATCAACCCCAAGATTTCAAAATTTTATTTCTAACAACTTTGAATGTTTTCTCTCTCTCTATTTAAACTTTATTTTTTCCATATTTAAATTTTATAAACCTATCTAAATTCAATAAAATTATTTTTTTCTTCATTATCCTATATTTTCCTCATACCTAAACTCTACCAATTTTTCTCTCTCTCCTAAACTTTACAATCTTTATCTAAAAATTCAAAATAATATTATTTCTATTTCATTATTATTGCTTGTTTATATTGATTTTTATTTTTTATATGAATTTTTTATCCCTAACTTTCTCTAATTCTCCCTAAATACATGAACAAATCAAAATTTTCATCCTCAAATTTTAGTATATGTTTCATAATATTCATATAAATATTTATATATTTTGATTTTTTTATTATGTTTATATTCGTAATATATATATTAACAACATGTTACTACGAATAGCGAACTACTATTCGCAACAACAATTTGGGGTTGCAAACAGTAACACCTTGTTGTTCACAGTCTCAAATTACTATTGCAAATAATAGCTCTTTGCAGGAAGCCTAGCAATATATCAAGTATAATTTTTTATATATATTATTTTTTTGAAAACTTGTATATATATTATTAATATTAGATTTTTATTTTTTTATTTTTTTATTTTTTATTTATGCAACTTGTAATTATATTTTTAAATATTTTATTTGATTAATTCTTTTATTATAAATTTTATTGTTCAATATTGTTATGAATTTCTAATGAAATAGTTTTTTTTGTTGATGTTTATTAATAATATATATAAGTAATTAGCATTTTTTTTTTTGAAGAATAAGTAATTAGCATATAAGTCTCAGCATACTATGGATAAAAATAATAATGTTGAGAATGTTGATATGGGTGAAGAACTATATAATAAGAGCATTCAAAAATAATATAATAAGAAAAATTTTATGATATATTATAAATGTTTTGTAAGAAAATTATAAATGATAAGAATAAAAATCATTGAATGTTTGTAAGGATGTATTCAATTTAGAATTTCAATGACTTTTGTAGACTTTTTAAAATAAAAAGTCGATAAAAGTCTATGAATGTTTTTTATATAGACTTTTATAGAGTCTTATAAAGTTTTAAAAAGTTTTGAACGACTCTATGAAAGTCAATCAAAGTTTATTAAAATCTATCATTTTAAAAGTCTTTAAAACTCTACAAAAGTCATGATTGAATACACCCCCCTAAGTGTGTGTGTTTATTTTTTGGGCATGAACTCCCCCCCCTTTCAAGTGTGGAGGGGGCCTTTATATAGCAGGCTCCCCTCCATACGAATTGAAGTACATTGATTATTGCTTTCAAGGCTATTTACACTACCAGACCGTTCGGTCGCTGTTACCGAGTCGACCAACGGCTCTTTGGCCTCTTAACGACCCCTTTGATCGAATCCTCTTGAATGCCGCATTGAATGTTCCTTCAACGGCTCTTGGACCGACTTGAATGCTTCTTACTGACCTCTGGGCCGAGTCTCCTTCCTTGCTTGGGCCCGGGCCGACCCTGGACTCGGCCCAGGCCCTCATCGGGCTTCTTCTTTTACTGACTCTTATCTTCTATCTTGGGCTTTTTCTCTCTTGGGCCCCTCTCTCGTGGGCCCCTCTTCTTGGGCCGGGATCCTCACCCCATCAACTAAATTACTCATAATTATTTATATATAAAAATCATATACCATTGTATCTACGATATAAATTAGAGTGAGGTAAGAGTTTAAAGTTACATGACTAATATATAGATAAAAAGATGAGGATGTATTGGTTGAGTTAGTACAATGTCATTCCATTAATTTGATGCGGGTCAGAGTTGAAGTAATTATTAAAAACACAAGTAGTAGAAGACTAGCTAATTGGCTAATGACATGACAACTATTGGTAAGTGAACTTGACATGGGGATTCGTAACATGGAGAATGGTGGTTAGTCAATCTATGAGGCAGTCTCATAAGTCAACACATTAGTCTTAGCCTCTATCTATATATTCTGCAACCTTGGAAAGGTTAGACTTCTCCCGACTGACCTATTCAATCATGTAAGTATCTCTAGACTTGTTTTACTAGGTTTTATTGCGCGAATTATTGGGTTAGTTAGATTGTCATATAACCCTATCATGTGTAATAATTAAACTATAATAATGCTATGTTTGGCAGAGCTTATTTAGGAGCTTATAGCTTATTTTAAGCTACTAATAAGCTATAAGCCCTGTTTAGTAAAGTTTCCAAAATAAGCTAGTAGCTTCTTAATTTTTTTTTCATCTTTGTCCTTATTATTTTAAAGAAATGACATTCTTTAACCTTCCCAATTAAAATCATTTTATCTTCTCCTTTATCCGCAACTTTTACCGCAATTATTATTATTATTATTATTATTATTATTATTATTATTATTATTATTATTATTATTATTATTATTATGAGATGAAGGAGATTCACACTAATATTGCTACATCATTATAGGATGCTAGATCATGATTATGCTAATAATTTTATTTTAAAATGTTAATTTTTTTGAAGACAAAAATGTTAAATTTTAATATGTAAAAAAACTAATTTAAATTTTATGAAAATGTCTTTTTTTTGTCTTTTTACATTTATCAGCTTATAAAAAGCTAATTTTACCAAACACTTTTCAGCATAAAAGCTAGTTTAACAGCTATTTAGTTTTCAGCTCCTAACTTATAACTTTTCAGCTTTCAGCTCCTTTTAAACTTTCAGCTAGGTTTGCCAAACATAGCCTAAATAGACTAAGGGTGCGTTTGGAAACCTGGAAAATGGCTTCCGGAAAATGTTTTCCGAGTTTTCAGTGTTTGGCAAGAGGGAGGAAAATGAGGTCAATGGAAAATGAAGCATTAGTCAAAGGAAAATAGATATGTTTTAGGGGAAAATAACTTCCCTTTTTTTTTTGGGAAGTCATTTTCCCAGGGATGCACATGCAAAATTTTTTGAGTCTAATTTTTTGCGGGCTTTTGCGAGTCGGCCCACCAAACCCGAAAGCTATGGTTCGTGCAACTAAAGTCCGTCCCATGCGGGTTGACGGGTCCCCCTTTTTTTGTTTTTTTTTTTAATTTAAAGTTAAAAAAATAAAGTCCTACAAATAATATTAATTTTTTCGTATTAAAAAAAAGTTACATTTTTTTAAATGTTAATATTGTGTGTGTGTGTATCAAAAGAGTGCTATTCACTAAAGAATTTTATCAAAAGTATCAAACAATTAAAATTTTGAGTTATTCAGTCCTTTTCATTTTCTTACTCATTTTCTGAAAAATGAACCAAATACATGAAGACAGTTTTCCGTTGCGTAGCCAAACACCAGAAAGGAAAATGCTTTCTGAAAATGACTCATTTTTCAGAAAACATTTTCCGGAAGTCATTTTCCGAGTTTCCAAATGCACCCTAATTGTGAGTTCTAAGCATTAGAAATGAGTGCATTAAGCATTAGATCTTGTGCATTAAACTCAACCAAGAAAATGTTGATAATAATTAAATTCATGATGTTTTGATAGAATCATACTTTAACCACTTTACAACAGCTTTTGGGTGTTTAAAGAATTCTTTTGCATCTGGTACAAGACAACTTGGCTTAAGGCATTCAACAAATTTCTAATTTGTAGCTAGTCTTGTAATCATTCTTATTTAATTAAAAAAAAAAAAAGTTTTTGCCCTCATGTTTTTCCTTTCTTTATACATTCACATGATGCTAGCGCTTAATTAGTTGATGAGTTATCAAATGCTTTAGCACCAACTTAACCCAAAACATTTATAAAAAAACAATATGCCCACTATGATATAATGTGTCAAAAACTTTATAATCGAGTGATATAAATTTATACCTTTAAATAAAAAAAGTATAAATTTAACTTCGAAAAAATTCAAATATAATTTAACAAATACTACGTAATAATATGCTAACACATTATCTTAATCTGAACAATTAATGAAAATGAGAGTTTAGGAAAAGGGATAATGCCCAAAATAGCTTATTGAATATGTCAGAATTCTTAAATTTGTTCTCGACTATTAATTCATTCAAAATAGTTTTATTTTTATTTTTTATAGAATATTTACTCAATTTAGTCCTTTGTTACTTACATTGAAAGATTAAATATAAATAAATTTACATAGCTACTCCATTCTTACGTGTCATGTTTCGATTTATTCAAAAGAGAGAGAGAGAGAGAGAGAGAGAATTGGTCCACAACTTTTATTACTATCTTCAATAAGAGGTTTATACCATGAGAGTAGTGTCATGTTTGGTTCATGGAATATGTTAAGAATGACATGGAATAACATTTTTTGGAATAGACCTATTCCATTATTTGGTTTGGTCATTTTGTCATGAGAATAACATTCCTTGAAATGAGCTATTACCTTTGCAATGAGAATAGTCATTCCTAAGGGGCATTGGTATTAGTTATTCTCATGCTCTTGGAATAGCTTTTATATCACAAATATAAAATATACCATTTGCACATTATTTAATATTTATATTTAATTAATAAATAGAATGTATTCTATAAATGTATAGATTTAATTTATTATCATTTTTATCTATCAATAAGTATATATATTTAAATAAATTACACACACACACATAAATAATAATAATAATAATAATAATAACAATAATTAATAATAATAATAATAATAATAATAATTATTATTATTATTATTATTGTTGTTGTTGTTGTTGTTATTGCTGTTGCTGTTGTGGTACCGGTAGTCACTAGTACAGAAACAGTCATACGCGTCCAAGCAAATGTACAATACGCGTCCAAAGTTGCTTGAACATGTATGTAAGAGACGCAGATTATATTGTACAGAAGATCGGATATTGCAGTTCCGTTAGTTTGTTTTTTTTTTGTTTTTTGTTTTTTGTTTTTTGTTTTTTGTTTTTTGTTTTTTTTTTTTGTTTTAATGTTGCGGCAGTCAACAGTGATTTTCGGCAATTGTCGGTAGTCAACTCAATAATTTATCCGTAACCTGTTGGTTACCGGTAATTAGGCTTAAAAGGATCTAATTACACTTTTTTAAACTTGGAGGGCTTAACCGCACTTTTATCTATAGTTCAAGGGTCTATTTGATACTTATATAAAAAAAAAAAAAATTATTAACATTAAATAAATACGTAATTATGTGTAAGGAATTCACTGTATCTCCTTTTCCACGTCACATAATTTGACTAATGATCATAAATGGGAGTGCATGTCCCATCCCACTTTATTATACCCCCACATTTATAATCTGTCACATAAAATTTTTTGGTGATCTCATAATAATAATAATAATAATATACATATATATATATATATATATATATATATATATATATATATATGGGCAGCCTTCATTTGTTTGTATGCAGAATAACTAAAATATCACAATATATTTGAACCAAGAAAACATTGGTCCAAGTGAGAAGACTACGGTGACTTCAGTATGAGATTGTGAATTGATTGAATTCCATGTGTATCAGAATTAAGTATATAACATCCTTTATATAATAAAGCTATATAGTTTGGGAAATAATTAATGTTACAATTAATGTCACAACATCCTTTATTATTAAAAAAAAAATACAATATTTAAAAAATAAAATAGCTATATATTATATAATCATATAAAAAATGTGTTCAATTAGAGTTTAAATTTACACATACAAAATTTAAAATTTGCTTTTCAAATGTAATTATCTTAGTTATTATTTGTATTGTGAAAATTATAATATAGATGAAATACAATTAAGAATAAATCAATGTAATTATGTAAATTATCTCTAAGTTTATTTGAATATGCACATAATTATAGATTATATTAACCATACAAAATTTTAATTTTAATTTTAATTGTAATTTTGTATTCTATAAAAATAATAAATACTTGACCAATGGAAACTCAAAAATATTATTATATTAAATAATTTAAAATATTTTAGTTTTTCTATTTTTTATTTATATTTATAATAACATAATTTTTTCCGTGCATCGCGCGGGTGAATTACTAGTATAAATAATAAATATACACTTTAATTATCAAAACTTATATTTTTGTGTCACTCGAATAAAGAGTTTATAGTTTATATGTTGCTTGAAACCCATTATATATATATATATATATATATATATATATATATATATATATATGAAAGAGGTGATTATCATCAACTTAAGCGACATTTAGGGTTTGAATATAATCTCACACCACTCGATAAAAAAGCCTATAATTATATGTTATTTGGAACCCATCAAGGGACGTGTTGAGTATAATATATAATATTCATATTGAATAAAATATTCTATAGGTCCAGTGAAAGACTTCATCGATTAAAAGAATATTGATAAGAATTAAATGCATGACTCCAAGACGTTAGTTTAGTGGATGTGAAATCTCACTTAAGACTTACTCCCAGTGACATAATGGGTCGGGGTTTGACATCTATCACGAACATTGAGAGTTTGGATTTGGATTGTGCTCTTTGTGCGTAGCAAAATTAAGTTTGCTAAATCAAACTTGTGACATTTAGATAGACACTCTTAAAAGAGGGGTATCGAAAGGGTATGCATATATTGACATTTGACCTTTCACTATTTGTTGCACTTATAAATGAAAAGTAATCACCAACTAATTCATTGCTATGGAAATTAAATAGTTTTCTGAATTATCTATTCTCTTATCCTGACACAATAAATAGCACCAAATTAAAGCTCAAATAATTCAATCACTCATCCAAAATGGAGTTGGAGGATGAGAAGAAGGATGGCAAGGTGAACAGCTCTTCCCAGCTTGCTTTCTGCATTAAATGGCCGCCGATCTCATCATCATCATCTCCTTCACCGCCTCCGCCGGAATCACTTTCCGGCGATGTAAAGCACGGCGGCGATGTAAAGCACGGTGGATGGAAAACCATGCCTTTCATCCTAGGTTTCTTTCTCTTCCTTCTTCCATATATTTCCCTTATCCTATGCCTCCTCCATGCCGCTATTTCTTATTGGATTGTATCGAATATTGTCAAACACTTGCTTCTATTTTTACCCCACACAATCAGATCATGCATAATTGTAGTTGGTAAAAAAAATACGGGTAATGATTGATACCTTAGACGTACTGTCTGCACTTGTTTTCACCGTACATAATACAACCAAGCTATGCATAATCATAGTTGGTACAAAAGATACAAGTTCCGATTAATACTTCAGAAAAATCTTTACATATTTGTCTAATTATATTTGACACAAAAGATATTCGTGCTAATTGACACCTTAGGAATATTGTCTGTACTTTTCTTTCACTGTACCTGATATAATCAAGTTATGCATAGTCGTAACTGATGCAAAAAGTACAAATACAGATTAATACTTCAGAAAATTCTTTAAATATTTGTCTCAACTTAAAGTCTTTTTTTTTTTTTTTTTTTTTTTTGCATAGTTATTATCTGTACAAAATATAAAATATTTGCCTCAACTTAAAGTTTTTAATTTTTTTTTTTTAAATTCTTGAGTGAAAAAGGTAAAGGCCCTGTTTGGTAAAATGGCTGTTAGCTGATAGTTGTTAACTGTTAGTTGATTGTGTTAATTAGAGGGTATAAATAGTTGATAACTTTAACTGATTATAAAAAAGTGTTTGGTAAATTAGCTGATAGCTGTTTAGTATAATTTTTTTTCTCAAAAAGCTAATTGAAAAAGTTACTTGGAATAGCTTTTTGAATTTTAGCATTTTTGAGTTGCAAAAAGCTAATTAACTAAACATTTCTATTGATATTTTAACTAAATCAAACAATTAATAGTGGTCAAATAAGCCAAAATTGACCTATAGGCCAATTTTTTACCAAACAGAGCCAAAATGTCTCGCTCTGATTCCCACTACATTTGACCCTAAGTCCTACGAAGATTGTAAAGGAATTAAATCACAGTGAATCAGTAACTCTTTAGGTGAAAAGATTAGTGTTTGGTGCTTACAAAGACAGAGTATATCAAATATAATTAACTTTTAATAAGTTGTGAGTGAAACATATCCATAAAGCATTAATTAAATTTGGATAGGAGTCGCCGTTGCCGTTGCCGTTTGGCTCGCCAACGAACGTTGTCATACGTTTGAGTGAAGTCATACGTTGTTTAATTGGTAATTGCTGACAGTGGTAAATTAAAGTATATATGCATAATGCATGCATCAATGGTGGTGTCATTAAGGGTGTGTTTGGTTGGAATATGGGAATCAAAATCGGAATAGGAATCAAATATTTGGCAATTGAAATGAATTTTTGTAAAAATATTTCGCATAATTGGTAATAATGTGAAATTAGAATGATTATCAATATTGATATTTGGTTAGATATGACCTTATAATCAGTATAAAAGTTTTAAATATACAAAAATAAAAAATCAATGCAATTGATCTTGATGATAAAGTGAGTAGACAATACAGTGAGAAAATAAATGAAGTGAGGAGGTGACGAAATGAGAGGGATCGGATAATGCTGAATTAATAGAATGAATACCTTATTGAAATTAAGTAATGAGTTCTGTAATTATTGGAGTAACTAATAATCAAATCTTGTATATATCTACGTTTTAAAAAGTTGTCAACCATATATGACTTTCATTACTTATGTCTAACCCATGAACCAAACAAACCCTAATTTTGTTTGTTTTGCAGGCAATGAGACGTTTGAGAGACTGGCGTCGTTTGGGCTAACGGCGAACTTCACGGTGTTCTTGCTCACAGTGTTTCACTTGAATATAGTCTCAGCTTCCAACATGATGAACATTTGGGCAAGCATTTCCAACTTCACGCCGTTAATTGGTGCCTTCATCTCTGATTCCTATATAGGCAAATTCTGGACCATTGCCATATCCTCCTTTGCTCAATTCCTGGTAAAACTCTTCTTTTAGACGCATTAAAATTCATTTTCTCTCACTTATATTATTAAAAATATTACCATTTACCATTCTGGTCGGGACTCTTTGTATCTTTATAAATACATATCTACATTATATACTTTATATAACCTAATGGTGATTAATAGTTGTGAACTAAAATATTAGTAGAGCTAATTTCACCAGAGGTTCTTTGTCTTTCCCAGACTATCGTTTTTGACATTTAACATTCCAAACTATTTTTTTTTTTTTGGACAATTTTAGTCATTCTCATGACTTTTTCTATTTTTAGTAAGGGCATTTTTGTCTTTTCATATTTTTCTTTTACTATTTTTCCAGTTTCAACCGTTTGAATTGGTTTATGACTTTAGGTAACCATATTTTTCAACCAGTTTTTAGTAAAGTCCTAAACCAATTAAACCGATTGAAACTGAAAAAATAACAAAAGAAAAATATGAAGAGACAAAAATACCCTTACTACAAATAGGAAAAGTCATGAGAATGACTAAAAGTGTCCAAAAAATAATAGTCCGTAATGTTAAATGACAAAAACGATAGTATTGCCACCAAAGACAAGGAATCTCTAGTGGAATTAACTCATATTGGTATTATAAAATTTTGAAACATGTAACCAACCTTAAACAAACACATGCATTATCCTAAGAATCATGGCAAAACAACAAATTGTGATTAATATTTAGGTGATTGGTCAAATCTATTGCAGAATTCATGGAATAATTGAGTATGAATATAGAAATATTAATTACCAAAGAAAGTGGAATATTATGCCCTGTTTGGCAACACAAGTTTTAGGAAATTGTATTTGCAGTACTTCAGAAATTGATAAATTTCTCCTCTCCACGAAAACCCACTTCTATAGAATACATTTGTCTTTTGTTTCACAAGATCGATGAGTTTAACCTGAGTACTAAACATTTAAACAAGCTAAGCGAACAACCATGTAGTTATGGTAATAACAAACAACCTTTCTTTTCTCCGATTAAAGTTGAATCTCTAACCCTCAAGAACCCCACATCCTGACCCGACAAAATATTTGGGAGGATGTAAATTACGGTGACTCAATGACACAAGAAATTTGTCCACTTTAAACATAATCTCTACAGTGTCGCTATCGAAGTTTAAGCTTTGGTCTCTTCTCTCAAATATACCTACTGAACCAGAGCTAAGTCCGGACTATAAACCACCTTTATAGTAGCTTATGTTGTTGCTATATATCCATTGACACTAAGTGGGACTTCACTTTTGACCATGTATAATAATGATACATTTTATAGTGATGAGTATACATTTGACTAGTTAATTAGTTGGACGGACCAATCTAGCTGAGTCATAAAATTTATTGTATGATTAGTCCTGTTTTATGCGCAATACACAAAAATATATATCTAATATTTATATTTTTTTTAAATAACAAACAAATAATCTTTTCTAATTAAAATCTATATGAAATCAAATTTATTTATTATATTAATCCAATATATAATGTCTACAAATATTATTATCATTAAAGAATAAAAAAAAAAATGTATGGTGGATGCATGTACATGGTAACAATAATGGAAAAGATAACGGAAGTTATAATGGTAGAGGTATTTTTGTCCCAAAAAATTATATAGTACAACTCTAAAAGCATAATGTACAAAATGATTAACACTAAAAAGTAAAAACAGCCTAAAAAGTCAATACTCCACTACCGGGGTTCAATCCTATGACCTTCGCCATAGAAATGTCATCTTAGCACAAGGTGTTTGGCATGTTTTTAGATTAGAATTAAAATTTGATATATATATATATATATATCTTTTTTTTTTTTTTTGAGATTATTTGGTGATATAAGTTGATTTTGTTGGTGTTTGTCATTTTCAATATAATTCAAATACTCATATGTTGTTGACAGGGAATGGTGACGTTGACCACCATAGCCTCCCGCCGGGGGATGCGTCCACCGCCATGCACGGCGGGCGGCAGTCCGCAATGCGAGGGCCCGACCCGTTCCCAGCTGGGCTATCTCATAATGGGGCTGGGCTTCCTGTCCATCGGCACCGGCGGAATACGGCCGTGCAGCATCCCGTTCGGCGTGGACCAGTTCGACTCGTCGACGCCGGAGGGACGGAAAGGCATCACCAGCTTCTTCAACTGGTACTACATGTCCTTCACGGTGGTGCTCATAATCTGCATGACGGTGGTGGTTTATATCCAGGACAATTTGAGCTGGGTGATCGGGTTCGGGATCCCCACCGGGCTCATGGTCATCGGGATCGGGCTATTCTTTCTCGGCATGCGCCGCTACGTTCGTGTGAAGCCGGAAGGGAGCGTCTTTTCCGGTGTAGCTCGGGTGGCGGTGGCGGCTTATAGGAAGCGCAGAGTTAGGCTCCCGGCGAATGATAGTGGCGCCGCCGCCGGTGTTTATTACAATCCGCCGCTGCCGCCCGGCTCCGCCGCTACTAAGCTTCCCCTCACCAAGGATTACGGGTATAGTAATATAATATAAATATATAATGCTTAGCTTTAATTCTAAACTATATATATTATTGATAATATTATATGGAATTGATAGTGTAAAGTAGACTAGTATACTAGATAGGTTGGGTTGTGTTTACACTATATTGGAATAGAGGTGATAGAAAGATGCTATATTCTTAATTATTTTTTTATTAGACCACAAAATGTTCTAAACGTGAGATATTAATTAAATCCATACTATATCCAGACTAGCTGTATTTTGAATTAGTTATAATTGATCAAGTACAAATAAAACGTAATGGAGATGATAAAAGGGTGAATGAGAAGTAGTCATGTTTCAAGTAGGTTGCCAATGTGATATTCTCTAGTTAGTTGGTATAGTTACCTTGGTTGATTGATTAAGATAGTACTCCGAGACAATTATGCAGCTTTATGTCTCCGGTGTAAGCATAAGCTAGCTAGCGAGCTAGACGAACTCTTCTTAGGGGGTAAATTGAACTGATTGATCGACTCTTGTAATTTAGGTTATGTAGTACTAATTGACCGACTCTTATAAGATAATATTGAAGTGATTGACGGACTCTTGTAAGATACGTTGAAGTGATTAACCAACTATTGTAAAGTAGGTCGAACTAATTGATGACTTGGCCACTCTTATAACATAAGTTGAACTGATTAACTGATCCTTATAAGATATATTATATACAGATTGATGGACTCAAACCTTGGTCATTTTTTCTAAATTAGACCAACGTAACTGAAGTGTCCATGCGGGCCAATTGACATTATTGTTATTTGGTGTTCTGCAGGTTCTTAAACAAAGCAGCGGTGGTAGTAATTGAAGAAGATTTGACCGGCGACGGAAAATGCAGAAACCGGTGGAGGCTATGCAGCATTCAAGAAACAGAAGAAGTGAAATGCATAGTGCGAGTAATCCCAATCTGGCCGGCCGGAATCGCCTGCTCGCTCGCCATAATTCAGCAGGGCACCTTCACAATCAACCAAGCTCTCCAAATGAACCGCCACCTCGGCCGCCGTTTCCAAATCCCGGCCGGCTCCCTCTTCGTCGTCTCCCTCCTCACCATCGCGGTCTTGCTCCCCTTCTACGACCGCGTCCTCGTCCCGTGGGCCCGGAAGCGCACGCGCGTCATCGGCGGCATCACCATCCTCCAGAGGATGGGCATCGGCCTGGCCTTCTCGATCCTCGCCATGGCGGTGTCGGGTTTCGTCGAGATCAAGCGACGCGCCGCCGCGAACGGCGGCGCGTCGCCCCTCTCCGTGGCGTGGCTGTTCCCGCAGCTCATGGTGATGGGCTTCGCCGAGGCGTTCAACATCCTGGGACAGATCGAGTTCTACAACAAGGAGTTCCCGGAGAACATGAACAGCATCGGAAACTCACTGGTCTCCGTCACGTGGGGCGTCGCCGGTTACGTGAGCACCATGCTGGTCAACACGGTGCACAAGACCACGGGGGTCCACGGCCGGCCGGACTGGCTAAACGACGACATTAACGCCGGCAGGCTGGAAAATTTCTACTTTGTTATCGCCGGCATGGGAGTCGTGAATTTAGTGTACTTTATGGTCGTTGCTCGGAGATACCGCTACAAGAGCAAAGTGTGGGTTGATGATGATGACGACAATGGCGATAATGGTGACCTAAAAGTGTAATAATAGTAGTGTGAATATTCGTGCTTTTAAACACATAATTAATAATAAAGAAAAGCATGAAGGTTAGGTTATGAAGAAATCTAGTTTATACTTTTGTGATGATTTTGTGACTTAATTGTAACTTTTTAATTTTACAATAATATTGATTAGATGAGTGATATAATATCTGAATTCAAATTTATTGACCAAAAATGAATATAACACATTAAGTATATATACACTATTAAATCATACCTTGCAATTCATGATTTTAAAAATAAATGGAGATGTAGACTGGCTAATTGGCTAATGGCATGACAACTATTGGTAAGTGAAGCTGACATGGGGGCCGGGATTTTTATTCACGGAGAATGGTGGTCAGTCAATCTATGAGGCAGTCCCATAAGTCAATCTTATCCACGGAGAATGGTGGTCAGTCAATCTATGAGGTAGTCCCATATATAAGTCAACTTTATTCACGGAGAATGGTGGTCAGTCAATCTATGAGGCAGTCCCATAAGTCAACTTTATTCACGGAGAATGGTGGTCAATCAATCTATGAGGTAGTCTCATAAGTCAACGCATTAGTCCTAGCCTATATCTGTTATGCAACCTTGGCAAGGTTAGACTTCTCTCTACTGACCTATCAAATCATGTAAGTATCTCCAGACTTGTTTTTCTTGGTTTTATTGCACGAAGTATTAGGTTAGTTAGGTTGTCATATAACTCCATCATATATAATAATTAAACTATATCAAATAGACTAATTGTGAGTTCCAAGCATTAGAAATGAGTGCATTAAGGATACATGATCGAACCTTGATACTCGTAGTGTGAGAGTAGTAACAATACACTCAATGTATGTGGTGGGCTCCATGTGAGCACACCAGACACTAGTCCTCTCACCTAATAGATCGCTGAGTCACTCTGATTTACCACCACTACAAAGCTAATCACGAAGAAATATGAAGACTTAGGGTAAGAGATTTTGCCTTTTGTAGGCAAGAAATGAGTGCACAATTCTTGTGCTACCTTTGTAAACCTTGGGGAATGACATTGATTCATGATTATATATATATTGATTTTGGTGATATATCACTCTTAAGATCATGCTTTCATTACACATCTTTTTTATTTCTTCATCTATCAGCCTAAATATATTTCTTGTTTGCAAAATTGTTGCAACAATATAACGTCCACATCCATTCCTCATTATTTATATATTTCTCTTGTTCTTGGATCTTATTTTCTTTCTCATATTAATTATAGATTAAAAAAAAACAAAAAAAAAAACAAAAAAAAAAAAACAAAAATCAAAAAAAAAAAAAACAAAAAACAAAAAACAAAAAAAAAAAAAAAAAAAAAACAAAAAATTCATTATCCAACTCTATATAAGAGTGTTTATTGGTCTTCTCAATCTAAATAAGCTATGAACAACCCATACTAATTTACTTTATGATAGTCCATTAAAGTAGTGAACTCACGTGTAAATCAATTTTTTTTTTTTTCATTCCTAGTATTTTCAGTCATAATTAATTTTGGGGAAAAAATATTGTGCAAATGGATTACAGCTTGCTAGGTGTTAGGTTATTGTCTGCTGTCGAATGATTATTGATAAATTATTAATCCAATCACAGGCAAAATTAATGACTTTATTAATCAACTTATTCCTACTTTTGGTATCCCATGTATATTAGTGTTAATTGGGCTACACTAATTTTAGTGTGTGGATATGAGCAAGTGAGCAACATTGCAGTCCCATTTAGGCATTTACTGGGGAAAAAAAAAAAAAAAAAAAATTATGCCCTTAGAGGTACTTTGGTTAGTTTTCGGGTGATGGTCATATTTGGTAAATTTTTTTGTTTTGTTTTGAATACTATTGACTGGCCTCCACTAAAACTAGAACTCATAACCTCTCATTTGAGAAAGTCACTTCATGCTGTTTAACCACAAGGTCTTTGGCATCATATTTAGTAATTTAGTTGGCTTATCAGATAATTTTTTGATTTATTTGATCACTATTAGTTGTTTGACTTGGTTAAACATTCAATATAAGTATTTGATTAATTAGTTTTTTTTTTTAACAATTTATTGCTCCAAAATGCTAAAATTCAAAAATTTGCTCAAAGCAACTTTTTCGATCAATTTTTTGAAAAAGTCATTTTGCATGTAATCAGCTAACAACTAATTTATCAAATATATTTCTACAATCAGCTAATGTTATCAACTACTCAAACTCACTAACCTAATCAGCTAATAGCTAACAGCTAATTAACAACTATTTACCAAACACTCCCAATATATTGCACCCAAAAACAAATTACCGAATGGCAATCACGTGTGGAGTTTCGCCCTTTTGTACTCTTGTAGGGGTAGCTCCTTTTGAATTGGACACCAAGTATTGGTCATCTTACTTAAGAAGTTAATTTTACCCTTTCATTGGGGTGACTCATTGTGATCACCAGGTATTGGTCCACCCATTTAAGAAGTCAATTTTATCCTCCTTATAGACACCAGATACTAATTATTCCCGCTTTTAATTCCTTTATAACTTTTATAGGGTCCCCATGAATTTTGCACCAAGTAAAAAAATAATATAAAAAAGTTGACCATGATAAAAGGCGTATCTCACATAATGGTGTAACTGTTGTTCTAGGGTGGGATAATGATATATATTTACATTTTGCTTTTTTGGCAACCATGACTTTTTGTTACTATAATCATTGTTGGTTGAAGGTGTATATCATCTAAGTAATCACACGTTTTATATTTTGAATAATGGAATTAGTGTCGGAGTTACATATGTATATATCAGTAGTTTCAATTGAGACCACTCAAATTATTATTATTATATTTTTAATTTTGAAATAAGATCAAATAGATTATCAAGTTATACGCAAATTTGTAATTGAATTATCCAATTAAAAAAATAATTGCAATTAGATTTTTGAATAATTTAAAATCGTACAATTAAACATAAAATGATATGTAGTGTTCTCAAAAAAAAAAAAAAAAAAAAAAGACATGCAGTGTTAGTTTTTAGTTGACGTGATGGTAACCTTTTAAAATTAATTTGTAATAGATTCTAATAATTTTAAATAAATAAAAATTAAAATTAAATCTCCCACACCACCTCACCCTGGCCACGAAGAATTGGCCTTCATCTCTAAGTAATTTATTTGACTCAATTGCAATTTCGAGTATAATTTCATGACTCATTTTATCTTTATTTAATTTTTTTATTTGTCAGATATTATTAGGTGTATGTACATATATATATCGAAAGCTTTTAAAAATTACACCAATAAAATTAATATAATTGGATTAATATATAATGAAAGTTTGAACATGACAAAAAGGGTATCTCAGATAATGGCGTAATTGTTGTTCCATGGTGAGATAATGATATCTACACTTTGCTTTTTTGGCAACAATGACTTTTATCTAATCATTATTGGTTGAAAATTTATATTATCTAAGTAATCACATATTTTGATATTTTGTATAATGGAGAAAATGGAGTATGAATTAATACGAAAATTATAAGATGCTGATATGTAATTTGTTGATTTATATCAAATAGAAAAAAAAATGTTAAATAAGTCATTTTCTTATACAAATAACTAGTATTTTCATCTGTGCGTTGCATGGAATAGATTTATTATAATACTTTAAAAATATTTGAATCGATAAATAAATATAAATTATAACAACGAAATGCAGTTAATGAAATGGGTTGTATCGATTATGTTCTCTAATGTTATCCTTGCTTGAACTTGAGTAAATAATTACTCAATTACCCGTGCGATGCGTGTGCGATGTGTGTGTCAGGGGCCAAGGCCTTATATGTGCCTTGCATGCACAAGTCATATGCCCTTTTTTCCAAGACAAGGGCATATGCCATTAGGCGTAAGGGCATTTGGCACATCTCAAAAACTTCCTTTTAAACATGAGTATTAGTGGGAGATATAATTCACTTTCTAATTATTGTAGGTGGTATGTTAATTATGCCCATCTTCCAAGCCCAACTTTCAAGGGCATGGTACCATAAATAAAAAAAAAAAAAAGGCATATACCACCAACTTCTGTGATGTCCTAAGTGGGGGAATGATATATTTCACCATTTCATTCATATTGAAAACTTTGATTGGAACATTTATTGGCTTAGCGGTGCACTCAACAAGGTGGCCCAGATGGTGGCCCAAGTTGACTTTTATACTTGGACCCCTGGTGGCTCCACACCCCATCAACAGGACATTGCGGTTTCTTCTGATAGGGATGTGCATTGGCATCACTCGGCGGTAAGACGTTTTCTACTTTCACACATATTTTATAATAACTTGACACTTTGGTGCCACTTTTTATGCTAATTGCTTGTATTTAAACTAATTATACTAATCATTTGCATGATATCTGTATATTACTCATTCGGATATCTGCCGGCCATAATAGAGATGTTTTAGATAGGACATTTGATCTTTCTTTTTTATTCGGGGGATTTTGTCTGTTTCTTGCAAACTTTTTGATCTATAACCTTTTTTCCACTACATTAACGTTCAACTTTTTCCGTTTTAGTAGTTATTGATGCCTTATTTCTTTTGGCATCAATTTTGCTTGGTAGAATTAATACATGACACACTAGTGAGCTGTATAGACCTTTCATTGCGTTGATGCGCTTACATTGATCTGTCTTGCGAGATAGGATTGCTTCCGCTATGTTTCCCTAGCTTATAGGGTTATGACCACTAGTCTTGGTCCATTTTTCCTTTGAATCCATACGGTCAGGCTCCCTGCCATTTCTTTCTTTTCTAGTAGGGGGCACACTTGTACTTGTTTTTACATTTGTTTCTACTTTTTACCTCATCTCGCGTTTTGAGAGAAAGATGATATGATGGTCGTGCTATCTTGCTTGACTTTGTCACTTTGTCAGGTATTTCATTATTTTAAATATTTTTCTATATTACTTATTATATGGAATTAATTTCAAAATGTGTCGTCACAGAAATTAAAATTAATATCTATATTTAATTTCTTACATTGTAGCTTAGTTTGACAATAGTTTTGAGGCGAGTCGGTGATGCTGAGAACGGCATATTGAGGTATTCATACAATATCGTCGTTTTTGTTCTTCTAGCACTCAGCTATGCCTCTCTTGCCATAGTAGGAGGTCATCATGTTGGACTGCTCGCACATATCCTTTGGAGGTGGTAAGATTAGGGCGTAGTGTTGAGTATATTTTTAGTCAATCTGTTCTTATGATGTTGGTGCCGACAGTTCCTAGCATAAGTAAATTGAATGAATGGATATTTTTATGTTTTAGTATTCAGGCATTAAGATACCTGTGCGATGTGCGTGCAATGCGCGTGCGAAGCACGAATAAAATTTTTTATTATATATTTAGATAATAAAATTAAAGATGAAATTATAAACCATTCTAATGTTGAACCAACTTCGGAGCCCATAAAAGCTTAATAGTGTAGGAGTCTTTTGGACGGAAAGTTAAAATGGAGAATTTTGTTTTTATATATAGTATAGATTTGATCACTGAATAAAAAAAAAAAAGTGCATAATTAAATCATTTAGTGTTAATAAAAATTGTGCAATTGCCATTATTTACAAATAAACAATAAGTTTAATTTTCGGTAACCTTTTCCTATGACATGCCACTTTAAAAATAAAATAATATATTTTTAAAAATATTTTAACAAATATAACATATTAACTTTTAAAAATTATAAAATAAGGAGGCGGCACAAGAAGCAGCCACCGCCTCCTTCGTCAAAGGAGGAGGCCACCGCATGGGCCACCTCCATTGTGACTATGGATGAAGGGCGCAATCCCTCCGCTAATCTGGGGGGAAGAAATTTATTAGGACTATGTTATCCATATTAGACTAGGACTATATTATTCGTGTTAGACTAAGATTCTATCTAGTACCTATATATCCGCCCTGTACTCTCAAACACAATTATATTCTCATCAAATTCAAGGATAGTAGTAAGTAAGTGGGAGTTACTAATACAATTATAAAATGAAAGTTTTTAAAAAATAATAATAGTAATAATTTTAAATTAGAGTGACAATATTGTAATCAATTACAAAGAGTAAATACCCAAAATGGTCCCTCGACTATAACTAAATTCACAAATTGGTCCTCGGCTTTCAATTTCAACCAATTAAGTCCTTAACTTTGTAATTTTAACACAATTTGGTCTTCTGTCTATTTGACTGTTTGTTGATTGTGATTTTTGAGGATATATATGTAATTTCATGGCCCATCGTCAGTTTTTTAAGGTTCTGGTTGCATTTTCAGACCGCACTGTTACATTTGAATCCACTGCCAAAAGCAATTTACCAAATTCGGTCGTCTTTCTTCATCCTCCCTTTGGATTCAATGTAGTTGAGTTCGTACCAGAGCGAAGAAGACGACGTGTTTCTGAACCACTGCAACGTCATCCTGGAGGCCTCCACGTGCTCCGACGAGAGCTGAAGGTTCTTCTGGAAATCGTCGATCACGGTCAACAAACGGTCAAATAGATGAAGGACCAAATCGTGTCAAAATTACAAAGTTAAGAACTTAATTGATTGAAATTGAAAGTCGAGGACCAATTTGTGAATTTAGCTATAATCGAGGGACCATTTTGAGTATTTACTCAATTACAAAGAAGTGGATAATGCTTTATTGAAATACACATTATCCCTTCACTCCATTTTTAATCACACGTACAATTATCAATCAAGAGACATGATAAAATCACTTACTGCGCATGCGCACATATATGTACTAGTAAAAATGTGACCAAAAAGTGGTTAAGTGGTCGGAGTATAACTCTTGTACTTAAAGATTGCGAGTTAGATTTTTATCAGTGGTCCTATTTGGTAAAATAGTTAGTCTATCAGTCAATTTTGACTTATTTGACAACTATTAATTGTTTGATTTGGTTAAAAAATCAAGAAATAAGGTTCAAATTGGCCATTGAACATAACCTGAAAATGCAATTAGGCCACTGAACGAAAAAAGTGCAATTAGGCTATTGAACACTCTAAATGTATGCAATTTCACTTGATAGCAGGTTACCATCAATTTTAGAAGGTTACCTTCTTACATGGCAGCTGAGTTGTCATTTTTAATAAGTTTTAATAATAAATTTAAAAGAAAAAAATGACGGGGTGGCCGGCGTTTTATTTATTTTATTTCAATTTTTTTAAATTTATTAAAAATTATTAAAAATGCCAACTCAACTGCCACGTAAGCAGGTAACCTGCTATCCGGTGAAATTGCATACATTTAGAGTGTTCAGTGGCCTAATTGCACGTTTTTGGAGTGTTCAGTGGCCTAATTGCATTTTCAGGTTACGTTCAGGGGCCAATTTGAACCTTATTCCAAAAATCAATATAAATGTTTGGTTAATTAACTTTTTGCAACTTCAAAATGCTAAAATTACAAAAGTTGCTCAAAACAACTTTTTAAATTAGCTTTTTGAGAAAAGAAATTATACCAAACAGCTAACAATTGATTTACCAAACACATTTTACAATCAACTAATGTTGTCAACTAGTTATACCCTCTAATTAACTCAATCAACTAACAGCTAACAGCTATCAACTCACAACCATTTACGAAACAGGGCCAATATATTTTCGATCGAGTCACGGGGTCTTAACTTTCTAGTACAATTTATCTCTCATCGTGATTTGTGAGCTATTACATAGAAATAGAGTTTATCCAATACATATTCTTATATAATAGACTCGTGGTTACAGGTTATCTTAAAAATAGAAAAAAAAAAAAAAATTGCACACAGTACCAATTGTGGAGTTTACTGCACCACTAAACACCAATAATATTCTTCACATAACAATATAATCATAGGAATTAAGATTGGATTAGGATAAGATTGATGCTGTTATGGAACATTCAGACCGATCACTTAGAAATAGAATATGTTTGGTAACCATCGTGGACTCTAATGCGTTTCAGATGATTGATTCAACGACTAAACCGATTATATTATCCGTCTGAGACAATTGACTGCAGCTTGATTATGATTTTAATATATTAAGAATATATATTGTATTCAGAGAAAGTATATTATTTTGTACAATATATATACAATACAAGAATAATGTATGTATTTTTTGTTACGGTTTACAGTCTTCACAGCACTGTGTGGACCATTTTATTGGGTGTATCTTGGGTTTCCATCATAGGACACAGTGACTAATTTCCTCGTTGGATTATAGACATCTCTTTTGGATAGGACATCTGACCTGGAGATTTAAGACTATCCCATATCCAAAGCTAAGGATCGAACCCTTGACAACATTTGATTAAAGATGAATGAGTCTTTTCCATTCAACCACACCTCCGAAGTAAAGTGTGTGGGGACCATGCTTCACACAATAATTTGCCATAATTAAATGCACAAATTAAAAGTCGAAAATTTGGTCAACCATCATTAAACTACATAAATTTACCCAAAATTTGGATACGTTAAAGCAAGATAATTAACTTTTGGATAACACTTGCGTGAGACTGTCTCATGATTCTTTATTTGTGATGCGGGTAGGGTCATTATGCAAATGTAATACAGTATTACTTTTTTCATCAAAAATATTATATTTTCTTAATGTTGCACTTATAAAAGAAAATGTAATACTTTTAATGAAAAATATAATATAGTTTTACATCAAAATGTAAAAGTATTACATTTGCTAGTATAAGTAGTATCTGTTCAAACATACTTTCTCATCATCTGAGCACAAAGAGTCAACAACACCTCCTCTGAGATTCAATCTCATGACCTCCGACATGGGAGAGGTCACTACATGCTATCTGAGCACAATGTGCTTGGCTATTCATAATTTAGGGTGTGTTTGGTTCGCACATATGAATCGGAATCGGAATGAGTATCAAATACTTGGTAATAGTAATGAGTTTTGATGAAAGTATTTACCATGTTTGGTAGTAGGGTGGAATGGGAATGGTTACTAATAGTAGTGCTTGAGAATGAATAAGGGAATGAAACCCTTATTGTATTTAGGTATGAGTTTTTCAATTGATGGGGTATTCGAAACCCATAATACTGTTCTAAAAACCTATCAACCAAACAACAACAATCACTTTCATACTCATTCCTATGGGCAAAACCCACCAACCAAACACACCCTTAGTATTACATTTGCTAGTATAAGAATTACATTTTATCTTGAGATGACTCGTCTCACGAACAAAATTCCGTGAGACAGCCTCACACAAGTTTTCACCTTAATTTTTTGAAATTTTTTTTATAAAATTATCTTGATCAGATCAATCTTTACTATTTTATTCCTAACTGAATAATCCCTATCGCATGTTACAAGTGTCTTGTTAGCGTAACAATATTATAGTTACAATCTCACCAAACTTTTAAAATTACTAACACAATTCACTATATGCTCTATATGAGCGTCATCAGTTTGATTTTTACCAATACCCTTTTCGATTAAGTCTGGTGCATATGATAGATCTTCTTAATATATTTTACTTCTTATGTATGGTTTGCAGCCTATTACAAAAAAAAAAAAACATAATTATCTTCTTTTTTGTAATTTCAAACTATTACACCTATAAAATTTATTTAATGTATACCTCATATAGATTAATAAATGTATTATCACTAACATTTCAAATTTTAATCATGAAAATTCATATTTTGATAAACTTTTAATTTAGGGAATTTTTAAATGTACTAACTTTCCTGTCAGCTATCGTTACTTTTTAGAACATTCTAGTTTCTATTGCGGAATGATTTTTTCAAAAAGAAGACACGAAAATGAAATGTGGAAAGTCCAATCCGGAAGTGGAATACGGTATGATAAGACAATGATCGGATGCCTCGCAAATTATTATTATCGTCATGTTTGATAAAATAGTTAATTTACAAGTTAATTTTAAGTTATTTGATCACTATTAGCTATTTGATTTAGTTAAAAAAATCAATATAAATTTTTAGTTAATTAGTTTTTTGTAACTTAAAAATGCTAAAATTTTAAAAGTTGTTCAAAGTAACTTTTTCAATTAACTTTTTGAGAAAAAAATTATACCAAATAGCTATCATCAACAGTTAATTTACCAAACACCTTTCTACAATCAGCTAATGTTATCAACTAGTTATATCTCTAATTAACTCAATCAGCTAACAGCTAACAGCTAACAGCCATTTACCAAACAGGGCCTATATGAATCATGGTTCATACAGTTTGTTTAGACCATAAAAAGGTACTTATAATTTTAATATATTAAAAGTATATTATTTGTATATTGAATGTACATTATACAAAATAATATACTTTTAGTATTCAAATAATGTATTTTTTTTAAATACAAGGTACATTTTTTTTAATATATTAAAAGTACATTATTTGTGTACTTAATGCATATTATTTGATAATGTATAAAATAATGTACTTTTGGTACTCAAATAATATACTTTATATACATAAATAATGTATTTTTTATTTATGGTCTACACAATAATAATTGCGGATGGCGTTATTGGGCCATTTAGATTTGGGCCGTTAAAAGGACGTTGATTTGTATTACATCCCGTTATAGCCCAATGGGCTCACAGACCAAAAGTACATGGGCTGCGCAACATGTTCACATTATTCTTCATTAAAGCCCAACCGATAGTAGTACAATGTTTCTTCTCCAAAATAAAATATTTTCACTACTTAACTACTTAAGTAATGTAGTTTTTATTTATGGTCACACAATAATGATTGACCATTGTTCATGTAATAAGATGAAGCTCTGATATATACAGAGTATAAGATTATTTTTAGTGTACTATATATTTATTTTGACTTATAATACACTAAAAGTGACTATTGAGTATGTTAAAAATTAACTTGTACAAAATATAATTAGCATACTAAAAATGACTTGCGGTATACTAAAAATAATATCTTAGTCCACTTTACAAGGTGGGCTCTGAGATACATGATATAATTTTTCAGAGTTAGACATGACAATTTGTGACATGACATGAAACCAAACACGAAAGTAACGAATTAGTATTTAGTCTTAATATGTCCCGGATTAGAGGAAATTTCAATTTTGGTCATATGACTATAGGGGTCTTGTTAATTTTAGTCCCTGATTTTCAAAAGTGTTAATTTAGTACCTTAACTATGCAATTTTTGTCAATTTTGGTCACTCCGAGCAAATTGCCGGTCAAATTTTGTCGGAAAATTTTAATAATTAAAATAATAAGGGTATTTTGGTCGTTTCATGCCTCTTTTCTTTTTCTCCGGCAAGTCCATCCCTTTCTCTCCTGTTTCCGGCGTTCTTTCTCCCAGTAAACCCTATCTTTAATATCATCAAGCCTCCTTTCCCCATCATCTTAGTTCATTTCTTTCGTCGGAAACGGGAGAGGAAGGGATGGACTCGCCTGGGAAGAAGAAAAGAGACGTGAAATGATCAAAATACCGTCATTATTTTAACAATTAAAATTTTCCGGCGAAATTTGGCCGGTAATTTGGCCGGAGTGACCAAAATTGACAAAAGTTACATAGTTAAGATACTAAATTGACACTTTTAAAAGTCAGAGATTGAAATTAACAACACCCCTATAGTCATAGGACCAAAATTGAAATTTCCTCTCCCGGATTATTAACACATTGACTAATTAAGAACTTGTTAAAGTTCGTGTCTTAGTGAGCCAACCCATTTAACATGTCTATACAAGCATTAGTTATGAATTTTAGATATTGTTTTATCATTTTCAGGGACAGAGCCAGAAATTCGATTGGGGGTGGGGGGGGGGGGGGTGGGGGGGAAGAAGTAGAACGGATTCATAATTTTTTTTTTCAATAAAAGCGAAACATTAAAACAAAAGATATAATTTTAAAAAAAATTACCTAAGATTTTTTTTTTTTTTTTTTATAACCATTACCTAAGAAATATAGTTGTAAATATTGTTGGATATGTAGGCGAAAAATAAAACACATCGAAACTTTATAAAAATATTCATAACAAAATATGAAACATAATTAATTTGATAAAATAATTCGAATAGAAAACACATTATAAATTACACATCTCACTATTAATATAAAAGAATATGTGTGTGTGTGTGTTAAATATTAAAAAAGTGGCTATGTTGAAGCGATAGGGGAAGGACTCAAAAATACATAAAATACATTAATGCAAAGATTTGAACCCAAGGCCTTTCTTATTTCCAAACTAGGGGGGTGCATCGATCGGTTCGGTTCGGTTCGGGTGGGCGGATGGGCAACCCTTTCGGATTTCAGATATTATTATGTAAACCCTATTTCATTTTATAATTTAAGAAATCTATTCGGTTTTACTAAATATCGGTTGGGGTCGGTTCGGTCGGATATCCGAATTAATTTCGGATTGTAGGATATTAATGAAATTAAAGAAATAACTAAAAAATTGAACAAAACACTTTAAATATAAAAAGTTAATAAAATATTACAAAATTACATGCAATGCAAAAATGACTTTTCCAGTCAATTGTGAATCTGCAATATTACACATACATGCAATTACAGATTACTCTAACTGCAATTACATTCCAAAAAACTACTGAATATGCAATTAAGTAAATAAATTGTCCTTGCAATTACATGCAAAAAAAGTACTGAATATTTCAATGTAGTTCCTAGTCTTCCTAGTTCTTATTGTTCTTCATCTTCCTGTAAACACTCAAAACTTAAGCAAAGTTAGCAATAAGCCAAATAGCAAAAATAACCATAGCATTATTGAGCAACAGAATATAATTAGACAATTATAAACTTGGCTCAGTAAGCTTTTTATCCATATCAAAGTTAGGATTAAGGGGAAATTGCTACAACATCCCCATGAGGATGGAGCAACATACCAGCTTAATCCCTTATTATTCAAAGCATTGGTGGAAGATTTCATCATGGCCACAATATAATAAAAGTATAAAACATAATAAAATAGTAAAATGTGTCAACTTATCAACAATGTAACAACTTACAATGGCAATTGGCAGCAACTAATTAAATTAGTTACCAAGCCAGCTGCAAGCAAGCCTCACGAATAACAGGCAAACAGACCTAAAGTATAAAGTACATTCAAACAGAAACAGCAGTATAAAGTATAAAGTACAAAGCATAGCATTACAGGAATTGTAGCAAGTGTAGAACCACCACTCCTTCCAGTTCCACTGCCACCATCAGTACCAATTTCTGCAACAACAAAAAATTAGAATAGAATGTAAAAATTATAAGGAAATAACAAATTGTAAAAAAAAAATTAGAATAGACTGTGTTACCTTGTTCAAATCTCTCTAATTCCTCCAGATTTTCCTCAATTGATAAGGGGGTATTTGGTAGCCTAAGCCAATCCTGAGTACAGACCAAAGCTTCCACAATTTTAGGAGTTAATGAACTCCTAAAAGGATCCAAAACCCTCCCAGATGTACTGAAGGCAGATTCTGAGGCAACAGTAGATATTGGTATAGCTAAAACATCCCTAGCTATCTTAGAAAGGATAGGAAACCTTTCAGCATTCAACTTCCACCATCTAAGTATGTCAAAAGAAGTTTCCTCTTCAACTATTGCCTCAGCAAGGTAAATTTTTAACTCAGTTTTTTTCATTCCCCCACTCTCCAATCTTTGTTTCTTAATCTGTGACTTTAACAAATGTTGGGGCCTCCCAACTGTAGACTGTGAAAAATCAGTAGGAGTACTGACAGAACCAGTAGTGGAAGAAGCAGGAGTAGAGGCAGGAGTAGAGGCAACATAATCATTAAACAACTCTTTCAAGGCTGCAATCACTTTCTCATAGTAGGGTTTACCTTTTACCTCACCATACATGTGATTCATCTGTGTTGCCATGTACTCTAACTTGTCTCTGGGGTCTAGAATGTTTGCAAAGAATATCATCAAGTTCATTTTATCTATATCCCCCCAATATTTCTCAAATTTAGCCTTCATATTTTCTCCCATCAGTTTCACAGACCCTCCAGCTTCCACCATTCCATTCAAGATGCAGTATAAATCAGAAATTTCAGAAAAGAAAGTGTTAGAAGTGACATATGAAGAACCAGAAATTCTTATTGTCATTTCATAAAAACATTTCAAGATCTCCACCAAACTCTTCACAGACTCCCAATTAAGAAAATTAGGAACAGAATCAGACAAATCTGATTTGAAGGAACTATCACTTTCTTCAAGTGACTCAAACACTTTCTCATATGTAATTGCAGATTGTAACATAAGATATGTAGAGTTCCATCTGGTTGGAACATCTAGACATAAAGAAGATTTCTGTTCAATCCCATTCCACTCAGCCAAGTCCCTAAATTTCTTAAGTCTAGAAGGTGAACTCCTCACATATCTTACAGCCTCCCTTACCTTCTTCACAGAAGCATCACATTGTTTCAGGCCATCTTGGACAACAAGGTTCAGAATATGGGCAATACATTTCATGTGAATATACTTGCCATTCACAGTAGATGTTCCCCAAGACATCAATTTCTTTTTTAAAAAACCTATAGCAGTGTCATTAGATGAAGCATTGTCTACTGTTATACTATACACATTCCTAATCCCCCAATCAAGCAAACAGGTTTCAAGGACTTTTGCAACAGACTCACCCTTATGTGATGTAATAGGGACAAATGAGATAATCTTCTTATGAAGCTTCCACTCTTCATCTATAAAATGGGCAGTCACTACCATGTAGTTAATTCTCTGAATAGAAGTCGAAGTGTCAGTTGTAATACTGACTCTTTGAGTGTTCCCTCTAAAAACACATTTCAACTTCAATCTTTCCTCTTCATAAATCAGATTGATGTCCCTACTAATTGTCCATCTAGATGGAATCTTAAACCTAGGACAAGCCACCATAATGAACTTCCTAAACCCTGGACCCTCCACAAATCTAAAAGGTAGTTCATCTATTATAATCATTTCAACCAAGGCCCTCCTAATAGCTTCCTGGTTAAAGACCCAAGTTCCTAACTCACCAACAGTAGGAGGAGATGCATCAGAATTTGTAATAGCTTGAAAGGTTAACAGTGATTGTCTAGTGTCTTTAGAGTGGGGGTTTTCAGACAGCTAAACATGTGGTTTCTCAAGGAGGTAATACCATGCTTTGTAGCTTGACATTGATAAATTTTGGCACAATATATACACTTGCCTTTGATAGTAACACCATTACTATCCTTAATTTTTTCATAATGATCCCACACTGGTGATCTGGACTCAACAATCTTCATCTTCTTCTCAGGAACTGTAGTAGTAGGTTGCACATTCTGTTGATTATTTGTGTCAACAGTTTGGGCTTCCACCACTGTAGACCCATCAATTGAAGATTTAGAAGGTTGACTTCCAGACTCTATGATATTTTCCATCTAAGTAAATGGAATACTATCAGTATAGTGGTCACCACAAAGTGGGAAACATATTGAACAAAATCAGATAGTCACAGACAACTAAGAGAACTAGAGAAATCCAGAATCAGAAGACAGGCACTTCATAACTTCATCATTTTTCTAAATTTCATAATTGGGACTTTAAGGAATTAACTATTAAGGGTCATACATCCATAAACTTATCGTAACATACAGGCATACAGGGATACAATCACAGTATCACATTAATCACACAAAGTGACAAAGAAATCCAGAAATCAGGAACCTGAAAACCTGAAGTGTACATTCATCATTTTACTGGATTTCACATTTGGTAGTTACAATTGGGGCTTCCACCATTTTCACCAACATAGGCAACATCCAACAGCCAACAGAGGTTAAGGACTTAGGGGCTTCCACAAACAATACAGACAAATCATACAATCACAACTAAGTGATTCTAAAAAATCACAGTCCATAGAATCATAGAAACCCTAATCAAAGTATCAAAAATTCACAAATAAGGGACAAATGACATGCAACCTGGAACTTCTCAACAGATTCACATTGTCACAGTCATCAGAATCATAGAATCACAACTAACAACAACGTATCACAATATATAACAGTATAATCTAAGTATGTCTAAGATTAGGGTTTAGAGATTACTTCGTTTCTCCAAACCAAACCCCCTAGAACAAAGGGCTTCAAATCCGTGAGACCATGACAACAATTACAATCCACCGCACCGGCCACCGGTCGTCCAGAATAGGGCTTCCACCGAACAATATTAGCTAGCTTCCACCGGAGACTCACACTCTCAGTCTCTAACTGAGCAAGTCTACAACTCTAGAAGAAACTCAGAGAGAACGAGAGAACTCAGAGTCTCACAGAGTCAGAGAACTGGAGAGTGGAGAAGAAAGAAGTAAGAACTAACTAGGGTTTCAGATTTCAGAGAAGAAAGACGAGACTCATGAGAGAACGAGTCTAGAGAGTTCTCAGAAGTCAGAAGAAAGACGAGGAAGCTGCGCAAATGACTAGGGTTTCCTTCTAAGGCAACATATATACACCGCTTACACGACGTCGTATACCTTAAGGTATACGAAGTCCTACCCTAATTCGGGTTGTCGGACGGGTTCGGGGGGATTTTGTAACCCCCAACCCGCCTCGTTCTAACCGGCTTTGTGGACTGTTCTCGGTTCGGGTATCCTTGTTCGGGTTCGGATTCCCTCAAAGGGCGTATATTTGGGTTCGGGTCGGTCGGTTTTTTCGGGTCGGTCGGTTTTTGCACAGCCCTATTCCAAACAATGCTCTACATACCAACTAATCTAACTTCTTACTTGTTGACATTTACTAATTTTTTTTATACTAATACTAAAATCTATACTATATATACATATATACATACAAATATTATATATGGGATGGGGGTAGGGTGAGGGGGGGCAGCTGCCCCCTTTGGCTCCGTCTTTGATCATTTTATGAATCTTATGGCCAAATTATGAAAAAAACTTGAGAAATGAAGGTGGGTTGCGTTATGATCCAATCAATCTACTGTTTTTTTTTTAACACTAACAAGTACTCCGTAACTCTTTTTTTAGAATCAAACTATGTCGATACAACTCAAATTCAATTAAAAATATGATACAAACACACAATTAACTACATCACAAAAGTTAATTAATTATAAATTCGACCAATACCTAAATATTAGTCAAGATATATGCATCAAAATAAGGAGTATCGACCAAACAAACAAGTTGTTAGCGTGCCACCTTTTGAACCAATTAACTATACTAAATCAAAGTGGAATCAAACTGTGATACCTATATATGCCCTACCTATTAGCTATCAGCAATTGTTATACATTGGACCATGCTCATACAGTATTGTGTGGGTCATGATCGTCGAATGAAAATGTAGTAAAATTAAAATGATATTTTAGTATTACTATAATGAAACTAGTGTGTCTGGACTCTAGAAAATGAAACTAAAAAACAGAACAAATTATTGTCAAATGAAAATGTAGTATAATTTAAATGATACTTTTGTGATACTATAATGAAACTAGTGTGTGTGAAAAATGAAACTAAAATTCAGAGTCATACAATAACATATATTATCAAATGAACATGAAGTGTAATTAAAATAATACTTCAGTATTACTATAATGAAACTAGTATTTGTGAAAAATGAAACAAAAAATAGAGCTCATGTAATAATGTGTATTGTCAAAGGAAACTGTAATATAATTAAAATGATACTTTGGTATTGTTATAATGAAACTAGTGTGTAAAACCTCTCTTCTGTCTCTCCAAACCTTGCCTCTTTTTTGGCCGCCGGCCTCTGGCTAGATTTGGACGAAGCTTTGACGGAGCTTTGTGTCGGCGGGTCCTTGGCCGGCCCTTTGTTTTTTAATTTTTTTTTTTTTTTTAGTTCTATAACTTCTACTGTCGATTCAACCACCAACCCTTCAATGAAATTGCGCAAATTCCAAAGTTTCAAAAGTTCAAGGATTCAATTATATCTGGATAAAGAGGTGGTTTGATTTTAGTGGATTCGTAAAATAAAGTTCAAGAGGAGGTGTACTGCTACTTCCCTTTTCTTTTATGTTCAGTATTTGTCTGTGTTTTTTCTCTGTGTTTCTCTCATTTGTGTGACGAGTTTGCTTTACTCTCGTTTCTTTTGGCGAGTTATTTTCTTCATAAGTGTGAAATATAAAAGTTAGTAATGACGTATGTGAACCTCATCTTGGGTGACAAAGATGATAATGAAAAAGAGCATCTGCAGTTCAACTCGATGGATATATTGTCAATGAACGGAATGTTGAAAATAGATACTCAGGTGGTGTGCAAGACTTTTCAATCAAAGTTAGTCGTCTACGTTTGATCAATTCTTCAATGATATTAAATAAGCGTTAAATTCATCCAACGAATTCAACTTCAAATTTGTGAAACAGTCTAAGAATCAAGTTTTTTTAGCATTAGTAGGGAAGTTGTTTATATTATCAAATGAAACTAAAGTGTAAATGAGACATATGATCCATGTTGCTACATAGTACATTTTCCATAATAAAATTTGGCTACCTATCAGTCTATCACTGAGCTCCGGAGTCCGGATAACCATTTTGCTCCCTCTGAATTCTGAAACCCGTATCCGGTACCGGGCCCATAGTAAACCCTCCCTAAACCCAGCGTATACCAGACTGAAACGACCTCGCTTCACTGATACGAAACGCGCGCAGAGAGATGGACTCTTCGTCGTCGTCGTCGTCCACGGCACCGGCGTCAAAAGCGCAATTAGCTCTAGCAGCTTTCTTCGGAGCATCGGTGATGGCAATCTCCGCCTTCTACCTCCACAAGCGCAGCCTCGACCAAGCTCTCGACCGCCTAATCAAGCTCGTCCGCCACCAGCGTCCGCTGTCCTCCGCCGCATCTGCTCTGGAATCCGGCACCGATGACGAAGGTGAAGCCGAGGACGTCAACGATAGGAATATCTGGAGCCATCAGAGTTTGCCGAAAACCGTTGTTCAGAATGAGGATGATTCCTGTTGCGACGATAAGGTGCTGCGGAAATACAGAGTGTCGTCATCCATGCCTAACACGCGCCTTCCGAACGACTGGATGGACGAGGACGCGAAACTTGATCGGCCGTCGCAATATGGAGATAAGGCGTTCCCGGCTGAACTGATGGAGCTCAGTACGGTACCTTCTGGTTTGCCCCCTCTGCGAACGGATAACCCAGACGGTAGGTATCTTTTATTTGTGCTTTGAAAAATCTTGCTGTTAATTCCCGTTGAAATTAGAAATTATCATGTATCGTGTTTCAATTAATAAAACTGACAATAATTTGGTGGGTTACATAAATTTCAATTCCAAAGGGACGTTACTATTTTTGGGATTTAAGAGCTTGCTCCATATTGTGTGAGAATAGCCTGTACTATGCACAATCCAGAGAATTAAGTACTAAATATGTAGGTATTTACTATTATACTTTGGTTGCATTGTAAATTTCGAAGTGCTAAGGCATATAGCTAGGAAAGGGAGTGAGGACTTGAAGAAGGTGACGCATAAATGAAAAACTGAGATTATTTTGCACTCTTGCAGTTGCTGGAGATCTCTAGCTCCACAAGGTTTTTCATGTTGATCTTACAAGTGCTCTCATATGGCCTTTCCTTTCTTATTATAATAGAGGGAATATGTTTTTTAAAGTCATCCATAGTAGATGGACCTTTGAAAGAAAATCAACAGAGCTGAGCAATGGCATCATTTGTACTCATAAATATGTGACAGTATATGTCTGGGCTAGCATACCTAATGTTTGAGCTTGAAATCTATCATATGCGACTGTGTGATGTGATATGTAATTTAGAGTGCTGCATTATTTGTGACTCAACTCTCTGTGGTATAGGGGAGAACCAACACAATGATGGTTTTGATAGGAAGATGCTTCTGGGCTCAGCTGGTAGGCAAATGACTCCAAAATCCTCAATTATTTATTCATTAGATGATGATCTCCAGGATGATGAAGAAACTGAATTCACTCAAGAGGATATTGAATTCCTCTATGAGAATGTAAGTTTTTGAGTTGAAGTTGAAAGAGTTCCCTGCTATTTGATGATATGCTTGCCTTATGTATCGTCACATTGGTTGGCAGTGGATTGTTGCAGTGTAATTTGATGTGTATGGTGTCTTGCTCATGTTCATTTAATGAGGCTTATTAATCAACCATAACAAAAATAAGATATAAATTACTTTTTAAAAAGTGGACTTAGATATGATTGTATTTGACATGATATGCTTATACAGTATTATTTATTTGTATAGATAAGTCATAAGTCATGCCTCAGATTGCAACATGGTAAAAAAACCCTATATGACCATTATTGAAACTCATATATCTTCTATCAAGTATCAACTAGAATGATCGCTGAACTGCTTGAGATTGTTACGTCTTGCTAAATTTTAAAGTAATCCAGTCCACTCCTTTTTTCACAATTCCTCACATGATATTGATTCAGAAGAAGCCACACCTTTTTTGTGTTGGCTACTTGGTTTGTAATACAGTATAGTATAATTTAATAATTTTTGTATTAAGACATTATAATTACAGTAATCTGTATTGAATTATTTGAAGCTTGCTTATCTTGATACCTGTGAAACAACAAATGTTACAACAAGAGCTAACCACTATTCAATTTACTGCATTTCAAAACCATTCCTTTTCAGGATAACAGTCCAACTGTTCAAAATATCTCAATCATCGAATCACAAGCAGAAAATGGTAATCAGCTTCACGGTCAACCACATAAAGAAATTACCGATGATGCAAAAACTAATGTAGACCATCACGATAGAAAGGTGGATGCAGTTCCGGGACACATTAAGGTGACTGATCATGTCTTCGTAAATGGTATCTTACCTCAAGTGACTACAATGCATGGTATACTCTCCTTCTTACCCCTAAGAATGTTGGTTTGAGGTACTTTTAAAAATCAAATTTTAAATAAACTCACTTGAGTTTTTAAGTGGAGCACACACACACACATGCTGTTTGTGTTGTAGGTTTTTATTGATTCAATTTTTTTTTTAATTTTTTTAATTTTTTTAATTTTTTTAATTTTTTTTTTAAAATCATCATGCTGTTTGGCAATATAATGCTATTACTTTAGTTTAAGTATTAAAAAGGCTTCAGTTTGGGTTAGAAAAAAAAATTCATTTTCTTACACTTGTCAAAATTCTGAAACCAGAGCCAGTTAACATTGAAGAGGAGGAGGTTTTGAAGATGATCCGTGAAAGTTTATATTTGAGAAAAAAGTATGTTTTCAAAGAAAATATTGCTCCGTGGATGAAGGCAACTTCTGGAGAATCAAATGTCAAACAGAATCCGTTTCAGTTTGTTCCTTGTGAAGCAACTGGTGTGAGTTTCACTTCAACCCATCAATGGCTATAGTTGGCCACACTTCTGAGTTGTAGATTATTGTATGGTATGTCGTGTGAAGGTACATTGACATCTCAAACATTTATCACTAATTGATTTTCTTTGATTTTCATGCAGCACCATTTTAAGATGGTGGATGGAGTTGTTCGTGTTTATGCCAGTGAAAATGGTTAGTCTTTTTTGGATCTAAATAACCAAACTATTACTGTACTCATATTTACATGTACCATCTGGTTTCTTGTCATTTAAACATCATTTTGTTTTTTTGTTTTTTTTTTTTTTTTGTTTTTTTGTTTTTGTTTTTGTTTTTTTGTTTTTGTTTTTGTTTTTTTTTTTTGTTTTTTTTTTGTTTTTTTTAAATGTGATGTTTTAGATACTGAAGAACTTTTTCCTGTTGCAAACTCGACAACATTTTTCACTGATATGCACCATCTTCTAAAAGTGATGGCTGCTGGTAGTGTTCGTACTGCTTGTCATCATAGGTTGCGATTGCTTGAGGAGGTAATACTTCATAAGAATGATCTTAGATGATTGCATCTGTCTTTCATCTCAGATATCTCATACCTTATGAATATGTGACAGAAATTTCGCCTCCATTTGCTAGTAAATGCTGATAGGGAATTTTTAGCACAAAAGAGTGCACCTCATCGTGATTTCTACAACATCAGAAAAGTTGATACCCACGTGCATCATTCTGCTTGTATGAACCAGAAGCACCTCCTCCGGTTCATCAAGTCAAAACTAGAAAAAGAACCTGATGAGGTATTGGTGTATTGCAGATAATCCTTTTAAGCTTGCTTAACCTCAGTCAGTCTAAAGTTCAATAGAGTATTTTCTTTCTGTTGGTCCTCTGTGTACTTAACTCTTGCTACTTGTTCTACAGGTTGTTATATTTCGTGATGGGCAGTATCTTACGCTGAAGGAAGTCTTTGAGAGTTTGGACTTAACAGGGTTTGTATTGAGTTGGTTCTTTATTCTTACTTCTTACACTGGAAAGAGGGGGATGCATTAATTTTCAGTTGTCCCACTTATAAGTTCTAATTATTGCAGGCATGATCTTAATGTTGATTTGCTGGATGTTCATGCTGATAAGAGTACATTCCATCGTTTTGATAAATTCAACCTCAAGTATAATCCTTGTGGACAAAGCAGACTCAGAGAGATCTTTCTCAAGCAGGACAACCTTATCCAAGGTCTATTTCTTAATGATGTGAACTTTAAGTATTAAAAGTTACTTCGAGTTTTATTTTGTATGGAGTAATTTTCAAAATAGTCCAGAATAGAAATAACTTCAAACTCCACTGCCAACCTCAAAGAGAGTGGATTAAAATGGATTTCCTGTAATTTGCTCTGTATATGTTCTTTTTTAGATTTGATCCTTTATGAATTATTTTGTTACAGTGGAAAGAAGGTGGCTGTGAATATCTTGACATATTTTCTCACACATAGTAATAACCAGAACTGTGCATACTGCTTTCATGCATGTGCAATCTATCTATTTAAATCGTGTATGAGATATCTGGCATAGACGCTAGTAACATGTAGATTTGCATCATACTGTAGTAAATAGTAATGTTGTTTGTCTTGATGACAGCCAGGATCAGTGTCCTGAGATACATCAATTATGTGTTCTTAAAAATGATGATGCCTATAATATGGACACCTTGTTGTTCCAAACTTAGCAAATTACTATTACGGAGTACTTGATAATAAGTGGGATTGCAACCCCCCACCCCCACCCCACAAAAGTTTTTTTAATCAAGCGTAGTATCTGTGTTCTTCTTTCAGGTCGCTTCCTAGGTGAAGTGACAAAGGAAGTCTTGTCAGATCTTGAAGCAAGTAAATACCAGGTGTGGCTATATACCTTGTTTTGTTCTCTTCCCATCTTTAATTTGGTTGGCACCTACTGTTAGAAGCATCTGGGTAGTGATTGCTGCCTGCAAATACATACTTTTTCCAAAAATTCTTGATTCATTATTATCTATGTATTTGTCTTAAGAGTGCCACACCATCTATTCTTTCTTTCAGATGGCTGAATATAGAATCTCAGTTTATGGAAGGAAACAAAGTGAATGGGATCAATTAGCTAGTTGGTTCATAAACAATGGCATTTATAGTGAGAATGCTGTTTGGTTGATTCAGGTGAGTAGCACATACATTTGTAGCTCCCTTCAACTCTTGCACTGCCTGGGGTGCCTGAGCTTATCATCCTTTAAAAAGTAACACATTTTTGGTTTCTCACAATGAATGCTGCAGTTACCACGGCTATACAATGTCTACAGGGGCATGGGAACTGTTACATCCTTCCAGAATATTTTGGATAATGTATTCATTCCACTCTTTGAAGTCACTGTTGATCCAAATTCGCATCCTCAATTGCATTTGTTCCTAATGCAGGTTATACTTACGTTGGGCTCTTTTATTTATTTATTTATTTATTTTTCCCCATATTTCACCACTGTTTTTTAATTCCTGATAATTGGATGCGAAGTTTAGTGTTCTATTTGGCCCTTGGTAGGTTTACATGGAAATTCCTTCATGATATTGGCTTTAACCGGGTTATTGTTTCCTATATAGGTTGTGGGTTTTGACATTGTTGATGATGAAAGTAAACCAGAAAGGCGGCCTACCAAACACATGCCAACCCCAGCTGAATGGACAAATGTGTTCAATCCTGCATTCTCTTATTATGCCTATTACTGTTATGCAAACTTGTTCACACTCAATAAGGTCAGTGGGGCTTCTTGACTCAAAATTAATTAACATGCTAAATGCTAATATTCACAGATGCATTTTCCAGTTGAACATTTTTGCTTATTGGTCAAAGCACAAGATGACAGTTTTCAAAGAATGAATATAGCCATATAGGTCTCCAGAAAGTGTCTATTTGAAAATTCAAACAGCAGTACAATAAGCCACATGAATAGCACCTGACATGCGCACAATCGCAAGATTTGCTTTTTGGGTTAAAGCATGATGACAATTTTGAATGAATTTTCCTTCGTCTATTATGGAACTATGTATTAAATTCATGTGTATCTTCTATGCTCTCAGCTTCGTGAATCAAAGGGATTGCCAACAATCAGATTTCGACCTCATTGTGGGGAGGTTGGTGTTCAGTTTGATTCTAGAAAACATCTTGCTTTGTGGTATTGGCTAATATTTCACACACCTTTTATTCATGCAGGCAGGCGAAATTGACCATTTAGCTGCTGGATTTCTTTTATGTCATAACATTTCTCATGGAATCAATTTGCGCAAATCACCCGTTTTACAGTATCTGTACTTCCTTGCTCAGGTTTGCTTATTGATATGCCACACATATTATTTAAATGGACACATAGAAAATATATCTCTTCTGTTTATTCTGTGGTTTGTTCATACAATGGAATGCACATACTTCATCACCACATTTTCCTAATTGCAATGGTGCATGTGCTTACTATATGGAATTTTGCAAATCCATGCACCTCATTATAAGTTTATGAGGATTCTATACTGTTTACAATTCTCCTTTTCAAGACACAGCTTAGTAAAGTTGTGGATTTGTGAGTATTATTTAAAGATGGATTTCTTTTTCTGTTCGTTCTAGTGTTGCATGCAGTCATTTTCTCCTTAATTTCTGTATCTTTCTGTTTGGTTTGCCTATAATGGTTTGAGATCCACATGATTTTTCAGGTGGGGCTGGCAATGTCTCCTCTAAGTAACAATTCACTTTTCCTGGACTACCATCGCAACCCTTTTTATATGTTCTTCCAGCGTGGGTTGAATGTTTCGCTTTCAACTGATGACCCTTTGCAAATTCATTTGACAAAGGAGCCTCTTGTCGAAGAATACAGTGTTGCAGCTAAAGTCAGTCTACTTGTATTTCTTATATTAGTTATAAGATCACATTGGTGTTTATGTACCTTGCTGAGTTATATTAATCCAGGTTTGGAAGCTGAATGCATGCGACCTTTGCGAGATTGCAAGGAATTCTGTTTACCAGTCGGGATTTTCACACGCAGACAAGGTATATGTACTTTCCAGATTTCGAAGTTCTTATTCTTGGAGACTTCCATCATTGTCATGATGTTAAGGAATTAGATGTGTTCTTATCACACAACATGAAAGCTAATTAATTTTTTAAAGTTATGGTCGTTATTTGTTTGCACATTAGGGTCTTTTCTCTGACTTCAAAATGGATCAGTATCACGTTTAAGAGATGATTGGTAATAGATTTATTTATGATTTTATCAATAACGCTGCTGCTTTTTGGTAACTGTTGCAGTTGCATTGGCTTGGGAACCAATATTACAAGAGAGGCCCCGGAGGAAATGACATTCACAAGACAAATGTACCTAACATGAGGATTTCCTTTAGACACGATGTAAGTTTTCAACTTCGTTGCTTGGTGTAGTATGGAGTACAGTGTGTCAAAGGCTAAAGGGCGATGCCTCTTTTAAGCTGTCATCGCCTAGAAAACGGTCTAAACAAGAATTACAACTACCGGGAATGGAATGTGTTGCTTGAATCACTAACCTACCTATACAGTCTGATTGCTGCATATTTTACTCGATTCAATGTTTTGCAGACGTGGATGGGAGAGATTCTGTATGTATATCGAGGAAAAGCAGAACTTTGTGAGGAAGTAGACCATTGATCCAAAGCCTACTTTAACCAGTAAACTATCTCAGCATCTCTGCATCTGGCCATTTATGAGTGCATGCAAGATCACTGCCTGCGATTATTGGAGTTCACAAGGATTCAGATGCATCATGGAACCATTTGATGGGTAGATATCTGTTCTCTTTTATCTTTCCTGGGAGACTGACTGAAAAGCCTTTTTTGCTTTCAAAATGGTGCAAATATTATATGTGCACCCATAAATTTTGACTAATATAATCAATTCAATAAAAAATGAGCATTTTCTTGCAAATATAGTAACATATGGCATCTGTACTTTTATACAAGATACACATTTCTCATCTCATCTGAATAAAGATCAAGAATGGGTAGTCACTACCTAAGAGTGTACATCGAGATCCTATGCAATAGTCTGTAAACTTCACGAGAGATTTATTTTAAGATGGAGGAAACATGTAGTCACTATTTGATAGTGTGTATTGAGTAAGTTGTGTTTTTGTGTAATAGCTTGCAACATGCATGACTTAAAAATTATGTATATATATAGGGTGATGCTCATATGAGAACCATCTTCCCATTAGTCAATGAAAATTAATCTAGCGCATTGAAAAAACAAATCTATGGATGAGATCAATTGGGGGTCCAAATGTGTTGTGTGCAATTGGTGTTTCAAAATTTGCGTATGCATATTAAGCATGTGTTGTGTGTAATTGGAGATTTAAAATTTACGTGTGCATATTAAGCATGCGTTGTTTGCAACATAAGATATGCACATAGTGCATGCCTTATGTGCACACGCGAATTTTGAACATCCAACTAATCTCATCATAGATCTAACTTTTTAATGTATCGGTTCTCATAGACTCTTGGAAAGGATGGTTCTCATATGATCACTAACATACATATATACATACATACATATACATATATACATACATACATATATATATATATATATATATATATATATATATATATAAATAAATAAATAAAACATTGGATACCCTATAGTATTATTCAAATTTGAATGGTGGTATATATGTTCTCTAGGAATTCCTTTGAAGTTGCAGATGATGGGGGCACGGTTCTATGTTCTAGTTGCCAAGTTGGTGACAAGGAGAATAATTCAGTGTATATATGCCCCACGCAGTGAACTTACTTTTCGCAAAAATTCCGTTTTTTTTTTTTTTTTTTTTTTTTTTTTTTTTTGGAAAAGGTTAAGAAAACTTATTAACGTAGGGTGTGATATATTGTGAGCGTAGTCACAATATCATCTAGGGGCTGCGAGCTCTAAAATGATCATCATGGGACACTAGGAAGCAATTTTTTTTTTTTTTAAAGCTACTGACTCTATTATATTGTAGTATCTATTTATTTATATTTTTTTAATTTGTTGAAGTACAAAAAGTCAACACCATCTCCATTGAGACTCGATCTCATAACCTTCCATATAAAAAAGTCATTACATGCCATCTAAGCACAAGGTACTTGGCAATTCAAAAATTATATATTTAACTTATTTTCTTTAAATTGCAACAAATTGTATCGTAAACTACTAATATATGTTCATTTCTAATATACTTACTACATATTTATTTTTAGTATACTTTATGCTCATTTTTAAGTTGTACACTAAAAATAAATATATGGCAAATTATGCCCTGGAAACGTGTTCACCGTGAATGGTGAACACAAGGCCAAACGACGTCGTTTTTAGGCAAAAAAAAAAAAAAAAAATTCGCGGATGTGGAGTTAACGGCGCGCGTTGATCAAATTATGAATTTTTTGTTATGAGATTATGAATTTTCATAAAATTCATAATCGCATAACAGAAAATTCATAATCGCATAACAGAAAATTCATAATCGCATAACAGAAAATTCATAATCGCATAACAGAAAATTCATAATCGCATAACAGAAAATTCATAATCTCATAACAGAAAATTCATAATCTCATAACAGAAAATTCATAATCTCATAACAGAAAATTCATAATCTTATAACAGAAAATTCATAATCTCATGGTTCCAAAGTGAATGTGTAGGCATGGTTCCAAAGTGAATGTGCAGGCATGGATTCATAATTTATGAATGTCCGTGATTTCGACGGGAATGTGTAGGCATGGTTCCAAAGTGAATGTGCAGGCATGAATTCATAATTTATGAATGTCCGAAATCATTGTTCACCTCAAATTAAAGTGAAACCGCAAAATGTGAAAATGAAGAAGAAAAGTCACGCAATTAATTAAGAAGAAAAAAAATAAATAAAAAATAACGATGTACTAACACCGTTGGAACCGTGTTCACCATGAATGGTGAACACGGTTCCATGGCATAACGCTCCTAAATATATATATATATATCAAAATGTAATAAACTTAATAAAAACGAGCCTATATATATTACAATAAAAATGAACCAGCAATATGTTAAAAATGATGAATATGTATATTCAGATTGAATCTGATGCTTTACAGATTGTTCAAGGGTTGAATTCTAGGACTTTTGATTCACGATTTGATTTACTTTTACTTGATATTAAAGACTTATTACTACGTATTTTTCCTAATGCGTGTTTACGTATCTTGTTTGCTAAACGATCAGCAAACAGGATCGCTCAGTTGTGAACTAAAGATGCTCTTTCTTTTTCTAATTGTATAAATTGAGTTGATCATCCTTAACCCATTCCTTTCTTTGTAATGTTTTGTTTTCAGACCTTGAATGCATTCTTCTTTAATTTTAAAAAAATGCATATTAGTAGTCAATTTTGGACCATATTCTACGGTTCAAGTGTTCAAACACTGTTAAATTACTTCAATTCCTTTCAATTTATCACTTGTCATTTCTAAGGATTATGGAATATATTTATGAAGTGGGCGGTGACAATGCAAAAGTTGTTGTCAAATTAATGGATTCCAATCTCAATGCTTGTTGATGCAATGATGCATTCCACTCATTAAAGTGTTAGATAAGATGGGACGAAACTGATCTCTTCTAATTTAATTAAAAGTTTTGAGTTCAAATTAAACTTTAAGAATGTAATTATCTTAAAACCTAAAAGTATACCTTTAATACCCAAAATCGTCCTCGACTATAGTGGTTTTTCTCAATTTCGTCCTAAACGACTTTAGTGACCTAATATCGTCCCAGACTTTTGTGTTTCGCTCAATTTAGTCCCAGACTTTTGTGTTTTTGCTCAATTTAGTCCCTCATTTGTTATTCTGTCCATTTGGTGTTAAATAAATAGACAATTCAGTAATTTTAATATTGGCATCTCTTTACTCATAGACATGTGAACTGCGAAATTCCTTTTTTTTTTTTACGAATTACTCCCAGAATTACTCCTAAAACTGCGAATATAAAATTTGATTTGCAGGTCCGGGAGTAATTCTGGGTGTAATTCGTACAAGAAAGAGGAATTTCGCACTTCACAAGTTGAAAGTAAAGAGAGATCAATATTGACATTACTGAATTGTCCCTTTATTTAACATCAATTTGACGGAATAACAAATGGAGGACTAAATTGAGCGAAACACAAAAGTCTGGGACGATATTAGGTCACCAAAGTCGTTTAGGACGAAATTGAGAAAAACCACTATAGTCGAGGACGATTTTGGGTATTAACTCTTTTGAGATTCTATCAACTATCGTGTTACTTAGCGTTGAAATTAGGCTTGGGAATTGGGATGTGTACGTTATGTAAAATTTATGGTAGAATTTAAGTATTATTAACTCTTAAGATATATTGAAGAAAGAACAAAAAAATTTATGAGTCGAAGTAGTAGTTTCTTAAATACAAGAATACAAGATGAGACTCAGCAAAGTTAGGAATTGTACTAAGAAGTCAACAAACAAGTCTATGAACTAGTTGTGGGAGACCTCTATTTATAGTATCCGCGGAGCATGGAGCACATGTTGGAATCTACTGATAAGTCTGACGTGGTGGTGTGCTGCTGGTGACGCATGCTAAACACTAATGTAATGTCTAGAGTAGTGGCACGATGCCGAGAATAAAACCTTCATGGTCGGATCGAATTTTCAGTCTTAAAGATCACAAGACATAAAATCTTGTCAACCCTCAATTTATTATTCTAATAAATTTATGGTATAACTCCATCAATATCATATCCAATATCTACCCAACGTATGACTCTTAGATTCTTAGAATATTAAAACAATTAAGGTGTTAGGTCGTTAGTTTACATCTAAAAACTATTCAATTTCAAAACAAGGTATCCATGCCAATGTTGTGTTTGATTGGCATACGGTAACCCTTTTTATCTTTGCTGCGCCGCCAATCCATTTTGTCCATCAGTTTTGATGTACAACTTGTGAAGTTACACATAAGACATCTTTTAGGTGAGACTGAGATGCTTTTAATGGTCGATTTTTATTTTATTTTATTTCTTTTGTCTATATATATATATATATATATATGTATGTAATAATGTGTTCGTGTAATGAGGAGATAAGTCAACAACTTGACTGAGATCGGTTACCATAACATTTAGTAATAATAGCTATATACTATGTTGTCTGCACGAGTTTAGCTCACTGGTTTACTACTCATCAGTAAACAATATTTGGAAGAAGAGACCAGGATTCAAACCTTGGCAACCACAGTGTCCTTGTCTGCACAAGCATAACTCACGAATCACGACTGACTGGGTTCGACAGAAAAGAAGTGGGCGAATCCCTTGTCTGCACAAGCATAACTCACGAATCACGACTGACTGGGTTCGACAGAAAAGAAGTGGGCGAATCCCTTGTCTGCACAAGCATAACTCACGAATCACGACTGACTGGGTTCGACAGAAAAGATGTTGACAAGAATCAAACTTTGTGACTATTCTTTCAAGGCATTATTGGAGAATTGGCATATAGCACACTAGTACAATTGAAATATTCTTGTTAATTTATAGATGGCCGAAATTTGTGAGCTTTGTTAGTGTTGGTAATCTTTCACTGCGCATGATGGTGTAGGAACAAATCCATTTTGTAAAGTTTATAACTTTAATTTACTGTACATTTAGAACAATTATTTCATAATATTTTTTTTTAAAAAAAAATTATATTAAAATTGAATGGCTGGCTTTTAATGGATTATTAGGAAGAATAAGCATTACCAGTTAAGACCTATATGGCATACATTATGCTATATTCTTTTTTTTTGAAACAATCATGATTCTGTACAAGGTAGTATATGTTTCGATTCTGTGACCACCTATTTAGAATGGTAACAGAGGTGTAATCACACTATATAAGTAATATTTATTTTGATCCTGTGACCACCTATTTGGAATGGTAATAAAAGTGTAATCACACTACATAGTAGTTGACATTATATTCTATTTTTAATTAAACTAATTATGACTAATTAGTCCCTAATTAGATCATGTTGAATTTGAACATATTATTCTCTCAAAGGAAGTGCATGCATATGATGATAAAAGTAAACAAATTGCAATAAAGTCAAAACCACATATATATGCCCATAAAAACCCTAAAAAAAATGGACCACAGGTTGAGAGTTACGTTATTCCTAGCTAGAATATATTCTCATATGCACTTTTCATATATTTTTCGTTATTGGTTTATTATATAGTATAGCATCAACTAGTAATACTTATGAAATTCAGTGTTTTATTTTTGAAAATCTATTGGTAAATTAAATACTTATGGATTTAATTAACCTACATATTTTTCTATTAAAATTTTCTTGTAATGTACGGTACTAACATAAATACCAGTGTCTTCGATACAATTAAATATAACAGACTTGATTGTAGGGAGCCAGACATTTATAACACAAGTGCCAATATTATCTAATACAATTATATATATATATATATATATTATGTTTAGTTGTAACTTTGAATTACAGGAAAGCCTGTAGTTGATATCCTAGTAGCCCTAACCGGTAAAAGGTTACAATGAAGTAAATTAGTATAATTTGAGCATAGCTGATCGTTTCAAGTCAAAAATTTCAATAAGCTTGATACTATTGTTACCTGTGCTGATTATATATATATTTTTAAAAAAAAATCTATATAAAGGGGCTTTCCCCCAAATTCCCAATGACCAAACCAAGAAAGACCATTGAAAGAAGTTGGAAATATATTAGAATTTTGTCCACTCTTTTTAGAGAAGAAAAATGGGAAACAACGGTTCCAGTACTTTGCCAGGATCCTTTGTCCCATTCTCTGGATCATCACCACCCAAGAAGCCTCTTGTCACTGCCTTCCATTCTTCATCACAATGGAAACTCCATTTTGATAACTCAAAACAAACCAACAAACTGGTAAGATTATTATATATGCATGTCTTATGGGGGAACAATATATGTCAAAAACTTTGTATATTTTTTTTAATCACTTTTTGTAGTTAAAAGTTTAAGATTTTCCTGGTGTGATTAGCCTATGATCTAGCTAAATGATATATTAATTTCCTTTTTATTTTTATTTGGTAGATGGTTATTGACTTCACAGCTACGTGGTGTGGGCCCTGCAAGCGTATGGAACCGACCATCAATGAGTTCGCCGCTCAATATACAGATGTGGAGTTCGTCAAGATAGATGTCGATGAACTTCCTGTACGTATATATGTTATTTACTAAATCAATATAATAATTGTGTCCCGAAAGAATTACATGATTGATTGGGTGAAACATTTAGTGTCTGAAGCTTTTGCTAATACCTTTTTAGTTAAGCTCAAGTAGTGGATAGGATATGGTCTTTTTAATGTTATTTACTACCTCAGTTTTCTATGTAATTTGTAAGTTAGTATACGGGGTTTTATGTGCATAAGATAGTGGTTGCGGATTTTTTACGTAACTCAAAAAATGAATAATTGTTATGATTTGTTAGCTATTACAATAGGAGTGTGGGTTACCTGGTGGATACCCTTAGATAGTGACTACGATTTCCGATCCCTTGTCAACTGGAAAAAAAAAAAGAATAATTATGGTTTGTGGGCTATTATTAGATAGTAATGAAGTGAAGTTTATCCGGTGTACACCCGGCAAATTATTGTGTGGGTCCTGGTCTACACAACTGTATGGACAACGATCCAAAACGACATCGTTTTGACATTAAAAAAAAAAAAAAAACAAAATTTCGTGCTCTGCGCGGTTTTGTTACAATAATGAACCTTCTAGGGTAAGATAATGTATTTTATGAGTTAGAATAATGTATTTTATATGTTAGAATGAAATTTCTGGGATAAGATAATATATTTTGTGTTAGAATAATGTACTTTATGTGTTTTTGGACTGTGGTCCACGCAATAATGATTGGTGTGCACCCAAAAAGGGTAGTGGTTACCATTTTCCTTATCACCCAATTAAAAAAAAAATTAAAAACAAATAACTGTTATGGATTGCGGGCTATTAAATAAGAGTTGGGTTTAACTAGTGCACACACTGGAATACTGGTTATGAGTTGATTGTGGGTTATTACTTATGAGCGATATTTAATTACCTGGTACACACCTCAATTAGTGACTACAAATTTCTTTCGTCACCCAAAAAAAAAAGAATAATTGTTACTAATTAATTAACATTCTTCCTTTTTTCCCTAACATGAATGAATATAATGCAGGATGTGGCACAATACTTTGAGGTGCAGGCAATGCCCACATTTGTACTGGTGAAGAATGGGAATGTGATTGATAAGGTTGTGGGTGCAGATAAGGATGTTCTTCAGAAGAAGATTCTCAAACATAGGTACTAAATACCAACGTCATGATAGATACTTCACAAATGGAAATTTAATGTTGAAAGGAGATTATTTGGCATTAATTTCCATGACAAATTCCCATCAAGTACAAATAAATTGTTGGACATTGGCTGTTCTTAATTAGTACTAATTAATTAGTATTAATAATTGTTTTTAATTTATACATACTAGTGTTTTATTCTTGGAATGCACATAAGAGTACTATAAAGAATTTAAATAAAAAAATTCTAAAGAATGAAAAGATATTAAAAACCAATAATAATGTATTATATATAATTTTCACATAATTCAAGGTAAAATGACACATTTCATCGCGAATTATATAGAAAAAAAAAAACAAGTTTCCTCCCTGATACTATTTTTCATCTCTCAATTGTTTGCAAAATGACTTTTAACCTAACTATAATTGAACTCGGGCTGGGACCAAAAAAAAAAAAAAAACCACTTTGTAAACAATTAAGTAATAAAATGTTGCAACGTGTATAATTGAGGGATGAAAAGTGTGATTTTTTCTATAATCTCATTTATTAAGGAAATTCAGTGTATTATACAAATTTGGACAGAAAACATTTATTGAACACTTCTATTATGTGCGTATGTGTGTGTGTATGTGTGGCATGTTAATCTGTCACCCATGAGAACAAGACTTTCAAGTAAGAAGTGTGAAGAGTGGACAAATGCTAGTCATCGATCTAATAGATCTCAATGTTGAAAAATAATGAAAAATAAGAAGAAAAAAATAGATTTTGTAAATTAAATTTAATAAATGTGATATATGATTTTATTTTATATTTCATAAATATTTTCTTCTACTAGCACATGGAATGATGGAATACCAACAATTTGTGTGATAGTAATTTTGTGGAATATTTATTTTTAGAACAAAATTGTAGCCATGCATATATGATAATCCGCGTACTCAATGTTATGCTTTGTCTGTCTATCTATCTATCTATCTTGAATCTAAACCTAAAAGGGAGAATATGAATCAATTCTTTCTTTTTAGGTGGATCAATTTTTTACCGAGTTAATTATCGAAATGGTCCCTTGACTACAGCGAAATTATCAATTTGGTCATTGACTATTTTTTTGACCAATTAAGTCCCTCAACTTTAAAAAGCTTAACCAATTTGGTCCTCCGTTTATTTGACCGTTAATCAACCGTTAACTTGGGATCAAATTGGTAATTCGCTATAGTCAAGGGACCATTTTGGTAATTAACTTTAAAGGTAGGCAATTCGGTTCAGTTTTCTCGAATCGTACCGTACCAAACTAGTTAGATTCGGTAATATACCGAACAAGCGAACGGTAATAGATTCTTATATACTGAATGGTTCGGTAAAAACTCGAACCGAACTGAATTGTTCAGTAAAAATCGAACCGAATACCGTTTGAACTTTGGATTGCTATTTTGTTGTATATTAGACTTTGGATATAGACTATGTAAACACCATAACACATAATATAGAACTTTTGATAACAAACCATAAAGAAATCAAATAAAATATTTACGAGAGATACCTGTGAGAATATGAGCTGAACGGCAAAGCAAGCAGCAAGGGACTTGGATTTACTTTTTATTTATTTTTTTTATTTATTATTATGATGATGATGATGATGATGATGATGATTATTATTATTATTATTATTATTATTATTATTATTATTATTATTATTATTATTATTATTATCATATTTTTTAAAAAAAATCAAACGGTATTTGGTTCAGTTTAATTTTTTACCAAAAAATTCGGATCGATTTTTTATCGAACCGTTCAATATACAAGAATCCAATACCGTTCGGTTGTTCGGTATATTAGCGAACCAAACTAGTTCGGTTCGGTTCGGTGCAGTTCGATTCGAGAAAACTAAATCGAATTGCCCACCCCTAAAGTTAATTACCAAAATGCTCCCTTGACTATAGCAAAATGACCAATTTGGTCTCAAGTTAACGGTTGACTAACGGTCAAACTAACGGAGGACCAAATTGGTTAAAATTTTTAAAGTTGAGGGACTTAATTGGTTAAAACAAATAGTCAAGGACCAAATTGGTAATTTCGCTATAGTCAAGGGACATTTTGGTAATTAACTCATTTTTTACCTAACTTGTGAAGTTTAGACATCTTTTAGGTGAGAATGCTTAATGTTGAAAAGGATTTTTTTTTTTTTTTTGGATTCTCAGTATTTAGTATTTATGTTAGGTTTCAACAACATCAAATTACTATATTACATAACATATAAAAGTTCTCTTAACAATTACGATTGCCTTAATACTTGAGCTGACTGCAATCACTATTCGAAAATATGTTTTGAGTACAGTATTTAAAGTCGTATCGAATCTCTAACCAACAAACAACTAAACTAATATTGGTTGCGTATAACTGAGCGGTTAAAACTGATTAGAACATATATCAACGATTTGTGTGATAGTATAGTTGTGTGGAATATTTATTTTTGGAACAAAATAGCAGCCATGCATATATAATAATCCACGTACTCAATGCACGAGACATTATTTATCGTGAATATAAAGGTAAAAGGGAGAATATGAATAAATTCTTTCTTTTTCTTCTCTTTTTTGAGTCGATCTATTGAGGCCATAATACAGAAGGAATTTACTTTACAATATTTAAGATGTTGACTACAGAGATTGAATATAATAAGGTTTGATTTCATGAGAATACTCTTAAGAAATAGGCGATTATATATATATATATATATATATATATATATATATATATATATATAGAACATGCAGTGAGTTTAAGCCCTAAACCAACGGCTCAAAAAAATAAATTTATGAATTTTTTTTTAAAAGCACGTCTAGAAAGAAGAAACAAAAGCTAAAAATAGTATAGTTTATTAAGTGTTACAAAGACGCACATTAAGTGTTAGAACAAACAAATCAATCTATTAATATTATAAGTTATGAGACAAATGGTCATGTAAACAAAAAGTTTCAGCTTAGGAGCCACACAAATTTCTCCAAAATTATGTTTTCTTGATTGCATCACTCTTAGCTTGGTCTACACATCCACAACCATAATAAAATGGTGGCAGCTGGTCTACTGCTACTTTCTACTATGCACAATTTTTCTTTCTTGTATAAACTCACCAATTTAGAACAAATGGTAAGTGGCATACTAATACAATTGCAAGCTAAGGCCGGAGGATCTATACGCGCAAATATTTACATTGGCATTGCGAAAATCCCCTTTCTGGGTAAGTGATAAAAACCAATTTGCATTCTTTATTCAGCAGGCCTGCCCAGAATCCTTTTCAGATCAGATTTCTGATCTGCACTGAGCCTTGAAGGGAATTTGATATCAAACTTGATCCTCAAATTCCCTTTCTTGCCTGGTTCCTTTGATATTGGCATTCCTTCGTTTGGGATTACATGTTCCTGTCCTGGCTTCACAACATTCCTAATTGGCACTGCAAGATCTCTCCCATCCAAAGTTGTCAATTTGATGGTCTTCCCTGTCAGAGCATCCAGCAAGGAAATTCTGTGGCGGACAACAAGATCATTGTCATGTCTCTTGAATACAGGATGGGGCTTCTCGTCTACGACAAAAATCAGGTCTCCCGGTGCAGCTCCAAATTCGTAGTCCCCTTTCTCAGGAAATGTAATCTTGGTTCCTTTCTTCCAACCACATTTGATCTGGATTGCCAACACCTCTTCCACTGTCGTGGGCTTACTGCAACCACGATTTTGGTTTCATGACAGAAACCATAAAGTATGATCAGAGAGATAGCATGGTCCAAGAGAAAGTTAGATTCAATGACCAATGTGAATAAGAAACAAATGAAAATCTTGGGGGAACCCAACCAAATTGGTCAGGTTGTTGACTCCCAGCGAGAGCGGTCTATTACTGGCCTTCTTGATTTGAGCCGAGCAGCTATAGGCAAGGCAAAGTAGGCTGGTTTACCTCATTGTGGTCCTTTGCCAGCTAGGATCACAATGTGGGGTTTACACAGTTCATACCCTCGGGTAGTGGCTACAGGTTTCCCTCATCACTCATTCAAATGAAAATCTTGTCATCGCAAATTCAGATCACCATATGTTTTCTTGGAAATCCTCTCTTCCATCATTAAAACCTAATCTTTTAACTATATTGTCAGTGTTCACCAGACATCAACCACAACTGAGCCGCAAGAACACAAATCAATAGAGGGCTTTAGGGTGTGTTCACTAATCAACTGAAACGTTCCTTAATATTCCTCATAGGAGATACAGTCAGAAAACCTGGCAAAGCTGCCTAGTTTCACTTAAAAAGTTCCTAAACTCCATTGCACCTAAAATGTAAGAATTTTTCTGCTCACAAGTGACTAACCAGAACTCAAGAATCTCTACTATACAGCATTGACATACTTCAAATCTAGAATTGAGTGTAAGTTACCAGTAAGCTTGATTATTTACACCTTAATTATTTGTTGTTTTACCCATACAGCATAGCAAAATTTTCTTCATTAGTAGGATTATTTATTGAATTACTCTGTTTACTACAGTGATTTTTATAGATCCTAATTTAGCTTTAAAGAGCTAAACATTTTGGCACAAACTACAAAAAAATTCACAGAGAATTAAACTAATATGGAGTATTGTAAGGATTACATACCCAGTGTCGTCAAGGACAATCCTAGAAATCTGCATCTTCCTCGTGGAGCCATTGTAGAGCTCCTCCAAGCTACAAGGCAACTGGTTCTCCACCGCCGCCGCCTTCCTCGGCGTTCCTCTAGCACCGCAGCTAACAGGACTCCCTTTATATCCTGCATCGGATCCGCCAAAAATCTCCGCAAATATATCCTCCGCATCACGCGGAGTATAGTTAAACGCTCTTCCAGCTCTGCCGCTGCTTGTCCTGGTCGGAGACGCAGGGGGATCGAATTGGCCGGACTTCAACGCCTTCTCGCCGTGCAAATCGTAGATCCGCCGCTTCTGCGAGTCGCTGAGCACATCGTAAGCCTCCGAAATCTGCTTGAATTTCGCCTCCGCTTCCTTCATGTTCTCGCTGTTCTTATCCGGATGCCACTTCATCGCCAGCCGCTTGTACGATCTCCTCAGGTCTTCTTCGCTCGCAGTTTTCGATACTTTCAGCACCTTGTAGTAATCAACCCCCATCTCGCTATCCACTCGAGTCGCGCAATGCTGGAACTACGCACGGAGAGACTATGGCCGGCGAGTTCGCCGGACGTCGGCGATCGAAATGCGCTAAGGGATAGAGATTTTTTGATTTGCGGTGAAGGTGTGATGGAGTGGCGGTGAGGTAATGATAGTGACGGACCACTCCTCCGATGATGTAACGGAAGTGAGATGGTGACGTGGAAGAATGGGATTGGGCGGGGCGGAGGATTTTGTGACGGGGATGTGACGGTGGTGGGTGGAGGAATGGAACGTGCGAGCGAACGGAGAAGCTGTGGGGACGGAGAATCTTGTGTGTGATGGAACTATGGAAGAGTGTGCAGTTACGGGAATCTGTTAGATGGCAATATTTTTATCTGGCGACTTTGACGGCGGGATGGAAAACGGCGCCGTTTGGTAAGCCATCATCGTAAACTCCGTTAATTGGGTCGGCCTTCTGAGAGAACGGATTGGCCCAATTTCAAAGGCTGTAGGCCTGCAGTGAACATGGCAATTTATATCCTACACCATGGCGTGCGTTGCACTATGCGCCCAGATGCAAAACGACGTCGTTTTAATTATTTTTTTTTTTTAAATTTTCCGCCCCAGTGAATGACAGTAGTTTTTTCTTTAAAAAAAAACTCGCTGTTCAAGAATGTACATAATGTTATACTAGAATACACATAATGTTATACATGAATGTACATAATTATATAACAAAATATACATACTCTTTTTAAAAGATAATACACATAATCTAACATAATACTTAATAAACATAAACTTTTAACATAATACACATCAACTCTTAACATAATACACACAAATTTTCTGATTCGGATGTACATAATTGTATAAAAAGAATGTAAATAATTGTATAGAAAATACACATAACTGTATGAACCAATACACATAACGTTGTGAACAAATACACATAATCTCAGCAACTTCCTACCGCGCCTCCCAACACTACCCCAAAACGACGTTGTTTTGGGAGGCGCGCGGCGCACAGTGCTATGAAATATGGTCCACATAATAATAATTGAACATTCATATAAATTAACCAAAATAGGCAAAAATTGTAATGAAAAGGTGGCCAAGTGAATGGAGGAAGGTCACCAGTTTAAATCTTACTAATACTTGATCAAATTTATCACATCAAGTTTCTCTAGCACTATTTTAAAAATCAACCTAGACACCCAACTCAGTCGGGTTGGTGACGAATTCGGCCTTGCTAATTTTTTAAAACTATATATATATATATATATATATATATATATATATATATATATATATACATACACCCTCCCCCGCCAATTAGCGTTGAGCGCTTACTGCAACCATGCTTTGTAGTGCAGTTTACTTCTCTCTTATGGTTTGCAAACTATTACAAAATGGTGTAGTTTGTAAATTATTATATAGGAGGGTATTCACAAAGTAGTGTAGTTTGTGGACTATTACCATAAGAGTGTAATTTGTGTAGAGTTTCTTGTGGACTAATACAAAAGAGTGTAGTTTGCAGACTATTACACAAAATTATAGCTTGTGAACTATTACACATGAGTGTTGTTTGTAGGCTAATACACATGAATTTAATTTGTAGACGATTAAACGAGTGTACCTAGTTTACAAACTTACAAATGAGTGTAGTTAGACTATAACACACAAGTGCATTTTTGCAAACTGTTGCAAATGAGTTTAGTTTGCAAACTATTACACACAAGTGCATTATATTTTACAAACTATTACTATACACAAGTGTATAATAGTTTGCAAGATATTACACATGACTCTATAATAGTTTGAAGACAATTACACATGAGTATAATATAATTTATAAACCATTATACATGAACGTAGTTTGAAAACTATTACACACGTGCATAGTTTGTAGGCTTATTACACAAGATAAATGCAATGCACACAATATATAATCAAAAGCATAAAAAAGGCATAATTAAACTTTATTCCCCATGCATAGGTCTCATGGGCAGACCAAGAAAACAAGAACAATGAGCCAATGACTTGTGCTAGAGAACAAACAAACCAAAATGGGTATCAAACAACAAAACAACAACCTAAGACGATTATGTTCTTTTGCTCAAGAACACCCTCGCGAACTCAACCAACTTGTCAATGGCGGGGAACACATCCTTAACCGCACTATCATCAACGAAATCTCCAACCCATTTCACCAAATTGGGAACCTTGGTCTCATCGAGCAATTTGACATCCTCGTTCAACGCCTCCGCAACCTTAAACCATCCTATGAAGCTGCCCAATGCAATGTCCAAGTATCCTATAGTGTCTCCACCAAAGAACTTCTTGCCATTGCTTATGCTCTTGAAGGCTTCCTCCAAAGGCACTAGCCCTTCAACAACCTTGTCTATTGCAGCCTTTTTGGCTACCTTGTCATCCCCCGCAGCCGATATTGCACGCAAATTTGAGATCAACTGCACCAATAAATCAAGAATTGTATCAAACACTATATTTAATTAGAGAAACCCAAATTAAAAAATTTTTTTAAAAAAAATAAAGATCCAATACCTGATCATCAATATAATATGACCAAAAGTTGGCGATGGCACAATCATAAGGATCAGAGGGAACAATAGAAGGCCCAGAAGTCCAGACATCATTGATGTACTGAACAGTGATGAGAGACTCAGAAATGGGCTTATCATTATGGACGAGGACTGGGATTTTCTTGAAAATCGGGTTTAGTTTAAGGAGAAGTTCACTCTTGGGAACAAACGTCTCCTCAATCAACTCGTAGTCCACAGACTTGAGGTTGAGAGCGATGATGGTGCGTAGCGCGAAAGGGCTCCACCACGTGCCCAAAACCTTAACTTCCCCTGTTGCAGCCATGAAAGTTACAATGATTTGACAATGAAAGTGATGATGATTTGCAAAAACCAATGAGTTAATGGGTTGTGAATGGCCTTGTATTTATACACAATGGATGAGATCGAAAGGGCGCAGTATTAAAATTCTAAAATGGTAAAAGATCTCAAGAAAGGTAAAACTTTTAAATTTTTAATTAATACCAAAAACGTTATAATCTTGAAAAGGTATATATTTAAATTTAGACCAAAAATTATAGGAATTATCGAAAAACTGATCCACTTTCAAATTTTTAATTAATACCAAAAACGTTATAATCCGAAAAGTTATATCTTTAAATTTAGACCAAAAATTATAGAAATTATCGAAAAACTGGTCGGCACAGTTGGCATTGCATTGCCCATGGGCTATCGTCATCTTCAGACTGCGCCAATTGCGGAGTATTTCATATTCTTTCATTGCTAATCATTTTTTCTCATACAATGGTTTAGTATTATGCGGAAATATTTGACTGATTTATCAATAAATTAGATCGTTTTAATCACCTTAGTTGGCGGTGGTGCATTTAAATTATCCTACTTAAAATAAAAAATAATAATAAAAAAAACACTCTTAAATTTGTATAAAAAAAAACAATAATTTTGGGATGAAAGGAGTAATTAATTATCGAGTTAATTCCAACAATGGTCCTCCGACTATATTGATTTTCTAAAATTAATCTTCAACTTTTAATTTGGACATATTACGTCCCTTGATTTTCAATTTTGTTCCAATTGAGGTCATTTCGGTCAGATTACGGTAAATTAGACTTTAAATGAAAGGGTAAAATAGTCATTTCATCTACCTAATATATAATTTTTCGTATTTTTGTCGTGTATGCGCAACTTTTCCCTTGTATGCGCGACTTCAAACATCAGTTTCACAATTAAGGAAATCTGATGTCCAAAATAGCGTATACAAGAAAGAAATACGAAGAATTATACATTAGACAAATGAAATGACTACTTTACCCTTTCATTTAAAGTTCACTTTGCCGTAATTTAACGAAAAGACCTCAATTGGAAAGAAATTGAAAGTCAAGGGACATAAAGTGTCTAAATTAAAAGTCGGATACTAATTTTGAAAAATCAATATAGTCGGAGGACTATTGCTGGAATTAACTCATTAATTATCACTAAACAAGATGCAAAAAAAAAAAGAGCAAATAAACAATCCAATTTCAAATATGCAATTCATGAGGAAAGCAATCCAAAATAGGTTCATCTTTCATCAACAATAAATGATCTGAGCTTTACTCTTGGACTGCTTTCCTAGCAGCATCCTCTTCGGCTTTCATCTTTCTCTCCCATCTTCTCTTCCTATAATCTGCCAACATTTTAGGCATTTGCTGCATTAGTTCAGCTGTCTTCGCACGCTTCTCCGCTGCAATTCTGTCACATTTATGCCCTTTCTGCTTCTTTCGCATTTCCTTCCTTTCTGGATCGTACGGCCAATCTTGCCCAGCAAGTAGAACTTCTTTGCGCAGTTGGGCTCGCCTACGAGCACTGATGCCCAGAGGCTTCCACGCTCCAAGTTCCCAATAACCCCAAACTCCCTTTGAGAGCTCGTTCTTGTATTTTGCCAACTTATCTTGCAACGGGTATTGGTACTCAGAAACAGCTTTTGCTACAGACTTTACTACTTTCCCCGCCATTAGTCCTGATGAAAACATAAACAAATCCAATCTAATCTTCCTAAATATAAGTTTAAGCAAAAAGAAATTTGAACACAACTTTATTACAGAATATGATTTTTTAAAAAGATTAGTAAGTGAACAATGAGAACCTTGGCAAATCTTTAGTTAGAAAATCTTTTTCATCAATTTTTTGGTTGTTAAAATTCAAATTCATCAATTTTGTTATCACAAAAACCACAGACCCAAGGTGAACCACAGCAGCACCTTTGAATAGCAGCTGCGAACTCTCCCGTAAATTCTGTAAATCAAAGTTCTGAGCCTATTCCCACACCTTATTTTATACTTCAAAATTCAAAAATAACACTTATGTAATGTGGCATTCACATTGTTTGACCTCCATTAACCAAAACACATATCGAGCATTTCACTGAACAGTTGGGGAGCAAACATCATAATACAACCAAGTAAAAAGGCAGAAACATAATACATGAAGATGGTGAGGACTGAGGTCAGGAACAGCAAATGTAAAGAAACAACCTCATGTATTATTAGTGGATATATAAATAATAAAACTGTATAATCTTATTATAAAAGCATGCTCTTTGGTATATAATGAAAACTAAAATCTTAATTTTGTTGTTCATTATTGATACATTATATTACAGTTAGCTATTTCATATTTTATAATCTATAATTGCTAAAATTAGCTTTTATTTCATGAATTTCATGAACTAGGAACAGAATTCTACTTTGTGAAGAAGATTACCTTTTTACGCAACACAACTCCATAGCAAAAGCTTAGAAGAACAGTAATATCCCTAACTAACAATTAGCTAAGACTAGACCAGCATTGAATCAAAACCTATCACTACTCCTTCTTCACTAGTAATCAATAACTCAATTTAAGGCAATCAAATAGTATACAAATTTACCTTTTTCTTACTGATTGGCCGAGACAGTGAGGCAGACAGGCGCAGATGGGTGACTGGCTAAGGGGCTACTGGGCGAGGCTGAGGTGAGGTGAGGTGAGAATCGGGAGGATCGAGGGCGTCGGCCGGACTGCCGGAGGCCGGTGGGATAGGGAATCACCGAACCAAAGGATTAGCCGATTAGGGATTTAGGGTGGGCAGATTGGACTTGGGGCGTTGGGTTTGATGTATTGGACTATTGGTCGAATGGTCCATTTAATCTGGACGATTAGGAAATCTTAGTGTTTAATTTGGGTCATACAAATTATTAATTTGATGGTGTGGATTTGATCTCAGCAAATTATATCGTGCACCATGATGCATAACTGATTATCCACCGAGTTTCAAAACGATGTCGTTTTGTTTAATGAAAAGAAACGACATTCGTTTCGTGCCGTTCTGCACTCTTCCGTAAAAAGTAACTCTGTTATTCAGTTTCATTTTGTATACACTGCAGTTTCAGTTCAACACAACTACAGTTTCATTTCGATTTTAATTATAGTTTCATTTTTTTACTAGTGTAGTTTGTACAAAAACATTATCCTCTCTGTAAATATGTCATATGTGACCTCTCTTATTGTTTTAAGATGATGAAAATACAAGTTTTATGATTAATTTTCTCCACCAAAATCCTAAGACATAAATAATGGGAGCCCTCGAGATTGAGATGTAATCTATAAATACAAATTTCTATAGTTGCCTTCTTGTTTGATCTTTTGAGTAATCACCATACCTTAGAATCATTCTCTAACTCAATCATGTAATAACCCTTGTCCCATATATTCACAACCCATAATATATTGTTATACTTTTAACTAGTGTCTTATAATAAGTTTTCTAGACTCTTTATATGTAATTGTGTTTCTTCATTCCTTGTGATTATACTATATTAGATAATGAATTGTAATAGAGTTAGTCATACTCAAAAAATATATATATATTATATTAGATAAAAATGTAAAGTCACCCTATTATTATAATAAAATATGTGGTAAAGTTTTAACCTAATAATACAATAAATTATCCAATGGGTGGGCTAACACATCTTCCTTTTTTTCTTTAATTTAGATGATAAATAACCAGGGACGGAGCCAGAAAATATGTTGAGGGGGGGCAAAGAAGTAAGGATGGATTCAATGACGGATTCAGAAAATTTTTTTAGTGAGGGAAAAAAATTAAAATAAAAAAGAATATTTAAAAAAAATGAAATACTTAAAAAGTATAACAATAAATATTGTTGGATATAGCGAAAAATAAAACATAGTAAATTTTATAAAAATATTTATAACAAAATATGAAACATAATTAATTTGATAAAACAATTCGAATATAAAACGCATTATAAATTACACATTCCATTATTAATATAAAGAAAGTTATATGGAAGTTATATATATCATGCCAAAATTTAATTGTGTTAATCAAAAAAGTGAAGAGGACTATGACATTGTGAACCCAGGCTATTCTGAAACTCATACACATTAGCTACCACCTCGTCTATCACAACTTTTGTTTACATAATCTGTTTTATAATACTTGTATGAATAATGTACTATATATACATATTATATACAATATAGGGTAGGGGTGGGGTGGGGTGAGGGGGGCAGCTGACCCCCCCGCCCCCCCTCTGGCTCCGTCTATGTAAATAACATGACATTAATCTTTAACAAATTAAATGCATGAAGTTAAAAGATGCCTTTCCATTGAATATAGTGGCATTAGGTAGCATAATCATGGGTATTATCATCTTTAACTAAAATAATGAAATAATGATTTAGATGTATTGTAAATATATCTATTTTTGTGAGCTATTACATAGTGAGATTTATCTAGGTTTGTATTGTACAAACCTAGATAAATCTCACTTTCCCTTTGTTCATTTTTTTACTAGTGTAGTTGTGTACTAGATAAACCTCATTCATATGTAATAGCTCGTAAATCACACAAAAGAGATAAACCACACCAGAAAGATTATGTGCGGTGTGTACAAGTGAGGTGATATTTACAAAAATTGAATTCATAACTTTCTAATACAAGAATCATGTTCCACCTACTTAGTCAACGGACCTCTTTTGGTATTCGTATTGCCATTTTTAAGATTACATTTAAGTAATTGTTTGATTTTTGTCCATTCTTAGGTTTATTATGAAAATATCTTCAAACATTTGTGTATTGTAATAATTAAAATAAAAATTTGTAATTTATTATTAAAATGTTAGTCGATTTTTAATTTAATTTAAAAAATACAACTAGACTTGAGTTGACTCATACATTTGTCATATACTCCATATAAAAAGGATCAATGATAACCTCAAGACTTTACATAAATTGTAAAGATTTGACTATTTGAGATCAAAACTTTAAATTATAAATTCCAGCCTCATTAGAAGCTAGCAATCGTAGTATGTAGTATATATTCCCGCAAGAGACTCATTATAATTTGACCTTTACCTCGAGTAATACTTTCTTAAGATAACACCTAACCTAAAACTTTATAACATTATCAGATATATCCTCTAGTAATTTGGCCGCCTATGAACAAACTAGACTAATTAGTAATTTGGCCGCCTATGAACAAACTAGACTAATTTATTTCCTTATATTTCTTTATCCACTAAGTTCATAACGTGAAATTTTTAGTACACACTTTTTCGAGATAATAACGGTGAGTTTACCTGGTCAGGGTGTAACCGAGCCGAGCCGAGCTTGAACTCGATAAACAATAGGTAGGTTCGAGCTCGAGCTCGAACTCGATCGAGATCTAAAATTGAAACTCGAGCTTGACTTGATTATGAAACGAGCCAGCGCAAGTCCGACTCGAATTTGAAGTTGACCGAGCTCGAGCCGAACTTTGACCAAGCGACTCGGCTATAATTTTATATATATATATGTGTGTGTGTGTGGGGGGGGGGGGGGGCTCGACAAGTTACAAGTTTAAAATATTTGAGTTCGAAATCAGCTCGAGTTTAGCTTGAACTAGAAGTTAATCGAACTCAAATCAAACTTTGACGCACCGGAGCTGCTCTGTTCATTTGCACCCCTAATCACAGCAAAAATAGTAAACCAAAAGTGAACCATATGCCAATCCCCAAAAACACAAAAGCACTTTTAGAGACAATACTAATATATATCAACCACTATACTCTGCAACATCTCCTCCCATTTCCATAGTTCCATTCTTAGCTTCTTCATTCTCAGCTCTCAACCACCAACAATGAAGCTCCTCAACTCTTTCTCCGCCGCTCTTCTCCTCCTCCTCGCCCTTCTCCCTTCTCCGGCATCCTCCCAAGTCTGCCCCAAAACCTGCGGCAGCATGACCGTGAAATACCCCTTCGGCACCGCCCCCGGCTGCGGCGACCCGCGGTTCCAGCCCTATGTCACCTGCAATAACAACCAGCTCACTTTCGCCACCCACACCGGCTGCTACCCCGTCACCGCCATAGACTACGACCACCACTCCATTTTCATCTCCGATCCCACCCTCTCCACCTGCTCTTGCACGCAGCCCAGCCGCGGCTTCAGTCTCGACTGGAACGCGCCCTTCACCTTCCACGACGACACCGTCTTCGCCCTGCTCGGCTGCTCCGCCGTCCCCTCCTCCCCCATCTATAAGTCCGCCGGCGGCGCCAACTCCTCTTTCCCCATGTGCGATTCCCAGGTATATATGGCTGCGGCTGTAAACCAACGAAACTCAACAAGTAAACATTACTAAACAAGCTTGTTCATAATTTTTTAGAAATCAAAGCTTTAACAAATGAGCATAATTTTTTTTTGAATGTTACTGGACTATTACATTGTAGTATCTGTTCATATACTTTCTCAACCTACTGAAATACAAAGAACCAATAACACTTGAACTTATAACCTTCCAAATGAAAGTCCAACCCGGATATCATTAGACCACATAGTCCTGATAGGTCTTAGTTAATTATATAAAAAATGACCTTTTTCTAAAAACTGATTATAAAAACTACTTATCAAAAGCTCTGTTTGCTAATTGAAGTCTACGAATAGTTTATCGAAAGCTCTGTTTGTTAGGGAGCGCCGGTGTGCAGCATTCTCTACGCGTGCCAGGCGATGAGCCGCCTGAATCTGCCGATCTCGAGCTGCTGCGTGTACACGCCGGTGGATCTGGGGCCGGCGTTCGAGATGGACCTGCAGAAGCTGCAGTGCTCGTCGTACTCCGCCATGTACGGCTTCAACGGCGGCGGCGGCGGAGAGGAGGGAAACCCGGCGGCGTGGAAGTATGGGATAGCGCTCAAGTATAAGTTCAACTTCAACAATGACTTCCCGGAGCTGTGCGCGAGCTGCGAGAGGAGCAATGGCGTCTGCGGCTACTCTGGGCCGTATAAATCATTTTCTTGTAACTGTCCTTCTGGGTTTAACACCACCACGGATTGCTTCCTGGGTTCTTGGAGTGGAAGCTTCAGAGTTCTCCCATGGCGGAACTCAGGTAGAATCACAAAAAACTCTGCATTTTTCTTCATTCTATATTTTAGATAAGAGAAAATTTCCAAAATAATAAAGTTTTGACTATCAAATTTATGTATTTTCTAGACTTTAGGAGGTATTGTTTTGTCCAAGTTTGTACATGTTTTAGTCTGGATGCACACAATTAATCCCTTCTCGCTCCGAGAGGCATAGAAACTGAATTTGGGTTATCTCGAAATTTTTTTCTACAAAAAGAGTTTATTTGTCACATATTCTATTGAGTTATAAATATAAATATAAATAGTTAATGATATTATTGGACGAAATTAGAAGTCAATGATCCAAGGGGTAAAATCATTACATCTAAGGCACAATTTTGGTAATTTACCCTTTTAAATTAAGTAAACTGTTGGTTGTGCTAAAAATAAGAAAAAAAAAACAAAACAAAACAAAACAAAAGCAAAAAAAATGGTGAATTGTCAAAATGGTATTTCAGCTATAGTGATTTCACCACTCTAGTTCTGGATTCCTAATTTCATCTGACAATCAAATCTATATTCATAGTCTACTTCCAAACAAATTCATAGTTAGCGGGGTCGATGATCATAGTGTTGAAATTTGAAAACACTATAGTCTAAGTCTATTTCAATAATTTACCATTTTACCCTTCTAAATATAGTCAATCGCCTGTTTCTTTGTCTGATTGTATGGAGCGGATTGATTACCCTCATGACTTTATTTGTAATGTTCTCAGTTTAAATTGACTATTTTTTTTTTTCAAAAGAAATAACAATTTAAACTATTACCAATGATATACTATATGCGGGCATTTATTATCTCATCTTTATTTTTTAATTTACGTGAAAGCGTACAACCGTTATCCAGATGTGCATTTTGAGTGAACCCCGCCATTATCCTTATTCTCAACACTAAGATCTAAGGATTCACTTGTTTTGTTTACAGGGTTTTTGCTGGTTGAGATCTTGGGATTGTTCATTCTATTTGCCTTGATGTAGGCTGCTGAAAGTGCTGTGACCAACAAGAAGTTTCAACCTGCAGATTTCAGTGTTCTGACATTATTATCAGCTTGATGGGAATCTTTAATTAGTTTAAATGGTTCAAATTGTGAATACAATGAGGCACAATCATGGGGAAAAAAAAAAATGGGAATGAAAATTGTTGGGTTTTGATTATTAATTGTTGAATTGCCTCCTATATCTTATTCTAAGTGCAAAGAATATGATGTTGTCAAATGCATCATTGCCATATAATTCCAGAACCCATGAATTTTTTTATAGAAAGTCTTACATTTATATCACTAGATTACAATATTTTGATTAACATATTAATATAAAGAAATAGTCTTGGAATATAATAAATGGTGTCATGAAGAATTGGTCCCCTTTGAGAACCCTACACTTGGACTACACAAACGTTGAGGCTTGAGTGGCATCATCATATTCATAGTTGAAAATTAATAAATATTATTTGGGACAACCCATAAGCGGAGGGTCTTGTCGGGAAATCGAAAATGATCGAGCCCGTTCAGTCAGAAGCAAAGAGGAGTCCCGCTCCTTCTGTCTGAATGGTTGGTTTAGGGTCCAAGGACCAGCCGGGGACTCCGTACAAGGTAGATTTCATGTTGATCGGACGTTTAGCTTAGTGATCACAAAATTTCAAATTTGATTCTTAATGGGAGCCGGCTTATTGGCGTTTTTTTTTTTATTTGAGTCGATCATCTATGACTTTGTGGTTCTTTGCGACTAAAGTCACAATTCAAGCCAAAAAATGAAAAATAGTTGACGAGTGAAGAAGGCAAATGACATATTAGCTGATGAAGCAATGTCCTGTCAAGTCTAGTGATACGTAGTCTTTATTATACTTTATTTCTTAATTCTTTGGTAGGTTAATACTCTTCTAGCTTGTGCAACTTATGTATATATATCGTGTACAATTGTACCGTCTCAAATATAATTGAAGGATGTGTTCCATTTCAACTAATAGTTTAAGTTGATAGTTAGACGTACAGTTGACTACACATTTATTATATTTATATATACGATACTCAACAGATCAGACTCCCCATGTGTATGTGCAGGCCAGTTACTTTTGTTAACAAGCCAAGCTACACGTGGACAGATAGTCTCTTACATAAGGTCGTTTCTGATACCAAATTAAAAATTAAGTTGATGCTCAACCACGCTCATACTCCATCAATAATTACATGTTCCATGCGTTACCATAAATTTTATAACAATATACCATCAACAAGACCAAACAATTTGCCTTACATCATTACATGTGTCTTATGTTAGCCAGTCTTAAACAAGACCAATGGTATCTAAATACCATTAATTAATAGGACACTAAACACCATGACCCAAAGATAACATGTTTATAAAAAAAAAAAACATAAAAATTGAGGAATCATATTGGACAAAAGTAAGAAGTATATATTATTAGAGTTGGTAGGAATATGTACCTTGTTTTGAGCACCACCACTTTGTGAAGAAGAAGAAGAAGAATCATTTTGATCTTGATGAATATAATGCTCTCTTTATCTGAACTTTTAGACAACGGGTGGTGTTCAAAGCTTTGGAATTTTTTTCCCTCAAAATATTCGAATCCTCCGGACTTTCATGATCCAAAGTTCCCAAACATCTTTTCTCTTTTGGATAGAATAGTGTTGTTGATATATAATCATAGTCTTTTAATTAAAGAATCATAGTACTCGATCGAGTAGATGTTTCTCAAGATTATGAGTAAATTTCAATCTTGTATAATAATTTGCAAATTATACAACAGAGATAAAATGTACTAAAAAGAGTCTGTACACTAAGCTCAATCGAGAGTAACTCATTTTTTTAGTACTACTGACTGTGTTATAATGTAATATCTGTTCATAACTACTTCACTAGGCTCAATCAAGAGTAACTCATTTTTTTTAATACTACTGACTGTGTTACAATGTAATATCTGTTCATAACTATTTTATCAACTTACTAAAGCACAAAGAGTCAATATCGCCCCACTAAGACTCAAATCCATGACCTCTCATTTGAGAGAGTCACTTCATGCTACTAGAGTGATTGGCAAGATACAACTCATTATTCAAGTGTAGAATTGATAGAAATACATGAATATTTCTAATTATAATTCCATGGAAAACACTATGCTCTGAAAGAAAAATGTTGGTGTTCAATGCAAGTGGACTGACCAAACAACCATACCAAAAGGCAAAAGCTATGATATCCTGCACTGGCTTTACAGCTGCAATTTCAATTTTAAATTTCACTTCATTCTGCTCTCCTCTACTGTCAATACTAAAAGATTACACAACCTGAAAATTTCAAAAAAAAAAAAAAAAAAAAAAAAAGTCCCACCACCATACAGTCTCAAGAACATATTCCCAGGATCAACTAGGCATAGAACATATTCCCAGAATCAACTAGGCAATGATAACAACAGAATATGGCCCCAGCTGATGTGAAGCAAGTAATGAAAGAATTTAGCAGGTAAACAATTGTCACTAAGGCGGCAGGCGCTAACGACCTCAAACTATATGTACAAGCGCACAGAAACTTTCCCCTCGGTTTCCTCTTCAAATTCCTACGTAAACAATGTCTGTGCGCCCCCCATTGTCTTTTTGCCATGATGGAGGTAAGCAAGCCACTGTCATCTTACGTTGCAGCAGCGGGCTTTCCCTTGGCTTTGCAGTTTTCCCCAGAGGCAGATCATTTGCTTAGGGGATTGATAGTGCGCTGTGTAATAGTCTTCGATGCATCCAAACTGGCAGAACTTCAAGCTGTGTACATACTCCACCGACCTCGAATTGTTGAACTTCTCTACCCACATTCCCATGCTCACATCCTCCATCTTGAACAACTGCAGCATGTCAAATGTGTTAAAGTATCGTTTTTTTTTTTTCCCACAGAAACCCTCAAGGGTAAATGTTTCCTCTCAAGAATTTGCAGAAACTCTATAAATCGTTTCAGAAACTAGTAAAGAATTAATGTTTATGCATATTTAAAGAAAAAATATTTGCAAATACGTGCTTATATTTTTGGGAAAGAGGTCGAATAGGCCCCTAAAATTTACTTGAGAAATCAGTTAGGCCTCTAAACTTTCAAAAGTTGCAATTAAACCCATAAGCATGTCACTAACCGGTTTTTGGGCTTCAATGCATCAAAATAACATGTTTATGGGTTTAATTGCAACTTTTGAAAGTTTAGGGGCCTAATTGACTTTTCGAGTAAAATTTATGGGCCTATTTGACCCTTTTCCCTAGATACCCCTCCTATTTTTCCCCTCCAATCCATCCCTCATGATGTGGCATCATTTAATTGGTTACTAAATTTCATTTTTAATTAGTAGTGGGTTAGCCTATTCATGGACACCCAATCAATGGAAGCCACATCATGAGGGGTAAGAAGCATTTTCCTTTTTATACTTGTAAATTCCACTAGCATTTTGTATCCTATGTTTCCCTATTTCCCATTTTCGTGTTACAAAGATTTAAACAGTAGTGCCTTCATAATTTTCATGCTTTGCGGGATGGACAAACATGCAGATATATAAGTACAATCAAAGAGAGGCGAGGGGAGAAAAGAGGGAATTGATATCATACCCTCAACTTATGTTGCTCAAAATCAGAGACGATGGACTCTGCAACGTCAGACGAGATGACATAACCAGGCCCATTCGCGTAGGGCGGATAATCTTCTTCTGGCCATTCCTGCAACTCCCAAGAACAAAAAGTGAGGTGATAAACAGACCAATTCAGGGTAAACTCCCAGGCACCGATAAAGCAATTTGTGGCAATTCAGCAAATATTTACAGTTCTGTAGAGAAAAACATTGAAGTATAGAGGCATGAGCGTGTAACTCTAGGTAGGAGGATTCAAATTCAACCTCCAGCCCACTCACATGTACCAAAAGAATAATGATAGTAGTGAGTGCGAGAGAAAAAAATGTAAAAATGACGTGAATTTGTCCGTAGGGACAGTTAACTTCTGAACTAGAACATGATAAGAAACTAAAACACAAGCAAACTGTAGCACTTGAACTCAATTAAGAAAAGAAACAATAAACTCACAACTCACAAGACTTCATCTTTATCTAATTTGAGATAGACACGCAATTTTAGCTTGTCTTTATTTGAAAAGGGAAAAGAAGGCCCATAGATAGTGAGAGAGGGTTAATATGCATTTTTTTTGGATCACGAGAGAAACCTGCAACCTGCACTAAGTAAATCCCGCTTTGTAACCCTGGCCATCAAAGGACCACAAGAAAGTAAACCACCCTAGGTCATCCATAGGTTACCAGTTCAAACTAAGAAGGCCAATAGAATGCTCCCGTTGAGAGTCGAACTTGGAAGGAGAATATACTTTTTAAAAAATCAGGAAAAAAAAAATACACACACACACACACATAGAAGTTGGCCAATCATCCAGGGGATCAAAAATAGAGAAGGAATAAGTGCATACCTCATAGGTGACTGCCCATTTACCATTTCGCAGTGGCTTATGGTAGTAATTGATGTTTCCAATATACAGGCTTCTGCCATGACGAATTTTCTTAACTTCATTCATGACAGCATCTATCCGTACAAATGTGTCATCGTCACACTTCATTATATACTTTGAAGCGACTGTACGGACCTGCAAAACTCCTGAGAGGTCAGAAAGACTGCATGATGACAAGGAAACTTGAAAGTTCATTAGATGGTGGGAAGCCCAGAAAAGGACATGGAAGCTGACAAAATTAAGTCTTATAACCACTCACCCCATATTCGCAGATTGCCACAGTCTTCAATACCACGAGATCATAATTATCCATGTAAGGCACTATAACAATATCACCGAAAAATTCTGCTTCCTTCATGAGTTCCGCATTTATTTCCTTTCTTCCATGCTGCAAAGTTCACATGTTAAGAACATAAGTATATATGTGGCCAAGGTGACTCGATTTTTTCATTAATATAGACTGCTTAAATATGCCACTTCTTACCATTGCTACAAAAAAACGGGCCACAACCTTCAATGACCTAATAGATCCATGTTGCATCCATGACTTTCTCACCGCCATCCGCTCAGCAAAATGATTGCCAGCAGAAAGGATTCCAATAAAGAGTTCCACAGGTTCAATAGGAAGAGGCGGGGCTCGCCACCTTGGCAACATTTCCAAGTGCCTCTGAGGAGCATAACTTGGATGAGTCGAGGGTAAGGAAGCAGCAAATATAGAATGCACATCCACATCCCCCTTCAGTGATAATCCCGTTGCATCTTCTAGCGTAAACCCCTGGCAACAATAACAAACATTTTTTTGACATATCTATTTATTTCAACTCCACCTTCAAGGGCATTAGTAGAGTGCTTACAGTGCGATAGGGGAAAGAAGAAATATGCCTCCCATCTACATGGATATGATAACCTTCCAAACCCGCACTAACTGTCAGTACAAACAACTTGTTCTCCGCAAATGGGTATGGCCAGTCAATTGACACCTTCTTCTTCGTCCTTCCTATCAGCCTCTTTAACCACCATGTCGCCTTCGATTCTTCAGAGTGATTATCATCACCACGAATCCACTTCTCACATTTCACCTGCCCATCAACTTTGTATAGTCCAGAAAATTAGAAATGTACACGAATGAAATGAAATATGGAAATAAACATAGTTGCATACAGATACTGCTCATGATAGAGTGATTACCAAACTTCTTCAAGTCAGGCATCACCCGTATATAATAATAAAATAATTGCATACATCATTGCACATACATATGAAATACTGCTCATGCTATAGGATAATCATCAAACTTTTTCGAGTTCGTGACAACTGAAGTTAACAATTACAATGTAATAAAAACATATCAAGCAACACCGAAAACATATTAACTTCAAGCAGCCTAAAACCACACCTATCAGTTGATATACAATTAAAAATTACATTAGCGCCTGCCAAAAATGGTTAAGTGTAATAGAAACATACTTTGCAACACCTGAATGATATGACATTAACATCACCTTCCCAATAATGATAGATGCCTCCACAGTGGTTCAAATATTGAGTTCCACTAAATTAGTTAACAACATTTAACATATATGCTTGGTGAGAAGAGCCAGTGAAATAACTTAATAATAATCACACAAATTCAACATGCTTCAGAAAGTGCAAAAACATGAAGAATTATTAAATCTTTACTACAAAAAGGAAAAAGGCAACGTTCAGATCAAGACAAAATCTCCTATGCAACCGTCTCACTGGTTGGGTTTTTCATAAGTATTACAATTTTCCTTGTAAGTACCTTTCCATTTTTCAACCCATAATATTACATTTTGATTTAAAAAGATCACATTTTTCATCAAAAATATCATATTTTTCACTATAAGTATTACATTTTCTCTCATAAGTAACAATCAATCAATCTATCTATGATTAGCATTACACTTTTCCTAGATTAACATTAACACTTCTTCTCATAAGTTGTTCAAAATCCCTAAATATTACATTTTAATTTAAAAGTATTATATTTTTTTCTCACGGACAATTTATTCCTAATTAGTATTACATTTTTCAACATAAATATTACATTTTCATATTGACACAACAGATATCACATCAGATCCGTAAGACGGTCTCACATATAATGGTCACACATAGAAGGATCCATAAGACCTTCACATCAAAATCAGTCACCACATTCTACCAAACAATCAAGAAAATGCTTACCAGTCTCTTCATCAGCTTTGGATTTCAGGCCATCACACCTCATTGCAGCTCCCCATTGCATCCTATAACACGTGTTCTGCTCAATCACTGGCCTACCACTCCAATCCCCTTTCAACCGCGGATTAAGATGCAGTATCCTCGGAGGATCCTCGCCGTCCACTGTCTTCAATCCCTGAAGCTCCATCATGAACTGGGAAACCATCACAGTCTCCTCCCCGTCCTTGGCCGCCGCAATCCTCGAATCCTTCTCGGAGTGGGCCCACCGCGGTGTCCCCACCACCGTCACATGCGACCCTAAGGTCAGTCCACACGGAATCACCATCAACCTATTACTCTCCACGAACTCCTGCCCTGTCAAAACCACTGAGTTAGGGCACGACTCGTTGAGATTCTTCTGAGTCCGATTCTCCAACTCGGTCCGAACTTTCCCGGATTCAATCTCCTCAAAGAGCTTCTTTCCGGCCACGAATGCGTCTCTAACGACTTTGTGGAGCTCCGAGAACTCGTCCTTGTCGATACTATCGAACGAGCTCTCGTCGAACACCAAACCCGAAACCTTCCTATACTCCCCCAATCTCCTCGGCGTCGTCTCTTGTGTGCGCGTCGCCCTGGTCGGAAGCCGAGAAACCGAGGTTTCCGTCCGGAGATGGACTGGCAGCGAGCTCCGAGACCGAAACGGGAGCTCCGGCGAGTCCAACCCGACTCCACTCCTGAAAACCAGAGGTATTTCGAAGCTCATTAGCAGCAAGTACAGAAACAGTAGCCCCATCAACACTTGAATCGATCTGAGCCGACTCACCGAGATCAGTGAGTCGAGCTTCCCTCGCTTCATCCTTAACAACCCCAAAATTCCTCAGCTCTTCTCAAATCTCAAGCATCAAAAGTTCAAAAAAAAAAAACTGAATTTTGAACAACGGATCGAGGCCCAAACCCTAAAATAAATCTTGCTGGAAAAAAGCAGGCGGAGAAGCAGAGGACTAGTTCATCATTCCAGATGAACTACAAGTCTACAACACCATTTCAGATGAACTACAACACCTATACATACACTATATACTCCCTAAATTATATATATATTTATATATAAATAATATATATATTTCTTTTATGTCTGGAAAGGGAAATATTTGAAATGCAAAATGGAACAAGATGATTGGCACTGTGTTTTCGCTGGCCGTTAGTGGGATGCACTGGCGATGCAAACGGCGTCGTAACATGGGGGAATGTGACATAATTATGGAGAAATTAATAAATTAAATTATTGGAATATAGTTTTGATTTTTGAAATTGGAAAATTCATTATTGTAATCATGTAAGCCACACATAAAAGGTTGTCTTCAGGTTAGTCCTTGTCGATACAGTTGTTTTACTTTCTAACGGGATTACAAATAGGAATTATTATCTTTATGTTTTTTATATTAAGTAGAGTTGTCAAACCGGACTCGTGAGAACAAATCGTGTGTATTCATCTAATATTTTTTAATGGTCTAGATTAGATTAAGTGTGTGTTTGGTTCGCATATGGGAATCGGAATCGGAATGCGTATCAAATACTTGCTAATGGTAATGGATTTTGGTGAAAGTATTTAGCACGTTTGGTAGTAGGGTGGAATGAGAATAGTTACTAATAGTAGTTTTTGAAAAGAGGAATAGGGGAGTGAAACTCTTATTTCATTTGGGTATGGATTTTTCAATTAATGAGGTATTCGAAACCGATAATAGTGTTCTAAATACCTATCAACCAAACAATAACAATCACTTTCATACCTATTCCTGTGAGCAAAACCCGTCAACCAAACACATCCAAGTGTGTGCGAACGTGAATTAAATGTGTGTAAAATAAAATAATTTGCATAGTTTAAATGTGAAAATTTTAAATAAGTTGTGTACTATTATACTTTGATGTCTCATTTTACATGGCTTGTTTATAGTTCATTAATCAAGTTTACTCTTTATTTTTTAGTATTTTTTAATAATTGTAATTTATTTATTTTTTTTGTCTAATAAACTAATACCACTTTTTAAATGTGATTTTTATGTATATAAAATATTAAATATTTAAAATTTTAATCTGTTGAAAATCTAGTTTGTAAAACTATATATGACGATGATGGTGTGATATTGCTAATTTCCAACCAAATAATGTTTTGGTTCGATAAGTTCCAAACTCTGCCGGCGGCGACACAGCACCTACGTGAATTCCAACAGCTACCGGCGATCGCCGCCGCCGATAATACAGCTCCTCCGTATGAAACAGATCAGAGGTGAGCTCTTCACCGGCCGCCGACGTTCCGACAATTCATTAACAGCCAAATAATCGAAGATTATCATTTGATTCGATCATTTGAACATTGTTTCGATTTTTGTGAGTGGGTGCATGGGGACACGTTGCTGACGGCGCGTGGGCCACCTTTATTTTATTTTATTTTATTTTAATAATCTTGGTGGCGCTGTGGCGGTGGTACGTTGGAATCGCCGCATTCTCATTTGAAATTTTGAAATTCTGAAAAGATTTTAGGAAAAAATACATAAATATAAAATAGAAAATGTTTTCTTCCTCTTGTAAAGTTGACCTCTAATATTTTCTCTTTTGATGCAACATTTATTTATTGAGTGTCATCAATTCGTTGACCCTATAACTAATTCAAAATAGAAATTAGTTACTAATTATAAGTATCAATCATCACAATTAATTATACTAATCAATCTTATATAAGTAAATCAAGCAATTGATTTAGTAACAAAGTTTCAAGTTTAACTCACATTGAATTGAAAGTTGTCGTAAATTCAAACTTTCTTGTAAATAAAAAATAAAATAAAAATATTAAAGTGGTAACCAATGCAATAAAGACATTACAAAGTGAATGAAAAAAACTTTGGAGGTTGTACTTGGGTACAATGAACCTATTGCTCATAGTGTCTTCATTGCACCTGATATGGTTATTAAAATTTTTTTTATTGTACCTAATACAACAAGTACTGGTACCAATCAAGACCAAAATTTCCTAGCAAGTTCCATTAGAGCAAACCCAATGAATATGTTTTTGGTTAGATTTAGGTCCACCCCAATCGTATATCTCCGCAGAGATTCCAAAGGTAATTTAGTGAAGTAAAAATTTTAAACATGATAGTGGAAATAATATGCAAAAGTATCTTGTACGTCCATAATATCAAGGTCGTTTAAAATTTCTAGTCTTTTTCTTGCAAGACGAAATTGTCTATGTCAAAATTATTTTTATCAAAGTTTTTATTATTTAGAGAGGGGTGTGACTCTGCAGAGGTTCAAAAGGTAGTTTAGTAAAATAAAAATTTTAGACCTTGATATTATGGAAGTACAAGATACTTTTGCATATTATTTCCATTATTGAAAATATATCTAGAAGATATTAATAAATTAAAATAGAACTGATGAAGGAATCTCAAAAAAAAAAAAAAAAATTATGAATACAAAAACTAGCTCAAATCAAAATACTGCCACATCTCCATATTATCCATCTGCCACTCAAGTTCTAGGCATAGAATTCATGCTTTTATTGTCCAGAAAGAAGCATGAAATTAAAGAAAAGAGGCCAATCTAGAATAGTCTTTGATTATAGAAGACACAATGATAATATATACTTATAAAGATGGGTATATTTTCTATTCAAGACAAATATACATTAATAAATAAAATTCAAGGAAAAAATTGATTTTCAAAATTTGATATAAAATGTCTTTGTATCTTTCTTCCTTAATAATTAAAAGACCCTTCAGGCCAGAAATTCATATTGTTGATTCTGATATTCTTACCCTTATCATATCAGACTTACCTGGTTATCAAAAAAGAAAAAAAAAAAAAAAGACTTCTTTTATTAAAAATTCAATAGAAACAACTTCTAAATTATATATATATATATATATATATATATATATATATATATAAAAGACATATTTGCTGGTGAAATTTTTAATTATTTTGATAAAAATAATTTTGATAAAATTAGACCAATTTCATCTTGCAAGAAAAAGACTAAAAATAGATGGTAGTGACTAGGAATGCTCTTAGGTATTGTATTATGACTTTGTTGTTGACTTTTGAGCCAAAATTTTCCGTTTAATCCGAAGTATTAAGCCATTATTTGTCTGCAGTGTATAAAGACAAAAGCTTTGAATTGATACCATACTTGATCAAGTTAGTTGATTATGACGTATAGATTTAATGGCTATAAATGTGTGTAGTTGTTATTACCTTGAAACCTATATGTCCTAAATTAATTATATCATAAAGTATGATCCATCTTGTAATATGTTATAATGTTTAAGTTAAAAAGTTCAGATAATGTGTTTGTAAATGTGAGTATCATATGTTCCTTGTACGCACCGACATTTTGCTATTTCTACTAAACTATTGAGTCACCGTAATTTACATTCTCTCACATACTCTGTCGGGTCGGAGTGCGGGGACCCTTAGGGTTGGGGATTCAACCTTTTGGGACAAGAGTATAATATGTTTTTATATTTTATAATTTATATAGGCCAACAACGAAAGCTCAAGACGAAGTCATATGAGGCAACTAAATGAATTGAGGAATTAAGGATTTTTTTCAATACTGACATGTATGTTGTTGTTGGTATTTTGAAACTTTGACCTAAAACACTTCTAAATGCATTTAGATTACAAGGAGATAGTCAATGACCTTTTGATCTAGTGGCATGAAGTGACTCTTCTAAATGGGAGGTCATAGGTTAAGAAATTAGATATGAATAGATACTACATTGTAACAAGAAGATATGTTTTTTTTTTGGTCGATTAACGTCATTTCCACATACCAATTCAGGAGGTGTGGGGGGAAAGGAATTTTTTTTTTTTTTTGGGTCGATTAACGTAAAAAACAAAAAAACAAAAAAAAAAAAAGTATACTAACACATATTGTGATAGCTATTTGAATCTCATCGTGTAATATACAAATATCAATATTTACAAAATGCAACAAATGATATTCATAGAACCTTTTCGCTCTATGTTGCACATGATCTTCTTAGTGTAAGTTTTAGTATATGTGAATTTTATATTATTTGAATTGAAGGACAAAAAATTTAGAAATGGCGTTTTGAACTATGAATTGAAGCACATTTAGCAGAAACCTAGGTCTATATTGGAGGCTCTGTCTCTAAGCCATCACCATTACTGACTCTTCTATGCTCTCCAAAATTGTCGCATTTAAACTTCCTCTCTCTATATATACTATACCCTACCAAACTAATCAACTTCAACCAACCCTCCAATTCTATTCAATGTATAAAGTAAAAATAAATTGATTGAGTTTATCGCGGATATAGATTTTGATCCGAACATATTAAAATAGTAAATCGGTTAAAATGGTGGTCTCGACAACCTTTCCGACTGTCGATAAATGTTCCTCAATTGGCCGCGAAAAGGACACGGTAGTGGCAGACATGGACGGAACGCTGCTTAGAGGTCGGAGCTCTTTCCCGTATTTTGCGCTCATAGCATTTGAAGCCGGCGGCGTTTTTAGGCTTCTTTTCTTGCTTTTGGTCGCCCCTTTAGTTGGAGTTCTCTACTATTTTGTTTCCGAAAACGCGGGAATCCAGGTGTGCATAGATTTTTTTTTTTTTTTTTTTTTTTTTTTTTTTTTTTTTTTTACAGGTGTGCATAGATTTATAGGTGACAATTATGTACTTTTAGGTTTTTTTTTTTTTTTGGTCATAACATCCTCATTTGGTCCTAATTATTGTTGCATGATCATTTTTTTGTCTTCCGGTAAAAAAATCATTGAAATGTCGTTAAATACAACGACATTTTAATCTTTATTTTATACAAAGTAGTTTGACCCGCTATATTTTTTATGTTTATTTTTTGAAAAAAAATAAAAAATAAAGACTGAAATGCTCTTGTATTTGATAAAATTTAAACTGTTTTGTTGATGGAGGATAAAAAATGGTCATGACACAATAGTATTAGGATCAAAAGTTGATATTTTGAAATAAAAAGACTAAAAATGAAATTTCACCTATAAATCTAGGATCAAAAATGAAATTAACTCTAATATAAAAATAAATAATAGATTAGTAAGTAACCTCGTATTTGGAAGAGTCACTACTTCATGCCATTAGACCACATGGTTATTGGCTATTTTGTTACATTTAATTGTAAAATTTTTAAAAAGTTTTTTTTTCAAAGGTTTAGAACCAGTGCAGCATGGAGAATGTTCACCAAGTTCTTTCTAACTATTCATTGCACGTGCAAATAAAATTCATAACTGAACCTGCAGGTGCTGATCTTCGCGACGTTCGCCGGAATGAAGGTGTCGAGCATAGAATCCGTGGCGCGCGCCGTCCTGCCGAAGTTCTACACGGCGGACCTCCACCCGGAGTCGTGGCGCGTGTTCTCGTCGTGCGGCGGGGCGCGGTGCGTGCTGACGGCGAACCCGACGGTGATGGTGGAGGCGTTCCTGAAGGGCTTCCTGGGCGCCGACATGGTGTTGGGGACGGAGATTTCGACGTGGAAGGGAAGGGCTACCGGGCTGGTGAAGAAGCCCGGCGTGCTGGTTGGGAAGAACAAAGCCGATGCTTTAAAGAAGGCTTTTGGGGAGACTCGGCCGGAGATTGGGTTGGGTGATCGCCACACCGATGCCCCCTTCATGGAGCTTTGCAAGGTTAGTTTGATCATGGCGTTTTATTTTTTATTGATGTCTAGAAAATTCATAATCTCCATATAAACTATGCTTTGTAATCTTAGTCATTATAAAATTATAAGACAGTTTAGGTTGCTTATAGCTTATTACCATTTCAAATCAATAAGGTTAATGAGTTAATACCCAAAATCGTCCTCGACTATAGTGGTTTTTCTCAATTTCGTCCTAAACGACTTTGGTGACCTAATATCGTCCCAGACTTTTGTGTTTCGCTCAATTTAGTCCTCCATTTGTTATTCCGTCAAATTGGTGTTAAATTAAGGGACAATTCAGTAATCTCAATATTGATCTCTCTTTACTTTCAACTTGTGAAGTGCGAAATTTATCTTTCTTGTACGAATTACACCCAGAATTACTCCCGGACCTGCAAATCAAATTTTATATTCGCAGTTTTAGGAGTAATTCGTAAAAAAAAAAAGAATTTCGCAGTTCACATGTCTATGAGTAAAGAGATGTTAATATTGAAATTACTGAATTGTCTATTTATTTAACACCAAATGGACAAAATAACAAATGATGGACTAAATTAAGCAAAAACACAAAAGTTTGGGACTAAATTGAACGAAACACAAAAGTCTTGGACGATATTAGGTCACCAAAGTCGTTTATGACGAAATTGAGAAAAACCACTATAGTCGAGGACAATTTTGGGTATTAACTCTAAGGTTAATATATAAACTGCTCAATATGATACTTGAACTTGGAAATATCTATATATTATGTTATATAAAAGTTCAAAATTTGTCAAACACAATTGGAGATCTTACCTAGTTGCATTTACCAACTATTCAAAATGATCGGAGCTGATGTAGTAAATATGGGGTTTCTACTACTTTATATGGTATTAGGTTCCGTTCCGGATACGGCCCCTTTACATAATATGCTTGTTGGTTTAAATTTTTGAGCTCGGATGGTTTGACAGTAGGTCAGAGGTTCCCGAACTAAAGGTTAGTGTGTAGAAATTGCCAAAAGTCCCTCATCTCCGCATGTTTTAGTGCGGTATTTATAGGGGGTACGGTGATAGGGGATAGATACCGGTCTCTCGGCATGCACGGCGCGTGGGGCGCATGCAGAGGTGACGCCGACCGTCCATGCTGATCTGTTCACGTGTTCGCAGATTCCTGTCGCTATGAGGCTCATTATCGTCGTATTTGACTGATGTTCAAAGTACCAAAGGTCGGGGCTCGGTCACGAGTCACGACCCAGAATGAACGGGGCGATGTGATCGGCACTTAATTCTAATTTACTAGCGAGGTCCTCTCGTTTTAGAATTCGGGTCAAGGAGGCATGAGAAGATCGAGTTAGTGCCGATCAGACCGAGCTCTACACCCCTAGTAGGTTCGGTACCGGTCTAGTGTTGATTAAAATATGGTCCGGAAATAATCCCTATCACGAAGATTAGGTTGTAATGAAAAGTGATCATAGAATTATATTTAGCAGTTTAAAAATATGTCATTTTCTTTTGTTTTATTTGGCAGGAAGGATACATTGTTCCTCCAAATCCAAAGGTGAAAGCGGTGACCATAGATAAGCTTCCCAAACCGGTCATCTTCCACGACGGCCGGCTAGTACAGAAGCCCAACCCTATCGTCGCTCTTCTCACCATTCTTTGGATTCCGGTCGGCTTCTTCCTCGCGTGTCTGAGAATCGCCGCCGGCTCCCTCCTCCCCATGTCCATCGTCTACTACGCCTTCTGGGCCCTCGGCGTCCGCGTCACAGTCAAAGGCACTCCGCCGCCGCCGCCGCCGCTCAAAAGCGGCCACTCCGGCGTCCTCTTCATTTGCTCCCACCGCACTCTCCTGGACCCGATCTTCCTCTCCGCCGCCCTCGGCCGCCGCATCCCCGCCGTCACCTACTCCGTCTCCCGCCTCTCCGAGCTCATCTCCCCCATCAAAACCGTCCGCCTCTCCCGCGACCGCGCCGCCGACGCCGCCATGATCACGCGCCTCCTCGAACACGGCGACCTCGCCATCTGCCCCGAGGGGACCACCTGCCGCGAACCGTTCCTGCTCCGGTTCTCCTCCCTCTTCGCCGAGCTGACCGGCGAGCTGGTCCCCGTGGCCATGGTGAACCGGATGAGCATGTTCCACGGCACGACGGCGCGTGGCTGGAAAGGGATGGACCCCTTCTACTTCTTCATGAACCCCAGCCCCGCCTACGAGGTCACGTTCTTGAACAAGCTCCCGCCGGAGCTGACGTGTCACTCCGGCAAGTCTAGCCACGAGGTGGCGAACTATATACAGAGGGTTATCGCCGCGACTCTCTCGTATGAATGCACTACTTTTACCAGGAAAGATAAGTACCGAGCTCTCGCCGGAAACGATGGCACGGTGCCGGAGAAACCCCGGATTAAGGCTAGCAACATCATGGGCTGCTAATATCGATTATCGATTAATCTTTAATTATATCATGTAACTTTCTCCGTTGTATTCTATACATGAAGTCAAAATATACAGAGATTGGCAGTCGTTAAGAACAACGACAACCTAGTAAAACCTTGTTCTTGTTACATAGGTTGTTTCACATGTGGTGTTAAAAAAAATCCTAAAAGAAAAGAATCTTTTAGCCACCAAAAAAAAAAGTAACTACTGATGATGTACACCCAGTCACCTAGTAAAACGTTTTTGTGTAATAACTCACAAATCATGTAGAAAAGATAAACCGTCAACTTAGTCACTATTAAGGGCAAATTATTGTGTCGACCGTGGTCCACACAGCTGCATAGACCACAGTCCAAAACATTGTCTTGAATATTATAAGTAAAAATAATGTACATTATATGTTAAAATAATGTACATTACATGTTAGAATAATGTACATTATGTGAATGTATATTACGTGTTAGAAATTAGAATAATGAAACATCTGAGATAATATAATGTACATTATGTTTTAAAATAATGTACATTATGCTTTAGAATAATATACATTATGTTTTAGAATAATGTATATTATGAGTTATAAAAATGTATGTTGCAGCTGAGCGCACGAAAAGATAAAATTAAGCAAAACCACGGTCCACGCAATAACTATTGTTATTAAAGATGTATACTAGGTAAACATTTTGTGTAATAATAAGAAAATCATGTAGAAGAGGTAAGAAGTAAACTGTCAACCCACAGTCACTACTGAGGATGTACACGGGGTAAATCGCTCCTATGTAATAATCCGCAAATTATGTAGAAGAGGTAAATCATCAACCAGCTGTCACTACTAAGGGTATATACACTGGGTAAACATCTCTCGTTTAATAATCTTCAAATCACGTAGAAGAGGTAAACCGCCGTTACTTCGGGGGCAAAAATCTTCCATCTTTGAAGACTATAAACCTATAATCCACCTATTCAAGGGGCTCTTGATTCAACCCTAGTTGCTGATAATTCTCATAATCAATTTCATTTAACCTTATACAACATAACATCTGCTCTGGCAATTCCTCGGATTTGTTAGCCTGGTTTCACAACAACATAAGAGTATTGTCATGAAAGATCCCAAAGTGAAATGAAAAGCATCCCAAATAATGGGATCGACTGAAACTCGATCAGATTAGTCTCGGGATAACAATACTTGCCTGAATGGTGAGGCCAAAATCCAAGATGCAGTATTTTAGCCTATCTAAGAATGCTTCAAAACCTTTCCTGGAGATATAACTGAATCTGTGCATATCTAAATCAATTTCGAAATAATTTTCTCCCTGCAGTAAAAATGGCAATATATAGTCAAGAAGACGGTAAGAAACAATCACTAAGAAGAATTGTCATCGTGGAGACTAGTCGATTACTGATCACTTATGATAAACTAACGTACGATTAGTAAAATTTTCAACTTTTCTGACCACCTTAAAAAAGACGTACTTTCCAACCACTAAAGTAGTTGGGCCAGTAATAGCAACTAAAAGTATTTCGGATTCCCAAAGTGGTTGAAAAGGTCGTTTATGATCACAAACCACGCACCTTAAGTTTTTGACCACTTTCTGGTGATTGGAAATCCCGGGTTTTTCAGTAGTGTTACTTCAACACATAGACATAAACTTACCACATAGAACTCATGTTGAGGACGAGAAAGGACGGGTTTTTCATTGTAGGCATGCATTAGCTTCCTCTCCGCTGCACTCAAAGGCAGATCATCGACATTTGCTACACGACCTAGGATCTTCAACCGTTCCCTATATGGTACGATGTTGTCTATTGGAAAACCCTTCGCTTTTTCCATTTCATCGTTGATCAGCTTCTGCAGTTTTGCAGCAAAAACAGCAAAGAACCTTGAGAAAAAAGGTTGTCTTTTTGACAGTTTTTGAAGCACATATAGAAAGAATTCAAGAAAAATGTCTGTTGTAGTATATATATAGCGTGTAAGCTTACTCTTATACCGTCTTGGAAATGATATGGAAGCTCTTTCGCGTAACTATCAGAAAGCTTGAAGTACAGAACGAAACTTATTCCTTCTCCATCTGTTTCGTTCTGAAAAAGCGTGGCTGGGTATAATGGTATCTGTAAAGAAAGGAAAGTGGCAATTCAAGAACCAGAACTTGTTTAATTTGCGGGTTATATGCAAATGATCATAAAACGAGCAATACCTGGACATTCACGACGAGAATGGGTGGAAGATTGGCTGAAGATTCAATAACGGGAAGCTCCACGAGCTGAGCAATGTGGTTTATTTTCCTCTGGGATAGAAATACATCGACGCCAATTGGGTAATATGCAGCATAATTTGGAGCAAACTCCTTTTTCTTGTCCCTGCAAAGCGGAAATACAAATATTTGAAAGGCTGAAAGGCCAAGTCCAGAACCAGGTGGCTAGAGGATTGTTAGGGGCGCTTAGTCCTAAAAAGTGGTATCAGAGCATAGATCACGAGTTTGAGTCCCGACAAGAGTAAACGGTGCAGTTAAGGTTGACAGGTGTCTGGGGAATTAGCAAAATCGATTACTTTGCAACCATTTGATATGTGAGCACGGGAAACTATATCACATGAACTAGAAGGACGATGCAAATTGCTTACCGGAAGTAGTTCTCTCCTCGAATTCTGAAAGAACCTGCCTCAATGCGAGACCAACTGTTTGGGATTCTCTTCTCGAAGGGACAAACCGGTACTTGAGAACCCGCATTTGGTCTTTGCAGAAGCGACTTCGATGAAACTACAACCAACAAAGAAACATTACCATTTTAGTTCCATATCATGAAAAGGGTCAGTTTCTTTAGGGTATAGTGCCCTTAAGTAGTAGGCTCGAGACCAATACATAGCTGCAATCACATCGAATGAACTTTGTGCTTAAACTTACCTAAACCAGAATTAGAATTCCCGTCTTTCCATTTGAAGGGCAGTTTTAATGCAGCCTTCTTTCGAGGACTGGAGCTCGAGGATCTTCGTTTCTCAACGGGAGGGACAGTAGAAGCAAGACAGGGCAAGCAAGACAACGAGGTTTCACTTAGGAACACAGGTTTTACCTCGTTTCGCTGTCCAGAATCAGCATCTTTCGGATGCACTGAGCTGTTTGGTTGGATGCGAGTTTTGGCAATCCCGGTGACAGAGTTACAAGTAGAATTGCAGCTGGCTGATGAATTCCCGGGCACGTGAACATGCTCGGTTTCAAAGCCATCGAGAGAGCGAGCATCTGTAGAAGTATAACGAGTTTGTTACATTGACATAATAAGATTATCCTCAAAACTACAATCAGTAGAAAAAGAACGAAATTTGCGAGATACCATCAGAAACACTCTGGAATTCCTCGTCACTGCAGCAATCAGATTCGAATATTGCAGCAGAATCAAACCAGGCTTCCTCGACACTCCCTGCTCTCACCGATCATATATGCAGAAACTTATTAGTCTCTGGAATATAATATTCCTAACTGTTAAGAGTCTCACATCTATAAAATAAGAGAGAACATATGGGTTTATAAGGCCATGGGTTAGACTGGTTAATTGGTTGGATTCAATCTTTTAGTGTGGTTTAGCCCATTTGTATCTCTATACACAAATTCTCAAGATTGAGAGTAAAAAATCATTGAAAAAAGGTAATTGCTTTCCCATTTCCTAACTCCCTAGACTATTTATGTTGGAAGGTTTCATTTGAATGTTGAAACCAGCACTTTCTTGTTAGGTTAGACTGTCACACTTAGTCCATGAAAGTATTGACCAAAAACCTCTTTCTTCAACTACTTTCCCACCCACTCTCTAAAGCCCAACCACCCAACTTTCCCAAAGATTTTCAGCCAAACATTAACAACTCAACAAAAATCTCAGCCAATATGGTCAGATTGTTGGCTTGATAATCACAAGTTTCAAGTTTGACTCTCGATGAGAGTGGCCTATTGGTCTTTTTGAGACAGACCGTTATGAGAAACATAGACTGATTTACCTCCTCTTCTGGTCCTTTGCTAGCCATGGTCACAAAATCTAGTTAACTATGGACAATGTAGACTGGTTTACCCCTTATGAATCTTTGCCGTCTAGGGTTACAAAGCAAAGTTTATCCTTGCAAGCACTCAAATATTCAATGAGGTATTGTAATTCAGTCGAGACAAAACACATCATTCAATTCATAAATACAGATTTCAAAGCTCCTAACACTCACAAAACACATTAGGACAATCCAATCAAATTGGTCAGGTTGTTGGTTCAATTCCTAACTTAAAGGTTCTAAGTTTGACTCGAACCAGTCAACTATAGGTAACTTAGGTTCTTGTACTCCGTCGGCTATGACCGGCTAGGGTCATAGGACTAGATTTATCCATGCACACGAATAATGACTACGAATTTCGCTCGTTATACAAAAAACACATACAGATATACATACAACTATACAAGCAAGAAAAAATCATACCATAAAGGCTGGGATTGTTGAAGGAGCCATCGGAAGGGAAAGCATTTTCAAGTTGATCACTAGAACGATCAGATGAACGTGAAGAAGTTGCCCTATTCTTGATAGCAGTGATCCTTCTTCTCTTCCTGAATTTCTTCCTCTTTTGAGCTCCAAACTTGCCGCCTACACAGCTCTCCGGTCTTGAAACGCATGCCCCCATCTCTCCCGGAGAGAAAAAACCCCCAAAATATTTGGGAAAAAAAATGAAGAACTAACAGAAACTGATATATATCAACAGAAAAAGGTGATCGCCTTTTGCCCAGAGATTAAAAATCTAATCTTTATAGAGAGATAGAGAGGAAATGAAGAACGCAAGCCCATTGAAGCACTTCCCCATCTTTTTTCACACATTTATTTCTCTCTCTATATATATGTGTGAGTTTTGGGATAAAGATTTTGAAAGGGAAGCAAGTGGTGAGGCTTCCAGTGAAAACAGAGAAGAAGTCAAATCAAATAATATATGATTGGTATGAATGCTTGCTTGTATACATAAACTCTAAAACACGCAATATATATCAGTAGCGACAGGCGACTGTTGGAGGCTTCCAAGCGAAATCATTCGCCTAAAAAAGTATGTGTAAAAAAGTTGAAGATTGACTACTAATACAACTTTTGCTCTTATGATTTAGCATGCTTTGATTGCTTAATTTTATAAGGTTTATGATGTTTATCTATTTTTTTATTTCTTTCTTCAATTAAATTTGAACATAAATAGAAATAAAAGTTGGAAGTAAGCTTTTAGGGGTCGTTTGGTTCATGGATTGTCATATTACCTTAGGGAATGTTAGATTACTGTGTTTGGTAAAAATAGAGTTATGTGATATAAACATGTTTGGTTGATGAATTATTGATTGTGTTATAATGGTTATTTTACCTTAATACCCTCTTATTGCAAATCACCTTACAAACGGGGCGTTTGGTTCAAGTTATATAACATAACCAAGGGAATCTGACATTCCAAAGCTCACATTCCTATGTTTGGTTCACATTATCTCAGAGAATCTAACATTCCCCAGGAATGTCACATTCCCTCCACATAGGATTTTGAAGGGAATGTGATTCCCTTCAAAATCTTAGGTAATGTAAGATAACCTTGGTTATGTTAGTTTATTATATATATATATATATATATATATATATATATATATATATATATATATAATTATTTTTGTAATTATATATATTTTTATTTTTATTATGTTATGTTAGCATATAAAATAATTTTGTTTCTCAAGTTCAAGATTTTAGTTAATATTTTAAAATCATGTAATTATATATGATACCGTTATCTTATTTATTTATTTTAATTTTTAAATTTATTAAAATATATGAAAATATGTTAAGGATATTATAATGTGTATAAAAGATAACCCTAAACCAAACATGATTATATTACATACCCCAATTTTAACCAAACACAGGAATCTAACATTCCCAGCAATCTAACATTCCCTAAGGTAATTTGACATTCCGTGAACCAAACGACCCCTAAAATGTTGGAGGTGATACAAAGGGCAAACAATGTAAAATGGCCAAGGGAATCCAAGATAACCTAAGATTGACAATGGAATCACATTTCCTTATAAAAAGAAAAAAAATCTGATGTGGAGGTGATATTGGATTTCAAGGGAATATTGTATAACCTCAACCAAACAAAGGCATGTTATATAACTAAGCTAATATAAACTAGTTAGGAGTACATATAGTCAGGTAGTATTTTTCTTTGTGAATCCCCACAAGTCAATTGGAGAAGATTTTAGAGTAAAAAATCTAATCAATTGAGCTCGTCAGCTCGTGAGACATATACTTTGTATATTTACTTTTTAATTTTTACTTTCAATTAATATGATATGATATGTTTTGATTGATTCAAAAATTGATTATAATTTTTATTAATTTTCTTTTCTTATTTCAATAAAATTAATATATGTGGCAAGATTTTTACCTGGAGGCTAAAATAATCTTCTTCTTCTTTGGTGATAAAAGAAAGTCATAGTCACTGTTTTGAGAGTGTACAGGTAAACTTAACCTGTAAAATCACATGAGAAGTGAATCGTACAGGAAAGACCTTGTGGTCAAACGTCATGCACATCCTTCCACATATTCTGTCAAGTCGGAGTGTGGGGACCCTTAGGGTTGGGGATTCAGCCTTTTGGGGTAAGTATTGACTCGTTGAACTTTAGTACTTTGAAAAAATATATGTAAATAATACTACATGTAATATGATCAACAGTACTTAAAAAACAAATATTTCAAGATGCAAATACTCTGCAATTGAATTTTATTATAAGAAAATAATAAAATATCAACAAATTTAGTAACATATTAAATATCAATAAATTTAAATATTTTATTATAATTTTTTTTCTAAAAAGAAACTAAAAAATCGATTAACTAATTAAATACTTACAAATTTTAATAAATTTTTAATCATAAATTTATTTATTTATTTTGTGTCAAAACATTTTCAAAATCGAATTCGAACTAGGTTAATGTGTCAGATTTCAGCTGTCTGTCACAACCAAATCTAAACGAAAACAGTACTAATAATTAGGGGTGGGCACTTCGGTTCGGGAACCGAACCGAACTAGTAATAGAAAATTGAATGGTTCGAAATTTTGTAACTCGAACGGTTTAATACTGAACAGAAACCGAACGGTTTGGCAAAAATCGAACCGAACTGAATGTTATATAATTTTTTAATAAATAATAATAATAATAATAATAATAATAATAATAATAATAATAATAATAAAAAAGAAGTAAATCCAAGTTCCTTGATGTCTGCTCCGCCGTTCAGTTCTCATTCTTACTGGTAAAGAACCTTATATTTTTTATTTGATTTCTTTATAACTTGTTTTCTACATTGCACTTTTGTTGTTTGTCGCAATTGCTATTTACCTCACAATTATATCTAACTTGAGTTATATTTACAATATTCAGTATTTTCCTTAGTTTCATGTTTTTCTATAAATTTACTGTGTTTTACAGTCATTCTAATTTTGATTTCCAGTGCACTATAATTATTTTCTAGTACTGGAATATATTTCGAGTGCACTAGCAATGATAGATTGTGTCCAAAAATTAACTATATAGTAATTGACGCTAGTTCTTTTAATATCAACTATACAGATAGATGATTATTCATCTTATCAATAAAAATATTCCAACTGAACCAACTGAAGAGTCGGTTGTGCAAAAACGTTAACTGATGTTTGGTAATTAGTACTTAGTATTGTGTTTGAACTTTGGATTGCTATTTTGTTATATAATGTTTAAAGTTTGAATTTGGATTATGTGAATATGTATTGTTTGGTAGTATGTTCGAAAAAATAGAAAATGTTGAAATTTGGGGACCTTAAACCGAACCGAATTAAATCTGAACCGAAACCGAATCGAACTCTAATATTAAACCGAATGGTTTAACTTTTTTAAAACCGAAAAAGCTGAAACCGAAAAAACCAAATCGAAACCCAAAAAAAAAACCAAATCGAAACCCGAAATGCTCACACCCAGTTGTTATATTATAGACCGCGGTGCATAATCGATTATGCACCGCGGCCCATATACGGCGCCGTTTCTTTAAGTAAAGAAATGGCCCGCCGTTAGAGTTAACGGAGTCCGTTTGTTTGGTGTATTAAACACCAACTGATACTACAGTCTATCCAAACCGACACTGCAGTTATATCAAAATGATACTGTAGTTATAGTGAAATGAAACTACAGTGTATATAAACTGAAACTGAATAACATTTCACATATTTGAGTGTATATTGTACAATGAAGCTGTAATTATATCAAAATGATCATGTAGTTGTGTTTTAATAAAACTATAGTGTATATAAAATAAAATTAAATAACATTTTCACATATTTGAGTCTATAAATATCGAATGAAACTATAGTTATATCGAAATGAAACTGTAGTTGTGTTCAACTGAAACTGCAGTGTATACAAAATGACACTGAATAACAGAGTTACTTTTTGCAAAAGGGTACGAAACGGCGGAAATAAACACTGTTAATTTTCATTTAAAAAAAAAAAGACGCGCGGTGCATAATCGATTATGCACCGCGGTGCATAATATAATTTGCCGCTCACACCCTACTAGTAATGGATTTTTTTTTTTTTTTTCAATTTTCACCAAAAAAAAAAAAAAATTGTTTTACAATTACGATGTTGGTATCGGTAGGCTTTTTCCTAGTTTCATAGGGCTGTAATTTCTGTGCTTTTGGCACTATGTGGATTTGCATTTGCATAATGGCTTTGGTTAGTTTGAAAAGTAATACTCCGTAATTTTTAATAAAGAATCACAAGAAAATCAACTTAAAATGAGAAAATCAATAAATAGTAATCAAAATTAGTGAATATATTTAATTATGATTTTTATAAATCTTTTAAATACGAACTTTAAAAGTTTGGAGGTATTTAATTCAAATTTTTAAAGAGTCTTTAAAAGTGCGGTGTTCAATCAAGATTTTTAAAAAGTTTTTAAAAGTTTGATGGTATTTAAAAAGTTATGAATTTGTGTAGACTTTTTAATTTTAAGATTTTTATAAATTTTTCATTCTCAAATATAAATAGTTGACTTACAACCCTCAACCCAAAATTTCAAAATTTTCTTTCTACTAATTATGAAGGTTTTATCTCTATTTGTTTCTCCATATTTAAACTTTAAAAACCTTATACCTAAATTCAATAAATTATTATTTTTTTCATTATCCTTTTCTTCATACCTAAACTCTATCAATTTTTTTTCCCTAAACTTTACAATCATCCTCTAAAAATTCAAAATAATAATATTTTTACTTTCATTATTGCTTGTATATTATGATTTTTTATTTTTTTTGCTACAAACTTTTTATCAATAGAACAAGAAGAGGAGTCTGCCAAAAAGAAAGCTAACTTCAAAACTTTCTCTATGAATTTTTTCTCCCTAAATATAAGGACAAAGCAAATTTTTCATCTATCACTGTCAAATTTTACTATATGTTTCATAATATTCATATAAATACTTGTATATTTTTATTTTTATTCTTTTTATGTTTATATTCGTAATATATATATATATATTAATATTATTAATATTTTATTTTATTTTAATTTTTATTTTATGCCACTAGTAATTATATTGTGATGTGTGTGAAGAACTATATAATAAGTGTACTAAAAATATATATATAATACAAAAAAATTTATGATATATTATAACATGTTTTCTAAGAAAATTATAAATCATAAGAATCAAAATCATTGAAAGTTTGTAATGATGTATTCAATTTAGAATTTGAATGACTTTTGTAGACTTTTAAAAAAAAAATTGATAAAAGTTTATAAATGTTTTTTTATAAAGACTTTTATAGAGTCTTACAAAGTTTTAAAAAGTTTTGAACGATTTTATGAAAGTTAATAAAAGTTTATTAAAATCTATCATTTTAAAAGTCAACAAAAATCAGGATTGAATACGCCTCTCTTAAAATTAAAACACCAAGAGTCAATGCCCAAATTTAAACTTGTGACCTTCCATTTGAACTACAAAGATAATATTGATCTACAAGCTATTTGATAGGAAAATTACAACTATAGAATAGAAAAATTTAATACAATGATTTAAAACTTATTTTGAGATGCTTTTACAATTGATCTCGTATATCTTTTATAAACTATTGAGGCATTTAATTTCCCTATCAAAACATTCGCGCCGCGAGAAATGCTTAGGTGGCAGCAGTGTGGGGATTATGTCAAAAGTGAACATATTTCTTGTACATACTGATATTTGGTTTTGTTTGAACCATTGAGTCATCGTAATTTACATTATTCTAAATACTCTATCAGACTGGAATGTGGGGCCTCTTGGCGTTGGGAATTCAACATTTTGAGAGGAGAATGAATGTAATTAAAGTGAATTAATCAAAATTCCCTCAAATGTGTGTACACATACATAAATAAAGAGCAGCCTCTAGAAGATTCTTCCCCATTCATTCCACCAAACAATTCAAACGGGACAATGTGAACCGTCCGATCCTCCACAACTACATTTGTTTTTGGCAAAGATTCTCAACATGAATTGAAACAACTGTGGAAGATTTCAACATCTGATCTGATGCCTTCAACTTCAAACTTCACGTCGTTGAACTGCCTTTATTATATTCTTCAACCAACATCAAGGGTTCACCGTCCACAACCTAGGAACCACATAAGAAATTTCGAAGAGAGTAATTGAGTGGAAAGAACATCCATACTCGGTATCCGGTTGAATCGTCGAGAGGATTGTTCCCGACCTTGGTCACGGTCGTGCTGACCTAAATGCACTAGTCGAACTAGTTGGAGACTGCAGGGGCAATTCACTGCTCTTAGATTGATTTTGATCCATTTAGGTTGGGACGGTCATCCCAAGCAAGGTTACTTGAGAATTTAAGTCTAGTTTACTGCCTTTAACCTGACCGCACCCCTGGTGGATGGTCCCTTTCCCCCGCTATAAATATCACATTAAATGCAAAGAGTGGGTAAAACATTCGTTTTTTAAAGATTATAGTGTAGTTTATGTTTCTTTTTATATTTTTTTTTTGAAAAACAACCAATATGGTTATACTTATAAGTAAGTCAAAATTGCAGGTGGGATATCATCCCAGTACATAGTCATATCGTGATTAAAGGCCTCAGCTGCTAACATATGCGCTAAATAATTATGTGATCTAGGAATAAAATTAACTGAGCAAAATGTAAACATAGTCATAGTAGACCTACAGTCATCGAGGACATAACCAAGGTAGGATCTAAATTGGATTGCCGAAGTAGTCAAATATGCCTGAAGCGTCTGGCAATCCGTGAATAACTCAACTGACAGTTCGCCACGTGTCCTGAACCACGATAAAACTTCCTTGCACGCACGCGCCTCGGCCATAAGTGGTGAAAGACAGGCTTGTAAGGGCGCGGCATAGGCTGAGACATATCCACCATACGCATCAAATAGCACTGCTCCAACTGTGGCGGTCTTCAAGAGAGGCCGAAACCCCGCATCTGTGGCACTGCTTCCGTTCTAGTCGCGGCAATGGGAGAAGGTGGCAGCGCCGGTTGCATTTGGGCAATGAGGGTAGCCTGGTGTTCTGCCGTTGGTGGCACCTGGACGGTAACCGTGAGGCCGATCGGCTATGAGGGGGTGGCCGAGCTCACACGCTGCCACGCATGCACGGAGGTTATGGCCGTAGCGATAATCTTCTTTGGTCTTGGCAGACATGCATTCCAAACGGCATCGTTCCGGGCTCTCCAAATATTGTATAATATTCCAGCTGCAAACAATATCCCATTAGCATCTAGAACATTTAGGATTATTCTAAACCATTCCTGAAAAATATTCATTACAATATGGGGGAGTGGAAGATTAGATTGATCCCAAATGGACCTAGCATAGTCACACAACACTAGGGCATGCATTGTGTTCTCATTCATAACTCCACACATGGCACAAATTGGGCTAACATCCACCATCTTTATAAGCAAATTGGTGGTAGTAGGGAGAATGTCACCTATAGCTCTCCATAGAAAGGTCTTCCATTTATGGGGGATTTTCAAATTCCATAGGGTTCGCCACTTATCAAAACCAGTATTATTCTCATAAGTTCCCACCATTTGCCTGTATCCATTCTTTACTGAGTAGCATCCATTTGAGTCCCCGTACCAATACCATATATCCTCATATCCTGGTGAGACCGGGATGTTTAAAATTTCTTGGTATATCATCTGGGTGGAAAATGTCTGTTAAAATGTGAGGATCCCATGTACCAGTATTTTGATCAATTAATCCCACAACCTTTGCACCAGCTAGCTGAGGTGGCATTTCCGTTTGGATCCTTGGTTCTAGCTCATCCTGAAGCCAGGGATGTTCCCATATTAAGGTAGACTTTCCATCTCCAATACGACGTCTTACTCCATTTGTTATCAATGCTTTAGCAGCCATAATACTCCGCCAACAATAACCTGCATTATTTCCAATCTCTGCTTCATAAAATGAACTTTTAGGATAATATCTGGCTTTGTATACTTAAGAGACAAGTGAATCAGTGTTGGTCAACAATCTCCATGTCTGTTTACCCAACATTGCCAAATTAAATGCCTTCAGATCTTTGAAACCCAGGCTTCCATACTGTTTAGGAATACACAATTTATCCCATGCCTTCCAGTGAATACTACGGTCAGTCCCTGAGCCCCACCAGTAGCGATTCATAACCCGTTCAATTGCTGTGCACACAGATATAGGCAACAAAAAGACACTCATTGGAAAAGTTGGCATAGCTTGAGCCACACTTTTCAACAAGACTTCCTTTCCTGTCTGTGAGAGAAATTTTTACTCCACGACCCAATTCTCTGTCGGATTTTGTCTTCAATATATGCAAAGGCCGCCTTCTTATTCCTCTCCACAAATGGTGGCAATCCCAAGTATTTGCCAAAATTAGGAACCTGGTCTACCCCTAAAATATGCGCCACCACATCCCTATATTCCTAACTTGTGTTCTTACTATAACAGATACTAGATTTGTGGTAATTCACCATTTGTCGAGACAATCTCTCATAAGTTGCCAAGTAACTCTTCACCTGAGTAGCCTCCTGTGGGTTTGCCTTTAAAAATAACAGGCTAGCATCAGCAAAAAATAAATGGGAAATTGGGGGTGCGCCACGCGCAACTCTGCAACCATGTATTAAACCATCATCATGTGCCTGCTGTAACAAAACAGATAGCCCTTCCGCACATATAATAAATAGATAGGGAGACAATGGGTCACCTTGCCTGAGTCCCTGGGTAGGTATGATCAGTTCACTGGGGGAACCATTTACCAAGATCCTGTATGACACAGTAGTCACACATAACATTATAAGCTCTATCCATCTCTCATCAAAGTCCAAGGCCTTTAACATTCCTTGTAAAAATGGCCACTCCATACGATCATAGGCCTTTGCCTTATCCAACTTGAGAGCTCCCCATCCTACCACCCCACACTGCTTCCTACTCAGATAATGACCAACCTCCGCTGCTATCAAGATATTATCAGTGATGAGCCTATCAGGTATAAACGCACTCTGTGACTAAGATATAACACTCTCCATCAGAGGCTTTCATCCTTTGTGTAATCATTTTAGCCATTATTCTATAAACCACGTTACTCAGGGCTATTGGTCTCAAATCCGTGACCCGCTCAGGCGTACATTTTTTTGGGATCAATACAACATTCGTTTCATTCAATGTAGCAGGGAAATTTCGGGCATTTAGACAATCAACAATAAATTCCGAGAGATCCACGCCTACCACATCCCAAAAATGCTGGTAAAATCCTGGATTCATTCCATCCGGCCCTGGCGCTTTATCTGGGAACATTGCAAAAAGAGCTTCCCTAACCTCATCCACACTAAAAGGTTGTAGAGGTAATTCGTTTTGTAAAGGTGTAACTTTGGGCATAACCTTTTCAAATAATTCAGCACCACTAGCAGGATTACTAGTACAGAAGATATTTGCAAAATAATCCTGGACAATCTTTCTCATACCATCACCTTCCACCCAGTCCCCATCACCATTCATAATTTTAGATAAATTATTTTTCCTTTTGCGATTAGAGGCGTACCTGTGATAGAATTTCGTATTGGCGTCGGCAGCCTTTAACCAGTGCTGTTTGGCTCTCTGTTTCCAGTATGCATCTTTTTGGGCCTCAACTCGGCATAGAGCCTCCTCCAGGCGGTGGAACTCAGCTAATGATACTGGGTCCATGCGCCCCTTCAGATATAACTGTTCCTTGCGAAGCTGCTCTATTCACTCACCAAACTTATGATACCGATCACCCCCCCCCCCAGCGAGCCAACCGGTCACCACAATGCACAATACACTCCTGCAAACCACCGTTCCTCCCTTCTCCCCAAGACTCCTCCACCACAGTCCTGCACCCTTCATCATGCAGCCAAGCCATTTCAAAACGGAACTTTCTCTGTAATCTCCCCCTCCCCATAGGGTCGTGTATTCCCATAAAGAGGACAGAATGATCAGACCTTCTCATTAGGATATTAGTCACCCTAGCTCTAGTGACAATATCACGCCACGCATCGGTAGCTAATACTTTATCCAACTTTTCCTCAATCCACCGAGATGTGCCCTTTCCCTTTTCCCAGGTAAACTGATACCCATTCATTGGTAACTGAGATAAGCCGCAATACTCAATAGTCTCCCCAAATCCCCGTAGCAGTCTATCCGGGTGTGGATTTCCACCTCTCTTCTCATAGTAGAATAAGAGATCATTAAAATCCTCAATCATAACCCATGGCAGATCAGACTGGGGTGCCAGTGATTTAATGAAATCCCACGCTTTAGTGCGCCTATGCCGTTGTGGATAGCCATAATAACATGTCATCCTCCACTTAGGGAAACCCATCATACTCACTTCCACATCAATATGATTCTTTGAATATTTGATAAGTCTTGCCGTGTTATTCTTCCTCCATAATAAAGCTAAACCACCACTTAGACCAACCGGATCAACATAGAACAATCCATCAAACCCTAGTGTAACACGAATACGCTCTGCATGACTTTGATCCACCTTTGTTTCCATGAGGTAAATAAAAATAGGCCTGTTGCAGGACGCCATATCCACTATCTCGCGAACTGTACGTGGGTCGCCCAATCCACGACAGTTCCAACTTAGAGTACTCATTGGATCTGGCGGGTTTGAGAGCCAAGACCCGCCACAAACAAGTTTTTTGACACATCATTGTCAGTTGCTTCTCCATTATTCGGTGTCACCTCACTACTATCCCCATCCTCGGCCGCACGGCGACGTTTGGAAGAAGCTAGTACACCCTCCTCCAATTCATCTTCCGTTTGAGTCATAACAACGTCATCAGTCACTCCCCCCACCCCACGGTCTGCCCGCACCGCCGTATCCCCTCCACCAGCCTGTACCACATTCGGCCTTATCGGCTTTCCCTCAGGCGGTAACAACCACGTCGCTCCAACCGGCCGTGGGCCCTTGGACTGCCCCGCCCTCATCCATGCACCATACGGGTAAAACTCAGGCTTAATCCCTGATAGACGAGCTGTTCTGCAGAATTTTTCCAGATGACCCAGCATACCACAACAGTAACAAAAATTATGGAGTCGTTCATATTTTAGGTTTACCCAGCCCCATGACTTATCCCTACGCATCAATTTCATCCGCCGTTTGAGCGGTTTGTCTACCGGGACCGTCACACGCACGCGATAGAATTTTTTTCAATGCCCCCCCCCCCCACCTTGCGCTCATTACACTTGATAAATGTTCCAACAAAGTTTCCAACCTGCTCCAGAATTTGATTAGAAGTATATCCCATAGGCAAATCATATACCTGAATCCACATATCTAGTGTATCTAACTTGACTTCCCCTGGGAGGTAACCATCACAAACCTGCCGGCATACTAGCGTATGATTGTCAAACGACCATGGTCCATCCTCCAAAACACGTTTCATATCAGTCTCATGATAAAACGCAAACAGAAACAAATTAGAGTGCATCTCAGTTACCCGCATCCCCATCACTGGCTGCCATACGGATGGTATTACCTGTCGCATATACTCTACTTTGATCATCTTTGCTGTTAGAAAACGCCCTACCACAGAGAACACCTGCAAATCATCCCCTTCCGGCGGTAAATAAGGTCCGTCCGCCTCCACGCCAATTTCCTCGTCCTCCAGCGTGATGTCCGCCCAGCGGTCAGACAATTGCTCCACGCCCTCATCACCGTGCTGTGTTGCTGTCGTTGCCATGGTAGTCGGAAAATCAGGCGTTGCTACTGCCGCCGAAGCACTGCGTTATGTCGAAGAAGAAACCCTAGAAGGGAGAGAGAATATGTTTCTTTTTATATGATTTATGGACTATTACACAAAAATCTGATATGGAGTATATATATATATATATATATATATATATATATATATATATATATATATATATATATATATATATATATATATATATATATATATATATATATATAGGGTGAGGTTCAAGTGTGGCTAATGGCTTAGGTGAGGATTGAGGTCTAATGACAATCATTGGATGAGACAATCTAACGGACTAGATTGCACAATAAGAGAAAGTAAAAGGCCAGTAAAACAGAGAAGTAACGGATGAAGCAATTAATTTGGGGGGTAAAAGGGTAAATGGAATATTGTCTGTGCACGGCAAGAATGGAAGGAGCGAAAGCATCGGGACTATTCGACTAGGGTTTAAACGATGGAATTCAAGGGGAGCTGTCCGCATTGCACAATCGGCTCAGAGAGTACAAATCGCACAAACTACGCGGCTGATACAGAACCCGGAACTATGGGCGACAGAACACCAAGAGGAAGCCAGCGACGTGCATCCATTGAAGCGACGAGTAGACTCCGTAAGCAAAACCTTGATTTAGTTGATTATTTTTGTGATAATGTTTTTTATTTTGATTGATTTCCTGCAAAATGGTATTCAATGTTTATGAAATTGCATGTTTGTAGACTTTGCAATTGTGTGATTTTCTTTTTCTATTCAGTGATTTTTTGTAGTATTTGATTTTTATTAGAATTGGTCGTAAATGGGTGGTGAAGGCCAAGACTATCTTTCTTTCTGGTGGAGTGCCGAGGGGTGTGTGAGGACGAAAAATTGAAGCTGGGAAAGATGGGGTGGATTTTGGGAAGAGATGTGTGAATGACGAATTGATGAATGGTTTTTTTTTTTTTTTTTGTCTTTTGTTTTTGTTTGTTTGCTTTTAAAAAAATTGGGGGAGGTCTGTATTGGTGTAATAACAGACAAAAAAAAAATAGGGGTAGTATTAGTGGAGTGTAAGTGATGGCGTGTGAGACTACGTAGGACATAAAACTAAATCTATACTAACTTTGAGGTTTTTTAATAAGTGGAAAAACGATAATGATGTAACTCGGGAAGAGAAGACAATATAAAAGGAGAACAAACAACCTTAAACAGAGGGCTGCACAAAGTGGGAACAAAAAATGGGGGAGCACAAACTGACAGATGTAGATAGAGTTTTTGTGAAAATGTAATCTGATGTAGTGTGCACATGAATATAAGTAATCTGGTGAATGAGGTGAGTATGAGTGGATTATAGGATATAGAAATAATGAGTTTCTGGATGCACAAGGGGCACATTTGGCAGTGCACATTTAAGTAATGCAGAAAAATTAACACACTTTCCCCGTACGTGATGACACTAGGATGGAAGAAATGCTGCAGAAGAGGAACCTAGGAAAGGCAACCAAGAAGACGAAGAAGATGATCCGGTTAAGGTAAAACTTTTTAAGATGAAATTATTATTAATAATGCAATAGTAAAGAATATCCAAGTGGTACTCACCAACACCACAGTACGTGAAAAAGTGGTTAATACAGTCTGACAATCCTGATTTGTAAGAAAGATTAATTACAAAGTGATTATAACATATTGGGTAATGATTTGAATTATATTTGACATGGATTGTTAATAACCAGGAACGAGGACGTGGGTGCAATAGAAGTGAGTTAAGTGGTTTGAAACGACTTGTGACATTAGTTTTTGATGACTTCAAGAGGCACGAAGAACGCAATGTAACATGCTACTAGACAATTTAAATTTGCTAGTAATTATTTTTTGTTAAAGTTTCGTGAAATGCCTAATCACGGTTTAGAAGTAATGAATCAGTGACGTAGACCAATGTGCGAAAATGGATAAATTTTCAGAAGAGACTTGTGCAACATGGTGGTTTCTATTTATTCAATTTAATGTGCATTAATTTATTTTAGCTATTAAAGTTGTAGGATTAATGTTACTGACAGGCAGTGGCAAAACTACGAACAGAAACATGATGTTGCCTAATGACTGAGGCTTAATACAAATTCGAATTTGCACGTGTGTAAAATTCTATAAACGAGGAATAGATATTCATTCTTTAGGATTCGTGCAAGTGTGGTGTAGGACAATGTGCAAACACGGCAAATCCCCCAGAACTGGTATGTGCAATGGTGATGTTATTAAAAATGCAATTTTAAGTGTAGCCGATAGAAATCAAAGGTTGGAGAAATGGTTATCAAACCGTTAAGAAGTTGTGCAAGGAGGAATTAATTAGCGGTGCAAATGTTAACGAACTTGAGAGAACAATCTGTGCAACCTAAGTAATAATGTAAATGCAATTTTAATATAAAAACCTAACAATTGAGCATTAGGATGTGGACTATAACTTAGTTATGTTGAAATTGAGAGGGGGCTAGGATGTGCAACCACAATGGATCACATTGTGCAAGTATGTTAAACTAACCAGGAAATACTTGTGCAAAATATTAAGAATTAGTATGACCGGAATGTGAAACGTAAACGTTTATATAGCTGCAATTTTAATATAAGCACCTAACAACGTAAACAAGATCTTGTTTTTTTTTTTTTTTTTTTTTTTTTTTTTTTTTTTTTTTTTAAAGGCTGACGTAGGATGTGCCACCATAGAAGATTCCAATGTGCAAGACAGTTAAACTACCCAGTTAATTTTGTGCGACGTTGTGATAGTAGATTGGGCAAAAAAGAAAATTAAAGACAAAACTAAAACAACCGAAAATAGTCCCAGCGCATGAAAAAAAAACAGTTGAAAAAAAAAAACGAAAGTACTAAGACTAGAATAAAATAATAATTCAGATGCAAAATCATTCTTAAATTTTATCTTTGCGCATCGGGCAGGTACGACTATTATGGCCGTACTCGGCACAAGTGTGACATTAACGTTGACGACGTTTCGACTTCTCGACAGCTAACTCCCTAGAACTTTTGAAACGTTTGCCACTGCGTGCACAATTATTACGCCCATCCATGCACATTGCGAATCAACCACCCCAGCCTAAAAATAACAAACACAATACGAAACAAACCAAGTAAACACACACCACCCACCAGGAAACAAGATGTTTAAAAATAAAAAACAAATACCACACACAGTATACAAATTAAAAAATAAAAATAAAAACGCAAATGAATAATATTAACCGACGAATATGATCAATGCAACAACAAAGTAATAAAAATTGCACAAGACTAAAATGAGAATATCAAAAGAAAAAAACAACACACACAACCCACACAAAATATTTTTAAACAAAAAAATAAGAACTCAAATAACGTAAAGAGTGCATACATCGACAACCCAAAACCCAAAGCACCACACCACAACCACACTGATTATCCTATACACGAATACATAACTATGCACAAAACCCATATATAACGATACACAATAAATATATATTGGAATCAACGAAAAAAACAAACCTGGAGAATCCATAGCCCCAAACGCATGCAAAATGCAAAAAAAAAAAAAAAAAAAAAAAAAAAAAAAAAAAAAAAAAAAAAAAAAACCACAAAAATGAAGAGTCGGCAATCTTTGTCAGAACACGAAGTAACAAGACTGAAAGCATATACAACAAAATACAAAGATAACGATAAATCACCATCGAAATAAAAAGAAATCTTAATTACTATACTTAATCCACCTAAAAACATGCAGCTCACCAAAAATAAAATAAACAAATAAAGGTAAAAGAAATGCAAAGACTAAAAAGACCCTATAAAGACTAAAAAGACACTAAAATAAAATGGCGGCAAAAATGGCAAAACAATCCCAAAAAGAAACCAAAAAAACAAGAGCCGTAGATCTAATTAAAATCAAAGGTGCATAATTGACCACAATCCTCATGTAGATATATGACCTCATTTGATCCCCTATATATATATATATATATATATATATATATATATATATATATATATATATATTGGTTGCCCAAGGTATCCTCCAACGATCGATAGCTAGAAGACTAATCCTCTATTCCTACGGTCAGGACACTAAGCTGCAAGGAATTGGCCAAATGATTTTCTCCATTCACATGAGTGGAGATCAAATGAGGTGGTAAACCACCACACCAACTATGTTGATTAAAATATATATAATATATTTGATGAGTCGTTGCACCCTCTCAAAAAATAGCAACGATTTTAATCTTTAACCCCCCCTCCCCCCCTCCCCCCACCCAAAAAAAAAAAAAAAAACCACAAAAGAATGGTCAAACATATGCCATGAATTATTCTGAGAGTTGATACCTACGAAGTAGAACAGAACAGAACATCATTAATTAATAATTTTGTCATTTTGTCTCTCATGACCTTAATCATTGGATCCAAAACCTTTGAAACTTTCATTTAATAATACCTTGTAATTGACCATTTCGTCTTTATATAGAATCTCTACTCCTCATTTTTTTTGTTTTTCTTTTTTTATTTACAAAAAATCTACTACGTACCATTACTTAATATCTTACTCTATATAATAGCAAATTTTTTTTTGTTACATCAGTTTCCCGCCTAAAACATACATTGCTAAAATTATTATTGCGGATTCTAAGGAGTAGCACTGCCTAAAATTATGATTGCTGATTTAGGAAATTATGATTATGAGAGGCATATTGCGGATTCTAATTAAGGAGTAGCACTGCCTACAATTATGATTGCCTAAAATTATGATTGCTGATTTAGGAAATTATGATTATGAGAGTCATATTGCTACTAAAAAAAATAGTATAAATATGGACTAATCCAGTAGTGTTCTTCACCAACGTAACTTTCTGAGAAATCAAACTCTGTAAAAAAAAAAAAAAAAAAAAAAAAAATCTGTGAAAATGGTTTCTCAATACATTCTTGCATCTCAAGTTAGTCCTATGCACACCCGGAGAGCTATCCGGGTGCGCTTGGTGAGAACCTATGAAGTCCCTCAATTATTACGTGGGGGAGCAACGGCTATCAAGAGCAAGGAATTACTCTTCCATGATCAAGAGCTAAGTTTAATACGGTATTTTATATTAAAATATTCAACCTGTTTTTTAAGTTTAATACGGTATTTTATATTAAAATATTCAACCTTTTTTTTTAAAAAAATTTTTGCATTTTTTTTTTGGTGTTATATAGGGGACCTACATCCATGGAACTATTTCCAGGGAAGATGTTGCTAAGTATCGCACTGTGTTCATTGAGGGAAAAGTATATTCCATCAAGAACTTTTTTGTAGTGACCAACTACTACACCTACAAAACATCCACCCACAAATACCTTATAAAGTTTAATTACTCTACCACAGTTAAGGAACGTAAAAGCAACAACTTTCCCTATTTCATGTTTCGATTAAAGTCGTTTGAGTCATTGATGGATGCAACCGATCTAAATGACAAGGAATTATTTGGTATATCCATCTTTTGTGTTATCAATTTTTTTGTTAATTTTAAATTTTAAAATTTTAATTATTAAATGTTTGGTTTCATACTTTAATTCAATATTTTTCTATGTTAAACTAGACATAATAGGTCGTGTTGTTGAGATTCATTCACCGGTGGATAAGCTAATTGCCGGTAAACAATCCCGTCTTATGAATTTTTTAATAGAGGACACAGAGTAAGTAATAACCTAAAATCATACCACTGCTATTGACTAATACAAATTCGTAATTCAATTATAGTTACTCTATTAGAGTATTATTATTCTGTAATTAATGTTCAATCTCGACCTATTAGGGACAGGCAACTAAAGTGCACAATCTGGGACGATCATGTGGAAGCAATGATCCCATATTTTAATACAACTCAAGAACAGCCCCTAATTGTCTTGATACAACTGTGTAGGTCTAAAATTGTCAATGGTAAGTTTGTTTACATAAACTGTTGTTATTTTATTTTAATTTAAATTCTAATACAAATCTATGTTCATTTAAGGCGAGGTGAGAATTACAAGCTCCTACGATGCAACTAAACTGTGGTTTAAACACAGTTGTCCAGAAATTACAGAATTTAAGGCCAAGTATGAAAAGCATGTATTATTTATGTACAAGTCAATACTATCAGTTATGCCCATATCTGTTGTAAAAAAAAAAAAAAAAAAAACATGTTGTTCACTAATAGGTTACAAAAGGAACGCACTCCTGTTAGGAGTATAAGTACTACCTCTATTGTTTCACAAACAACTGATCTACAAGACTTTATATGGCTCTGTTGTCATGACTACAATTTCAGATTTGTATAAGCAGACAGAGGTACATTTTTTTAATTATTTACATATTTATTTATTTATTTATTTATTTATATACTTCTAATCTTATTATTATTTATTAATTAAAAGTATGTGCACTATGCAAATATGGTAGCAGGGTGGAGATTTCTTTGTTCTTGGCATGATTTCTGGAATTGAAGGCCGTGGTGAATGGTACTACATTTCATGTAAAGACAGTGGATGTAATAGAAAGCTAACTACATTCAATGGACAACTATACTGTAGTACGTGTCATCGGACATGGCAAATTGGTGCAGTCAGATACAGGGTCGTAGTAAGGGTCACAGATGCAACAACTGACGCTCCCTTCCTGCTATGGGATAGGGAGTGTTCAGAACTTATTGGCATCACAGTAGATAGTTTGCTGTCAAATTACAAACATGTAAACAATATAAATATTTTTCTACATTTTTTCTATTGATACTTAGACCTAACATACTGCTAATTTTTCTACATTTTTTCTGTGGGGAGAATGGAGAGTTTGTCTGTACGACCAAAAATGTCGTATATAAAGAAATTTTTAACAATTTGTAATGTATTTATCTATTTGTTATTGAATAATTTATAATTTATAATTTTTTTTAATTTTTTTTATTACTATTATACGACAATAATCTTGAATTACTAATATGCCATATTTAATGACCGTGCATCGCACGGGTAAGTTGCTAGTACACTTTAATAGAGGTTTTTGCACTTTTGGTCCCACGACTATAGTCGCACTAGCAGAATTGATCCACAATTTTTGAACCTTGCAATTTGAGTCCACGATTATTAATTTTTTGCAAAAAGGGTCCTTCCGGCCACTTTTCCGTCAAAATTCCACCAGATTTTTTTTTTTTATCCATTTTTAACAGGGCTAAAATTGACATTTTACTTATCTCAAAAAATCAAAGAAAAAAATTGACATTTGACTACATACAATATTACTGGGCTACATACTACTGCCCCAGGCGGCGGAGTTCCTGGAGCAAGTAGGGCTGTTAGTAAGCGGCGGAGCGGCCGTGGCGTTCCCCGGGCTAGTTGGGTTATCCCGCAACAGCGTTGGAGGCGGAGCCAGCACGCCTGCGGGATCATCTGAAGACATCGAAAAAGCTTCGTTGTATAGATTTCCGGCAAAAGAAGCGGCGGAGATTCTCAAATGCAATCGCTTTTACCTTTCCGTTTAATGTATTTCCTTTATATTTTAAGATAAGTAAAATGTCAATTTTAGCCCTGTTAAAAATAGATTAAAAAAAATTCCGGTGAAATTTTGACGGAAAAGTGGCCGGGAGGACCATTTTTACAAAAAAATCAATAATCGTGGAATAAAATTGCAAGGTTCAAAAGTTGTGGATCAATTCTGCTAGTGCCACTATAGTCGTGGGACTAAAAGTGCAAAAAACTCCACTTTAATATTTGAAACTTACATTATAAAATAAACTAGCCTAGTTAGGTAACAATTTAATTTCTTAAAAAAAAAAAAAAAAAACAGTTGATAGCTCATCATCAATTGATAACAACTTCTAAAGTTACAAATTTGTATTGCTCGACTATAAGCTCATCAATAGTAATGAATTTTTTTTCTTGAAAAAGTCAATGTATCACATAGCAAGGTAAGTAGGAAATAGGAAATTAAAAGTCAGACATTAGACATAGAAAAGCGACACACACATAGAGAATACAATACATGGAAAATATAGAAATATAAAAGTAATACATTGGAAGAAAATATACATTAAAAATATAGAGGTTACAATTGTTACGTTGAAAAATTAGCATAAACAACAAAAATAGAATGGAATCAAGCTAAGGGAAAAATTAGAATAAACAACTCCTTAGTGCACCAGGACTATGTGGTCTAATAGTATCCGGGTTGGACTTCCAATTAGAAGATTATGAGTTCAAGCTTCAATGGAGGCGTTATTGGTTCTTTATGTTTCAGTAGGTTGAGAAAGTATATGAACAGATACTACAATGTAATAGAGCGCTTTGAGGAGATTTTACAGGTGTGATTAGGAAAGAGAAATGTGAGGAGAGAACAAAAAAAACAAAACTAAAATCTAAAAAAAAATTAATTATTTTGGAGGATAAGTTTATGGGCAAATTATTGTGTGGACCATAGTTTATACAGTGATGTATGGATCATAACAAAAATACATTTTTAATATACTAAAAGTACATTATCCGTGCACTGAATGTAAATTATACAAAATAATGTACTTTCAGTACTAAATAATGTACTTTTTCTGAATACAATATACATTTTTAATATACTAAAAGTACATTATTTGTATATTGAAGATACATTATTTTGTAGTATGATCTACGTAGCTGTGTGGTGTGAACCATGATTCATATAATAATGATTGAAGTTTAGGTGCATGCTTGAGATGATGGGCTCAAACACTTGTTTAAAGATGTGTGGTCTGATCCATTCGTACGTAGCCCAACATCTAGTTTGCCCAATCAACCTTTGCAATCATGGACGATGTCACATGTTATCCGTTTGAGGGACAATTTATATCCTACACCACGGCGCGCGTTGCACTATGCGCCAGATACAAAACGATGTCGTTTTAATTTTTTTTTTTTTTTTGAAATTTCCCGCCCCAGTGAATGGCAGTAGTTTTTTCTTTAAAAAAAACCCCGCTGTTCAAGAATGTACATAATGTTATACTAGAATACACATAATTGTATACATGAATGTACATAATTATATAACAAAATATACATACTCTTTTTAAAAGATAATACACATAATCTAACATAATACATAATAAACATAAACTTTTAACATAATACATATCAACTATTAACATAATACACACAAATTTTCTGATTCGGATGTACATAATTGTATAAAAGGTATGTACATAATTGTATAAAAATGTACATAACTGTATGAACCAATACACATAACTGTATGAACAAATACACATAACTGTGTGAACAAATACACATAATCCCAGCAACTTCCTACCGCGCCTCCCAAAACGACGTCGTTTTGGGAGGCGCGCGGCGCATAGTGCTATATGCGCCGTGGTGTAGGGTATAACGATTGCGTTTGAGGTTCATGGAGAGATTATTACTAGTGGACAAAATTAACTCAGGGTTTGAATTAATTATCTTGAATAGAAGATTAAGAATAATAAATTGAATGCAAAAACGAATAAAATAATTGAAAAAACAATGAAATCTCGGTTTATTGATATTGATTACTTGAGTATTACAATATGAAGTGTTAAAATGAGGCAAAACGACGTATTTAAACAAAACAAGAAATTGACTATTTATACAATAAAATCCTAACGGCTCTATTGATAATGCATTAATGCCTAATACAATCTGAATGCTCCTTCGAGCAAAGTATGTAAGCGCTTGTAACAATTGGCGTTGACCGTTGACCTTTGTATCTTTCGACTATGACTTCAATCGGCCGATCCCAAGGTGGGACCTCGGCCAAGCCGACCTTAAGGTGCGCAAATATGCCCTGGAAACAAGTCCAAACGACGTCATTTTTATGCAAAAAAAAATAAAATAAAATAAAATTCGCAGATGTGGAGTTAACGGCGCGCGTTTAATCAAATTATGAATTTTCTGTTATGAGATTATGAATGTAATGTAGATTCATAATCTCATAACAGAAAATTCATAATTTCATAACAGAAAATTCATAATTTCATAACAGAAAATTCATAATCTCATAACTGAAAATTCATAATCTTATAACAGAAAATTCATAATCTCATGGTTCCAAAGTGAATGTGTAGGCATGGTTCCAAAGTGAATGTGCAGGCATGGATTCATAATTTATGAATGTCCGTGATTTCAGACGGTAATGTGTACGCCTGGTTCCAAAGTGAATGTGCAGGCATGAATTCATAATTTATGAATATCCGAAATCATTGCTCACCTCAAATTAAAGTGAAACCGTGAAATGTGAAAATGAAGAAGAAAAGTCACGCAATTATCTAAGAAAAAAAAAAAGATAAAGGTGTACTAACACCGTTGGAACCGTGTTCACCATGAATAGTGAACACGGTTCCATGGCATAACGACCCCCTTAAGGTGTGGTCTTATTGTAGCCCATTGATGGATATCCAATATTTGGGCCTAGTTAGACCGATTGGTCCACCTAAACTCAAATTAAACTAGCTGTTAACCTCTACTAAATGTCCAAATTATTACCCCGGCCATATTAATCTCCTAATTATTACCTCTCAATTCCTAAGTTATCCATCCATAGAGTCCTATTAAGTGCCTATTTACTACCCATAAATTCCCTACTAATTACCCAACGGCTATAATCTCATCCTACCACTATAAAAGAAGGTCCAAGAGCACAAGAAGGGGGCTCATCCATTCTTACACACTAGAAGACCACCTACTATTCTTTCACCCACCAAAAGACTTCACCACTCTCCCACAACCACTCTCCACTCATCTAAGCAAGAAGACGTACTACACCATTCTTCCATACATGAAGACGACCCCATCTCACCACAAGAGAAGACTCCACCCTACTCTCAACAAGAAGATCAAGAGGAAGACTCCCTCTCTATATAGCTCCTTCCCTAGAAGATCAGGAGGAAGCATAGCTCCTTCCCTACACAATGTTTCTATATACAAAGTAGCTATACAACTTGTACAAATGATCCTACAGAATAGTGAAGTCTTTAGGCTTGACACCGCCCAAAAAGGCCCGTGGTTTTCCTTTCAATTTCCACGTCAAAATCACTGTGTCTAATTTCTTTTAAAGTTCATGGTCCTTTTTAGCAGTTTTGATTGAAATGTGAATCCACCAACCACAGTTGTGTTGAACCTCCCTGAGCCCGAAAACCCTAAAATCAACTCCCATCAAAAAGTTGGGCCTCGATCTAGCCGATTCCCTCATTATTCACTTTAGACTTACTCTCTTAGATGAGACATACATTTTTGTAAATATTTTGAAACAAAATTTGTCGTGATGTGCCTTAAAAGAGAAAATAATAATTGATCATAAATTCAAACTCTTGTTGTACCAATCAAAATACAAATGAGATTTACATCATCAAATCATCCTTATATTCATCAAAATTGAAGAATCTATATATATATATATATATATATATATATATATATATATATATAAAAGTAAAATCCTCCTAACAAATTTTCCCCCCAAAACTTTTGTAGTAAAACTTATTTGGTAAGTAATTGTCAAATGGAAATTAAATAAAATCTATTAATTGGTAATATTATGTATGGTATTATATTCTATAATATAATATAATTGATAATATTATTGTTCAAGTATAATAAAAATATTATTGTTCAAGTATAAAATAAAATTAAAATAATAACAATAACAATAACAACAACAACAACAACAACAACAACAATAATAATAATATATATATATATATATATATATATATATATATATATATATATATATAAAAGTAAAATCCTCCTTCCAAATTTTTTCCCCAAAACTTAAGGATATTTGTGTAATATCTAAATTTAATTGATTAAAGAAATTATATACAAGAATTGTTTGGGATGAATACTCACGTAAGAATACTATTTTAAACCAATGCAAAACAAATTAATCTATCTATATATATATATATAAAAGTAAAATCCTCCTAAAAAATTTCCCCCCAAAACTTTTGTAGTAAAACTTATTTGGTAAGTAATTGTCAAATGGAAATTAAATAAAATCTATTAATTGGTAATATTATATATGGTATTATATTCTATAATATAATATAATTGATAATATTATTGTTCAAGTATAATAAAAATATTATTGTTCAAGTATAAAATAAAATTAAAATAATAACAATAACAATAACAACAACAACAACAACAACAACAACAACAACAATAATAATAATAATAATAATAATAATAATAATAATAATCTATCTATCTATCTATATATATATATATATATATATATATATATATATATATATATATATATATATAAAAAAGTAAAATCCTCCTTCCAAATTTTTTCCCCAAAACTTAAGGATATTTGTGTAATATCTAAATTTAATTGATTAAAGAAATTATATACAAGAATTGTTTGGGATGAATACTCACGTAAGAATACTATTTTAAACCAATGCAAAACAAATTAATTATGGTAGTAATATTTTGCATTATATACAAGAATTGTTTGGGATGGATACTCACGTGTAAGAATGATATTTTAAACCAATGCAAAACAAATTAATTATGGTAATAATATTTTGCATTGGTATTTTAATAATATTCTTGAATGTATGAATACTCATGTAAGAATAATAACTTACAATCAAACCTAATAATTAATTATGGTAATAACATAACAATTTGCTATTTAAACCTTTCATTGTGCTAAACCCAAATCCCAAAGTTGTAAGCTTCCAACGTGCAGTGTTTCTGCCTTTGTACTCTCTTATTTACAACGATTCCCAATTCTCAATGGCGGCTGAACTTTACACCGAGATTGTTAGTACACAACTTCATCCTTGACTCCACTGGAATTCCATCAGGTTTAGAGTGCTCCGTGTCGTTCGTCTTTCAGAGACAAGAGGTAGTTCTGAAATCATAAACTCTATAGAGTGTGTAGTACATGATATAGAGATATTTTTTTTACTATAATTTTAATCTTAATATTTTATATTTTTAAAATTTTAGTTGATGCATATGATTTTTTTTTTTTCAATTTCAGGGGACTTTCTCTGAAGAGGTGGTCTATTGCTTACTTACATTGTTTTGCTTACCAAAGAAGAAGAATCAAATAATGACGAGTCTGTTTAGAGATGAATCATGCGGAATATGTCAACAATTTAACCTATTAAAATCTTGCTTTTGTTATGTTATTCGTTATTGTTATTTGTCATTTTTTAATCTATACTTCATATATTCTTAATTTATTCTTATTTTAATTTATTTTCTTATTTTAATATATTCTTAATTCTTAATTTACTCCTATTGCACACTATGTTTTTATTTTGCGAATTAAGATCATCCTCTTATGATTTAACAATTTAATCAAATTTAATTTATATTTATATAGTTTATTTAATAATTTAAGAATACAATTTTAGGAATATAGTTTCGATTTTACCAATTTTAATTTATGTACCTTATAACTAATTGACTAATTTATTTCACTAATTTTATATACCTTATAACTAATTCACTAAATTTTCACTACTTATATTAAAATAATTTACACAGAATTTTTTAACCAATTCATAAATGAGTCAAGTCAATACAAAAATATTTTAAATATGGTAATGAATATTCTAATTATAAGTATGTAGTACCAAATAATTTTAAATGAGTAAATTGATTTACAAATGTTTTAATTATGGAATAATTAATTATGCAAATACAAATTGTAGAAGAATATGCCAAAATATAGACTAATTAATTATGGAACTATTTATTACTTTAGTAATATTACACGCAATTTTTTACACATTTCATAAATACGTCAACTTTTTTTACATATTTTAAATTAGGTAATATATATTCTAATTATAAGTATGTAGTTTCGGATAATTTTAAATGAGTCAATTGAATAAAAAATATTTAGACTAGGGAATAATTAATCATGGTAATACAAAATGTAGAATAATATGCCAGAGTATATAGTAATTAATTATGGAAATATTAATTAGTTTAGTAATATTACACGGAATGCTTTGACCCAAATCATAAATTTGCATAAAATATATTTTAAATTAGGTAACATATATTCTAATTATAGGTATGTAGTACCAGAAAATTTTAAATGAGTCAATTGATTTAAAAATATTTAGATTATGGAATAATTAATTATGCTAATACAAATTGTAAAAGAATGTACCAGAATATACAGTAATTAATTTTGGAAATATTAATTAGTTTTAGTAATATTACACTGAATGCTTTGACCCAATTCATAAATGAGTCAATTAAATAAAAAATATTTTAAATTAGGTAATATATATTCTAATTATAAGTATGTAGTTTCGGATAATTTAAAATTACTCAATTGAATACAAAAAATATTAAGATTATTCAATATTTAATTATGCTAATAGACATTGTAGAAGAATATGGTATAATATAGACTAATTAATTTTGGAAATTGATATACGCTAATATTACACATAATGTTTCCATCCAATTCATAAATGAGTCAATTCAATAAAAAAATATTTTAAATATGGCAATAACTATTCTAATTATAAGTATATGTAGTACCGAATAATTTTAAATGAGTCAATTGAATAACAAATAATTACACTCTGGAATAAATTAATTATCGTAATACAAAATGTAGAAGAATTGAATCAGGCACAATATATACTATCTAATTATGGACATATTATTATGGTAATATTAAACGAAATTTTTGGAACCAATTTATTAATTAGTCAATTGAATAAAAAAAAATTAAAATATGGTAATGAAATTCTAATTATAAGTATGTAGTACCGGATAATTCTCAATGAGTCAATTGGTTTAAAAATATTTAGTCTATGGAATCATTAATTTTGCTAATACATATTGCAGAAGAATATGCCAAAATATAGACTAATTAATTATGGACATAATATTATGCTAATATTACACGGGTTTTTTTTTTAAACAAATTCATAAATGAGTCAATTGAATAAAAAAAATTATAAATCTATACTATTATTAAAAACAAAATCATCCATTGTGTTTTCCTGCCCAAACTCTTCCACCCAAATAATTAATAATTAATAATATATTAATTAAAGAATAATAATAATAAGAATAATAATAATTATTATTATTATAATAAAATTTAAAAATTTAAAAGTATCTATAATTTACTTATAATGTTAGGAGTCAAAAAGGAAAAATGAAAAATAATCCCTAATTCACTTAATCTATACTCTATACTATTATTAAAAATAAAATTATTCTTTGTGTTTTTCTGCCCAAACTCTTCCACCCAAACAATTAATAATTAATAATTCATTAATTAAAGATTTATAATAATAATAACAAAATAGAAAAATACAAAAGGATATATAATTTACTTATATTGTTAGGAGTAAAAAAAGGAAAAATGAAATTAATATACAATTACAAATAAATATAGCATGATTACATTTATTTTAATTAGTTTTAATTTCCTTAATGATATGACTTTTTTTTATTTGTTTTTTTATGGGAGACTAAGGAAGTGTTTGAGTTGCTGAAAATTATTTTAAATAAAAAAATAAAAAAAAAATTTAAAAATATTTTTTAACCCCTCATAACATGTGTAAATGTTATATTTTTTAAAAAATACAATTAGATAAATATCATAATTTTTGTTTATAATAGTTAAAGAAAAAACTAAATAATTCAAAATGTGAACCAATGATTTCAAAATGAAATTAATATACAGTTACAAATAAATATAGCATGATTAGATTTACTTTAATTAATTTTAATTTTCTTAATAAAATGACTTTTATTTTTCAGTTTTTTATTAGAGACTAAGGGAGTGTTTGAGTTGTTGAAAAATATTTTAAAAATAAAAATACTTACTAATACAAAATAATTTTAAAATATTTTTTAATCCCTAAACATGAGAAAATTTTATATTTTAAAAAATACAATTTGATAAATATCATAAATTAATTATTGCAATATCATTTATGTTTACAACGAGAATAATTAAAGAAAAAATAAATAATTCAAATATGTGAACCAATGATTTCAAAATGAAATTAATATACAATTACAAATAAATATAGCATGATTAGATTTACTTTAATTAGTTTTAATTTCCTTAGTGAAATGACTTTAATAAAAGGAAAATCCTCATTTACAACAATACAGCCCAAATTAATATGAATATTAATTAATTAGTAAAAAATAATAAATCATAATTGGTAACAAAATTTTATATGAAATCTAACTATTATGAATGCTCTAAGATCCCAGCAAATTAAGCAGTAAATAAACAGTTCACCAGCCATGAAGAAGTTAACAAGAGGAACAAGATGAAACATCGATTGGAGAACAAAGGTAACATCACAATGTATCTTTCTTTTTTTTTTTTTTTTTTTTTTTTAAATGCTTTTTATCTCTATTTTCTTCATGTTTAGTAAAGATACAATTATATACGAATAATACGATGCTCAAGTACCAGTTAAATCCAGACTAGAGATTAAATAAAAAACACTTCTTTTATCGCACATTTTTACACAAACATAAGTTGAAAAATTAGAGATGAATATTGATATCACCTTAATGCAATAAATTGAATAATATAAAACAAGAAGTTTATGCAGTTTATACAGGAAACAAAAAGGATTTATATTCTTACCATTGTTGCTATACCCCAATATCCAACATTCCAACATGAACTTGACTTACACAAGGAAAACACACATGGGGTATGAAACTTTTCAGATATGCGAAAATAGATTCACGCACTTAGAGTAATAAGACCTGCAAAAACGAGTCGTTCAATACAAATTGTATATATCTCTATTAATATGATGTTTTCATACAATACATTAATATGTATATGATTGTACAATACATTGAATATTAATAATTGACCGAAAATACAAAATGATCAATAATTGATTAAAATGGAAAAGAAAATAGTCAGATCATTGTATTTTAATTTTTCACAATAATATTACACAGTATAATACATCAAATCATAATTATATCATAACTCTTTCACAATTTAAACAATGGAAAGGAAATATTTCAATAATAATATTCTACATCTTCAATTAAAGATAAATTAAAAATGAAAAGGAAATATTTCAATCATAATATTTTACATCATCAATAGTAAATGCATATTTTAAACAATAGTAACGGTAAATTTAAAATGCAACGAAAATTTAAAATGAAACGCAAATATTTCAATAATAATATTCTACATCATTAATTAAAAATGGAATAAAAATTGGGGAAAAATATCATTGCGTCTGATATTCTAATTGGCTAATTGACTGAATAAAAAAAAAAAGAATAATTGTCTGAAAATGAATATGATATTACTAATTGACTGAAAATGTAAAAGGAAATGAATATTAATAGTTGAGTGCAAATAAAAAATGATCCATAATTGACTAATTTGAAAAAATAAATTGTTAGATCATTGCATTTAATTAAAAATAGAACAGAAAATAAAATTGGACGAAAATATTTAAATAATAATATTCTACATCATAAATAGTAAATGCATATTTTGAATAATAGTAAAGGTAAATTAAAAATGGAATGAAAATATTTCAATATTGATATTATAAATCATCAATTAAAAATGGAACGAAAAGTAGGTAAAAATATCACTGCATATGATATTCTAATTGACTAAAAAAAAAGAATAATTGGTTGAAAATGAATCTGATATTACTAATTGACTTAAAATATAAAAGGATCGCTAATTGACTAATATTCTACAACTATATATTTTCACCCCGGTCACCCATCCTGGTGGACTGAAGGTGTTAGCTCTAGACGTTGATGGACAAGACTGTGTTGCTACTACCAATGTACTCTACAAAGAGGTTTCAATAATGTGTAAATACAATCATTGATATTATGTTTTTTTTAAATGATAAAATTGCTATATATCTAGAAAAAAAAAACGGAAATAAATTATGCGTAATATATGGGAAAATCCATTTGAAATTCTATGTAATTTTATAAAGAAATAATAATTTATTAAATATACTTTCAAAAAATAATAATTTATTAAATATTATTTACACCAATCTATATCTATACTATTAATAAAAGTAAAATCTTTAATTAAAATGTCTTTCACCCTTTTGATACGAGATTGCCCTTCAAGTTCTAACGAAAACAATTCATGTTGATGCTCGCATATGCAATGACTATCAACAAAAGTCAGGGTCAAACACTAACTCACGTTGAGTTATTACTGAAAAAATCAGTCTTTAATCACGATTAATTGTATGTGACTTTTTCCCGAGTCACCCATCCTGATGGTTTGATGGTTTTAACTCTAGACGGGGATGGATAAAATTCCGTTACTACTACCAATGTCGTCTACAAAAAGATTTTCAATAATGTATAATTCAAGCCATTGATATTATGTTTTTTTATATACAAAGATGACAAAATTGCTATATATTTACATAGAAAATATATCTTCCGTATAAATAATTTCTATAATTGAGTTGCTAGACAACGAGCTAATTAGCCCAATTAATACAAATTCTAAACACTGATATATAAAATCTCTAAAGTTGCAGCACCGAATGCGTATATCTACACGTTAGCTATTAATTGGACAATTATTTACTCGAATTCAAGTATTGATAACATCATAAAACATAATCGGTGAAACTCAATTCTTCAATTATATTATATAATATTCGATGTTATAATTTATACAATTGTATATTGATCTAAATATTTTTAAAATATTATAACAAATTCATTCCGTGCAACGCACGGGCGCAAATACTAGTTAATATAATAATAAAATATAATTTCTCATGTACAATTTCAATAGCACAGGGACTAAATTGAATTTTAATGTAAAACATAGGGGCCAAATTGAAATGGCATTATTAGCCCTGCCAAAATGAAATTATTATTATTGTTGTTGTTGTAATAATTGAGGTTTAAGGCCCCATCTTATGAGACAATCAGCATTTAAACTAGTTGTCTGGTTGTATCATGGGACCCATTGACAATGCTAAGGGTGTCAAGAAATATAGTTCCATTGCATTTAGAACATATATGCTTTTGTCTAAGCTGTCAAAATTAATCATACACAACTATATATATATATATATATATATATATATATATATATATATATATATAGAGAGAGAGAGAGAGAGAGAGATGGATTAGGTAAGAACCAACTGCCTATGAGAGAACTGAGAACCAATTGCAATCGTCCACGTGTTTAGATCTAACATATCAGAAACACTATTATTATTATTATTATTTTCTTCTTTCTTTTTTGAAAAATGCGGTGATATATTCGCAAATAATTGAACTTTAAAGTGCAAGTAAATTACAAGTGTAACAAATAATGTACACTGAACATCAATATTAAGTGCACATAATGTTATCATTAATCGCATGAAACGTTATCATTAAGTGCACCAATGTGAAAGACGTTATCATTGGGTGTACTAGTGTTAAAAAGGTAAATTACTTGCACTTTTAAGTGAAAATAGTTGCACTTTTAATTGATTTTACTTGCGTTTTTTTGTGCATACTTGCACCAGTTACTTGCACATTTAACATATTTATTTGTACCAAAGTTCGAGTTATTTATGAAAACACCATCGCATTAAAAAAAAAAAAAATCTGTGTTTTCAGGTATAAAATTCTGTGTTTTCTATTATATAATTTTGTACATTCGAAACATGAGAATTTTCAGTTATAAAATTCTGTGTTTTCTATTATAGAATTCTGTACATTCGAAACATGGAGATTTTCAGTTATAAAAATTATGTGTTTTCAAGTATAAAATTCTATGTTTTCTATTATACAATTCTATACATTTGAAACATGATTTTTTTTTTTTAAAGAGTTAACAGCAAGACACGTGAAAAAAGGTACAAAACAACGTTGTTTTGGGCCAGGGCGCACCCTAGTGCACGGTATAGTTTACCAGTAAAAACACAAATTAAAGAGAAGGAAGAGAAAGGTGTAGTGTTTATTATTCTTTGTAATAATTCAGTGCATACACATTGAGCGATCAAATACTGTAGACCAACACTTTTATCAAAGATAACGATTTTTCACTACTGAAGTATACGTGTATTTTTCATATAGTGACAAAGATCAGATAGAAATGGCGCAGGGTGGTTTTGTCAACACTTGGGGGGTGAGACCTTGCAGGTTTCAATGTTTTTCTTGAATTCTGAAGTGTCGATGATATATATAGTCCTTGAGTCTGGGATGGTTGAGGAATTCGCAGGGGCAAGAGTGCATAAGTTCATCAAGGGTCTTGCAGTAGAGTGGTGTTGGTTTGGGGTTGACCTTTATGTAGGGGCCTAGCTAATGCACTTGATCGCATGGAGCCACCGACCATGGAAATTGTGCTTCTGCTAAGAGAACTAGTGCTAGTATCATAAGGGAAAAGCTTAAGGTCTTCATTTTTGTTAGTGATTCGATCTCGAGTGGGGGAAGGGAAGGTGCATCTATCTTGGGCTTAGTGGTTGGGCCAATTTATACACAATTGAATGTTGGTAACAAATAGGCTAGGGTGTTTTTGGGGTCGTTATATCGTGCACCGCGGTCGCAAATTATGCCATGGAATCGTGTTTACCGAGAATGGTGAACATAAGGCAAAACGACGTCGTTTTTAGGCAAAAAAAAAAAAATTTCGCGGATGTGGAGTTAACGGCGCGCGTTTGATCAAATTATGAATTTTCTGTTATGAGATTATGAATTATGAAAATTCATAATCTCATAACAGAAAATTCATAATCCCATAACAGAAAATTCATAATCTCATAACTGAAAATTCATAATCTCATAACAGAAAATTCATAATCTTATAACAGAAAATTCATAATCTCATGGTTTCAAAGTGAATGTGTAGGCATGGTTCCAAAGTGAATGTGCAGGCATGGATTCATAATTTATGAATGTCCGTGATTTCGGACGGAAATGTGTAGGCATGGTTCCAAAGTGAATGTGCAGGCATGAATTCATAATTTATGAATGTCCGAAATCTTTGTTCACCTCAAATTAAAGTGAAACCGCAAAATGTGAAAATAAAGAAGAAAAGTCACGCAATTAATTAAAAAAAAAAAAAAAAAAAAAAGATAACGGTGTACTAACACCGTTGGAACCGTGTTCACCATGAATGGTGAACACGGTTCCATGGCATAACGTCCCCACCGCGGTCAAAACAGCGCCGTTTCTTTAAGTAAAGAAACGGCGCATCGTTAGTGTTAATGAATCGCGCATTTTTTTATATGTTAATTATCAACTGAAATTACAGTGTATCTAAACTGACACTACAGTATATCTAAACCGATACTGCCTCACGTATTATTTTTATATTATCAAATGAAACTGCAGTTATATCAAAATGATTCTGTAATTGTGATGAAATGAAACTGCAGTGTATATAAAATGAAACTGAATAACATTTCATATATTTGAATGTATATTGTACAATGAAGCTGTAATTATATCAAAATGATCATGTAATTGCGTTTTAATAAAACTATAATGTATACAAAATAAAATTAAATAACATTTTCACATATTTGAGTCTATAAATATCAAATGAAACTGTAGTTATATCGAAATGAAAATGTAGTTGTTTTGAATTGAAACTGCAATGTATACAAAATGAAACTGAATAACAGAGTTACTTTTTGCGGAAGGGTGCGGAACGACGAGAAACGGATGCCGTTTCTTTTCATTAAACAAAACAACGTCGTTTTGATGCGCGGTGCACGATATAATTTGCCGTGTTTTTGCGCAATTGTTATAGCATCCAAAAGTTAAGTGTCATGACTGATTCTGATACCACTTGTTAAGATCAAGTACTCACCACTACGCCAAAAGAATAGTGGCATAATTTTATTTCCTTATACCGTCACAATTTCAAGAGGCAAGGCGCTAGACTTGGCCCTCATACTTAAGCATAACAATCTCCTAACCATCTGGTGCTGAACTTGCTTTTCACGGGCCCCTGCCTAATATACAGATTCATTATAACAATACTAAAGTGTCATTTTAATTACACTAAAAAAAATTGGCAAATTATGGCGTGAACCACGGCGCACATAGCAATGTGCGCCCAGGCACAAAACGCGCGTGTTTCATGCTGACGTTATGCTGATGTCACTCCGTCCATCCGAATAGATCAAACCTCATTATGTGTATTCAGTAAAAATTTTATGTGTATTGTGTTATGAGTTTATGTGTATTCAGTTAAGAGTTTATGTGTATTATGTTAACCAAACCCGTTATGTGTATTCAGTTAAAAGTTTATGTGTATTGTGTTATGAGTTTATGTGTATTATGTATTATGTTAGATTATGTGTATTCTATTATGAGTTTATGTGCATTTTGTTATGAGTTTATGTGCATTCGAAACAGGGGATTTTTTTTTTAACAACTTAACAAAACGACTTCGTTTTGGGAGGCGCGCGACACACAGTGCTATGTACGCCCTGGTGCACGGTATAACGATTAAATTTTTTTTTGTAGAATTGTCAAAACGGACTCAACCCGCTGGATATGACCCTTTTAACCCGTATTTTAAAAGGACTGGGTAGAAAATTTCCATCCTGGCCCGTATAACCCGTGTGGGATACGGGTTATACGGGTTTCTCACAACTCTTCTAGAGACAAACAACCGCTAAACTATCTTTTTTTCCCACGACAACAACAAAAATCCAGCCAAAATTTTTCTTAAAGCTTTTAGACGAAAATTGACCAGCAAAAAAGCTGCACACACACACACACACACACACACATATATATATATATATATATATATATATATATATATATATATATATATATATATATTCACTTTTAGGCATAGTTTTGCTCACAATTTTTCTCTGTAATCTATTACATTCTAGTTTAGTTTCTATATCAAATTACATATGTTGTTCAACGAGGGGATTAGTCACTGTGTCTAACGGTAGAAACCCTAGATATATACTACATATGTTGTGTTGAGCAAAAAAAGTAAATTTTACTTTTGAAGCATTAAAAAAACAACCGTCAAGAAACTTGACCAAAACATTTTATACTTTTGCCTAGTAAACAATCAGTTATACCATATGTATTCTTATTTTACTTTATATTTCTTAACGTAATCGATTGATAATTGATTTGGAGAGTAACGTAATCATTTTATTTTTCATTTTTTTCTTTTATTTAATACGTGTTATTCGCATGACAAGAATATAATATAAACTTAGTATTTTCCCTAAGCAATTGCATAGTTGGATTTTAGATGGTGGGGAAAATAAATAAATAAATTTCCTTGAATTAACTAGTTCAAAAAGTAAAGGACATGTGTCATATATTTAGTAAGTAGGAACCCAGATTTTGATATGAACTAATGAAAGGACAACATTTGTGTCTCTTGAACCTAACCTTCTACTTGTCAAGGATAGAATTTGTCTGCCCACTTCAAGAATTTACTCACATGTTATAAGTTTGTGGTTGTCATAAATTCCACTTGGAAATTCAAGTATAAATATGGATTAGATTATCAGGTTATTAACAAATTACTGCTAACTTAGCCCTTACTTAGACACTAATAACTTTAATTTCATGTAACTTTAATTACTTCTTCTCCTAAAAAGTTGAATGAATCCCTAATCCAGTTCCTGCATTTCGACCCGACAAAATATTTGGGATGATGTAAATCACGGTGACTCAATTAAATTATCAGTCAATTTTAATTTATTTGACAACTGTTAGCTGTTTGACTTGGTTAAACAATCAATATGAGTGTTTAATTAATTAATTTTTTGTAACAACTTATTGCTTCAAAATGCTAAAATTCAAAAAGTTATTCAAAACAGTCTTTTTTGATCAGCTCTTTGAGAAAGTCATTTTGCACGTAATCAGCTATTATCTAACAACTAATTTACCAAACATTTTTTCTACAATCAGCTAATGCAATCAACTAGTCAAACTCACTAACCCAATCAGCTAACAATTATTTACCAAACACCCCTATTTGATCTAGTTCACCGGCTTATTTGACTATTATCCCTAAATTTGTTCGTTACTAGAATCAAAACATATAATTTAACAATTATAATGTTTAGAGCCAGGTAAGTAAAGCATGATTCTCGTATTTGAAAGTTACAAATTCGATTCTTACCAACACCCTATTATCTATCCCGACATATAAAGTGATTTACTTAATGCACATTTTCAAATAGTGGATGTTAAGTTCTGTTGGGCATTATATATATGTTTTGAAGTAAAGAGCAGAGACCCTTTTGAGTGATGATTATTGTCTTGGCTAAAACATGTAGACTGCAATTAGTTAGGTGATAACACAGTTTAATTGTTTAAGGTAGCTTTCAATGTTTCACTTCTGACAATGTTGTACTGGTATCTATCATTAGCAGAAAACGAAGTTAGGCCACTTTCTACATATGTTTTCTGCAGCTTTTTTTCCCCAATTAAGAGATTAGAAATTGTGTGTTGGAGTTCAACTATGGTAATGTATATTTATGTAACATTTGTTACCAGAAATAAATTGACCCTTAACCAACTTTTATGGACCATTTTCCCTCTTTGAGTTATTATATGCTTATAGCATTTTATTATTATTACTAGCATTTTGTACGCGCAATGCGCGAAAACTTATGCCCAATATTAAAATATTTGTAAGTAACAAATTTAAAAAATTAGTTAAAATTATGTTGTAATTTCTTAAAGTGATGATACTTTTGAATTATCTATATTTGAATAATATAGTGATCAAAACAAAAAAAAATAAATTATATTTTTATATAATAATAATTTACAAATAATACTAAGCTAACACTCACATATATAATATATTGATATGGATACACAAATAATATACATACATACATACATACATACATATATATATATATACATATATATATATATATATATATATATATATATATGACACACACACACACACACACACACACACACACACACACACACACACACACACACACACACATATATATATATATATATATATATATATATATATATATGATACACATATATAATTTAGCATTCATATAAATATTTAATTAAAATATAATTTATAATTAAATTAATTGTTATATGATAATTTTAATAAAATGATAATTAAAAATAGGAAAAAGATATGATAGATGTAGGTGTATGGTAAGATTAGTAGATATATTAAAAACTAACGGTGTTATAACGGTGTAAGGGTGATTTTGTCCAATGCAAATGAATGTACAACAATTAAAGCAAAATGTATATATTTATTAGCATATAAAAAAAGGACAAAAATCAAGGACATAACTTGTATTGACACTTATTATGTGTTTAGATTTTTTTATCTTGGCCGGGTTATTCATGTATTCATGTTTATCCCATAAGTTATGTTAAAAGTGACAGTTTTCTCCCTTTTATTTTAGATGGACATTTTTATCTTTAAAAAATAAGTATTTTATTTATTTTTCATCTCCAACGAATTATTGCTTATATGTATGTATGGAGGACCCAAATAATAGCTATTCCCCCTCCCTCTAGGGGAATAAGTCATTCTCAGGAACATTATTTTTACTTCCTAGGAATAGAAACTTTTACCAAACAAAAGAATAAGCATATTACTAGGAATGCTATGCCATTCCAGGCTTATTCCGCGAATCAAACGTGTCATAAAATAATACAAAGATAATATACTTATACAAAGTTAGAGAATATAACAATTATAATAATTAAATACAACCTAAATACATGGATATGCCAACTAATAACTATTTATTGTTTTATATTATATATTATATATTATACATTAGGGTCTTAACTAAGTGGTACCAGTTGATTAGACTTACTAAGTAGTTTGGTTGAACTGAATAACTAGAAGTTGTTATTCAACAAAACTCTGTGTCTAATATAAACCTAGATTGATGGGGTACATATATTCATTATATTGCACATTCAATTACTATACTCAACTGCTCTGGTTCTGAGCTATGGGACAAAATAGGGCTAACGATTTACCGTTCAAGAGGCAACACAACAAGATATCAACTATAGCTGGAGATCAACACTACTTTTGCATTGTCAACTATGGCTTACTTCCGCATTGTCAACTGGGATCAACACTACTTCTGCATTGTCATTGTCAACTATGGCTGGGGATCAACACAACTTCCACATTGTCAACTATGGCTGGGGATCAACACAACTTTCGCATTGTCAACTATGGCTGGAGATCAACAGTACTTCCGCATCCGTTACTACGGGGTTTGGTTTCTCGTAAATTATTATTCAGTATTGATAGATTATTTAAATCTAGCATTTGGTATTAGGAGTAGAAGTGAAGGAAACGTTGAAACAATTTGCCTAGGACCAATGATAATTGATAATTGCCTATTTTATCTTTTAGGGCTCGTTTGGTTTGGAAAATATTTTAAGGGAAGTGGAATTGGAATTCTATGGAAAAACAATTACTAGGAAGATGAATTTCATTGTTTGGTTGGTGGAAAAAGAATTACTGGGAATACTAATTCTATTGTTTGGTTAGATTTGGAATTGTAAGGAATAATGAGTATAAAGACCTATATGCCCCTACGAATTAATAAGAGTAATATAATTAAAAAAGAAAGCAAGGGTAAAATAGGTATTTCATCTCAATTTTTCTTCCCATCTTTCATGGAAAACAAAATCCTTGGTCCAACCAAGGATTTTGTTTTCCTCAAATTTAAGAAATTCATTTTCCATTGGAAAATGAATTCCATGAACGAAACACAAGAAAACAACATTTTCTTCTACTTTAAGTTTGGAAAACATTTTCCATGAACCAAACATCCCCTTAGTGATCATGATAACTAGGAACTTGAACTCAAATGACATCAAGAATGTTGAATGATTAGAGGTGATTCATCCTATAAAGAACGAAATGACTCAAATTCTATATGCATATTGAGTACAATGAAAATTCATCATCTTTAAAAAAAAATTACAAAGAGGGAAATAGATATTTATACATAGCTAAAGAACCTAATAATGATAACTAAATACATGGATATGACAACTAACAAATATCTATTGCCTTGAGGTATAAGTTAAGAGGAAGTTGAACCAAATAGGTTTTTTTTTTTTTATAGTACTGAAACTGTTACAATGTAGTATATGTTCATAACTACTTCCTCAACCTACTGAAGTATAAAGAGTCAACTACTTTCTCAACCTATTGAAGTACAAAGAGTCAACTACTTTCTCAATCTACTGAAGTACAAAGAGTTAATACTGCCCCCACTAAGGATCAAACTCATAACCTCCCATTTAGGAGAATCACTTCAATTCGTGTCAATAGACCACAAGATAAAAAATTAATATTAGAGCTAACAACTAACTAGGAGATTGGATTCAAATGACATTAAGATTGTTGAATGATTAGAAGCGATTCATCTTATAAAAAACTAAACAATTCATATACTATAAGTGATTAATAACCTACTTAAACATGACTGAATATATATACCAAACTTTATTGGATCATATATACTCAATAATGGATAATAACTTTACGTATACACTACATGGTGTCAATCCTATTGGAATCCAAAATATCTGCTAAGAATTTTTTTTTTAAAATTATAATATATTAACTTTTATTATAGGTGTAGATTCTTGGGAGAGCCTTAGCCAACTATGTTTTATAAAGAAAAGTGAAAAATATTGATGTGGATATGTACCTAGTTGTTAGGTAAACTTTCCCAAACAAGGCCTTAAAATTGGTGGACCACCCAATCGTCCTCTCATTGTCACCCTGATTTGGCATATCCACTGAAAGCTACTCATTACTTCTCACAAGTCACAACTTAAACTATCACTTTCCACTATTAAACTCATTCTAACAATCATTAGGCAATCACATTTTGGTAAAACCTTAATATAAATATCTTATTTTCACTAATAAATCATGTTAAATTATATTAGAGGTGGGATCAAGTGTAAATTAATAGTCTTGTGAGAACGTCCCAACAAATCTCATATGTCAATCTAGAATGATTAATAATTGAAATTTAATGAAAAATGCGGTGAAATTTTTATAATTATGACGATCTATTTAAAAACACTTGATAATGGATCGGCGAATAACTAACACTCTAACAGTACACTCAATATATATAATAGCGCACCCACGTATGTACATTATTAGTTATTTGCGGATTCACAATAAAGCAAGTAAGCAACCATAAATGTACCGTCATAATTACAACAATAGCACCACATTTTCTTTTAATTTTTTTCATTAATTTATAACCCTTGATCATCTTAGATGGATGTATGAGATTAGTTTATACGTTCTCACGGAACTAGTTTCATGTGAATATATATATATATATATATATATATATATATATATATATATATATATATATATATATAATTTTAAATATGTTGGATTCAAGATCTAAATTATTATAGAGTACTATTTGGCTCAGATCATTCGAATCATTTGTCCAGAGATTGAGGTACCATCTAGGGCCAAATTATGCAGTGGACCACTACATTATAGGGTGGGTTATTAATAAATATTTATTTTTTAATGTACTAAAAATTACGGAGTAATTTATAATGTACTAAAATTCATTTTAAATAATACACTAAATATGAATCAATAAATACATTACAATTATCTTTTAATATATTAAAATAAACCTTCAGTGTATCAATTTTATTTTATAATTTAAAAATTTAATTATTATTATAAAACATTACAAAAATATAGTTCAAAACTTTTTAATATCACATACTTGTATAAGACACGATACTCTAAACAATAATAATGGTTTAGACTATACTCTGATCACCTTTAACAAATAATATTTGAACTGAATTATGATCATTTTTGTTCGGTAATAACAAATAATAAGTTCAAAATAAAATTTTAGAGTTGTCACTGTTCTGTCATAGAGATTAGTGCCTTAGTGGTGAATGAGGTAAATAGAATAACAAATATCTTCTTCTCAAAGCAATTGGCTCCCACGCCCTAGTGCGACTAGGGGTGCAAATGAGCCGAGCAGCTCGCAAGTCGCTTGGTCAAAGCTCAGCTCGAGTTCGAGCTCAAATGTTTTAAGCTTGTTGCTCGCGAGCTATATATATATATATAGTCGAGCAGCTCAGCTCAAGCTTGGTCAGCTTCGAGCTCGAGTTTTAATTTTTGAGTTGGTTTGAGCTCGAATTCGACTCGACTTGACTCGTTTACACTTCTAAGTGGGCTAAATTTGATAGAATATGTGAGAGAGTTTAAATTACAGTATTTAATGATTAAGCAAAAATTAAATACAATGTCGAATTTTAAATCTTAATATCTTTTTTTAAATACTGTCTATTAAACAATGAGTAAACACGTACCGGCCGGGATAAGAAATAATGAATGATAGGGATAAATGATAAGAAAGGAAGCGCTGGAAGTGGACCCAGCTGAAGAACCTTATTCAAAGTCTCTTCTTTTCAACTTCTCTCTCTCTCTACAGTGAATGGTGTTAGCGGTGGTGGTCTCCACTCTCCAGTGTACGACAGTGGGCGGCGCAGTAATCTCCATTCTTCAAGTAGATCACACTGAGCACTGCATAATTGCATATGTTTTTTCCCTCCCTATATCTTCGCTTCCTGTTTGAACGAATTCCAGTTGATTCATAGCCGTTGCGGCGTGGTTTATAAGTTCCGGAGCGAGACGGATCCGATGTTGAATGACGGAGGAGCTTACCCTGGTTCCAGCAACGCGCAGTTTAATATGGCGGAGATCTGGCCGTTTCCGATCAGTACCGGAGGAGCGACGTCGCCGTATGCGTTGGCGCCGGCGGAGGAGGATGTGAATGCGATGAGTGATCCCATGGTTATCGACCGGAGAGTGAGTCAGAGCGGCGGCGACGGCGGAGGACGGAAGCGCAAGGAGGAGGATGAATCTGCTAAGGGAGGAGCGGGAGCCTCGACTAGCGGCAACGGCTTGGTACTCTTTCCAATTCGATTTATCTGCATAAGCTTTGCGCACAATTAATGCCGTTTTTCTCACTCTGTTTTGGTTGAGAATGTTGTTGAACAGTTAGTTAATCAGAATTGTGCTCAGTAATTTAGTCCAAAGATAGCCTTTCATCTGTAATACTTGAAACCTAGACAAAATTAAGCTTCTCCATAAAAGGCAAAATTATCTCGCCTGATATGATAAGATAGTAGAGTAGTAAATAGCAGTGACTCAGCTGTTCATTATGTGAGAGTACTTGTCTGGTATCCTTCGAAATTATCTTGCCCTGACTGGATAGTAGGAGGAGTAAATAGCGGTGACTCAGTGACCCATTACGTGGGAGTACTTGTCTGGTATCCTTCGAAATTATCTCACCCTTACAGGATAGTAGAGGAGTAAATAGCGGTGACTCAGTGACCCATTATGTGGGAGTACTTGTCTGGTATCCTTCGAAATTATCTCGCCCTGACAGGATAGTAGAGGAGTAAATAGCGGTGACTCAACAGCCCATTATGTGGGAGTACTTATTGGTACCCACAAGGAATCCACTACGTTAGGTGTAACTCTCTACCGGGCTCGATCTTGTGTTTGCTCCATAATCTACCACCAGGAACCAATTGAGTTGCATGTCCGAGCTAGACAAAATTAAGCTAGTTTTAGCACTTAGATTGATTAGCCTTTATTACCGATTTATTGCAGCATATTGAAGAACTGAATATATTTATTATTGGGATTTTGTGACTTTTAGCAGAGTGAAGATGACAGTAAACGGTTAAAGACCGGTGGACAGAACAAGATTCCTCGGTCCAAAGCTGATGGGGAAGGAGCTTCTGGAAAGCAAGCAGAACAAGCTGCAAAGGCAGCGGAACCGCCTAAAGATTACATTCATGTTAGAGCTAGGAGGGGACAAGCAACTGATAGTCACAGCCTAGCAGAAAGAGTAATCTTGATTAATTTCTGATTGCATCCACCTTCATAGAATCTGTTTATATTTGGTGATGGTGATTAGAATTTCTTCAATCTTTGCTAATTGGACCCTTTTGAATCTTTTGATGCGCAGGCTAGGAGAGAGAAAATAAGCGAGAGGATGAAAATTCTACAAAATTTAGTCCCTGGCTGCAACAAGGTGCAGTATTTGCATTTCACTTTATTTCCTTAGTTAAAAATTACTCCGTAATAATTAGTCTATTCATCAGATCAAGTGTTCAGCCTAGCCGGTTTTACTTCTTCGTCTATTCTTTTCGTTTGTCCTGATTTTGTCAGTGGAACTATTCACAGAATGTCCGGAAATTGTCACTTCTCCTGAGAACTACCTTCAATGATAGTAGAACTAGTATTGGGTGGACCTACTATGTGTCAGAACTCAGAAGTCGAAGTATCCTGAATATGTCTAGCAAAAGTTTTTGTATTGGACTTGAGATGCCTGTTATGTCTTGTCACCATAGTTTCTACTTTTTCATCCATCAAATAATGGAATAGAGAAACCTGAATTATGAAAGACCAGATGCATACTCGCATCATATATCCTAGGGTGTCCTTCTAACCGTAAAAATCCAAACTAATCACCGTTTCAGAACAAAGTACAAGTTGAGAATCTTTGTAGTTTTAAACCATTAATTTACTTGAAACCAACGGTTTTAAGGGTGTTTTGTCTGGTGTCAGGTTATTGGCAAAGCGTCGGTCCTTGATGAGATAATTAATTATGTCCAATCATTACAACACCAAGTCGAGGTTTGCTCCTCTCTCTCTCTCTCTTCTCTCTCTAGTATAGTGCACACTAACTGCAATTCTTACGTGACCTGGTTTTGCTAAGGAGTTCACGGTTTGTTTCATTTCCAGTTTCTATCAATGAAGCTCGAGGCAGTGAATTCAAGAATACCCCCCGGGATTGAAGGATTACCATCAAAAGATGTAAGCACTGCATACCATACACCATTTGTGGTTAAATATCTACCCGTTTTCAACCCATTGTGTGCTGTTAATCGATTTACTTCTAACATTTTGTCGGTTGAATAACTTGTAATGAGTCGTTATCTCCTCAGTTTCCCCCGCAAATCTTCGATACATCTGGCTTGGCGTTCGGTTCGCAAGCTACAAGGGAATATGGTAGCAGCACATCACCTGATTGGTTACATATGCAGACTGGAGGTGGATTTGAAAGAACATGAATAAACAGCACACTGCAATTCTTGCTAGTTCTGAATAAGAGCATTAAAGGGCTTGTCTCAGTGCTGCAGCTTTTTTGGAGTGCTTTTATTCTTAAATATAAATTGCTTTTATTCTCTTTTGTAAAAAAAAATAAAAATAAAAAATTATTTTTATTGCTATACAAGAGATAAGTGGGGTTTTTGTTTTTGTTTTTGTTTTTTTTTTTTTTTTGTTTTCCTTTATAAATTCTATAATTAAGAGGTTGAAGATAAGTTTCGAAAACTATAATTGCTACTGGTACTTTTAAATTTTTAATTAAGTTTACAATTGAGATCTTTTAGAACTTTCAATTTTTAAATTAAAATTAAATAAATAATACAATTAAATTGACTTTGACTTTAAATTAATCAAATCTCAATGTAACTACCTAGAAGGTTAAGGTACATATTTATGAACTTAAATGTTTAATACATTCAAAGCACACCACTTGTTGCCTAAAACGAGATGACCAAGTGAGATTACCATAGTGTGTTGATAATTTATCCAATACACATTCTCGAATAGTGATCGCAACAACATTAGTTGAATTCAAATTAGTTTCAAACTTTTCATAAAACTCACACCACTATTGCAATTGTTGTACCATGGACCAGAGTTCATATTGCATTGTGAACTTTGATACAAAAATTTTATACCTTCAGTTTGTCTGTGTCTGTAAATGTAATAACACCTACATTTAAACAGTTTTTGTAAATGTAAACAAATAACTTGATAATTGCTGACACATAATATGATAACTACAAGTACAGAAACTATTAATTGCAGATACAGAATGTGTCAACTATAGATACAGAATCTGACTGACTTGATAATTGCTGATACATAATATGATAACTACGTGTACAGAACTGTCAACTATAAATATAAAATCTGAAGGTTATTTTTTGACCAGGGTTCACAATGCAAGGTAAACCATAGTCCATGGTATAATACTATAATTTACCCCACTATTGCATCATAATATAACAAAAGTTCACTAGAGATGAATCAGATGGCCATGCTATTAAATAACCAAAATTGTCTTTTGTCTATCACTCACCGAAAGAATACAGAATCTGTCCATAATGTTGTGTCCGATCTTTGGGAAAACTCGTATATATATCACCCACTAAAATCATACAAAATCTGTTTGTCCATAAGGTTCCGACTACGTAAAATTAAGAAAACTACTTCTAGTCTAGACAAGTACATGCCGTGATGGCATACCGTGTCACCTTCCCTAAATGATGTACAATCTCCATTGCTAACCCCAATGTAGCTAACAGAAAAACAAAAAGGGGAAGCCAGGAAGACATTTAAAAGAATCAAGCCTACATTATACTTTGTAACATATTAAAAGGCTGATATATAGGATATACGTATATACATATGTATATACGTATACCCGTAACGCTTTTTATATGTGTATGTTACAAGAAAGGGGGAATATAGAATGGGTTTTTACATCTGAAGTCAATTTTTCCGAGGTGTCTTGGCACGCGTTCTCATGCTTGCTCTCCGAGCAACATCCCATGCTTTATGGGGGGCGAAGACACCCGCCTGGGATGCGAAAAATGACTCGTAGCCTGGTGAGTCGAAGGCGAAACCAGTGTGCTTTGATTTCTGTCCTGGGAGGTTCATCATGGCGAAACTCCTTTCCTCTTCGGGTGTGAGCTCGTTCGTGATCTCTAATAGTCCTACCCTCGTGCTGTCGACCTCGTGCATGTGAACTTCCTGAACGATCTGATAGTCATATGGGAAGAACCATCTCTGAGCCCTGAAAATGTAATGAATGACACTCGTGAAAGAACTAATCAATGAAAACCGACTTGAAATTTGAAAGTAGAACGTCGTGGGGCAAGGCACGTTTTCTAGTCCCGAAATCTTACCCCTGGTATAAGAAGTCACCAAAGAGTGCAGCGACAGGCACAAGAAGCAGTGCGATATAGAAATAAAGCGTGCTCATCAAGACATAGATGACAAAATAGATGTTCTTCTGTTTGATCACAAGAACAGGGAATAAGTTAACACCGGTAACTTCAAATATAAAAAAGGTTAATCATGACTGTAAGAAAACGCACCTGATCTTTTGGCAATACAACGCCAGAGTAAATAAAGATGAATATGAACCACAACAAAATGCTTCCACCGACACTAATTTGATGCCACTTGGTAATTGTGTTGCACATCATAAGAAGTCGCAAATTGACAGTAACTACAACACAGGTGAAGGCCATCGTACTGACATCCCAAAGGCCAAGCATCTTGCCGGCTGAATTCATGCCTTTAGTAGTAGAAGCAGTTACAAAATAATACAACACTAGTGACTGATAAATTGCAAAGAAAGCCCAGACAGCTATAACCCGCCATTTAAAGTATGTGTTTCTTATGCCTTCCTTGTATAACTCGGGATATTTCTTGGAGAGCGTTGCACTGACATCCTGCAATGATAGAAAAAGCTTAAATCATGCACTAGGGAAGCGGAAATGACAGTAGTGGCGGTGCCATCTGTCAAATGGATTCAAAGGTACCTTTTCAAAAAGCCCAAGAACAATCACGGGAAGGGCTGTAAAGATAACATTGTAAAGAGACTGGAACCAATCATCATAGAATCTTTGACCAGAGAATCCAGTACGAAAGGTAAACCAAAACTGAGTCAGAGTAAATGTCAAATTTTTGTAGAAGAAATATGTCACGACCTGCATCCAGAATTTCCTCAAGGATATGAATTTCCAAACAGAAATATTAGCAATGGGGTAAATTGAGGACAGGTATGATGGTAAACCTTGCAGATTCTCATATATGACCACCGTCCATGGACAAGGAGCAAATCTGTGAGAAAGCGAAACTGAGCAATTGCAAAATCACTAGCCATCACTGCTTGCATCCCTTCCTGCCCACTTATTCCAACACCAACATGAGCAGCTTGAATCATGCTAACATCATTAGCACCATCACCGATGCTAAGAGTTATTCTCTTAGCTCCCTTCCTAACCAAGCTAGTCACCTGCAAGAAGGAAAATATTCGTCTTTATATGTACAAATGGAACCTTAGTAGTATATTTCGCCAATCTGATAACATATCCAACCACAGAAAAGGAAGAGAGACTTCAGAACTATTCACGCTAAAACTAAGTAGCAATAGCCAGCTAAAGAACTCACCTGTGCTTTCTGTAAAGGAGAAACTCGGCAGCAAACCACTGCACTACAATTCAAGCTCAAGTTCAACAGCATTACACGCAAACTAGGGTCTAATGCATACATCAAACACTTTCCATCTATAACAAGTGCTAACTTCGGTCTAGCTTCAGAATGAAGACACTGTAGCGCTTCCTCGTAACACTTTCTAAGATCATTTTTTACTGTCTCTTTCATAAAACGAGCAATCTCCACTTGGTCACCCTTAAATGAGTAGAGTAAAGAATGTTAACTTAAGACATGTTGCTATAATTCTGACAGGTAAATCAAAGAAAATTGCTCACTTTATCTTCCACTTCTCTGATTGCATCAGTTTCTGAACTGATAATAAATTGCTTCATGTCATTATTGATCAACCTGCATGCTTTAGCATCAAAACAGAAACAGCATAAGATGCTGGCATAGATTTCTGAATATAAACAGATTAAAATTAAAATATCTCACACAAATACAAACCATAAGCTATATTTATTGCTGTTTCCATTTTGTCCCCAGTAAGCACCCAAATCTTGATTCCAGCCCTTGAAAGTGTCTCTATGCATGTAGGCACTCCTTCCTGGAGCTTATCTTCAATAGCAGTGCATCCAATCAAAACTAGATCCTTTTCAACGAGTTCTGCCACCTGAATAAGATCAGCAAGATTAGGTAACTTGTAAAAATTTCTATACCTGGAAGCAAAATGCAACATGCAACACACGGGTAGCTAGTTTAGAATATGTTACAAGCTTCATGTACAAGTTATGGCTTATCTAAAACAATATATGTACAGAATAGGAAATAATTCTGATCAGTTAAAAGCCACCAAGTGTGACCTCTTCTTATGCCAGTGACCATTGGTTCAAGTGGTCAAAGAGAGACCTCCTAAACTTAAAGGTGAAGCGTTCAGTCCCTATCCTTCTAGAGTGGAGGCCACCTAATGCAGAATATTCCAATATGGAAAATAAATAAATAAATAAATAATGGTAAGGTACATAATGATAAAAGAATGAGTAGCCTAAGCTGCAATAATCATATTGTGATATAGATTAAAATAAAAACCATGTTAATCTTGAAAAAATAAAAATAAGGGAACATTCACACTGGTTGTGCACCTCATCCAATTTCTTCTCACGATCTCGCAGAGACGATTTTGCTTGAATGAATTTCTCATTCCAATTTTCATATACACCAGGGTTTAAGTCTCTATAAGCCAAGCATAGTGTGCGCAATCCAGATGCTCCAAACTGCTCCAAGTGCTCCCTGGTTCTTCTCTTCATATCATGGTCTCCACCGACCAACCTTTCATAAATTACAGTATCGGCACCCTGTGATAAAAAAAAGGTTTAATATATCATTTATTTCAACCCCATAAGTTTCTCATGCTACTATCCTCACGAAGCTATTACCTTACAGTACAGTACAAGCCTGCCATCAGGGTACCGACATATAACAGACTGGCGCTTCCTTGTACTAAATGCAAAACAAAAGGTAATGTCACCCTCAAGTCTTATTAAATGTGCAAGTAAACTCCAAAGACAAGTTTAAAAGTCACCTATTGAATTCAAGCACATTCAGGATCTCATATGGAACATCTTGAACCATTCCCATCTTTTCAACATGTGACTCACGCACATATATCATAGTAGGTGTACGCCTGTGTAAAACATTTAGTAACCCCTTTTACCAATTATAATATGATAATTAACTTTCATAAGCAAAACTCTCATAAAAGCAGAGTAGCTCAACTACCACAAGTATTACAGAATATATCCACAGATGCTGAAAGAAAATGTTCTTCTAACCTAACTCCACCAGATCTGAAAATAGAGAGAGAGAGAAGCAGGAACTGGAATCTCACTTTCAGTGTACGAATCTATTCACGTGTGTGTGTGTGTGTGTGTGTCTCTCTCTCTCTCTCTCTCTCTCTCTCTCTCTCTATATATATATATATATATATATATATATATATTCATGCTTAGCTTTCATCATGTAAGCAGTCCATTATACACTAATGAAAAGCAGGCTAACTTTTAAACTGGCAAGCGGCAAAGGGCCATCATGTGTTAAGAAAGTAGTAAAACAATAGAAGAGAAAGCATTTGAATAAGGAAATCTGCACGGTAGTTTTCTAACAATAGCAAAGCATACTATTCAAGCAACTACCATTCTAGTACTGAATTTGAATCTTGTTTTTTTTTTCTTCAAATAAAAATATTCCGCCTCCTATCAAAGGATTATGACAAGGAATCTCCAAAGAATGAAATAAAAGTATATGCATGAAATTCTAAAGAATCGCACTTGTAAAAGAAGAAACCAAAGTTCTTTGCTGCTACTACCAAAGCAGACTCATCAGGTGATGCTGCTTGATATCGAATTTTTTCAGGGGAGTCCTCTCCTTCTGGGAGTACAGTGTGACATATTGCAAGGCATCTGAAGAATTCCTGCACAAAGAGCCATGGGGTTTTCATTAACAAGATCACATCACGAACAACAGAATAGTAAGTATGAATACTTGTGAGGGTTTACTACACATCCAATAAAAGCTAAGAAATGCCTATATTTGCATGATAAAAACTATGAAATGTTTACCCTTGAGGGTATATGACTGTATGAAATACCCAAAAAGTCCTGACAAACCAGCTCAATAAACTGTTAGTTGCATTTGCAGATGTGGAAGTCAGCTAATTGTAAAGAGTATCACTCTGGCTCCAAAAGTTTCCTATAGGAGGGACCTTTACTTCTTCACTCATAAAGGATGTATTCAGCATTAACCTTGGTGAAAACGACCCAATTCCTGGTAATGGTGGATTTTAGATAACACTGCTTTTGATAGATCAGTGTAAGCATAGTGAATGGGAAGTTATAGGATAGGAGTAACATCTTGGAAAAGAGGAGAACTTGGGAAAATTCTAGGCTACTAATGGCCTTTCATAGAAGGTGAAGAGCCTCAATGTAAGAGGAACCCTTATAAAGGAGAACAGTAACTGTAAAGTAGCAATAGTGGCTTACATCAAAGTTGCATGAAGACCATGGTTATAGCACATTTGATATAGAAAACTGAAAGGTTGAGGATTATACAATATCCATGCCTTTACAAATCTCTTCACATTGTGTTCTTGCATTCTAATGTTAGTTGATCAATTGCTCTATTTTACGAAACCATTGACCAAGATTCCAATTATCTATTAGAATTATCTATTAGAAGATTAAACTGCAATATCAGTTGCATCTACCAACATTTATCATGTTTATCTCTTATCTGGATGAACTCCTATGCTATAATGTTGGTGGCCAATCACATACAGTTTCCTTGTTATGTCCACTGCATTTATCTTTTCAGGGTTGTTAGGAGTAAGGCCATGGGTTAGACTAACTAATTGTTGGATTCATCTTTTAGTGTGGTTTGGCCCATGTCCATTATAGCCTAATTGAGTGACCCTAGCCTAATCTTAGATTATAACATGGTATCAGAGCCTTGTTCGGTCCACTTTGCACTTTGTGTTCACCAGATTGTCTACCTGTGGTATTGGTGGCATCCAAACTTTTGTTTCAGGGGGAGGGTCCAATCCCAAGCCCGCTTGTTCGGTCCACTTGACGGGAATGTTAAGAGTAAGGTCATGGTTTAGACAAGCTAATTGATTGGATTCAGTCTTTTAGTGTGGTTTGGCACATGTCCATTATATAGCCCAATTGATTTACCCTAGCCTAATCTTAGATTATAACACAGGGAAACCAAAGTCTACTTGCAAGAACATTGTGCAACATCTCTCTTGTGGTCACACAACTTAATCCAACAACCCCACCCCCACCCCCACCCTCGGGTGCAGTTGTTCTCACCTTGCATGCATCAGGATTAGATTCATTCCTCCAAGCACCACGCATTAGCCGACCATCATCAAAGTTGAAACCTTTTTCTTTGGCAGTATTGGGTGATTTCTGAACCTGTCAAAATTTTGAGACAATTTGATACAACAGCAAGAAATAAGTATATTATCTTTTTCCAATTGCTGAAGCTCACCTGCACCGTAGACCCATTTCTCTGTGCTATGCCAATTTCTATTTCAGTGACACCAGTGCCATAAATCTCTCCTCCAATTGAACACTTAAAGAACTCCATTAAGTTTCGAGTAAGAGTCCCAGTTTTGTCAGAAAATATGTACTCTACCTATCAAAGAGAATTTGAAATCAATTATTCACGATTCGTTCTTGAACAGCCTTAGAACATTAAACCAAATATACGCATGTTTTCTGGTTGTGCAAATAGAATAAAGATCATATTAAAAAGAGGATTACAGTTTTAGTAAAATAAATAGCATACTCATGTGCCCCTAAAATCTAAGGCATTACCTGCCCAAGTTCCTCATTCAAATTGGATGTCCTTGCTTGAGCAGGAGTGTTACTCTCAGTGTGGTACATGCACAAGTCATTGTTGATGAATTGAGTGGATTGAATGAACTTAATCATCTGAAAAACAAAGTATAGGTAATATTCTATAAACCAAAAGTATGCAGAGAATAAAAGGTAGAAAAGTTTGTGAGATCTACCTCGACGGAAACGTACAAAGAGATGGGAATAATCGGTGAATACAAAGTAATTAAGGTGAACATAGTCAAAGCAGCAACCTGCATGAGTGCATACCAACCAGAATCATTCATTTTAAGCAAGCATGAGAAACAGGAGTATCTAGAGAATTATTTCAGGCAAGTTTTGATCATTACCGCAAACCTATTGTTAGGATTGAATTGTACATCTGCATTCTTGCCACTCTCAAATCGCAAGTAATAATACTTCCGATCTATGAACACCCCACTGCGACAATTTCAAGAAACATAAAGAAAAAAAAAAAAAAAATCATCGACAAGGTACCATTATAAGTACAAGAGAAAGTTATGTGGTGTAAAGCATAGTGAAATGGAGATTATAGTGGCAAGTATCCAGACCTTCCTATGGCTCCCAAGAGACACATGCAGAAGAGAACACTAAAAAGAGTGAGAATAAGTTTGTCAAGCTTCTTCTCTAAGGTGCTTCTTTTAGAGGGAATTTTCATAGCATTCATCATAACCTGCAATAAAATGAGTATTGACAACAAGTGATTAATACCAAAATGTATGATAATTCAAAGAAGGGGCACATCACAAAGAAAGACAAAATATAACCAAATAAAGCTTCATAAAAGGAAACAAAATTGGCATGGAAGTTAGGAATTCACAAAAGAAATCTGTCATGTTCCATATATGATGTGTTAAACCACCTGGGGTCATTGGGCCCATTATGCCCTAATTTCTCAAAATATTTTTGAAGAAGAAATACTGTAGTCTATGTGAATCACAGGCAGAGAGATAGAGCTAAAAACTATAGAGTAATCAGTACCTTTGTTTCATGGCCAGTAAAAATGACGATTCCAACAAGGTATTCAGTGTTTCTCAAACTGCAACCCTGCAAAAATGTAAAGTGAGCTTCAATAGATACATGATGATCAGTTGTCCATATAAAAACAATAAAACCTATTAGAAAATTTGTAGAAAAATAAAACTGTAAATAAAATAGCTATTAACTGACAGTGGAGAAGAGTATAAAACCAATTCTCTCCCCTTGTGAAACACATGCTGGACAGCATTTCTATTTCAAATGAATTATGTGTTTAATACTTTCTCTCCTCTTCAATAACTCACCAGGATAATTTTCATTATTTTAAAGCAATAATATAGGCTCATATACAAGCTAGCTAACAAAAAAAATGCAGAAAACATGTACCCTCAGAAGAAGTTGATTAGGGCTGAGTGGCAGGGTCTGTTGTTGGATTATCAGATTGCCAGTAAATGTGTACAAAGAGTTATTCGGCTCCTCACATTGTATCTCACCTGCAATTCACAGAAACCCAAGTAAAGATATACTCCTACCAAAATGCATCCTCATCTCATGACTTCATGAAATCATCTCCCCATCCAAGAATTCAACAACTAAACTCTAAACACCAATTTCCACCTACAATGCCTGACAACTAAAATGTGCTCAGACTTTGATCCATTACCATTATAACTCATAATTAAACAACCAGCCAATGTTTTGATCAATGTTTAACAGAAGGCAGATCAATATAGTATAAATGAGCAACCATAATCCAGGCTCAGACATCAGCTTGACTCAAAAAAGTTGGAATTCATATTTCTTACTCAGGCATAAGAATGACATGAATTCTAATAAACACGCATGAATACGAGGTAATGAGTGAAGCATCAGAAAGGTCAAAACCTTGAAATTCAGTGATCTTCTCAGGAGTAAGATAGTCCCAAGTTTTTTCCAATGCTTTTCTGATCTTTAAATTGGTTTCACCATCTAAGTTAGCTGTCTGCAGCATAATTTCAAGAGAGTTATAGGAGGAAGGGAGGGGGCAACACAGAGACAGATGAAACATTAAAAATATATATATAATTCTATCCCATTAATTTTTTTTAAAAGAATATTCACTCCATTTCCTGACCAGCTACAAGTACTCAATTCTCAGAATACAGAAGAACACCCAAGGAAAAGCCAAGTCCTACCTCAACGTAGCAAACCCCATCAGGATTTGTGCTGGCAAGAAATGCTATGTCTGCAGGAAAAAATTCATCTTGTTTAACCTGTTACAATAGCAACCATTAATTACTCATACTACAGTGAATTGTCAAGCATCTAACACTATAAGTCTATAACTACAAAACATGACTACAGTCACTAGACTTTTAAAACTAATCACCAATATTTAGAGGGTAATAAGTAGACTGTCTTTATGATGTGTTCTGAAGTCAAAAACAAAAAACACTTTATGTTCCTGAAAATTCTAGACACAAATCTTGCTTTAAAAAATAAAAAATAAAAATAAAAATAAAATAAAAATAAAAATAAAAATAAAAAACAGGCCCACCTACTGATAACAGTTCGGCATTATGACATGGCAATGAGCAAAAGTCTAATAAATTGAAGTTCTTGAATTGTTGGTAAAGTGTGCAAATTTAGAATTTTTCTTTCTTACTAAAACAATGGAAATTGCAAGAGAAGACAATGCAATAGTTTATTATGTATGCCAAGAAGACACGGAAAGAGGAAAATCTACTGATATGACTAAGAAAATGGTAACAAAATTAGCCCATAAATATTAAAAATTAAAGAGGGAAGTAATTATTAGCGGTCTACTTACTCTCACAATGTCCCCAACCTGAAGCTTCTTCCAAGGAACACTCATCCATTTCTGATCTTGAAAGATGTCTACAGGAGTATTATTAATTGACATGTCATTCTGGAAACGTTTCTGTGCACAATTTTGAAGAGAAAATATAAGCAGTAGTTCTAGCACATTAAAATAGACTGCAGAGTTTAAGTTATGCAAGACTCAAGTTAATGATCTGTCACAGAAATACTCTCACAGCAAATGATCATTCATAAAAATAATGGCATATTTAGCTAGTGGCACATACCCAGTCTTCCCATGCCTCTTTTATAAGAGAAACAAGAAGCACCAAACTCAAAGGAACCACGTTTGTTATCGGACTCACAGGACTGCACCAAAACAAAAATTTATAGATACAAAAAAATCTCAATAAACTGATGCAAAGATTAACTTTCTTCTTTTCACTTTATCCTTATGTTCAATTGGGCATATTTTTTAAGGTTTTATCCAGCTGAAGAAACATACCTGATTGGAGTGCATGACAGAATTGATATCATAAGGAAGTAGAGGTTAGCCACCCGCCTGAACTGTCAGCATAAACAAAATACAGAACCAAAAATAAGATAAAAGTGAACAGAAATACAGGTTGAAGAATATAAGTTAGCAAGTTAGCAGCAATCATGTTTATTCCAAAACAAACTGTAACAATGTGTATTATCCAACCTGAAAATATATAAATAGAGTACTTTTTTTTATAAGTAATACTGAATACTTATTTCAACAAGTAATGCAGAACGTTCATTATAATTCAACATGATACACAATTTATATTTTCTTTATAATATAGAGGAAAATATTACCTGTTCAAATAAACCTTTTGGTAAGAAGGTAAACACATCGTACTTTGTAGTCGATACGGAGTTTGCCTAGAAGAAAAAAGAAGATCATTTCTCTGCTCATCAGAAGGGCTTCACCTTAAACCAAAAAACAGACGTAGTACTGTTGCATACTTGTATAGTTGTGCATAAGCACATTATCACTAATATGAAGTGTAGCTTAACAACTTCTCAAACATACTTCTTTTAACCTTTTCTGATAAGAAATCTCAACCAACACAAAAATAAATGATCAGGTGTAAATGTGTAGCACATGTATCTATTGCAGTTATTTTAAGAAATGAAATTTCCATTATCTTTGTCATTCTCTGTTTGCTACATCATAAACACAGATGTAATGAATGAGCTAAAGTGTAAGCACTTCCAAAAACTTAGTTCTATTTTTTATTAAAGCCATTCAAGTTAGATGATGATAAAAATCATATACTTGAAATCTGATTCATTGAAATGGAGAAGTTCCACTTTCATTTTATTTGATAATACAATCTCCAACATACAGTGAAAAGTGATGTATCCAGGGAAACTCTCAGTGGAATAAACTCAAATACCATGGTTTAACATGTTTAGTAAAGATCTACACATGAACTGATTAAAAAGAATGACAACGTAGTAGTTAAGAGAAGAGCATATAGAGAGAGGTGAGCTAAAACTTATTAGAATGATGATGAAGCTGTTAAGCGAAACGTGAGTAGTCAAATTTGCATTGCACATTTAGCACTTAAAAAGAGTTGAATGGAGAATCTATGTAGTCCTCAAATGGATTAAGGCTGAAAGGAGTTCGTTAAACAAGAAGCATTGACTTTTACATGAAAGACAATTACATAGATATTCTTTTGCATGTGACAAGACAAGATTTTGATTTGATGTCTGATTTCTTAAAGATAGTACCAAGCATTTGATTTCAAAAAGCTTTAACCCTTCAATAACGACCCTAACCTTTTCCCCTTTTCTTTGTATGCCAAAATTTAGTATTAGGCAAGGCCACCACCTAAACCCAAATGCTTAAAATAACCAAATAAAGGATTGGAGAGGGAATAGTAACCCATAGATAGTGACATGGTGTGGAGGAGATTCTGTGAAGTACATCTTGCAGCTCAATAAGATCCATCCTTTTCATTGGTTGACAAAAACCACCAGTTTTAAAATTTAAACTAATATTAATTAGCAAATCCCTTTAATTCCCTTGCCAAGCCTCAAGGTCTGTAATTAACTACCCAAGAAGCACAGAAATATAGCATTGTTCAATCTATTAGCTACCAAAGCAAATATGTGAACTCAGCCATTCAGACTTCACTAAAAAATTACTTTACAGGGTCTCATCATCATCTGTAATTCAGCACTCAACCCTGCTTGTTAGTTGGTTTCAAGTAGGAGCATATCTTAATATTCCAATTCAAGAGCAACCAAAAGTAAGTTTAGCATCCCATAATTAAGCAGTACCAATCAATGCCAACGCTGAATTAATTAGAAATATTGATGCATGCAAACCAAAGACGAGTCCCAATAAGCTCCATCCATTTCTCATGAGCAAAATAAGAGTACGGTGATTTCTAATTTACTGGCAAAACTAAACTGAATAAAAATGGTAACAAGAGTTCAAATGGCACAACAAAAGTTATTGATGAAGACAACATCTTAAACCGCTAAAAACTTGGCCAGTACGACCAAAAAAAAAAAATCCCCATCTTATCCAGTACTTCCTTTTCCCTTTCATCCCCATGCATTGCTCACAAATTTAAACCTTCGATAAACCCTTCGAACTTGGAAGACCAAAGCATCGCCTTAAAACCGATCACTGATCCCTAAACTCATTCTCCACCATCCCATCTCCAATCCCCTAAACTGAAACTTACTAACTTAAAAGTACTGTAGAATTGAATCTTTCATAAAAAACAGTAATTACTTAGGCAGAAGAACTAAACTCTGACCTTGAATTTGGCGAGGGCGTTGGCTTCACGATCATTGCAAAACACGGTCCGATGACCAGGAGCTTGTGGCTGGACCTTACCGAGCTGCACGGTGCGAGAAGATGAGATACGCTCCATTATCGGCGATCCGTCGCTGCCCGATCTAGATCCCCTCCATCCGCCCATCTCCTCCAAAAATCGTCCAAATCTCACCGGACGGAAGAGGATACGCGGCTGCGGTGATTACAATCTCCGGCAGAATATTCGAATTGTTGCTCCAATATTCGTGATCGAAAATGAAGTTGAAAATGATAAGAAATTTGTCTTTTCAACGATTGAACTTCGTCATTAACATATATATGATTATACTAAGATGACTATTTCAAGCTTCAACTATATTTTTAAACCGCGTTAAGATTAGTATTTCCCTAGATTTATATTCAAAGCTCCGCTGGGACTTTGTTTCCTTGCAAATGGGGGCGGAGGTGATATTTGGGCGTGTGGAAACACGCTCGTGATATAGCGCGTGGGAATGGATGCCATTCTAACAGTTATTACCACTTCCGTGACTTCTCGCAAGCATCCAAATCCAAAAATTCCAAATTTGTTAATGCAAATTGAACTAACAAAACCATAGGATTTGTCTTTAAAAAAAAAAAAACCATAGGATTTTCTTGAAATTTCAGGTAGTGGAGTTTGACGTTGATTTGGTGATGGCCATTCAGCAGATGCCACGTTGCAGGAGTGATGTCAGACTCAAAGAATAAATGTCGGGCCTTGCTGGATAGGTCATGAATAGACATTATGATCGAGCGACATAACTGTGACTCAATAGCACTCAAAAAAATAAAAAATGTTCAGCCTCATGCACAACTCAGCTCAATTGATACTTGGTAGCATATTGCACCTAAGACATAAAATTGAGTTTTGACAATAGTAATATGAAAACAATACCTAATATGGTGGGTTTCTTATAGATATTATGTACTAATTATCTCGCTTAAAATAATGTTAAGTTATCATGATTTATCCCTTTTATAATTTTGTTGAATCAGGGTCCTGACAGATTACACCCTAAAATATAGATTCGAGTTTTGATCATCACAATGTGAGAACAACTCCTAGTGTGGTGGGCTCCTTGTAAGCATCTAACACTAATTATCCCATTTAAAAGGCCATTGAATTAACATAATTTACCTCTCCACCGTTCTGTCTAGCTGGGATGTAAGGCCAAGACAAGGACATTGCCTTTTTCACCCCATACACATAAAACCTGACAACACCCTACATAAATTAAATCCAACAGCACCCTAGATACATAAAATTTGACAGTACTTCACATACATTAAATCCAACAACACCCCACATGCATAAAACCTAATAGTAATTCAATTTTGACAGATATTATAATAATGATATATAAAAGAGAACCATTGGGTGTGAAGTGAATTAGTTACCATCCATAGCCTGCAATGCTAAAAGCTAAGGCAAGTTACATAGTTAACTATAGGTTGAAATTCATCCCACCATCATCATGTATGTTCAGGTTAACAATGGGGAGGCAGCACCAGCATTTGCAGTACTGAGGATAACTAAATTAACATGATATTTGGTTTCTCAGAAAGCAACAGTGGAGTCATGTAGTTTCTTGGCAATTGGGCTAATGGGAATAAAACCTGCTGGAGAAACAAGTGCGTCGACTGGAACATCATTAGGAGTGATGGGTATAGCTCCCTCTTCCACCACTTGTATGGAATATGCAAGCGCAACTGCAAACCAGAGAGTATAAACTGGCGTGATATAATATAAAAGGAGAGATTACAAGAGCTTAGGATTTGTGTAATGTAACTTGTAAAGGTATTGATAAACATGGTAGCATGGAATAATGTATTTATGGACAAATGAAGTGTTGAGAATGCAGAATTGCAGAATACTGTAAAATGGGAGTTTACCAAGTAGCGGTTGCTTCCAGTTCTTTCTCTTGACAAGCTCTTCATAATTTCTTAGGAACAGATCATAATAACTTCAGGCAAAAGCCACATCAAATTTGGAAGGTTGCAAAATTAAAGCATGAAATCAGAATGGCATCCAAAAGAATATCAGCATCTCGTATAAATGAAGCTATTGTAGGGAATGAAGGGATTTCAAAATGATAATATTTGAAACAGTGTTCCAATGCAACAGCAAATCAATTCTGTGTGAATCAAGAGGAGGACAGGCTGCAGTGAAGGAGACTAACCTCAATAGAATGGTGGGCTAAAAAAATGAATCTCACATCAATTTACATAGTATTTTATTTATTTTTTTGAAACAGGGACCACTTTAAATTCTGCAACTTTGCTTTTCAATATTGTATCCAATATAAAAAATTGTGGCACTAAGAAAAATTTTTAAATGAAGATAGCAATAATTAACTACACAAAGTTATTTTTCTGTTACAACTAATAATTAGAAGAAAACAGCTATAGCCAAGACGAATAAACCTACCCACCACTGCGTCCCAACCTCCTTCCAGATCTGTCAAATGCAAGCCCTAGTAAAATAATGATGTAAGCAAGCAATCAGAACTCAGAAGTGGAAACTTTGTCCAGGGAAAGGAAACATGTTTAACAGGACAAAGGACATCACCAGGTACAATGAACAAGTCCACTGGCTCACTAGCCTGCATAACTAGACCAAGTAAATCCTTCAGATCAATAATAAGCGCCAATGAAACCAAATGGAAATTGGAGGAATGAACAATAATAAAGCATAGGAAGCATACCATCCTCACGTTCTTTGCCATCAGAATCCACTGGGGCTGGTTCTAGAATATCCATTGAGCTCTTGACAAGATCATCCAAACTTGAAATATTCAGCATCCTCATGTTGCTAAATCTATCCTCTACACGCGGGACATATACTCTCTTTGGTTTTTCCTGCTCTGTTCAACCAATATGAGATCAAAACTTAACACTATATTTCTAGGTGCAGTGGTGCACTACTATATGTGCGTATCTATATGCCTACCAATATATTCACAGAAATCTAATTTACTGAAAGTACTCCCAATGTCGAGGACCTGATTGATAGTAATAACACCTATAGAGTTCTAGATGGAAAAGATGATAGTAATAACACCTATAGAGTTCTAGATGGAAAAGACATGGCATAAAAGCTAGAACTATATAGATACCAAAACAGACCACATTATGAGCCTCAGTACTCTCCTAGGCTAATTACAAGGCAAAATGAAGCAAACTTTACAAACTATTCCTTTTAGGATCACAACAAAGCAAAATGAAGCAAACTTTACAAACTATTCTATCTAGGATCATCACAAAACTATCACCATTTTGATCAACCAAACAAAAGAAAGTACCCAAAATGCACTTAAGTTGAGCTTTTAAGATAGATGGCCTAATTATTACTTGCTCATATGAACAACTTGTCACCAAAGCTTAGTTTCATGACTTTCATCCCCCGTTATAAGGTGACTAATGAGACAAAGTGTTCATTCTTCAGGGTTGATCCAACTTTAGCAATAATGGCTCCTTTAACAAACAAATGCTATAATGAATTGCTCTATATGCAATATCTCAAAAAAATATCAAATTCATTGACAATAGTAGATGTCAGAACAGAGTACATACTATTGCTGGGGACATGGTGTAGAACTTCTGCCAAAATTGTCGATGTATCAACCTCACGTAAAGCAGCTGAGCTTATATACGTACACAAACTCTGACTGGATTTGAACCACGGAGCTTCTAATACAATATTCTGTATTGAATTATCTGATACGAAAACAAATAACAAATAACGGCCACATATCACACGAAATGTAAACGCCTATTAATCGTTTCTGTTCAACGATTCCACGTTCATGCTGTTAGCAATTTGGCATTGAAGCACATGACTAACAAATTTCCAAAGAGACAATTATACAAACAGAACGAATGCAATTTTATACGCAGGAAAATTATTTGCTTGAAGATGATATGATAACAAAATTAACAATACCTTCTTCGGATCTTTGAATCAGGCTCATGTTCTTTAGCTCTCTACGAATCTTTGATCGGAGAGCGTGCTTTTTCCGGAAAATTGCATCAAGCTGGTTGGCATTTTCAGAGGCATCGCTCGCCGCTACGAATGAGCGGGGAGGAGGTGGCGTCTGCCGCGCGTTAGCAGTATGCGATGGAGAGAAGAGTAAGGATGTTGAAGGCGATGCAATCTTGCACGGATTGGTCATTAGCGCCATGGTTACCTTGTTAACGAACTTCCCAGCTCTCATGTTATGCTAATAACCTGCGAGGTGCGTTAACAGACTTAACATTGTTCTCTATTATCGGCCCGCAAATTTTATTTTTTTTTTTTCAAATTTGATATTTTAGGATGGGTTTGAAAATTACTTTTGGAAAATGAGTTATTTTTTATAAAAAAAAAAAAAAAATTTGATATTTAATTGTATAACTGAAAATTATCTTTTTGTATTTAGCTCATTTTGCAAAAAATGAGCATAATATAAAAACAAAATTCACAAACAAAATATATCATAGAGTGTTCTGGTCTATGACGGTATAATATTCAAATATTTAACATACAATTAATATATATATATATATATATATATATAACAATGGATTGATTTCCCAAGTCGGAAACCATACCAAAACACTGGTTTGGTTTCCGGCTTGGAAGATCATATTATGGATTTTCAAGTCGGAAACCAAACTGGGTTATGACTTGGAAAATCATATCTATGGGTTTCTAAGTCGGAAATCAATAAGTTTTCGGCTGTGAATTTTTGTACCCACAGCTAAAAATTATTTTCCGGTGGTCAAGATATGTCATATTTGCCATCGGAGAAAAAAAAAAAACGAAAAAGCGAAGGAGCGAAGAAGAAGCGGAAAATGAATTCAACAAAAAAAAAAAAAAAAACGTAAAAATTCATCTATTTTTCATTAACCATACTATATTTTTCATTTAACTTTAGTATTTTCCTCCTTGTTAAACACTGCAGAGCACCACGGCACCCAGACCGGTGGGCTTAGCACCCCTCACCTTTGGTGTGCGCAGGTTGGGGCCTTGATGATTACCGCGGGGCGAGGCAGGCTGGGCGCGTCACCCCGCTGTGTCCTAGTCGTGGGGCGTGACGCCTTGGCTGATGGCGGCAGGCGTGGAAGCAAGGTGACATGGGCAGTAGGCATGGAGGTATGGCGAGGTGCCCCCTTCCGACGGGGCGTCGCCGTCACACCACGAGACACATCAAGCTCGCTGGGGTCGCTATGGGCTGAGGTGGTCAGCGGGCCACATCGTCGGCCGGTCGTGGCGAGTTTGTGAATCTGCTAGTCTGGGGAAGTTAGAAGAAATATAAGATGTAACGCTTTGATAAATAAGAAATGGTGTGGGTTGGTGGGTTGAGGCGCGCTGCTATGGTAGAGGTTTTGGCCCCGTCGGTCAATGGCCGGATGGGCGCTGACGATTTTGTCATGACAAATTTATTTTCTTTTATCTTTTGTATCTTTTTGGATCACCATGCCTTTATAGCCTAACAAAATTTGGGGCAATCTCATTCCTTTAACATGTGGGGTAAGATTTTTTCAATAAAATGACTCGGGTCTCATGTTCTAATTATAAAGCAACCTTAAATTTAAAAAATAAAGTGTTAATAAACCAATTTTTAAACCAGAATACAAAAAAGGAATAAGGTTCAAATTGGCCACTGAACGTAACCTGAAAGTGCAATTAGGCCACTGAACGAAAAAAAAAAATGCAATTAGACCACTGAACACTCAAAAAATGTGTAATTTAACCTGATAGCAGGTTACCCTCAATTTTAGCAAGTTATCTGCTTACGTGGCAGCTGAGTTGGCATTTTTAATAAATTTTAATTAATTTTTAATAATTAATTTTAATAATAACTTTTTATTAATTTTTTTTTTTAAAAATAAAAACGACTTTATTTTATTTTTTATTTAATTTTTTCTAAAATTTATTATTAATATTAATTATTAAAAATTATTTAAAATGCCAACTAAGCTGTCACGTAAGCAGGTAACCTGCTATCCGGTAAAATTGCATACGTTTGGAGAATTCAGTGGCCTAATTGCACATTTTTGAGTGTTCAATGACCTAATTACACTTTTTTTTTGTTCAGTGGCCTATTCAGGTTACGTTTAGTGGCCAATTTGAACCTTATTCCTACAAAAAATAAAAAGACAGAAAACATAGAAGAATTTTCTGGAGTATATACATGTTTTGTTTTTTATATAGACAATGGCGTATAATCGAAACATATTGCAACCGCAAGTTTGCGACACCACACGTGTCAATCGGTTTGTAGATTCAGAGCCGGCGGAGCCACCGGTGCGAGAAATTTCCTTTCGTTTTGTCGCCAGCAAATACACAATCAACAACGAAGCTCGTTAGAGAGAGAGAGAAAGCAGGAAGAGAAAATACTCCCAAAATAGTGAGAGTGGCGAAAACGTTTTTTCTCATTTCCATTTCATTTCGCTTCATTTCAGCATCATTTACTCACTCTTTTCCCTATCTCTTTTTACCGATTTTTTAAAAACATTTTCTCTTCATACCAATCGCGCGCACGCGCGAAATACGTACAAAAACATTCATGTAAAATATCGATTTCTTTATGTATTTTTTTGAATATATAAATATAAATTTTGTAATATATAAACACGAAAATTTGTGTACAGAAAGCTTTTGCTCCATTTCTAGAGAGAGGGAGGACCGGAGGAGAGAGAAAAGGAGATTCAAATGGAGACGAATCTGAGAAATACGGGAGCGAAACCCTAATTTCCGCGAGCTTGCTGTTTTGATTCTGTTTTAATTTTTTTCGCTGAATTTTAATTCCAGTACGTGAGAGTTCGTTGTTGTTTAATCTGCTTACTGAAATGATTTTCTCCTCGGTTTTATTTGATTTAAGTTTTGATTCAATCGTCATGGAAATTTTCAGATCGGAGGAGGGAGAGAAGGGGGATTTTTGAAAATAAAATAAAATAAAATAGAATGCCTTCGCACGCGGATGTAGATCGGCAGATCGAGCAGTTGATGGACTGCAAGCCGTTGACGGAGCAGGAGGTGAAGACTCTTTGTGATCAGGCGAGGGCAATTCTGGTGGAGGAGTGGAATGTGCAGCCGGTGAAATGTCCAGTCACGGTCTGTGGAGACATTCATGGGCAGTTCTATGATCTGATCGAGCTGTTTCGGATAGGCGGCAAAGCTCCTGACACCAACTATCTTTTCATGGGAGATTACGTAGGTGAGTTTCGGATATCCTATCTCGGATTCCAGAGATATTGACCTGTTTATTAGTAGGAAGCTGGATTTTGTGTACTTATGTCAGATAATTCTGTTGATTGCTTTGCATTTGATGAGCTCATATGAGCAGCAATCATTGGTTTACATTTGATGAGCTCGTATGAGTAGCAATCCCTTGGATTTTCTATAACAGTATAACCATAATCTTGGCATCTTTGTACTATAAACTTGGTAGTGCAAAATTATGACAATCTGTTGAGTTCTATTTAAGAAATTTGAATAAGATCTTTCTGAAAACCTTGAATTTGCTTTTCCAATATGATATAGCAAACTTGGTTCTTTCCTCATTAGGAATATGTAAAATGGCTTGAATATCCATGGTGTTGGAAGTCCTCTAATAGTGCAAGCTAGTTATGGCTAAAATTTCGGGATGCTTGAGATTAAACAAATTCAATTTTCCCGCCATAAAAATATTCGGCTCCATTCAACTTGGCCTTAGGGGGATTCCTTAGGACGTCTTCATGATTCTTGGAGAATCATTTTTCTTCTCTTAACTTAATCAGGTCAATGACTATAGGGATGGCAGACAAAAATTTGTTAAGAATCACTTCTATATTCATTTATTTGTCAGGGTACTGATGTGGGATACTTCCATGAATCGTTAGAACTTTCATTTTGCATTTTGCATTTTGCTTGTTCAACTATATTGGTAACTCTAGGTGTTTCCAATAAAAGAGGAGCAGAATAGTAGGCTTTAATGCTTTATCTTGCATCTACTATTTTTATTTTTGCATGGAATGCATTGAAACTGATTGTGTTTAACGTTGAGTCCCTTAAATGTAAGATAGTTGAAAACTCTACCATGACAATTAGTATCATTTTTATTGGTTTTTTCCCGTGCTGTTTTAGTTTCTCTCAATGACTTGTCTAATATACCATATTAGTAATACTTATCCATTGAATGCAGATCGTGGATACTATTCAGTGGAGACTGTTACACTTTTAGTTGCTTTGAAGGTTCGTTACAGAGATAGAATCACAATTCTTAGGGGAAATCATGAAAGTCGGCAAATTACCCAAGTGTGAGTTTTTAACTTGCTAAAATGTTTTTTTTTTTAACTCAAGATTTTATGATTACTAACAGGACATTATATGAATGGAATCATTTTTTGGTTATCTTTTCATAAATGGACCAGATTTCATCTCCCCATCTACATCTTTAATAGATGACACTGGTTGTTTGGTTGCTGGATTAGTACCTTGCCAAATGCTCTTAAATCCTATAAATTGAGGTTGAATGGTAATGTTATTGTGCTTAAACAAACAGGGGGAGAAGTTTGCACTTCTCATTTGCGTTCTCTGGTGCATGGCATGTAGGTCTAGATGTACATCTAAGCAGTCATAGAGATCTAATCTCAATGTCTTTTTAGAAAGCAATCATCCCACACATTTACAGCCTTTTTCTTTCTTATTTGTGGAATGTTATATTCATCCTTTTTATAGATTCCTCTTTTCTTGCCAGGTATGGTTTCTATGATGAATGTTTGAGGAAGTATGGAAATGCCAATGTTTGGAAGTTTTTCACAGATCTCTTTGATTATCTACCTCTGACAGCACTTATTGAGAGTCAGGTATGACTTATGAGCTGTTACTGTACAAACATTTCTTTTGAATGACCTTATAGAAGGGTTTTGCTGATGTGAAGTTGTTATATTTGTAGGTATTCTGTTTGCACGGAGGACTTTCACCATCTTTGGATACACTTGATAACATTCGAGCTCTAGATCGTATACAGGAGGTACAAAAAGTTAAAGGCTCTCAAAGAGTCAAAAACTTTTGTTTGCGTGTGTTTGTATACTTTTATCAAACAGCTTCCCCCTCTCTAACAATGTAGTATATTAGAAACCCCTTTGTTTATTATTGCATTTCAAATCAAAATCATTCAGACTTCCAAGGTTAAAATGATTTTTTTTTCTTCCTGTTCAGATTTTTCCTTTTTTCATTTTGGGTGATACTGCTAGTCTTGTTGTCGCCCCAGCCAGTTTACTAAATGATTCTATATCATAATTACTAAAAGCTGCTTCATTTAGAGCTATTGATTGATTTTCCCAAGAAAGACCACTTGAAAACTAGTCCACTAGGTGTGATTGACACAGGATTGCATTTTCACTCTCTCTATCTTTGCCCCTCTGCTAGTCATAACAATTCTTGTTCAGTTGTTCTACCAATCATTAGTTTCACAAATTCTTTTGTAATATTTGCTTTTTACCCACCTGATTTGCTTTTCTTCCACTACTCACAAATTATACTTTTGAGTGCTCTAGGTTCCCCATGAAGGGCCAATGTGCGATCTCTTATGGTCTGATCCGGATGATCGTTGTGGTTGGGGAATTTCTCCTCGAGGGGCTGGGTACACCTTTGGACAGGATATAGCTGCTCAGTTCAACCACACCAATGGGCTCACTCTCATTTCAAGAGCTCACCAGCTTGTTATGGAAGGTTACAACTGGTGTCAGGTTTGTGGACCTTAACAAACCCTCCTCCTTGTGCTCAGTTTTCTCTTTAAGGGACCATAACTAGGAGGAACTCTATTTCCTTTACGCTAATTGTTTCCAATCGTGACATGGTCCTTTTGGGGGGACATTTACTGTGCAGGATAAGAATGTTGTGACTGTATTTAGTGCTCCAAACTACTGTTACCGGTGTGGGAATATGGCAGCAATACTAGAAATCGGGGAAAACATGGAGCAGAATTTTCTTCAATTCGACCCTGCTCCTCGACAGATCGAGCCCGACACTACAAGGAAGACACCGGACTATTTTTTGTGATCTTTATACTTCTGCTCATTGTTTACAGCCAGCCCTAGCTGTGTTCTTTCTTTGTGTCCTATTAATCCATACAAGCCAAGGCGTCCACTTTTGGGCAAAATTTTTTTAACCCTGAATCTTTGAGCATTATTTTGCTTAAAAATATGCTGGAAGGGATCAAAGGTATGTATGAATTTTGTTATTGTTATTATTTTCCATTGTTGGCCTTGTTAGCTGCCAAAAATGTGTAGCGGGTAGTTTCTATGTGGAGGCTTTGAAGATGAAATACAATGGCATGGCTTTTGGAGTGAGTGACTACATCCCCTCTTCTTTCTTTCACAGGGATTTTCAATTTTCGTAGATAGGCATTTGCTGCAATACAGGAAGTATTTGCAAAAAAATTGGGAAACTAATTTATGCACTAAACCCTTTTTTGTTGTAAAAATGTGCTGCTTTGTCTATGTATGCTTGGTAAATAGCTGTTAGTTGATTGAGTTAGTATGTTTGACTAATTGATAGCATTAGCTGATTGTAGAAAACTATTTGATAAATTACCTGTTAGTTGATTACATACAAAATGATTCTCTTAAAAAGCTTTTTTGAGCCACTTTTTGAATTTTAGTGTTTTGAAACAATATAAGTTGTTATAAGAAGTTAATTAATTAAACACTCATATTGATTGTTTAACAAAGTTAAAAAGTTAATAGTGGTCAAAAAAATCAAAATTAACTAATAGACTTACTATTTTATTACACAGGGTCTATGTGTTAATTTTGTTTTAGTTTTGCCAAAGGCCTTGTGGTTGAACGGCATAGTTGTAGCCCCTCAAATGAGAGGTCTCAAGTTTGAACTCTAGTGTAAAGACGTTGACTTTTTGTACTTCAGTAGGTTGAACAAATACTTACATTGTAATAAGTTTGACCAAGGTGATTTATCCTATGAATAGCTACTTATAGGTCGAAGATGAACAAATGGCATGGAGATGATGAATAACTAACTCGAGTATGAATGAGTGATTGCATCAAAACTTATTAAGTCGTGTCAAATTAGTTATGGATAAAAACGCAAATAATAGTCTCATAGTTGTAGGCCATGGGTCCCCAAAAACACATCATGTGTATGTAAGTATTAGTGTCCTCTATGATCTGTCCAATGGGAATGAAAACCTATTAATTTTAACTAAAATATATATACTCTTATAAAATTAAATTGTACGGAGTATCTTTTAAAACAAATATGGAGTAATACTTAATTTTTGTGTTAAAAAATTAAGAAAATTATATATGGTATACAACTCAATGCAATTATGTGTTATATTAAGTATTATTGATTGATTGTTGATTTACAAAAAAGTTCACCACCATACCTTTGGGTATGCTTTGAGTGAAGTACGCATTGTGACTTTAACTGACAAAAGATAACTATGAAATAAACAAACCTAAACTATTCATAAATGATTGTCTCGAACTAAGAAAATCAATATAAACAACTCACAAAAAGTTAAATTTGAAATTTTATGATAGAGAATATATCACGGGTTACTGACTCATTTTATATTAGGGACCTGGTCGGATACCAAAAGGCAAGGGGTCTTTCCCTGATCTGAACCGACCACAATAGGGTACTTGACCGACCTGACATGAGCATTAAACAACTAATTGGCTTAACGGGCTTCTGCTTTAACCTTATGTACTCAGTCTCGATTTGGCTGGTCGGTTAGAGCTCTAAGCGCACATCGATAATTGAGCTTGATGATTATTGGTTAATCAGATATACTCCTACATGTGCACGACGCCTCTCCTTAGCCATCGGGATCGCCGAGTGCATGAGAGACATGTGTCACACATGCCGATCCTCTGGCATGTGTCCTTTTCAAACCCCTATAAATACCACATCATACTCCTGTAAAGGAGACTCTCGACTCTCTTTCTAAAATCTTTATAAGCTCGGGGACCTCCGACCCTCGGACCTTGTAACTCGAGCCACAATCCTCAATTATACTACTTAACCGAATACAAATACATATACCCGGTGAAATTTACCACATCAATTTATAATCACCAAATTAACCGTCCAACCAATTTGAATTATACTACTTATTATTGAAATAGTTTTCAATTTCAATAATAATTATACCGACACAATATGTGATTATATTAGATACTATTAAAAATCATTACTAATAAAATACGATGAACACTATAAAAATTCCTTTAAAATCTTTTTTCAATCAATGCAAATCAACAAAAATAAAAATTGTAAATAAAACAATTAAAATGCGACGGGGGAATATATAATTTTAGGCAAAGACAAGAACACAAAGGTGATGGTTCACATGGAGGGGTTTAGAACAGAGGGCCAACATAACGTATTGTGCGGTCCAACATAAATTTAAATAATTTTTGTGAACAAATTACAAAGTAGATAATGTTGACCACCCCACTGTCTTTCAATCATGGAGTCATAAATGATATCACGAGAATGGAGTGGCATGCATGCTTTTTTCAGGTTCTAAAGCTGCAATAACTGTTGCAAATCTACAATGTGTTGTCATCAAACAGTTTATTCGGGGCAATCTAAGTTCATCAGCACTTGATAATTACGAAATTTCAAATTCGACACTTAGTGGAAGCAACTTATTGACCCTCTTTGGTTTGTACCAGTCAACTATGTACATCCTAGGTTAGTTTACCTACTTATGGACTTTTGCCAATTAGGATCACAAAGTCAGGTTAACCTAGTGCACAAACTTAAGTAGTGGCTACGGCCTACGGGTTTCTTCATTATCAAAAGAAACAATGAGTTTATTCAAGAAATCAATGGTTAAAGATGAACTGTTTTCTGATGATGTATTGAACATTCTTGGTTCTGGGTCAGTCATAGATCTGTAATCAACAGTTTGTTTTGAACATGGAATCAAGTCAAGAATATGAATGGCAGAGCCAAAATATTTTAACATGAAGTGAATTATCTCAAAGCCATCAAGATGAATACAGCAAGCTGCTTTTTTTTTTTTTTTTTGCAATGTTGGCAAATGGCAAGATTTCTGTCAAGAAACCAGATGCCAGGATGCCATTGAGCTTTTGATTTTCTAGTATACATAGTCAACAATTTGATGGACAATAGAAAGGAGAATTACCTCTTGGCAGTAGAAAGGTTTGGGTAACATGGCATCATAATAATTGAGGTTCATCTGATAAGAGACAATATGATGATGCTTAATCTTTGGTTGCAGGAGCAATCTAGTCCTTTGGATTGTCATCTTGTTTTCCAAAGTTCATTGGAAACTCATGATCAAATTGTTCAGAGAGACCATGTTTGTCAGCCATGGTCTTCAAGGACTGGTAAACAGTGTACATAGAAGGCCTATCCTTTGGTCTTGGAGCTACACAGGAGCAAGCAATCCTCAAAACCTGCATGATTTCATCTTCCTGTCCTCCCCCAACAAGGTGTTTGTCTATGGCATCCCTACTTCGGCCCGAGACTAAGAGATGACTAACCCAATCCACTAGGCTCCCCTTGAACCCTTCCTGTGCATTGCCTGCTCCAAGAGGCTTCTGCCCACTCACCAGCTCCAGCAGCACAACCCCAAAACTATAGACATCTCCTTTTGTCGATGCAACCAGAGTGCTCGAGTATTCAGGAGCAACATACCCGAATTCCCCAAGACCGCCATTGACAAAAGAACCATCATTGGAGTCAGCTGATTTAACGAGCCTGGCAAGGCCAAAATCAGTTATCCTAGCATCAAGATCATCGTCCACTAGAATCACATTCGAGCTAATGTATTGATGCAAATAGGGCGGTTGGCAGCCATGATGCAGCCAAGCAAGCCCTCTTGCTGCACCAACAGCTATCCTAAGCCTAGATTGCCAACCAAGCTCATATCTATTGTTCCTAACACCAGTACAAAGGCTCCCGTGCAAAGCCGAATATAAGCTACCATTAGGCATATGCTTATACACCAAAAGCTTCTCATTCTCAACCAAACAATAACCCAATAAAGGTACCAAATTGGGGTGCCTAAGCTGCCCTAAACGATTCATTTCTGACCTAAACTGCTTCTCGTTCATCTTGCAACCACTCAATCTTTTGACCGCCAATGCAGATCCATCAAGCAGCATAGCCATATAAGAAATCCCAGTTCTGGTAGATAACAACACATTTCCACTATCAAAACAATTTGTTGCCACCATTATATCATTCAACTTTATCTTATTAATCGGTTTCTGGAACAATGTCACTTGAACTAACCTATGAGCTCTTAATTTATCAACCCAATCACTATCACATTTACCCTCCTCAACTTCTTTATTCTTCTTCTTACTTGAACCAGTCAAGAACCACCACCAAATACCAAGCCCAAGGATCAGGGATCCTACAGCACCCAACACTCCAGCAGCCACAATAACCGATAGATTTCTCTTACTCAGCCGGCTACATTTGGAGTCCAACGGGCCTCCACAAAGCCCGTAGTTCCCCTCAAAATCATCCTTGGAAAACCTAGCCAAATCCGCCGGAATCGTCCCGGAGAGATCATTGTTCGAGACGGCGAAACGTTTGAGTCTCTCCAGGCGTCCGATCTCGTAGGGAATCTCACCGGAGAGCTGATTATTGTTGAGAACGAGAGTATTCAAAAACTTGCAGTTAACGAGATCAGGAGGGATGGCGCCGGAGAAGGAGTTACCAGAGAGATCAAGGGAGACAAGGTAAGGTAGCCAGACACAGATTTGCGAAGGAATAGAACCAGAAAGTGAGTTACCAGAGAGATCCAGAGACTGGAGAGAGCGGCAAAACTGGAGAGAAGCAGGGAGCGAACCGGAGAGCGACATCGCCGGTAGCTGGATAGAAATCAACCTATTCTCCTTCTGATTCCAGCAGGAAACCCCGTCGAGCTTGCAGATTGAAGCTGCGGAGTCGTTGGAGAACGACCACGCACCGAGCTTATTGAGCGGATCGGAGAGCGCGGCTTTGACGCCTTCTAAGCACCGCACGTCGTCCTCTGGAACGACGGTTTCCGTTGAGGCGGCAGCGAAAGCGAGGCTCACGTCGAGGAAGAAGAAGAGGACGAGGACGAAGGCGGTTGTCGCAGCCATTGTGACGGCGGCGGTGGCGGCGGAGCGCGGAGGAGAGAAGATTGCGAAGTTTTAGGAACGGAAATGGATGAGAAAAAGCATGCGAGTGAGGGTTGAAGTGACTGAAGTGTGGAGTGGTTGGGGGGAAGACTGTAGCTTTCAACTGTTTTCAGTTTCTTTTTTGAGTTTTTGATTTATCTTTTCACTCTCATATTTTCAGTCTGCAATATTTACTGTTTTAGTGTTAAGTCATATGAGGAATTGAGGATACAATAAATCAAACATTTTTTTATTTTTTTTTGGAAAATCTCAAAAAAAAAAAAAAAAAAAAACTTTTTAAGAATTACAAAAATTTAGGTAAAACCATCCACAACAATAGCAAACAACGGGGCACGCGTTTCAAGGAACACTCCAAATTTTATGAATCTGAGCGAGAATAATCATAATGAATAACATGTAATAGATAAGAGATTTTTTTGTAAGAAAAATACTAGTTGTACTCTGACACACAAATTCTTGATGTAAACACTTGTATTAAGATTCATTTGGAAAAAATAACTTATTAAAGTCCATCACACTATGGAATAAAATTTAGAGGGTAAGATTTGAGAGTACATGTAATAGAACTTTTTTTGTAATCTTACACATATTTGTGAATTCAGGAAGCCCATGAAAGAAACACATGAAAAGTTAGTCTTTGCGGATATGATGAACCGATATTTGGTCTCTCGATGGGCAGAACGGAAGCAAGGTCAAATCCCAACCAATGTCACAACTCCTTGCAAGTCAATCAACGACTTGGTTTTGTTCACGAAGGATGTGGCAGCATTTGATAGTCCATCTCTTTTTCATTCCCTGTTTGCACTCTAGAATCATATTAAACAAAGGACCACCGCCCTCCGAAGAGAAATTTGGATCATTTATCCAATGCACCAAATTTACGGGTTGCTATATATAATCACTCTTTCAAAGTTATTAGTCCAAGCTCTCTCAAGACCGTATCTGATAACTCAGACCTCAGCCATATCAACGCTACATTGACCTAGATTTTTTTTTTTGGACCCGATCAATAATTATTTTAATTCCTTTTCTTTTTGGTATTTGAGGGAACAAAAATCAAAGAAAAAAATTATAAGAATCTAAATCAAGCAACATTGAAAATGCGAGGGGCACAATCCATGCGAGTAACACACTAACACCTCATATGCATAACAGCGTATTTCATGTAGTGTGACCAAGGTTGCAAAAATCGCGCCTAGGCGCTAGGCGCCCGGCCGCTGCCGCGAAGAAGGCCGGAATCGGCCTCCTCCGCGATTTTTTTTTTGTTTTTTTTTTTTTTGTTTTTTTTGTTTTTTTTTTTTGTTTTTTTGCGTTTTAAATTGCGAAAAGTTCGGGAAGGCATAACTTTTGACTCGGTTGTTCGTTTTGGACATTTTTTTTTTTTTTGAAATCACGTATTTTTTCGAGATCCGCAAACTGCCTAAGGCGGTTTGGTCCACTAATTTCTCAAAAGAAAAATGCTTCTTTAGCTCTTAATTTTAGTTTTTTATGTATTTAGATGGTTTAAACAATCTTTTGAACACTTTTACAACCACTTTCGTAAATAGTTTCTAAGAAATAACTATGAAAACCTTATGTTTTATTACTAAATTTTAAAAAATTTTAATTTTTAATTTTATTTTTAATTACAAAATAAAAAAAATTTAAAAATAAATTTAAAAATAAAAAATAAAAAAATCGACGTCTAGGCGCTAGGCGCCCCCTTGCCGCCTAGGGGGCGCCTAACGTGTTTTGCAACATTGAGTGTGACATATTAATTCATTCAATTCCCAACCAATTCTTTTTCTTTTTGATATACGTGGGAACAAAAATCAAATAAAAGATTATGGGGTGGTTGGTAAATAGTTGCTAACTGATTGAGTTAGTGAGTTTGACTAGTTGATAGCATTAGCTGATTGTAGAAAATTATTTGGTAAATTAGTTGTTAGTTAATAGCTGATTACATGCAAAACGACTTTATTAAAAATTGATCGAAAAAACTGTTTTGAACAGCTTTTAGAGTAATAAGTTGTTACACAAAACTAATTAATCAAACACTCATATTTATTGTTTAACCAAGTCAAACGGCTAATAGTGACCTAATAAGTCAAAATTGATTGATAATGGTCAGATAAGTCAAAATTGATTGAAAAACTAACTATATTACCAAACAGGGCCTATATGAATCTAGATTAAGCAACGCCTATATCAATCGTATTTAAAAATGAACATATATAAATCGTCTATCTTACAATGTGAATCATAGTCTACAATATAATTTGTCAGCAATTATAATGTGGACCACGGTCCACAAAGCTTTGTGGCACGCGGTTCAAAAAGGCACCGTTTCTTTAAGTAAAGAAACGGGGCGCCGTTACAGTTAACCGAACGCGCATGTTTGGTATATTAATTATCAAATGAAACTACAGTGTATCTAAACTGACAATACCTCACGTATTTTTTTTATATTATCAAATGAAACTGCAAATAAATTGAAATGAAACTATAGTTGTATTGAAATGAAACTGCAGTGTATATAAAATGAAACTGAATAATATTTTACATATTTGAGTGTATATTGTGCAATGAAACTGTAGTTATATCGAAATAATAATGTAGTTGTGTTTTAATAAAACTATAGTGTATATAAAATAAAAGTAAATAACATTTTCACATATTTGAGTCTATAAATATCGAATGAAACTGTAGTTATATCGAAATGAAACTGCAGTGCATACAAAATGAAATTGAATAACATAGTTACTTTTTGCGAAACGGTGCGAAACATGTGCCGTTTCTTTTTCATTAAATATAACGACGTCGTTTAGAAGTTCGGTGCATAATTCATTGTGCACCACAATATAATTTGCCATAATTTATCGCGAGGGACCGCAAATTTGCAAATTATTGTTCGGGCCTTAGATTTAAAGCTGCTGTTCTAAACAGTCGCTTTGCTAGCACTAAAAGCCCATGGGTTCATTATCTTTTGGGCCAATTGGCATTTCATAGAAAATTGATATATGGGCCGAGTCCTAATCTGCCAAGTACTTGGGCCTTGGGCTAGAGAACGGTTCAAGTTTGACACTCATATTTTAACAATAATAAAATTTTGAAATACAAGGAAATAAAATATATAAATAAAAAATTAGACAAATCTATGAATCTATCTATACCGGGGAAATCCAACAAGATTAGGGTAAATTATGTACTTCTACATGTATAATACCTAAGTGAACACTTTTACTCTCTTTGAATAAGCTATCTAATAGCTTCCTTAACTAACATGGAGTTGAAATCTCTAATTTAAAGAAGACTTGATTTTATAGATTATCACTAAGTCACTTGTCCGTCTAACATTTTGAACACTCGTTTGTAGACTCAATAAAGTAGCTGAAAAGGAGCCCTTAGGATTGGGGTACAATCTTTTGGAAGAATAAAGTAGCGGAAAAATGCCAAAAATTTTGTTGTGAGACTTTCTATAATTTATTTTATTCTCATGAAAAATTATGCAAACTCACTCATCGAAGATTCGAAGTAACCCCTTCTCCCAAAAGATTGAATCCCTAACTCCAAGGGCCCCTACACCTATGTCACAATTGCGTGACAAAATATTTGAAATGCTGTAAATCACAGTGACTCAACGACTTAACAATCATGGTCATATGGCAATGCACACAATAAATCTATCCAATTTAGACATAATTTCTAGACTATTGCGGTTGAGATTCAAACCTTAATATCTTCTCTCAATTACTGCCTACTAAATCATCGAAGTAATCCTTTTATCATGCTACAATTATCTTAGCGACTCCAAATCAAATACTCCGAGTATTTGATATCTACAAATATAAATTGTGAATCATCTCATCCAATTCTTCACTCAAACTAAAAAGGCAATTGGAGCTTCACTTCCACAAGCAATCATTAATGTAGCTGTATTCCAAGTTTCCAACATATAAATATAAAAAATATATATATATTTATTTACGCTGTTACAATACAATATTTATTCATAAATTATAAATACTTTCTCAATATACTAAAGCACAAAAATAGACAATATCACATATACTGAGGGGCGAATTCATGGCCTTTCATATAGGAAAGTCACTTCGTACCACTAGATCACAATGTCATTGATATATATATATATATATATATATATATATATATATATAGTCGAGTTCAGGTGCGCTCGCACCAATAGTTATACAAATATACACCATCCATGTTAAGAAATGCACAACAAAAAAACATGCACAAATTAGGTACGAATCACAAAAAACGCACCATTAGGTATGAATAAAAACATCATACAGTATTCAGATATACACCACTAGAGTGGGGAGTCATATGGTGCATTTTTTTTTTTTTGATGTGTTGTGTGTTTTTTGAAATATTTGTGCATTTCATTGTTGTGCTTTTTCATAACATTATTGATACTTTTTGTTAGCATTGTTGGTGTATTTTGTCAAACGGCCCCACGGGAGGGCGCGGTCGCATTTGAACAAAAGTATATATATATATATATATATATATATATATTATTTTTTTTCCTCTGATGATCTCATTTTCCTTCATGAAAAAAAATGACAAAAGACTAGTATTTTGTGTTCCTCTTAAACCTATCTTAATTGCTGTCATCTTCATTAATTTATCACTTATCAGTAGTGTATAATAGATTCCTACTTTGGAAATACCAACCAGCTTATTTATATTTTCTTTAACCTAGGAACTAACTCAAAGATGGAGAGTAAAAAAATAAAATAAAATTATTAATGACAAAATTAGTACTGTATTAATTTTTGTTCTAAAAAAATTAGTATTAATTAACCATGAGTTCTATTATACCAACACCTTATTGATTGAACTCGTCGGATAACATTTTTAATAATGTGATTTACTTCTTTTGCGGAGTTTATAACACATGTGCAAGGTTTACTTACTGTGCACATTTAGGTAGTAATTGTAAGTTTCTATTGTCATAAAAAATAATATTAAATTATTATATTTTGTATATTATTATTGCGTTGTTATTATTACATTGTTTGTTATTGTTATTTTAAGATATTTTTTTTCCACATATTCACCGAATTAGTAATAACTTGTTTAGTATGTTATCATATGACTTTAATTTTACTTTTTCCCATTTTAAAGGGGGGTTTAGGTAAAACTTTTTTAGTTATGGGACACACTTGCATTATTTGTTCAATTTAGATACTTATTTGAAAATCATAGTAAAACTCTAATAACAAAAAAAAAAAAAAAAAAAAAAAAAAAAACGTAATTCGAAAAAAATCTTTTTAAAAAAAAGGAATAAAGGTCAAATAGGCCATCGAACTGCACAAGATAATGCAATTGGGCCACTGAACCTAAAAAATCAACAATCGGGTCCCTAAACTAACCAATTTCAAACAAATCTTCCAATTTGTAGGTTTCCAACAGGTTAACAGGTCATCCTCCCAAATTAATTATTTTTTAAAAAATAAAATTTAAAAATTAATTATTTAATTAATTAAAAAAAAAAAAAAAAACAGAAACGGCCGGAGACGAAGAAAACTTCTTCGTCTCCGGCCATGGAGACGAAGAGTTTCTTCTTCTCCATGGCTGGAGACGAAGAAACTCTTCGTCTCCATTGCCGGAGACGAAGAAACTCTTCGTCTCCATTGCCGGAGACGAAGAAACTCTTCGTCTCCATTGCCGGAGACGAAGAAATCTTCGTGTCCGGCCGGGGAGACGAAGAAATCTTCGTCTCCGGCCGTTTCTGGTTTTTTTTTTTTTTTTTTTTTTTTTTTTTTAAATTAATTAAATAATTAATTTTTAAATTTTATTTTTTTAAAAATAATTAATTTGGGAGGATGACCTGTTAACCTGTTGGAAACCTACAAATTGAAAGATTTGTTTGAAATTGGTTAGTTTAGGGATCCGATTGTTGATTTTTTAGGTTCAGTGACCTAATTGCATTTTTCCTGCAGTTCGATGGTCTATTTAACCCTTATTCCAAAAAAAAATCATAATTCCAAAAGTTACAATAAGACCCTCCAAATCTCTCCATTATTACAACCACAACCCAATAACCTACACGTAGGATTCAACTTACCGGCATTTCCCGGTTTCCATCCACCTCATATATGTATCACCACCGTTACCAAAACAATCACACATGCATATATACATATATATTTTTATATATATATATACATACTATCTCTCTCTATATTTGCTTGAAGAGAGAGTTCATAACATACAGAAAAATGCAGAAATTCTTTTGTTGATATGTAAAAAATAAAAAATAAAATTTTAATAAATGAAGTCGAAATTCATACATACAATCGATTCTCAACACCATACACACAGAGATTCTCTCTATACATAGAGCTCCGGAAAGCACAGTTCTTCATTTGGAGAATTCAAAGCTGTTTGCTCCGTCTAAGGATCGCTGTGTAAATTTCGCTTCTTTTTCTGCGCCATTGTTTTTGTTTTGCTTTCGTGGAATTACAAGTAACGCAATTCAGTGAGTTTTTGTTGTTTCCTGTAGGATTTTGTGCGAGAATTGTTGACGGTGATCTGCGTAAAAGTAAGGATTAGAGCTAGTTTTGCCGGTTAATTGTGTGTTTTTTGCGGTTGGTTAGATCTATTGGTGTTTTGAGGTAAATGAGGGAGTACTTGAATTCGTGAATTTGTTTTGTTTTTTTCAGGATATTGATTATTGGTTAATTGTAGTGGTAAGAGTGAATTAAAGCACAATTGTTTGGAGATTAAGGGATTTAAGGGGATTAATTGACGAGGACGATGAAGAGGTCTGGAGACGAATTGCACAGGAGTCCTCCTCGCAAACGCCCAATTAGCTCTTCCTCTCGTGCTGAAGGGTAAGTCTTATCTGCTCTGTGTATTTTTTTGTGTAGTGAATTGTGATTATTTGTGTGAATTCGGAAATGTTTGATTTTTGCTTTCAGTGAGATTAGTCTCCGATTATCATGGTTTTGAATCGAAAATTGTTGAACCCCTGAATGAGCTTTACTACAGGAAGTTTTCTTTCATTATTCTGCTATTTGCTGTTCATTGTTGTGTTGGAAGTTGAATGCTTTGAATACATTTTCTGTTCTTCTGGTTTACATATAGCAGCTTTTACCACTTTGGCATTTCAAAGTCAGTGTATCATATGCTATATTTATGAAAGATACAATCTTTTTAAATTATTGTCTCCCTGTGGCTCAAATAGGGTTTGCATTTAAGTACTGATTTAATTTTTAGAAAATGTTGCTATTGATGCTTTATCGATTCATATGGTTGGCTTTTATCTTTGGGCATTCAAGGTCTGGACAACCGCCTATGACGAGTGGAGTAACTGCACAAAAGCTAACAACAGTTGATGCCCTTGCATATCTCAAGGCTGTGAAAGACATCTTTCAAGACAAAAGAGAGAAATATGATGAGTTTCTTGAAGCCATGAAAGATTTCAAGGCTCAAAGGTTGATTCTTTGTTCTTTTTACTTTTTTTATTTGGGCAGTTAGGTGAACCGTTCAACAGTGATTTGGAGCTCATTAGGACTAAATGGAATCCATGTTATCTGACTTATTTATGTTTAGTTGAGTTGGCTTGAGGTTATGGGTTCTAGAAATTGAGATAAAGTTGTGCATATTTTACTTCATTGACTTTGATGTGAGAATATCCAAGATTTGTTTTCCTCAATTCTGCAGACAGTTTCAGTGAAACTTCTAATGTTGATTCATTTTGTTATCATGGTTGTCAATCTCCACAGAATTGACACATCTGGCGTCATAGCAAGGGTGAAAGATCTATTTAGAGGCCATAGAGATCTAATTTTGGGGTTCAATACCTTTTTGCCAAAGGGATATGAGATCACCCTTCCACCTGAGGATGAAACACCTCCTGCGAAAAAACCTGTTGAATTTGATGAAGCAATCGGTTTTGTTAACAAGATAAAGGTGTGCATTAATCCATTCCATTTTAAAATTTTGCTTTCTATTTTTTGATTTTTTCCATAATGCTCTACAGTTGATGGGTTTTTGTTTTCCTTGCAGACTAGATTTCAAGGTGATGATTATGTATATAAATCTTTTCTTGACATTTTGAATATGTATAAAAAGGAAAGTAAATCAATCTCAGAGGTTTACCAGAAGGTATGCTAGTTCCTTTTGCTTCTTGGTTTAACCTCTACCCCACCCTTTAGGATAAGTTTATTATTAATATGTAAGTTTGTTTATCTTTTAATATGATGATCTATCTGTAATCTATTAATCACTTTAATGTTTCTGTGTTTTTGGTAGGTTGCCTCTCTTTTGCACGAACACCCCGACTTGCTTGAGGAGTTCACCCGTTTTCTACCTGACACATCTGCAACAACTCGTGCACATTATCAGTCTAATAGAACTCATATCTTGCAGTATGATGACAAAAGCACTCCCATGATAAAGGGAAGACCCATAAATACTGATAAGGTAGTTTTCATACTGGTATTTTTGTACTGTGACATTTTTGGGTAGTAACTATTACTTCTGTTTTCTGTTTCCAGAAGTTCATTGCTTCACATGCTGATTATGACCTCAGCGTAGATAGATCTGACCCAGATTATGAGAGACTGCGACACAGGCGTATGGAAAAGGAAAGAATAGACAAAGAACGTGATGAAAAAAGGTTGGAAAGGAATTCAGCTGCAGATCATTTCCATCAAGGTGGGGAAGTTTCTGAGGATTTTGATATTCCTCGATTCATTTTTTATTTGGTTAATAAACTATAAAGGATCTTTTGAAATGTGTTTTGGATTTATTCTAGTAAATAAGTGAACTAATATTGACTTGTTTTGGTAAAATGCCTAAGAGGAAAGGTAAAAGAATAAAAGGGAAACAATGAAATCTTGTATCTCTAAAATCTATGTTGGAGCTATATATGGCATTGAAGGAAGTTCAGAGTCCCCAATAATTCTCTATATGTGGCATTACCTGGATCAAGAATCACAGAGAGCAGAGGATTTGAGAGAGGAAGAAGAAGAAGAAACTGATTCTTGTTATTCTCCTGACAAGAATAACGAACTGCCAGCTAATCAAAACTAATAAACTAACCAGCTAACTAACAATCTATTACATCACTGACTGATTTCTGTATTTTCTTTCTTGGACTGCAGCTGCTTCTTGTTGTGATATGTTACTGTATAAGACTGGAGTTTGGAATTATGAGATCTGCAAGATGAATAAAGTTTTCCAATTTAGTGTTTTCATGCAGATGGCTATATAATGCTATTCTGTATGATGTCTTTTCTTAATAGTTTTTAGGTGATATTCTGGCTTATTATGATTTAATCTTCATGTCCTTTTTGAATTCCAATTTGCAGGATCCCTATGGAATGATGGGAAAGTTCCCAGATCTGTGAAGGTACCGGACAGGGATAGATACCGGGACCGTCAGTGGGAAGACAGAAAAGATTTTGATACCAGGGAGCAGGATAGACCTGACAGAGGTGTTGCATTTGGAAGTAGAGATTTACAAGGGAGGAAAATGTCTTTTTTGAGCAAGGATAAGTATATGGAAAACCCAATACATGAACTTGACCTTTCCAATTGTGAACATTGCACTCCAAGTTATCGGCTTCTTCCAGATAATGTAGGTTGTATGTTTAAGATTTCAATGCCCAAAATATTTATCTTACAAATCTCTGTACTTATGTTACTTTGGTCTTTACTTAATTCAGTATCCAATTCCTATAGCAAGCCAGAGAACAGAGTTAGGTGCTGAAGTATTGAATGATCTTTGGGTATCTGTAACTTCTGGGAGTGAAGACTACTCTTTTAAACATATGCGGAAAAACCAGTATGAAGAAAGCTTGTTTCGATGTGAAGATGACAGGTCAGATGTTGCCTTGATAACATTTAGTTAGTAAGTCACCTAAAATGTGGCATAAAATGAAACCCTTTCACTGACAATTTCCTTTTCCCCTAAACTTAGCGTTGTATCAGCTACATGCCGTGCATGGGCTGTTTAGTGTTTTATGATAAAATTATTGGCTATTATTCTGTGTATGTTTTTTTTTTCATTGTCTAAAGACTTAAAACTAATACCAAAACCGTTATATGAGTTAGGTTATATGGGTTAATGGAGAATTAGGCATTTATTTAATGTATAATTATCTTTTCATTATCCCTTAAGATGTATTGGATCCTTTCAGACCTTTGTCTTTTATTTTATTCAACTAAAGGGGATAAGGATTGAACCTTAGACCTCTTATATAGTTATATGGACTCTTAGTCCTATGCTAGTTGACTACAAGGTCTTTTTTGTTTGTTTGTTTGTTAGGACTAACACTCTTCCAATTTTAGAGCACTTGTGCTATTCATATCATTCTAATCAAAGCACAGTCTTGTTCTAGAATCTTTTAAATAAGTTAATATCTTTAATTTTGGAAGTTGGATTTGATTTGGCTTCTTTATAATTTAGAAGTAATGAGATATGAGGATTTCCTTATAGAGGAGAGAGAAATACATCAAAACTGATGATTGGTTGATGTGAAGTTACTTGAGGGTTGCAACACAAAATCTAGGGAATAGTAGTTTTCTCTTGTCTACAAGTTCATAAATGTATATATTGATTTTCATAAGATTCCTTCGTAGTAATTATTGTTTTGGTGATGTCAGGTATGAACTGGATATGCTATTAGAGTCGGTAAAAGCAACGACAAAACGTGTAGAAGAAGTGCTTGACAAGATTAATGATAATACAATAATTACCGATGGTCCTTTTCATATTGAAGAATATTTTACAGGTAGCACACTGATGACTGGTGGATGATTTTTCAATTTGTGTGCTACATACTATAATGAATAATCCTTTTGCATTGTTTTGCTGTAGCTCTCAACCTAAGATGCATTGAGCGACTATATGGTGATCATGGACTTGATGTCATTGATGTTTTAAGGAGGAATGTCCATCTTGCTCTTCCAGTCATTCTATCCCGCCTGAAGCAGAAACTAGGAGAGTGGGAAAACTGTCGTTCTGATTTTGATAAAGTTTGGGCTGAAATTTATGCTAAGAACCATCACAAGTCACTGGATCATCGTAGCTTTTATTTCAAACAGCAGGACTCAAAGAGCTTGAGTACTAAAGGTAATACAAAAAATTCCCTACCATTAGTCAATTAGAAAACAAGTCACTGGGAAATTGTCAGAAATGTTATTGGAACATGGGAATATGAAGCATCTTCTTTTCTATTTCATGAGGGCACTGAACATCTTTCTATTGCATCCACTGATCCACTGCTTGCATGGTGTGCATGATTCACTTTGACCCTTCTCGGTATGACTATTTATATACAGGAAATTTGGCAGTATTCCAACTTACTTGGCCTTTAAATGCATTGGACCAGGATATGTTATATGTAGAGCCATGTTTAGGTTTAGTTATATGTTATTAGTATGGCAGTACCTTTATCTAGCATGTGAGTTAAAAGATATAGTAATGATTGGGTCTATTGACATGTTTTATCTTCCCTATGACACGTCTCCTCTGTCTTGTATGCTCCCTCTTTATTCTCATCACCCCTCTCCTCCTTCCTTGCTAGGGGTAACTCATTGAGTGAAAATCCTCCCAAATACTATGTTATTTTCCAAAACTGCTCTTAGCATTTTCTTAAATTCCTAATTTACTACGCTCGTATGTTATGCTCAAGTTTGCATTGGACTGCTTCTTTCTCTCTTCTTTTACTATACATAGTAATAGTAATATGCGCCAATTTATGGTCAGATTTTAAAATGATCCTTTAAATTTTCCTTAAATGTCATCCACTATGGTCCCTCAACTATTTGAAATTTACTTAATTTAGTCCTCAATTTAGTACACTAGAGGACTAAATTAAGTACATTTTACATTGTTGAGGGGCCATTTTGGATGAATTGATAGTTGAGGACCAAAATGAAAATTATGTCATAACCAAGGGGCTATTTTGGGTATTAACTGTTGAGGGTTATTTAATACAAGTAGCAACAGAATAGAATGGTAGATCAAAGCCTATCTGAGCATTTGTTTAGAATCGATGCTTCAGGACAATCAGGTTTTTAACATTATCCAATTTGTTTAGATTGTCCAGATTGCAATTTAACCACTTCATCTCTTCTCTTCCAGATTCTGGACTGGGTTTGTTCCACATCTTTGTAAATTTTAGTTTATTCAGAATTTTCTGAACATCCAAAGAGATATCAATTTGATTAGTTGTGACTGGAAGCATGTCCTCGCTTAACACAGCTTGCATTTTTTATTTTTCCACGCAGCATTGCTGGCTGAAATCAAAGAAATCAGTGACAAGAAGTGTGGAGAGGATGATGTACTGCTATCAATTGCTACTGGCAATAGATTACCAATTAGCCCACAGCTAGAATTTGTGTTTCCTGATCATGACATCCACCAGGACCTATACCGGCTTATAAAACATTCCTGTGGAGAAGTATGCACAACTGAACAGCTGCATAAAATTATGAAGATTTGGACAACGCTCATGGAACCGATGCTTGGTGTTCCTCCTTGCTCTCAAGGTTCGGTGGATGGGAAACGTGCCATAAGGAACAACTATCTTGTCACTGGTAGTGTACTTTGTACCGTTGAGGAAAAGGATCATAATACTGCTAGTGCTAGTGGTGCTGCTATTACTCTGAGACAGTTTAATATTCCTCGAAATGGGGATGAAGATACCCCTCCTGAACACTCAAGCTCATCCAGAGTTTGCTTAGCTGATGCTGATGATGCAGTAAAAGATGATGCTTCTCACGATGTAAATATGGCTGCTGCTGAGATTGACCCTGCTCCACTAAGAATCCCGCCCACTGATACCAGTGTAGTGGATGCAATCATCAAAGGACCAAAGGTATTGCCAAGGTTGTAAGTTGCATGTTTACGTTCATCCTTTCTTTTATCATTTCTCTTAAGTTTATCCTGTTTGGGTCATAGGAGGAATGTTTGCCAAACCCGAAAGAAGCCAAGGCTCAGAGATCTCTTGAAGATGATGACAATTTTAAAGTTGAGAGAGAGGAGGGTGAGTTGTCTCCAAATGTTGATACGGAGGACAATTTTGAAGCAACTAATGATTCCAGAGCAGAACTGACAAATGCTTCAAACACAACAGCTGCACATAGGCTGCACGGCATTGGAGAGGTGGGAGCTGGGAACGAAAATGCACAAAGATCATCTCAGAACAGTGAGAATGTTTCTGGAAATGGTGATGTTTCAATGAGTGAGTCTGCTGATAGAGAAGCTGGCTCTAATGAAGATCCCAATGAAAGAAACCAAAAAGGGAATGAGCATAAGGCCGAGAGCGAAGGTGAGGTAGAAGGAATGGGTACTGCCCGTGATGTTGAAGGAGATGGAGTATTGTTGCCATCTCTAGAACCTGCAGTACAGACAGCCAAGCCGCTCACAACAAAAATCCCTTTGGGCTTGCATGACAAGGGCTCCCGAATCTTCTATGGAAATGATTGCTTCTATATTCTGTTCAGACTTTACCAGGTGAGACTATTATACATAAGTGTACTTCCCGGTTCCCGCACTTACTGTGACACTTTTCTAACTTTCTTTTAATTCTACAGATATTGTATGAGAGAGTTCAGAAAGCAAAATGTGAATGTTCATTGTCTGAAAACAGACGGAGAATATCAAATGATGGAAACCCTGATCCATTTGCCAGGTTGGGCATATGCAGCTGCACTTTTTTAGTTTTTGAATTAGGTTTACTTACAATTGTTTATAAGCATGAATCCTTTCTCCTGCTTATCTTGTGCTGCAGATTTATGAATGCCATTTTTGGTCTTCTGGATGGTTCCTGTGACAATGCGAAGTTTGAGGATGACTGCCGAGCTATTATTGGATCCCAGTCCTATATTCTCTTCACCGTAGATAAACTGATATATAAAATAGTCAAGCAGGTGAATGCGCTTGATACTCTGTTTCATACTTATTTAAGTAAGATTTTGTTTTCTGTAGCCATATAAACTTTAGTTTTATTTCATAATTGTTTATTTTCATTATGTATAGCTTCAAACGATTGCAACCGAGGAGATGGAGAACAAGCTACTTCAGTTGTTCATGTATGAAAAATCAAGAAAATCTGGCACGTCCTGTGATGTTGTTTATTATGAAAACATGCGTCTTCTCCTCCACAATGAGAACATATACAGAATGGAATGCGTAAGTTTCAGTTGCTTTTACTCTCGTTTTGGTTGAAACATTTGAACCTCCAAAAAATAATTATTTTATTAACCAGCTTGGTTGGCGTGAGTGGCCGTGCACTCTCGTCCCTTAAGAAAGGTCGGGAGTTTGAACTCCCTCGTATGGAAAAGCCAATCTGGCCAGCACTTTGTCCCTTAATTGGGCCGGCCCGGTGCGGAGGATTGGGATTAGTCTGAGTATGGTACGGGCTTAAAGGTGCCTCATACAGTTAGGATCTGCTCAGTACATCTCGTGATCTGACCAAAAAAAAAAAAAGTTCTTATTTCTCCATATAAATGGGCTATACGTAATTCTGCTGCAGTCGTCTACACCAATGCGGTTGTATGTCCAGCTCATGGACCATGAACATGACAAGCACGAAGTGACTGGTGGTGCGATGGAGCAAAACTTTGCCACTTATTTGAGCGACCTCCTCTCGCCTGCTCCAGAAAGACCCAGGGTGTTCCTCAACAGGTACTGCAGTATATATATAACAAACAGATATATATTTCAAGCTACGAGTATGATCCGTATTTAAATTTATTTCATATTTGCAGATACAGGCGAAAATGTGGATACGAAGATGAAACTTCGTTTACAACAAGCAAGGCAATGGAGAGGCTTCATATGATCAACGGTCTCGAATGCAAGATATCCAGCAGGACACTGAAGGTAAATCCAACACATAAGTCATATCCGCACCTAGGATGCACAAACAAATGACCACAACCCGGGGTGGTAGCTCAAATGGCAAATGAGCTCTCTTTGTGGGGGAGAATTTTGGGGTAACCCGGGTTCGGTTCCCACAAGCGACGATTCCCCCTGGGCCAGCTCCCATGGCCTCTCGGAGCGAATGGGGATTAGTCGGGTGGACCTGGACCGTTAAACGGACAAAGAAAGACCCGGATCATCTCGTGGTTTACACCAAAAAAAAACAAGAAAAAAAAGACCACATTCCTCACTAATTTGGTTCTCCCGATTTCCCTACACACAAGTTATACCTGCACCTAGGATGCACAAACAAATGATCACATAATCACATTCCTCGCTAATTTTGTTCCCCCGATTTCCCTAGGTGTCATATGTTTTGGGTACAGAAGAGCTTCTGTACCGGAAGAGAGAGACGAGGAAAACCAGGAAGCAGTCTCCAACAATCAACAGTTTGAAGGTAATACGAACATTCAAAAGTAGCATTATATAAACATTACCTGCATCAATACTATTTGCCCCGGTGGCTAACCCCGCAGTTCCATATTGTTTTGCCAGTGGTTTGCCCGTCGTTCGCCAGCCTGTTAGAAACCCAAACTCAACTCAGCACCGGCCGTCACATTCTTTTACTTTCCATAGCTATTTGTTTGCTCCCCAGTCAAATAAGAATGGAGTAACTTATTATTACTCCTGAATATCTGTAATACAAAATGTACAAAAGTTTTGGGCCCCCTATTGCTGTAAGTAGAAGTAGCCTTTTGTTCTTCTGTTGTGAAAATTCTGTAAAATATTTTTAGTTTTTTTTTTTTTTCTTTTTTTAACATTTTACAAATTTGCTTATTTTAATTCGTTTTTGCATATGTATATTCCTTGTAATGGAGTTGGGTCTCGTTTGTAAGTAGCAATAACAATACAGGTGGATGGGAGCTGAGTTGGCAATAAAGATTTTTTTTTAATATATATATATATATATATATATATATATATATATATATATAATATTAAATGAGATAAAAATGAAAATAGAAAGAAGTGGTGGACAATTATTTGCACACACTACCAAGGACCTTGTGGTTCAGGTCCAATGGTACCAAGTTGTTCCCTTATGTGGGAGGTGGTGGATTTAAGTCTCAGTGGAGACGATTATGGTGACATTTGATTATTAGCTTGTATATGTGGGTATCGCCTTCCCTTATTTGAAAAAAAAAAAAATTATTTGAACACACTATGCTTGTAGTTTGCACGTACTATGCTCATTCGATGCACACCTCGTTGGATGTATGTGTGTAACATCTACACGTATCGTGCTCATTTGGTGCACATACGATGCTCGTAGGATGCACGCGTGCAACATCGGCATGTGTTATGCTCATTTGGTGCACGCATATAATGAAACTTATGGATTTTATTTTATTTTATTTGTGTTTGTTCAATGCACACTCATTTGATGCACGCATATAATGAAACTTACGGATTTTATTTTATTGTATTTGTTCAATGCACACTCATTTGGTGCAAGTATATAATGAAACTTATAACTCAAAGGAGCAGCTTGAGTGGCAAAGGAGCTTCTTTGTGGGGGACCTTGGTTCAATTTTCATAAGTGATAATTCTCCTTGTGCCAGCTCCTATGTCTCCTGTAGCGAACAGGGATTAGTCGGGTGGACCCGGACAGGACCGTAAGATGGACAGAGAAAGACTCAGAACACCTCGTGATTTACACCAAAAAAATATAATGAAACTTATGGATTTTATTTTATTTTATTTTATTGTGTTTGTTCAATGCACAAAAGGTTTCCGTAGTATGCACGTGCGCACCATCTACACATACTCTGCTCATTTGATGCACACCATGCTCGTAGGATGCACGTGTGCAATATCAACATGTGTCGTGCTCATTTGATGCACCCGTATAACAAAGCTTATGCATTTATTTATTTATTTTTATCATGGTTGCAGTAGGCACTAGGCGCTAGTCGGGCGCCTGGACAGCACCTAGCGCCTAGGCGGCGCTAGGCGGGCGCAAAAAAAAAAACAGTGGTAGACTTGCAGTTTCATAATTTTAATGAGGCTGTTTTCAACATTTAATCAAATAACACATCCAAATAAATAAATTTAATGATAATTCATAAGTCATAACATCAAAAAAATGGTTTTCAAAAAAAAAAAAAACAATAAAACAATATTACAAATTAAAAATACTCAAATATGAAATACTCAAATACTTCAATCATCCAAAGATTCAAAGTATCAAACTAGTCTACGAGTGTATATATGTCATATATATATATATATATATATATATATATATATATATATATATATATATATATATATGTGTGTGTGTGTGTGTGTGTGTGTGTGTGTGTGTGTATGTATACGCGCGCGCGCGCACACACACACACACATATATATATATATATATATATATATATATATATATATATATATATATAATAAAAAAAATAGGCCGAGTCGATCGGGTTAACTCAACTGAAATGGACGAGTTAACTCGACTAACTTAGACGCTAGGCGGCCAAATCGGCCGAGTTAGGCGCTAGGCGGACGCCTAGGCGGCCGGTAACCTAGGCGGGCGCCTAGGGGGGAAATCGCCACGGTCTAGAGGCGCCTAGTGCCTAGGCGGACGCCTAGACCGATTTTTACAACCCTGATTTTTATTATGTATTTGTATATTGACAATTTTTTTAAAAAATGTTACTAACTCTATTACAATATAATATCTGTTCATAACTACTTTTCAATTTAGTAAAGCACAAAGAGTCAATGTCGCATCCACTGAAGCTCAAATCCACAACTTCTCATATGGTACAACCTTAGTGACAATTTTTATTTTTAATTACAAATGTCTTAGGAGTTAACTTTGAACGGAAATATTCTCCATTGGAATGCCCTATGAAACAATAATGGCTTGTAATTTTTAAAGGTCAACTTTGGACACTTATAATGTTATATGCCATTTTATCCCACTTTTCATCTCTTTAGAATTTAGACTAATCTTATTCTTGAAAGTTCAACATTAGGCTAACCTCAACCCATCAAGTTTATCCCTTGCTAGGTGAGGAGGCAATAATTTTTTTTTTTTTATTTTTATTAGCAAGCTTTCAACCCACTATTTTTATTGTCAAATATGACAACAAAAGTTATTTTTTAATATTTTATTGTTATTATATGTATTTATTTATTGAATATATATATAATTTATAATTGTGATGTGAAGGTGAGATCGTTTTTAAAAGTGAGAGAGTATTGTAGGAATGTAGAAAAAATAGTGAATTAATTTTAAATTTGATGATGTGGATGTGGGACTTGCTGTTAAAAGTGAGATACACTTGTTGGAAAAATGATAGCCTTACTTGTAAGCATCCATAATAGTAGAGTTTTTTTTTTTTTTTTTTTTTTTTTTTTTTTTTTTTTTAATGATTTTTGAGGAGTTTTTGTAAGTGTGATTAGGAAATATATAAAAAAAAAAAGAAAATAAATAAATCTATTTTTTTTTTTAAAGAAAAAAAAGCAAATGTCAAAGCGCCTGAGCGGGCGCGTGCAGTGCACATGCCCGCTAGGCGCACTTGTGGGAGCCATGCGGCACGACGCGGTTGGGCTATTTTTCAGTGAGTCCCACAATTCTGCAAAAAATTCCTCCCTTGCAGAGAAACCCACCTCTTCTCTCTCCATCAACTCATTATTTACTGTTCTAAAAACTCCAAAATATTCATTGATATTGATGCTCTTGTTGAGATGGAGTTTTATTTTTCTTTTTAATTTGTTTACTTCACTTGTATTTGATTTGACTTGCAAGCCATTCAAAACGTTGCTGATGGCAATATTTTTGTATTTTTTTTTACTTTAAAGAATAAATAATTGTGAAGAGAAAATAACATTTATTGATGAAAGATAATAATTTATTAATATGATTTAAAAGTAAAATCCACTTTTAATATTTTTTTATGATTGGTTTAGTGCAATCTTGAATATTTTAGACACTGATGGAGTTGTATACGCTGCTGCGATTCTTTATTATATCTGGAGAGCAAGAAATGGTGCGGTTTGGAACGCTACCCTCCCGATGTCGAGGAGACTCCTAGTCGGCGCAACGGCTACCATGCACGCTTGGCACAAAGTACACTCGCCACCGGCTTCACCACTGCCGTGGTCTCCGACACGGCTGCTGCTGCTATGCCCCCCGTACCACCGCCGGTTGCTGCCAACATCACCGCCCAACTGCCGAGAACTTGCCGTGTAGACACCGGGTACCATCACGCGTCCAACATGGCTACAATGGGGGCAGTTCTTCTAGATGGAGGGAGTGAGTATATTTTGGCCCACACTGCAACACTTCCAAATTGTTTCTCCCCGCTAATGGCCGAATCATTTGCGTGTAAGGAAGCCTTATCATGGCTATGGGGTCGTGGAGAACGGTCTATAGAGCTTTACATAGATTGTCAGACACTTCAGCATTATCTATCTTCCACCACTACACCGATTCGCTCATATATTGGTTATGCTATTGATGGATGCAGATCATCTATGGCTGTTTTTTTATTACTGTTCAGTTAATTTTATTCCTAGATCAAATAATATTTTAGCGCATACTTTAGCTACTACTGATTTTGATCAGACTACTCCTATGTACTGGGACAATGTCCCTCCTGACTCTATAATATTTTAGCGCATCGCGCATAAAAAATACTAGTCTCTAATATATACCTTGATGGTTCCTTAAAAAAAAAATCCACTTTTTAAAAAGTGAGTTGGAATTGTAAAATACAAAGAAAATAGTAAGTGAATTGTAATTTTTTTTGAATGCAAGTGAATTGTAAATTTAATTACATGAAAGTATGACACACTTTAAAAGTGAAAAAATATAGCATGTATAATGTTAGCGTTAGAAATTTGCTCCATCACCATCTCAATAACAAAAATAATAATAATTCAGACTCTTAAGGTACAATCACACAACTTAACTGGTTAATCAATCTAAAATAAGTTTATAAGTTTTGCAATGTTTGAATTATGTACAAACATTTAATTTGGAGGTATATAAGTCAGTTGATTATGCGATTTATCTCATCTCTCATTCTTCGTGACAATAGCGGTTAGTGGTCCATTTTTTCTTTAATTTTTGCTTGATTTCCATGTGATTTTTTAGTACAATTTTGTTTATTATTTAATTCTCTAGCACCCATTTCACATTAATTAATTTGGCGTCCAAAGGCATCTAGAAAGTTGCTCTCTCTCTCATATTTTTTTTTAAGCTTGCACAAACTTACTTCACTGATTGATTTAGTAAGCAATATTTGAAAGAAGAGATCAATGTTTGAACAATTGAAGCATGTGCTCCATCTCAACTAAAAATCGAAGCTGATAGTTGGATTGCACATTAATGGTTATATGTTCAACACGAACATTGACAACGATAGTGTAGGAATAATGCTCAAAGTGGGCAAATCCTGCTAAACCATTCAGTCACCCTGATTTACATCATTCCAAATGCTCTATTAGGTCCCACTAAGCCATTAAGCCACCGTGATTTACATCCTCTCAAATACTCGGTCAGGTCCCGCTAAGCCAAGTCATTGAGAGTCAATGTGATTTACATCCCTCAAATATTCTGTCAGGTCCCGCTAAATCATTGAGTCATCATGATTTACATCCTTCATAATGCAAATGAGTCACTATGATTTATATCCTTCTAAATGTTTTGCTAGTACTTTAGGAGTGGAGATTCAACATTCTTGAAGAAAAAAAATACTACTTTTTTAATTATTTTTATTTTAGTGGCGGCGCATCCTTTTTCTGGTGCATCTTGATTCTTGTAAGACAACCTTTTTAATTGTCATATAGTATTATAAAACGAGGAGTGAGTGTGGCCAAAAATAAGAATATGTTCAAACTTGGCCATCTCCTACCAGCACAACATTGTTTACTAGTCCCTCCGTAGCCTCCCGCTGACATTAACCATGTTTAACGGTACGCCGGCAAAAACTAACATTCGTATATAATTTTTATTTGTATTTTTAATTTTTAATATTATAATGTCAATCATTACCAATTTAGTTAGTATTGTATCAATTAAATATAGGAATTAGGGTCAAATAGGCCACTGAATTGCACACCAAAGTGCAATTAAGCCATCGAACTAAAAAATAATGCAATTGGGTCCCTAAACTACACAAAATCATGCAATTAGGTCTAAAATGACTTGTTGACCTGAAATTGTGCTGACGTGGCGGTTACCAATTTTAAAAATAAATTTTAAATAAAAAATTAATTAATTAAAAAAAAAAAAAAAAAAAAAAAAAAACTAGAACTGCCGAAGACGAATCGTCTCCGGCAGGCTTCGTCTCCATGGCCGGAGACGAAGTTCTTCGTCTCCATGGCTGGAGACGAAGGTTCGTCTCCATGGCTGGAGACGAAGGTTCGTCTCCATGGCCGGAGACAAAAGCTTCGTCTCCAACCATGGAAACGAAGCCTTCGTCTCCATGGCCAGGGAGACGAAGCTTCATCTCCTGGCCATGGAGACGAAAGACTGTCGGAGACGATTCGTCTTCGGCAGTTTTAGTTTTAGTTTTATTTTATTATTATTTTTAATAATTATATAATTTTAATTAATTATTTTATTTTAAAATATATTTATAAATTATTTTTAAAATTGGTAACCTGCATTTCAGGTAAACAAGTCATTTTGGACCTAATTGCATGATTTTGTGTTGTTTAGGGACTCAATTGCATTATTTTTGAGTTCGATGGCCTAATTGCACTTTACTGTGCAGTTCAATGGGCTATTTGACCCTTATTCCTTAAATATAATATGATATATTTGTTAATATCAAACAATATTGACACAATCACTAATAATACCAATACAATTAAATAGTCTCAAAATGAGTAATTAAGTGAGTGAGGCATTATGCTCGTATCAAAATGTACAAGTTTGATTATTACCCACACCATCTTGACCGAACTTGTCGCATAAGGTTTTCTTAGTAAAATTTACTTTTATAAGGACCTCTACACCCGACATGATAGGACATAAGATTTTATAGTTATGACAAAAAAATATATTTTATCATTATATATAAATCACTTAACGATAGTAAAATAAAAAGTAATTTGATTCGATAAGCTTGGCATCTCGAAATTGAATGGACTAGCTCGATTTACATCATTAAATATTATTGATAATACAATTAATACTTTCCTTTTATAAATCCTCATAAGTAATTCTCCAATAACAATTCTAGCATTAAACAATTTTTTTTAGAGTTAATACCCAAAATCATCCTTGACTATAGTGGTTTTTCTCAATTTCGTCCTAAACGACTTTGGTGACCTAATATCGTCCCAGATTTTTGTGTTTCGCTCAATTTAGTCCCAGACTTTTGTGTTTTTGCTCAATTTAGTCATTCATTTGTTATTCTGTTCATTTGATGTTAAATAAATAGACAATTCAGTAATTTTAATATTGACATCTCTTTACTCATAGACATGTGAACTGTGAAATCTTTTTTTTTTTTTTACGAATTACTCCTAGAATTACTCCTAAAACTGCGAATGTAAAATTTGATTTGCAGGTCCGGGAGTAATTCTGGGTGTAATTCGTACAAGAAAGAGGAATTTCGCACTTCACAAGTTGAAAGTAAAGAGAGATCAATATTGACATGACTGAATTGTCCCTTTATTTAACACCAATTTGACGGAATAACAAATGGAGGACTAAATTGAGCGAAACACAAAAGTCTGGGACGATATTAGGTCACCAAAGTCGTTTAGGACGAAATTAAGAAAAATCACTATAGTCGAGGACGATTTTGTGTATTAACTCTTTTTTTTTTTTATGACTAGAGAAATTCGCGGCTATTACTTGAATGTACACTCTCTTTGTGGGATAAATCATTGTAGGCATCAGACACTGATTCTTCCACTTAAAGGATCAATGATGCACCATCATTTCACTCTTTCACAATTACTGTAAGATCGAGCTGTGGGACCTCAAAATGAGATATTTCGCCTTTTGCACCTAAGATATATATTGGATAAACTCTGGGATTGTGTAATAATATTATAATAGAAAATGACTTTTGATTCCTAGTAGGAATGATTTATTAGTCTTATTAGTTTGAGTTAGTTAACTACTGATTTACTTTAGTGTAATCTTTTATTAGATAGTCACAAAGAAAAATTTATCATATATATTGCTAAAATTTTATATTACATTGTAACAGAGTAACAGAGTTAATAGTAAAAAAAAAAAAAAAAAAAAAAAAAAAAACTAAACTTGTGAGACGATCCAATAGACAAGCGAGATGAGTGGACACGCTGTCATCGTCATTATTAACTATACATTTATTTCCTAAAGTAAAAAGAAAATTAATATTTTATTCTTTAAATTTCCCACTCTCATTTTCTATTTTTCCGCGCTCGACTCACCAAACCCCCTACCTTGCCGTAATTAAAAGTGAGAATTTGATTCGATCTCTCCTACCGGAAAGTCGCCGGAGTTGGGAATCAAATCGGACGTCGAAATGGCACTATCCATACAGCGCACTGGTAGTCTCCTGAAGCCACTATCCGCGGCGGCGTCCTACATCCGCGACTCCGCCGCCGCCATTGCCGTGGAGACCAGCCTCCCCTTCAGTAGTCACAACATCGATCCTCCGTCTCGCACCGTAGAGACGTCGGCTAAGGAGCTGATGACCTTCTTCCGCGATATGGCTCTGATGCGCCGGATGGAGATCGCCGCCGACTCGCTCTACAAGGCGAAGCTCATTCTCGGATTCTGCCATCTCTACGACGGCCAGGAAGCCGTCGCGGTAGGCATGGAGGCCGCGATCACCAGAAAGGACTGCATTATTACCTCTTACAGGGACCACTGCACCTACCTCGCCCGCGGCGGAACGCTTCTGGAAATGTTTGCGGAGCTTATGGGGAGAAAGGATGGGTGCTCGAGAGGCAAAGGAGGTTCAATGCACTTCTATAAGAAGGAGAATGGATTTTACGGCGGCCATGGGATCGTAGGGGCTCAGATTCCGCTAGGTATTGGATTGGCGTTTGCCCTCAAGTACTCAAAGGAAGAAAATGTCTCTTTCTCCATGTACGGAGATGGTGCTGCGAATCAGGGGCAACTGTTTGAGGCTTTGAACATGGCGGCTCTCTGGGATCTGCCTGCTATTCTGGTTTGCGAGAACAATCACTGTAAGAAATGGATTATCCTTTCTATCTTTTACTATACAAATTTCATATTACATATTGGCCTGTTTGGTAAATGACTGGTAGCTATAGTTGTTAGCTGTTAGTTGATTGGGTTGATTAGAAGGTATAATTAGTTGAATTAGCTGATTGCAGAAAGATGCTTGGTAAATTAGCTGTTAGCTATAGCTGTTTGGTATAATTTTATTTCTCACAAAGCTAATTGAAAATGTTGCTTTTAGCAGCTTTTTGAATTTTAGTATTTTGGAGTTACAAAAAGCTAATTAACCAAACACTTATATTGATTTTTAACCAAATCAAAAAGCTAAAAGTGGTCAAATAAGTCAAAATTGGCCTATAGGCTAACTATTTTACCAAACAGGACCATTATGGAAGTAAATTTACTCAAACTGCTCATATCTCTTCCTGAGAATTCCGTGTTTGTAATTTGGTAATTCAATATTAGAAGATATTCAACAGCTGGTTATAGATTGCTTTGACTTGTTATATGTTTAGCAATTGATGCTCAAAAGTGTAAAACTGCATTATGCTAATATAAACTATGAAAAGAGTTTCTCCATATAAGATTAAAGCAATTCTTGCTTCACATCTTTGTAATAGGGTTCTTGCTTTGCTAATGCAGATGGCATGGGGACAGCAGAATGGAGAGCAGCAAAAAGTCCTGCCTATTATAAGAGAGGGGATTATGTCCCTGGTCTGAAGGTGATTATAAATCATATTTGCCCCTTTTTTCCCCTCAATACTTCTTAGGAAAATGCTATGTGTACTCCAAATTTGTATTCCCCCACACAAAATCATAGTCACTTGTATTGGGGCCCACATGAAAAAAATAGCTTATCAGAACCCCCTAAAATTTAAGGAGTAAGATTAGAGAGTATAGAACTCTTTCTTAAATGCATGTATTTACAGCTCTCACATGACAACCTTTTTCTCTTACATATTTACTAATGGTAAAAGAACAAAGAGGGAGAGAGACTTTGAGTCTCAATGCCATTCATATTCTTTGTTGTATACATTCCATAAAATATTTGCTTCCTATAACAGGTGGATGGTATGGATGTCCTTGCTGTGAAACAAGCATGCAAATACGCCAAGGAGCATGTTCTAAAGAATGGACCTCTTGTGAGTACATATCATCCTTTTTTATGAAGTTATTTATTTGATTCCATTCATAACATCACTTGTTTAACTATAGTGTTAACAAGTTTGTGCTGAAATTTTGGTCAGATTCTTGAAATGGACACCTATAGGTATCATGGGCACTCCATGTCTGATCCCGGAAGCACATATCGCACACGTGACGAGATCTCTGGAGTGAGACAGGTAAATAGCATCTAAAGACCTACTTGAATATTTTTTTCCTATATGTGCTAATTGAAGCATGTGTTCCATCTTAACTAAAAGCCTAAGCTGATAGTTGGATTGCACATTAATGGTTATATGCTCAACAGTGCTGCATGGTATGATGGGATGTGCTTATTGTTAGAGTTAATAGGAGGGAGGTTGAGAGGATTACTCTCTACCTTGGGTTTTCGAATTTGAAACGTTTGGTTCTAGCCTATCTCTAGTGTATATAAATACACATTCTCTGTACACTTCTTTAATCATTAAGGAATACAGAGCATATTCACCTTCATAGCATAATTTCTTCGTTTAACACTTAACGAATGTGCTTTCTTACTTCGCAGGAGCGTGATCCAATTGAAAGAGTCAGAAAACTCATACTAGCTCATGATATTGCCACCGAAAAGGAGCTAAAGGTAAAAACGTTATCATCAAATAAGTTTAACAAGATCCACCGTTTTTTACATAGTTTCTATTTGAGATTTGTCTTGCTTTTCTCCTCCAGGATATTGAGAAGGAAATTAGAAAAGAAGTAGACGAAACCATAGCTAAAGCAAAGGTGAGAAAGAAGGAAACTCGCAGTTTTGGATGAGTTGAGACTGCTTGTTGATACAAGTAAATAATCATCCTCTTTATTTGCAGGAGTGCCAAATGCCAGATCCTTCTGAACTCTTTTCCAATGTGTATGCCAAAGGGTTTGGAATTGAGGTATGCAATTACTTGTAGTTTGTACAGTCCACCACCTTTTTAATTTGTGATTTGTATAAATCTTCGATAGTTAGATGGTGTCCGCTAATTTGATACATAAAATTGACAGGCTTTTGGACCAGACAGGAAGGAACTGAAAGGAATACTCCCTTGATTCTGCAAGTGTGACCAATTGGCCACTCTTTGAAGAGATAAAAGAGGGATTTGAAGAATAACCAACACACTAAAACAGTCAGGTTTCCACATTCCCTTTCCAATATAGCCTTCCTGCCCCCATTGATTTTTCACAGTTAGGTAGCTCGATTTTTTGATGATCTAAATAATGAAATCTGAATAACATTATATGGAGCGGCGCTATCTCGAGTTGCTTTCCATCTGAAGATATGCAACGCATGAGCTGCTGGCGCTGATATGCAGCCTGCATATATGTTTTCTTTCCCGGATGCTCTAATGCTTTCCCATTGTTCATATCTTTGGGCTCCATTTTTTGCAAAGATGTGAAAGTTCTTTGTCTTTCAACTACTTTTCATTGTCATATCAATGATATCATAAAGCAATATTCGATCGTCAATAATACAAATTTATTTTTAGTATACTAAATGTATGTTTTTAGTGTATTACATCTTCATGTAATATAGTAAATATTTTTTTTTTTTGAAATGCTCATGATTCTTTTTAAGATAGTATCTGTTCTATTATATACTTTCTCAAACATTTTCAGTCCAAAGAATCTAAGCCCCTACCATCGAGGTTCGAACCTATGATCATTCATTTGGAATGGTAACTGGGATACTATCATATTACATGTAATACAACTTATTAGAAAATATTAAAAATGAATTACATGGACCTATAATATACTAAAACTGCATCTGTGTATGATCTATGACATAAGGATTGATGTTGTACCGAGTGGGATGAATTAGTGTTTAAAGTCTTTATAATCATTGGTTATGTAATAGTGTACCATAAGTTTTGAATGGTGAAAATTTTCTTTTCAATTACGTAAAAAATTGTAAATACAAATGTAAATAGTGCTTTCCATGATAAAATAGGCCCTATGGTTCAATTTACCACAAGTCCACAATCATATACGGATTACATTTTTAAAATCATTCTTCATCTGTAAACTGTGTGGGGATGAGGTCTTATGAGAATCGTTATTGAACTGTGTATTGGTTTATACCGTTGATCAATGGTTCTAAAATAAGAAAAAGAAAAATAAATAAACAAATATATATATATATATATATATATATATATATATATATATATATATATATATATATAGGGAAGGGATCGGGTGCATTTGTTGCTTTTCGTGCGGATGTACAGTGGATTAATGTGCGTGAGGTTTATACTTAATGTGCGTGAGATTTGTACTCAATGTGCCTGAGATTTGTACTTAATGTGCGTCATGTTAATATGCGTGAATTTTGTACTTAATGTGCCTGAGTATTGTGTTTAATGTGCGTGAGATTTGTGCTTAATATGCGTGAGTATTTCATAATTACGAGCTCAGAAGGAAACAGAACAGAAACTCACGCACATTAACGCCCAAGCTTCTTGTTACTTCTTCCTTCAATTTGGCCATGGATTCTGGATTATCAGCTACCTTCAGTGCACTTGAATGTTTATATAGATGACGCACGCACAGTAAAATTTGCAGCAGCTAAGTGTGGATTTCTGTTGTATTATTCCCATAATTCTTAACCACCATAGCCCGCCTTCGCATCATCATCATCAGGGAGGGGGAGATGACTACTAGGGATGGGGAAGAAGCTGACATCAATATTTTCTGCTGTATTTTACACATTCACGCACATTAAGTACAAATTTCAGGCACATTAAGCACAACACTCAGTACATTGAGTACAAATATCACGCACGTTAATCCACTGCACATCCGCACGGGAACCTTTCATTATATATATATATATATATATATATATATATATATATATTAGTTTTTTGTAAATGTTTTAAATTTTAAAAAGTATTATTCATAACTGCAAAAGTGTATATAATGATATGTAGAAGTTTTCTTTACATATAAACCACTAGTGGTTTTTAAAAAAAATTTAAGAGGCAATGTTTATGTGCAAGAGAGAGGAAGAGGAGATAGAATGAGTTATGTTGCAATTATTATTCTGTGGACTATGGTCCACACATCCATATTTTGTATATTATAAAATGATGTATATTTAGTACACAAATAATGCATTTTTAGTATATTAAAATTGTATTTTGTATTTAGAAAAAATATATTATTTAGTACAAAAAAAATATATATGTATATATATAATGTACATTCAGTACACAAATAATGTACTTTTAGTACTTTAAAATGTACTTTCTTTTATGGTCCATATAACACTATATGTACTATGATCCACACAATAATTTACCGCGTGATGGGCCCAGCTTAATCTAACACTTTTTTTTTTTCTTGAGTTAATACCCAAAATAGTCCCTCGATTATGTCGTAATTACCAATTTGGTCCTCGACTATCATTCTTACCCAATTAAGTCCTCAACTATACAATTTTTTACCCAATTTAGTCCTTTGTCAATTTGACTGTTTGTTGACTGTCAAAAGTGAAAATAAAGTTGTAATTTTACAAGTTTTCTCCTTCCTCCGCATTTAGCAGCGCTAAACCATGTAGCAATAAGCTCCGGTTGGGTTCTAAACTTGTCAGTATCGAAGTAGTGGTTGTGCATCGGATAACCCATGAATTTGATTTTCAACGATTTTTTGACGATCGAAATCTGATCGGAGTGTATTGCTGCATGGTTTGGCGCTGCTAAATGGAGAGGAAGGAGAAATCTTGTAAAATTATAATTTTATCCCGACTTTTGACAGTCAACAAACAGTCAAATTAATACAGAGGACTAAATTGGGTAAGAATTGTATAGTTGAGGACTAAATTGGGTAAGAATTGTATAGTTGAGGACTTAATTGAGTAAAAGTTACATAGTTGAGGACTTAATTGGGTAAGAATGGTAGTTGAGGACCAAATTGGTAATTATAGCATAGTCGAGGGACCATTTTAGGTATTAACTCTTTTTTCTTCGAAGTTTATTTTTTCTTTTTTCTCTTCCCTCCCATTTTGACCCTATTTGGTAAAAAATTGGCTTATTTGTTCACAATTAATTGTTTGATTTAGTTAAAAAATTGGTTTATAGGCCAATTTTGACTTATTTGATCATAATTAATTGTTTGATTTAGTTAAAATATTAATATAAGTATTTGGTTAATTAGTTTTTTGTAACTCCAAACTGCTAAAATTTAAAAAGCTACTCCAAGCAACATTTTTAATTAGCTTTTTGAGAAAAGAAATTATACCAAACAGCTATCAGCTAGTTTACCAAACACTTTTACAACAGCTAATGTTATCAACTAGTTATACTCACTAATTAACACAATCAGCTATCTACTAATAGCCATTTACTAAACATGGCGAATTTATCTTTTATAGACGAACTTATAAAAAATTTTCAAAATCTGTAAATATTGGACAATTATTGTTTAATGCATATTATAATATTGGTTAATGGTATTTTAAAATTTAAAATATTTATGCACTCCTAATTTTTACCATGTGTGTATATATAATTATATATATATATATATATATATATATATATATATATATATATAATCCGAGCTGGTACAAAGAATGATGAGAGAGAGAGAGAGAAATGGAGGGCAATAAACAGGAAATGCAGAGCTCAATTCCCAAGTGTACAGTAATATTTATTCCCTGGTGGCTGGTGCAGCACAGTCATATTACTGTGCATGCAAAACAAAATGCAATCCAGCCAATTTCCAGTGCACAACCTGACACCTTTTCCACCAATCGCAATGCCCTTAAACCCCGTGGCCTCTTTTTTAAATCGTAATACTACTCCATTATGGTCCATGTCTTTCTCTGTCTGTTTAACGGTCCAGATCCATCCGATTTCCCCATGACCTTTTTTATTTAAAAATCATACCCCATGACCTTTTTTATTTAAAAATCATATTGTGGTCTGGGTCTTTCTCTGTCCGTTTAACGGTCCAGGTCCTTAAATCGTAATACTACTTTTTTTTTTTGTGATAGCCACACATTGTGGTCTCTGTCCGTTTGACGGTCCAGGTCCACCCTTTTGGGAGGCACAAAAGTTAGCCCAAAGAGAATCGTTACTTATGGGAATTGAACCCAGATTATCCCAGAATTCTCCCCCACAAAGAGAGCTCATTTGCCACTTGAGCTACCCTGTTGGGTTGTAATACTACTCTAACTCTTGATTAATCAGAACAGGAAAAAAAATAAATGCCATTTTTAGTTTTTTTATTCAACGATCGATATATATATTTTGGTGACTATAATTTAACCAATGATGAATACTCCGTATTTATAACACAGGCTGGGCGGTAGCAATGCGCCAATGCATGGTGGCAGTGGGCGGTTCCGCCATTACATTGTACAGTGAGTGAAAGACAAGACAGAGAATCCTAGGCGCTTCTTCGTACCCACATAACAAATTTATAAAACACACCCTATTGCATGCTTTAATTTGCACCATTAATACAAACAAATTAAATAATTATGTGTGGATATTAGAAAGTAATTTTAAGCCAAACACCTTATGATCAACTACTCAACTAGTTTGGTTAGCATGGGCCGTCGTGTACTTTCATTCATTAAGAGAGTCGAAAGTTCTCGGAAAAACCAATCGTCAACACTTTGTCTCTAAATTAGGTCCGATTCAGATTTTAAAATGTCTCTTACAGTTAGGGTCTGTTCACGACACCTTACATGGCGTTTGGTTGGAAGGAAGGAATTAATGGGGAAAAGAATTGTAATTCGGTGAAAAAAGTATAAGGTAGGAATTACAATTACATTGTTTAGTAGGGAGGAATAATGGAAATGAGAGGAGGGATATAAAGACTAAAATACTCTTGTGTAATAATATTAATAATAACATTTCAAGGACAAATATGTCATTATTTTCCCTTTTCATTGTATGGATGAATTCATTGAATTGCAATAGGTCCACTATGAATTGCATTTTAATGAATTGAGGGAATTGTAAGGGTGTAATTGCAATTCCCTCCAACCAAACAATGTAGTTTATGATTTCACTGAATTGCAATTCATGCCAACCAAACACCCCTTATGGTCTGCCCAAATACCTTATGGTCAAACGGCATAACTGTGACTCTCAAGTTCCACGATATCAAGGAAAGTAAATCTCACTTATGAGAGGTAGAATTTTTCTTTTCTCTTTCGAGTGAATGAGAATCTATCAAATTGGCAAAGATAATGATACAAAATTGACAGTGTAATATTCTTATTATACGATAACATTAATTGTCTTGAAATAAATGATCACTTGAATGAAACATATTTTTTATATAAGAATATTACGAATTTAATTATTGTAAACATCTTATCAATTTATTTAGTAGTATAGGGTATGGAGCAAGCTAGCTAACAAAAGCAACTGTAACCCCAACGAGAACTTCAACTTCCCCAATTTTATAATCTCATTGATGTTAACCTTGCAGTTTTAAGGAATTTAATACTCCACCCAAAATAGGGTTTGGTAAGCTAGGCACACCATTTTTGTCTAGATGGGTCCCTTTATTTATTTATTTAATGACAAAAAAAAAATCATTTGTTCTATTTTATGTGATTGTTCCGTATTCAATGATCAAATTAGCTTTTCTATTCCATGTCTTTTTAAAGAAAAATGACATCTTCTGTCCTTAAATGAGAGAGAAATAATATTTTTTCTTTTAATTATATTTGTTGTTACTTTTCGAGAGAGAGAAAAAAAAGTTATAATATTCTATAAATAATTAAGGTATGAAAATAACAAATGTATAATCGACTAATTGAGGGACATAATGTTTTTTTTTTTTTTTTTTTTTTTTTTGAAATCAGGGATAGATTGTTATTTCCTTATAATTTAGGGATAAAAGTGTTATTTCTTTTATTTTTTTTATAAACATTTCTTATAATTTTCAAATTTAAGTTATTTTATTTTATTTTATAGGATCTTTAATGTGACTTTTACATGTATAAATTTGAATTTCTCTATGGTTTCAATCAACAATGATGCCCATAAGCACACATTAAATCATATATAATATACATGATTATATTGTATTAGGTATTATTAGTATCAACGTTGTTAGTACCTAATAGTTTAATACAACAATTGAAAAATTTGAATTTTAAATAAATTAAGTCAAAATTTGTTATACAAATATGTTATGTAAAAGGGTAGCAGAAAAAGTAACTTGTTTGATACATAATAGCAATTTAATAGCATAGCGGTTGGCACAAGGGATTATAGTGATAGCATGAATGTGTAGAGTGGGTGGGAGTCCATGAGGTGGTGGAATAGTAATTAATTGATAGATTCATGCATTTAATTTGCATTTTATTACATTTTAAAATATTTAAATAAACATAACAAATAATTTTACATTTCTTACTTTATGAATCCAAACATAAAATAAAATTAAAGTTATACATGAAAAAAATTATAATTTTTCAGTAGTTATTGTAAAATATGCGTCACAATGTCTTTATCGATGAATAGGTTTATAAGACAATTTTACTGACATACATGACACTCCACCAGGGTTCGCATTCTAATTATCTTTCAATTATGAATCATAATTGTTGAAGGCCAAAGAGTCAATACCACATCATCAGGGTTCAATCATGTGACCTTCCCTCAAGGGAGCCACAGAGGTGCCTTCTGAGCACAATATGCTTGACAGTACACTATTATTATTTCATCTGTCAAATTTTATGTGTCTAATTCGGTTAATAAGACTTGACTGAAGTTATTTTTAATCTAATTTTTCAGAATATTAAGTTTATCTTTAATTTATAGAATCTATATATTTAGAAACTAAACTAAAAATACTATTAAACACAAAAAATTAAATTTAAAAATAATTAAAAAATAAACTAAGAAGAAAGAGTTGGTTTGACATAGTAACTATGAGAGATAAAATGAGATAAATGGAAATGGAGTATTATTTAAAGGAATAAGGTTCAAATTGGCCACTGAACGTAACATGAAAATGCATTTAGGCCACTGAACGAAAAAAAAAAAAAGTGCAATTAGGCCACTGAACACTCAAAAAACGTACAATTAGCCATTGAATACTCCAAATGTATGCAATTTCACCGGATAGCATGTTACCATCAATTTTAGCAGGTTACCTGTTTCCGTGGCAGCTGAGTTGACATTTTAAATGATTTTTAAATAAGTTTTAATAAATTTTAATAATTAATTTTTAAATAAATAAATAAAAATTAAATGATGGGGTGGCCGCGTCGTTTTATTTTATTTTATTTTTTTTAATTTTATTTTTAAAACTTTATTTAAAATTATTAAAAGTGCCAACTCAGCTGCCACGTAAGCATATAACCTGCTATCAGATGAAATTGCATACATTTGAAGTGTTCAATGGCCTAATTGCACTTTTTTTTTTTCGTTCAATGGCCTAATTGCATTTTTTTTTTGTTCAATGGCCTAATTGCATTTTCAGATTACGTTCAGTGGCCAATTTGAACATTATTCCTTATTTAAATATAAAGGAATAAGGGTCAAATAGGCCATCGAACTGCACACGATAAAACAATTAGGCCATTGAACTTAAAAAATCAACAATTAGGTCCCTAAACTAATCAATTTCAAATAATTCTTCCAATTTGAAGGTTTCCAACAGGTCAACAGGTCATCTCCCAAATTAATTATTTTTTAAAATATAAATTTTAAAAATTAATTATTTTTAAATTAAATAAATAAATAAATAAATAAATAAATAAATAAATAAAAACTGGAATCCAGCCGGAGACGACCGTCTCCGGCTGGAACCAGTTTTTTTTTTTTTTTTTTTTTTTAATTTAAATAATTAATTTTTAAAATTTAAATTTTAAAAAATAATTAATTTGGAAGGATGACCTGTTGACCTGTTGGAAACCTTCTAATTGAAAGAATTGTTTGAAATTGATTAGTTTAGGGACCCAATTGTTGATTTTTTAAGTTCAGTGGCCTAATTGTTTTATTGTGTGCAGTTCGATGGCCTATTTGACCCTTATTCCAAATATAAAAATGGAACCAAGACTATGTGGTTTAATGGTACCCAGGTTGGATTTTTATTTAGAAGATTATGAGTTCAAGTCTTAGTAGAGACGTTATTGGTTTTTTGTGTTTCAGCAGGTTGAGAAAGTATATGAATAAATACTAGAGTAAATACCCAAAATGGTCCCTCGACTATAGCTAAATTCATAAATTGGTCCTCAACTTTCAATTTCACCCAATTAAGTCCTTAACTTTGTAATTTTAACACAATTTGGTCCTCTGTTTATTTGACCGTTTGTTGACTGTGATTTTTGAGGATATATATGTAATTTCATGGTCCATCGTCGGTTTTTTAAGGTTCCGATTGCATTTCCAGACCGCACTGTTACATTTGAATCCACTGTCGAAAGCAATCTACCAAATCCGGTCACCTTCTTCATCCTCCCTTTAAATTCAATGTAGTTGAATTCGTACCAGAGCGAAGAAGACGACGTGTTTCCGAACCGGTGCAACGTTATCCTGGTGGCCTCCACGTGCTCCGACGAGAGCTGAAGGTTCTTCTGGAGATCGTCGATCACGGTCAACAAACGGTCAATTAGATGGAGGACCAAATCGTGTCAAAATTGCAAAGTTAAGGACTTAATTGGGTGAAAATGAAAATTGAAGACCAATTTGTGAATTTAGCTATAGTCGATGGACCATTTTAGGTATTTACTCTAGATACTACAATGTAATAGGCCAGTAACTTTCAAAAAAATATAAAAATGGAAAGGTGTGTTTGGATGTTGGAGGAAAAGGGAGCACGTGATCACGTGGCAGCAATGTAGATGCGCTGTTCCAGGCTGATCTCAGCCGTCAACATCAATCACACCTCAGATTACTTATCCAGCTGGCACCTCTCTCTTTTTTCCTAGCTGGCTTTTCTTCGGTGGAAGCAATCAATATTCCTTTTTTGCATGCCCACCTTCTATTTGCTTGTTTGTACAACACCTCCCAATTTTGGTTCAATTTTATATATTTATAAGTATATATAGTTTGGATTGATAATGACATATCATCTATCAGGTGAATTTTCAATTTTTTTTTTTATTCCAACAATCGAATTTGAACCGAGTACTTTAGAGATTATGACCATATTTGACAATCAACGATTAGCGGTAGTTAATGGATTGTGTCATCTGTTACCGAATAATGGATTGTGTTAAGTTACATTTTTAAGTTAACCCAATCTAAACTATAAAAAAAAAAAAATTATTCATTTTTAAGTTACATTCGTTATAAAAGGTACTGGTATCGATTTACACCTTATCATTTACATTTATCTCTTTTTTATTGAATAGCCTGTACCATTTTTTTTATAATAATATAATAAATTTTTAAATGATTTTTTCTTTATAATAAATGTGATTAGAGGTTTCTTTAAAAAAAATCAAAATATGTGACATATGTAATGCTCTATGAAAATACATCAAAGTATTCTCCATTTTGGTTTGAAACTTCATTTATAAATGAGTTAATACCCAAAATGGTCCCTCGACTATGCCATAATTATCAATTTGGTCCTCAACTATCATTCTTACCCAATTAAGTCCTCAACTATGTAACTTTTACTCAATTAAGTCCTAAACTATACAATTCTTACCCAATTTAGTCCTCAACTATACAATTCTTACCCAATTTAGTCCTCTGTATTAATTTGACTGTTTGTTGACTGTCAAAAGTCGGGATAAAATTATAATTTTACAAGATTTCTCCTTCCTCTCCATTTAGCAGCGCCAAACCATGCAGCAATACACTTCGATCAGATTTCAATCGTCAAAAAATCATTGGAAATCAAATTCATGGGCTATCCGATGCATAACCACTACTTCGATACTAACAGGTTTAGAACCCAATCGGAGCTTATTGCTACATGGTTTGGCGCTGCTAAATGAGGAGGAAGGAGAAAACTTGTAAAATTATAACTTTATTTCCACTTTTGACAGGCAGCAAACAGTCAAATTGACAAAGGACTAAATTGGGTAAAAATTGTATAGTTGAGGACTTAATTGGGTAAGAATGATAGTCAAGCACCAAATTGATAATTACGACATAGTCGAGGGACTATTTTGGGTATTAACTCTTTATAAATGGCTAAAGTGTCATCCCACACCATGAACCATTCCTAATTACTCATGTCGCACCATGATCTTTAATAAGTGATATTTCGAACAATAAATCTGGGGAGGATAAAACGACGTTGAAGCTGTGGAAATAGTTGTCACTAACAAAATATCTATTAGTTTTATTATTATTATTTTATGTTTTTATTTAAGTAGGATTACATGCATGGACTCCATCTCATTTAATTAAAGCCACGTCACTAATAAATAAGTCCAAAGTAGCTGAAACCGACGTCATGTCATCGTCTTTACCGGAAAACCTAAAGAAATGCTAGGCGAAAAAAAATAGTTTATGGCTCGAAATACCAATTATTAAAATTAGAGTGCGACATGAATAATCAGAAATGGTTCATGGTGCGGGATGACACTTTAATCTTTATAAATTTATAGTACATTTTCAGAGATATCGATACGAACCCATATCAACTAGCACCACTTCAAACAAAGTGGATGCTGATTATGCTATGTAATATCTCTCTCGAGATGTAAATTGTACTGCGACGTAAAGTAGATACCAACTCCGATCCAGTATGTAATGTATCTCTCTCAAGAGATAAATTGCACTAGGAAGCAATGTGGATGCTAACTCTACTATGTAAACCCCCACCCCACTCCCTCTCTCTCTCCACTAGGAAGCAAAGTGGATGACAACTCCATTATGATATACAAAGTATCTCCCTTTTAAGACGTGAGGCTTGATTGAGATTGTGTGACATTCATCAAACTCGTAATCTTTTAGTACAATAATTATAATTCACCCACTCATCAACCTCTTTTAAGGCAAATACATTTATATTTTAGGCTATTTATCAATACTTTTCAAATTAAGAATATAATATTAAAGAAAATTAATGCTATCATTAGGAGATGTTTGTTTGAAACAATGTAAATTATCATCTCATAAACTCACATCGTATTTATATAACATACTACCTTTTTCTTTTGGTTTTGAGCAATGGTTTAAAGTCTTCTAACATGAGATTATTATGACTTAATTACTTTAATTCTTATCATAATTATATAAAGTTTATTCTAATGATTAATATCGGTGCCTTTTGCACATACAAAATTCAGCGAAAAATGTGTGCATCGTTGTACTTATATTATGAGAATAAATGTATTCATATAATATTCAATATAATCTCAAAAACTTTTTCAATTGTATCCGTTACAAGTACTCTGCACTTTAACATTTCTCATAATTATTAAAAAAAAAAAAACATATCTCATAGTAATAATTATTATATTGTGAATTAATTATATTACACATTAATCATTGTTAGTTAATGCATGTAGTTTATTTGTTGTAACATAAGTAGATATGAATTAATTATCAACACCATTTATTAAAATTTATCCCTCATTCTTCCATCTTTGTCTCATCCCTCAACGGGTATAATCCTGTTAATATATCGATAGACATCACAAAAAATTATTTTTAAATTTGTCATTATATACAAAACTATGAGTGACCGTTTACTGACAGGGAATTTTTGAAAACTGGAAAATAGAAAATAGAAAACATGTTTACTAACACAGTTTTCCATTTTGAAAACTGAAAATAATTTTTAAAAAACTGGAACACACCTAAAAACTGTTTTCGAAATGGGAAACAAAATCATCTATCATCTATTTAGTTATATGTCACTATAGCCACATTATTATGATTACATTCATTATCATCTTATTTTACTTATCACTATCTTCTATCTTTTCTACTTACTTTACTTATTTAAACATAATTTATTTGCTTACACTTTAAAGTTAGACATTATTTATATTATCAAAATTAAGAATTAAACTTTATATAATGTTTTATATTTTTATTGAAATTAATAAATTATTAGTTTGAATATTTATAATTATGTTACATTATAATACAAGTTCGGTATAGATATCGAATATTGAAATATCACATATATTAGAATTCAAAATAAAAGTTATATATTCATATACATGTCATTCAAATGAATATATCAAAAAAAAAAAAATAAATATTAGCTCAAATATTAATATTATCTAAACTAAATTTTAAGTGAAAATTGGAAAAATTAGAAAACAGAGAACAATTTTCTGTTAGTAAACAAGTTTTCTAAACAAAAAACAGAGAGAATGAAAACTGAAAAATTAGAAAACAGAGAATGAAAATTGAAAAATTAGAAAATAGAAAACAAATAACAGTTTCTATTAGTAAACGGACCCTGAATTTTTCACTTACATTTTTCTCAATGAAAAAAGTGTTTTTTTGTTGCCCTATCTTCGTAAAACTTATTCGAATTCGGTTCTATTCGTACTTTCTAATTCTCTTAATCAAGAGTTATTTGACATGGTAACTCAGTTGATTTTTTTGTAGTAGATTATATATAAGGGTACACGATTGAGACATGACAATTATATTAGATGTTTGGTAAATAGTTATTAGCTATTAGCTGTTAGCTGATTACATTTTGAAACAATAAGTTGTTACAGAAAATTAATTAATTAAAAATTTATATTGAATACTTAACAATAATGTCAAACAACTAATAGTGGTTTATAGGATTATTTAATTTTAGAGAAAACATTTTTATTTGAACATTTAATACCGAATTTAACATTTTTATTTAAACAGCTGTAGTATATATATATACGAGGCGTTGAATTGACCATTCTGTGGCCTTTCCTTCTCTGTAACACTTCATCTCCTCTCTCTCTCCTGTCTTCTCCCACAAAATGCCATGTCTATAGATCCATACATAGATATAGAGAGAGAACGAAAGGAGAGAAATTCAAGGATTCCTGCGGAAACCCAAGACCCAGCATTCAAGAATGAGGAGTTCTGGGTTTCACTCAATCAGAGCCGTTTTCTTGATCTTGATCGCGGCGTTAGTGCCGTTGGATTGCATCGGGATTCGGAGCGTCCCGGAGAGAAACGGGTTCGGGTTTTCCGAGGCGCCGGAGTACCGGAACGGCGCGGAGTGTCCGGTGAGGCGGGGGGAGGGGGAAACGGCGTCGTGTTGTGACCCGTTTCTGGTCCACATTGCGATGACGCTGGACTCGGAGTACCTCCGCGGGTCGATGGCGGCGGTGCACTCCGTCCTCCGCCACGCGTCGTGCCCGGAGCAGGTGTTCCTCCACTTCGTCGCCGCCGAGTTCGACGCCGTGACGCCGCGCGTCCTCACGCGCCACGTCCGATCCGTTTTCCCGTCGCTCAACTTCAAGGTCTACATTTTCCGGGAAGACAGGGTCCTAAACCTAATTTCCTCTTCGATCCGCAGAGCCCTCGAGAATCCGTTAAACTACGCCCGGAACTATCTTGGAGACATGCTCGACGCGTGCGTGACACGCGTCATCTACCTCGACTCCGACGTCGTCCTCGTCGACGACATCCTCAAGCTCTGGAACGTCCCCCTCGCCGATTCCCGCGTCGTCGGAGCGCCGGAGTATTGCCACGCCAATTTCACCAAATATTTCACCGATTCCTTCTGGTCCGACCCGGTTCTCCCGCGGGCTTTCGGGTCCAGAACCCGCACCCCCTGCTACTTCAACACCGGCGTCATGGTCATGGATCTCCGGCGGTGGCGCGCCGGAAATTACAGACGGAAACTGGAGAAATGGATGGAGCTTCAGAGGAAGAGAAGGATTTACGAGCTGGGATCGCTGCCGCCATTTTTGCTGGTGTTTGGTGGGCTTATCGAGCCCATTAATCACCGATGGAACCAACATGGGCTGGGCGGGGACAACGAATTGGGCTCTTGTCGGGCCCTGCATCCCGGCCCAGTAAGCCTGCTACATTGGAGTGGGAAAGGGAAGCCATGGGTGAGGCTTGATGAGAAGAAACCCTGTCCGTTGGATCATCTCTGGGAGCCCTATGATCTGTACAATCAAAGGAAGCCAAAGTTCCAACATGCATTAAGGGATAGTACCAGCAAGTTAGAGTTGTCCAATTATTTCATTTGAATCGGATCTTTTTGACATTTTTTTTGAGTTTAGGGTTTGTATAGATTGATGATTGGTTGGGAAAAAAAAGGATAGAAAATTAGAGGACTTAGTTGATTTTTTTTTTTTTTTTTTTTTTTTTTGTGGTTAAAATTCATTACTTAATGAATTGTACTTTTTTCATAGCATTATTTCTTTGGTGCATTTAATTTGATATGAAACATTGATGAGAGTCAAACTTAAATTTATTATTCATAGAAGTGTAATTTATTACTAGATCGTGTTAGAAATTTTAAAATTATCACTCGTTATTAGTCATTTTTTGACGTGTAAAAGTTAATTTACGAGTAGTAATTATAACCATATGAGATGTATGTGAAATATTTTTCATTATATTATTATTAAGGAGGAATTATCATTTTGGTCCCTTAATTGTTTCTCAACTGTCAATGTAGTTCATAATTTTCAATTTCAACCAATTTGTTCTTCAAATTGTTTAAAATTTCGTCAATTAAACATTTCTAAAGACCAAATTGACAAAATTTTAAAATCACCATTTTGGTCTCTGAAAGGGTTAATTGATAAAATTTTAAACAATTCAAGCACTAAATTGGTTGTAATTGAGAACTATGAACTACATTGACAGTTTTGAAAAATAATGAGGAACCAAAATAATGATTAACTCTCTTGTTTAAACTACACTTTGAACATGTGATTGTATGTAATATCATATATACTATTGCATTGAGTCATGTTGAAGGCTAGCTCAATTGTGACCGGGGTTGAATAGTTGGCATGCATTCAACTTGGTGCATTGAACTATGTTTGCAAAATCCTCATCTCCTATGAAACATGTGTGATGAGATTCTAACTTTAGTTTATTACTTAAAAGAGAACATAGTTTTTTTATTAGATACACTTTAAATTGACACTTTACTATCATAATGTCGGATATACTATTGAAACCCTACCAAATGGGTCCATCAATGGGCCATGTTGATTGTTGAAGGCAAACTTGAAAGGGACTTGGGTTTCCATAGATCTACATTTTATGGCAAGAATCTTGTGTGTTCTCAATATCAATCATTTATCACAACATATTCTCTCCCCTTTGGTAAAGGAAAAATAATGTACTTTCACTTGTTATCCATAACAATGATATATATATATATATACAGTCTAAGGTTCCCGTGTGGTTGAATGCTTCCCGTGCGGTTGTGCGGTTGATTAATGTGCGTGGGGTTTGTACTCAATGTGCGTGAGTATTGTGCTTAATGTGTTTGAGATTTGTTCTTAATGTGCGTGAATTTTGTACTTAAAGTGTGTGAGTCTTGTGCCTAAGATGCGTGAGTTATGTGCTTAATGTGCGTGAGTGTGTTCTTCATCCACTACTGTGAAAATTATGCGCATCCACTGCTGCATTTTCTTCTTGTTTTTTTTTTTTTTGTTTCAAAGTGGTGGAGGAATGAATTTTGTCTTGTTTTTAACATAAAATAAAAACAGCCATATGTGCGTTTACATATATCCATCCATTCACACACAAACATAAAATAAGAACAGCCATATGTGCGTTTACATATAGCCATCTGTTCTACTTCTTTCTGAGCTCTTAATTCTGAACTCAAGTCACGCACATTAAGCACAAATTTCACGCATATTAAGCACAATACTCAGGCACATTAAGTACAAATGCACATGATCCCTTCCATATATATATATATATATATATATATATATATATATATATATATATATATATAGTTTGTTTAATGCTAGTGGTTGCCCACTTAGTTGTATGAGATGAATGGGAGAATGGGAGTTGGCAATGATTTAAAGCTAAGGTTGCACATGTGGAGTTTAGTATAATGAAAACAAGCCATCAATGCCTTATAGAGTTATAGTGGGTTAGTTCCATTTCTATCTTTTTCTTTGTCTTTTGCTTGGGAAGAGAATAATAGTGTTTAAAAAGTGAAAATTATAATTTCGAGATTATAAGTTCAGTTAGATTAGAATATATTTGGTTGAGTAAATTACCCTTCATCTAGTTGAATATAAGCTTATGGAAGTTGGTGAATTTCACGTGTTATTTTTATTAATAAGCAAACGGTTGGCTATATTAAATTTTTCGAAAGAGATTTTAAGTTCTTAATCTCTTTTAAAAGATGATAGTATACGATCACTCACGTAAGTTCATACAAGAAGGGATTTTTTTTTATAAAATACTCTTGTTTGCTGTGAAAGTGGTGGTCAAGTGGGTGAAGTATAATTTTTATATTAAAGATCAAGTCAATCATATAAGATCTTCCTAATGTAATTTACCTCTCCTATGTGACTGCTCCGATAATGATAATAAATTTCTTTCATCATCTAAGAAAAACAAATACTCTCAAATTTAAAATTTTACAACTCAATAAATCCTTTAGGGGGTGTTTGGTTGGCATGAATTGCGTTGGAATTGAATTTGCAATTCAATGAAATGATAAACTACATTGTTTGGTTGGAGGGAATTGCAATTCCCTCAATTCATTGATTGCAATTCATAGGTCCCCCTATGAATTGCAATTCAATGAATTCATGCAAAGGGAAAGGGAATGAAAAGACATATTTGTCTTTGAATGTTATTATTAATATTATTACACAAAGGGTATTTTAGTCTTTATATCACTTCTCCCATTTTCATTATTCCTCCCTACCAAACAATGTAATTGTAATTCCTACTTTATTCCCACCTTATTCTTTTCCCACCGATTTACAATTCTTTTCCCCCTTAATTCATTCCTTCCAACCAAACGCCATGTTATAGTTACTCCATCAAAGTTTGGAATTTGGATAAGGGTTTTGGTCATAGTTTGCAAAGGATTTGCATGTGACAACTTGAGACTTTGGCAATTGCAATTTGCATCAACCAAGTTTTCTAGTTTTCCGATGCACAATATATCTATTTTTGTAGCGGTTTGTCACATGATCTGTGGGTTATTATTAATACAAAATGATTAGCAGTAAACTATGGCATAATCCAGGGGGCATCAGATTCTAACTTCGATGATTTGTCATTTATTTAGTGTTCAAATTGCACTTAAAAAATGTATTCACAAATTGCACTTAAAATATAGCTTATAAAAGTTTTTAAATAATTATTCACTTGTGAAGTCGCAATCCTTCATGTGAAGTTTATAGAATTTTTTTTTTTTTTTTTTAAATAAGATTGTGAACAAACAATTTGTATTATTTTTATAGTTATTATGTTGTTTGTTTATTTATTGTTCGTAAATATAAACTATTTCTCTTTTATGAACACGTATATGTATTTTTGTTTAGCGTTCATGAACGTTAATGAACACTAATAAACGCTTATCAAACGAACACGAACAAGATTTTTAAAAATGTTAACAAACAAACACAAACAACCTCTATTCGTTTGTGTTATGTTTCTTAATTACCCTAAGTGCTAATCTCTAATGAGCTTGGTCGAGATTTGTTTGACTTAATTAGTCTCGATGTATGAGATATTAGTTGACTAGCTGAGAAAATCGAGTAACGTACTAGTTGATTGGCTTAGAAAAGTGAATAACTCTTCTTCTTCTTTATTTTTGGATAACAATGGAAACCTTGAAAAAACTAACCAATTAAGTAAGATACTAGTCGACTGGCTAAGAAAATTGAATAAGATAAGGAAAACATAGAACCATTATTTGAGAGTGTACATTATGTAAATCTTATTTATGTGTAATATCTCACAAACCATACTAAAACAATCATGTATAATGAATTTGATTGAGAAGGTGTTGACAAGAATTAAACTGATTGTTGGTTTTTGGGTTTTCGGGCCTAGGGAAGTCCAACACAACCTTGGTTTATGGATTCACCTTTCACAAAGCTTTTAGCAAAGGAAGAGTAGTTGAGATAATAGCTAGAGTATGTGTTTCTTATTCACTGGGCCTGCACCCGCCTCAATTACAAGAGTGGAGGGGCCTTTATATAGTAGGCCCCCTTCCATTCGAATTGAAGGAAATTAACTGTCGCTTTTAAGGCTAATTACAATTATAAGGCCGTTGGGCACCGTTTACCGGGTCGGCCAACGGCTCTATGGTCTTCTAAACAGCCTGCTTGGCCGAGTCTTACGGGACGCCTGCTTTGAATACCCCCATGGCTCCTGGACCGACTTAAATGCTACGTTGGACATCCTTCAACGGCTTTCTGGGCCGGGTCCTCTTAAATGAGGTTCTTTGAATGCTTCCTAACGGCTCGAGGCCAGGTCTCTCCCTATGCTCGGGCCTGGGCCGACTCCTAGACTCGGCCCAAGCTTCCATTGGGCTTCTTTCGCTATTGGCCCCCATCTCCTATCTTGGACTCCTCTCTTGGGCCCATCTTCTTGGGCCGGAGTCCTCACCCCATCACTGATAATGTTTAGATATAAGAATCATATTCCATATATTTAGTCAACATTTATGCCATGGAGCTGGGTTCACCTTGCAAGGTGGACCCGGGTCAAAATACACAGTTTATATACTAATTGTTCACAATTTACATATTGAATGTTCACAATTTGAAATTTGAATTGTGAACATTTAGGGTGTGTTTGGTTCGCACATGGAATCAGAATCGCAATGGGTATCAAATACTTGTAATGGTAATGGGTTTTAATGAAAGTATTTTGCATGTTTGGTAGTAGGGTGGAATGAGAATGATTATCAATAATGCTCTTTGGTTATGTATGATCCATTGATCTAATAATGGGAATAAAGATTTTAAAATTACAAAAACACAAAATCAAGACAATTGATTCTAATATAAAGACATCGAAAACACCAATATGAACAAAAAAAAAAAAGTAAAAACAAAAATCTAAAAGCACTAATCAAAGGGGATGATAACCTTATTTTATTTGGGTATGAGTTTTTAATTAAGGGGGTATTTGAAACTCATAGTAGTGTTCTAAAAACCTATCAACCAAACAATACCAATCACTTTGATACCAATTCCTTAGAGCCAAACCTAACAACCAAACACACCCTTAGTATATAAAATTGTGAACATTCAATATAAATTGTGAACATTCAGTATGTAATTTGTGAATATTTAGTATTTAAAACTGTGAATATTCATATGTAAATTGTGAATATTCAGTATATAAATTGTGTATTTTTGAACCCTTGTCCACAGAATAATTTGTAATACTCAGTCATTGGCAAATTTTACTGTTGGCCATGGTCTATGTAGCAGTGTGGATCATGAAGTATGTATATTATTTTAATTACACTTCAGTTTCATTTGACAATATTGCTGTGTTTTTTAGCTTCATTTTTCCTCCACACTAGTTTCATTATAGCAATACTAAAGTATCATTTTAATTTTACTAAAGTTTCATTTGATAATAAACATTATTGCTTGGACTCTATTTTTTTGTTTCATTTTCCACACACACTAGTTTAATTATACTAATGTTATGAAGTATTATTTTAATTGCACTTCAGGTCATTTGACAATATATGTTATTGTATGACTATGGATTTTAGTTTCATTTTCTATGCACACTAATTTCATTATTGTAATATTCAAGTATCATTTAATTATACCACAATTTCATTTGCTTTGAACTCTGACTTAAACTAATATAGTACCTTTCGTTTGCTCTCAAAAAAAATTATACTACAGTTTCATTTTACAATAATTAATGTGCTCTGTTTTTTAGTTTCATTTTTCACACATTAATGTCATTATGTTAACACTAAAGTATCAATTTAATTTTACTACAATTTTATTCGATAGTCATGATTCACAAAGCGATGTGTAGACTATGGTTCACCACTCCAGTGTATAAGTGACAACTGCTCAGTCATCTCGTTGGGTAAATAAGCAACTCTTTGTACTCATAATCATATGCACTTTTGTTTATTTGTAAAGTCTCCTAGAAAGCCCATTATATCAATACCAACTTTTCATTCACTACAAACTATTACCGGCCTGTTAAGGTTTACCGAGCTCAAAAGAAAAAAACTGTATCTGCACTGGCCCGCAAGCACTATCTACAGTCAGTCGTTATATCGTGGATCATGATCCAAAAACGATGCCCACCGTGACGCCCACCGTTACATATTAATGGAACTTATAATTTTGGTATGTTAATTACAAAACAAAACTACAATATATCTAAAATAAAATTGTCTCACATATTGTTTTTATATTATCAAATAAAACTATAATTAAATTGAAATGAAACTGTAGTTGTGTTGAATGAAACTGCAGTGTATATAAAATGAAACTGAATAAAAGTTTCACATATTTGAGTGTATATTATCCAATGAAACTGTAGTTATATCGAAATGATACTGTAGTTGTGTTATAATGAAACTATAGTGTATATAAAATGAAACTGAATAACAGTTCCACATATTTGAGTGTATAATGCCGAATGAAACTGTAATTGTGTTGAAATAAAACTGTAGTGTATATAAAATGAAACTGCAATATATATTGTCCAATGAAACTGTAGTTATATTGAAATGATACTGTAGTTTGTTGTAATAAAACTATAATGTATATAAAATGAAACTGAATAACAGTTTCACACATTTGAGTGTATAATGTCAAATGAAACTGCAATATATATAAAATGAAACTGAATATGTTATACAAATAGAACTGTTTTATGTGAAACATGTACGTTTCTTTTCATTAAAAGAAACATCGTCGTTTTGGATGATGGTCCACAATGCTTTGTGAGCCATGGTCCACGGTATAATTTGCCCACTTTCTATATTCATTTTAAACCCATAATTTTAACCCAATAAGTTCCATTTCTTCTTTAAAATGTCTCATCAATCTTTCCTTATGATTCTAAAAAGACCTGTGTCACAATCTCAATAAAATGGGATTGAAAAAAATTTGCTTGGCACATATTTAGTTGAAACAATGATTCAATTGGTAGTGACACTGAAAAATCATGTGGAAAAGAATTTCACAATTGCAACGATGAACAGAGGGGTATGGTAATGGTATCTGTGTATGTATGAACATATTTACGAATCTGAACTGCTGTCTCCCTCTTCCGACAAGAAATCAGCCGGTAATTTTGGGAACCTCACAGTTCTACTAGGTAACGATGACGATGATGATGATCCTGCCGGTCTCTTTCTCTGCAGATTTCTGGCGATTTCAACGCAAGCTTCATCGATCATTCCCAGGAAATCCTTTACTATGATAAACACTTGCAATGGCCGCCATGTCCTGTCGTTTGAAGATCCTCGTTGGTAATATTCCGTCGTCTTCTTCACCATCTCCATCACTCTCGCTTCCTCTTCCCTTATCGCTTCCATTTCTTCCTCCGCCGCGCCCAGAAACCGCCGCATCCCCGCCGCGAATCCTCCGCCGTCGTCCCCGCACTGGGCCGCAAGGTTGCCGATCTCAGACGCTTTAGATGACAGCGCCGAATGCGCGGCGGAGAGCGAATCGTAGTCTATTCCCGCGGCTTTCTTCACGCCGGATAACTCCGAGCTCAGGCCGCCGACGACCGGTAAACCAAGCGTCATGTATTCCTTCTCTCTGTCATCATCGCCGCCGCCTGCAACGTTGCTGATTATCCTGCAATTAGAGAGTTCAATCTTAGCTTAAAATTGATGGATTGGTTTAATAGGATAAAAAATTTTGATTCCGAACTTCATTTCAACTAAAAGTCTAAGCTGATTAGTTGGATTGTACATTAATAGTTATATGCTTAACACTGGGGTGAGTTCCAAGTAACACGTGGGCCACCAAATTGAAGCATATGATCCATCTCAACTAAAAGTCTAAGCGTCTTAAGCTGATAGTTGGATTGCACATAATTATATGTTTAACATGCCCCCTCACCCTCACGTGTGCGGTAAGTTCCAAGCAACACGTGGGCCACCAAATTGAAGCATGTTGCTCTATCTCAACTAAAAGTCTAAGCTGATAGTTGGATTGCACATTAATGGTTATATGCTCAACAATACCTGCTATCGCGAGTGTAAACGCAGCGTTTTCCCTCTGCTCTGATGAGTTCTTGAACGACGAATTGAAGAACTGTGATCTTTCCGTCACCGCTCTTCACGCCGACGAGTTTTCTGAGAGCAGAAAGCTTGAAGCCATGGCCGTTTCCTCTCGAACTCCCTTCAACATTCATCCGATTCCAGGCTTTCAAAATGGCTTCCAGAAGCTTCACAAACAGCCTGCTGTTCCTCAGCTCGTTGCAGGCGGATTCAAGCGTCTGCAAATCCGCTTTCACGTGAATAATCTCCGAGCCAAATCTCGATCTGAGAAACATCGCGTTGAAGCGATGGAAGGCGGAAGGGAATGGTTTAAGGATGAAGAACAAGAAGGATTCTGCATCGGCTAATCTTGTCGGGGGGCCTTCGAATCCTAGGATGTCTGATTCTTCTGCTTCGGTTATGGCTAATCTGCTGAGTTTTTCCAGGGTTTTTGTGTCCAGGCCGACTCCTTTGTCGAGTACATTCATGATCTCTTTCCTTGTGGCGTCCAGAGATTTGATCACCGCTGCGAATTCTTGAGATTTTTTGGTTTCCAGGATGAAAATCTGGGAGGGTGGGCCTGCAATTTCTCTTGGTGTGCTTGCTGAAGTGCTGTCTGTACGAGGAGATTTTCTGTTGGTTGCAACGGTTCCAAATAGGGCTTCCATAAGATCTCCATCAAACCTGAATTCCCCATTAATAAAAACATTATCGTTAGTCAGATCAATGATCCTAGCTTGATTTTGTATTAATAATAAACTTACAATCTCACTATCTGTTTAACATTTTGAGTAACTAAGGAACTACAATCACTATTCAAAGATGTGGACCGAATACGTTCTGACAATTCTGTCTTGTTATCCTAACTATCAAATAACCACAACAATGTAAACTAGTATAAATTGTCTACAACTGTCATTTCAAACCAAGAGTGTGTGCTAGTTAAACTATGCATTGTGACTCTAGCTGACTAGAGTTATTGAAACAGGCCTGCCAAAACCCACCATATGACGGGGCGGGCTAAAAACCCGCCAAAATACGAGCTATAAAGTCAAAGTGGGCCCACCTTTTTGGTGGGGCAAGATGGGCTAGCTTAGCGAGTTAAACCTGTTTTAACGGCTCTATAGCTGATAAAGGATCACAAGGAAATAAACCAATATAAGTTAATCTGCTCAAATCAAGAAAGTCAAGTTATAAATCGTTTCCGACCATTACTGAGGGGTGTGCACTGATAAATTCTGCCTAGTAATGAAAATACTAAATTACACTAACAGGGCGTTTGGTTGGAGGGATTTTAAATTCCCTTCCCACTTAATTCCCACTTAATTCCAAAGGTCATTAAATTCCGTAGTTTGGTTGGAGGGAATTACAATTCCATGGAATTGCAATTCCCCCATTTTCATGGAATTAAATCCCATGTCCCCCCCTAGTATTTTAATTCCTGAGAAAAAAAAGATAGTGATGAGTCAAAATTACCCCTTCCTTCTTTAACCTAAAATTAATGTCTAACAACAATAATGGACATTTTTGACTTTATACTACTTATTCCCTTTCAATTCCTATGTATACCAAACATTGGAATTGAAATTCCCAGTAATTCTATTCCTGTCAACCAAACACTGGAATTTAAATTCCCACTTTATTCCCAGTAATTCAACTCCCATGGAATTACAATTCCTTTCCCACATAATTCCCCCCTTCCAACCAAACACCCCGTAAATTGTTCCTAATTGATTGATCAAACAAAAAACGCCAATAAATTACTTCCACTATTAACATTATTTAGAAGTGGTGAAAATTCTTACTTGTAGGAGCCATCTTGAATTTTGTTCCAGTCCATGGAAGAATGATCGACATTATCCAAATGCAATGGATTCAGTTTCTCTTCTTCTTCTTCTTCATTTCCTGAAACGCCATGTTCTGATGATGACGATGACGCTAAGGTATCTGGTTTAGGCGGAGAAGGCGGCGGAGATGGAGTCTTTGGGATTGCTTGAACAGACAACGGCGGCGGAGGGATTGAATCCGTTTCTTGATTTTCTGCTTCTGCCCAAACCGGGTGCTGAGAGGTTGAAGACTTGCCTCTAAGCAGAGGGATTTCTTGAACCGGCGGTCCGGGTTTTTTCCGGCCACCGCCTCTGGCAATCATCCTTTTATCGTCATCTTTCCGATCACTCTCTATATTGCTAAAAAGTTGCCGGTCGAAACTCTCTTTCCCTTCGCCGCCTTCCAGTTTTCTCCAGTACAGCACATCCAATCCATCTTCATCCACGATCACCGCCTTAAGATTCCCTTCAAACCTCAAAAACTCGTCTCCAGTTCCGGCGGGCTTATTTTCATTACTTTCGCCGCCGCCGCCGTCGGCGGCGGCGGCGACGGCAGCTGCGGAAATCGCGCCACCGCCGCCTTTCTCCCTCCTACTCCTCAAGTACCAAAGAACCAAGAAGAAGAACAGGGCCGACAGGACCACCGTACTCGCCGCGGTTACTCCAATGGCAGTTCCGACAGCCTTTCTCGACGGAGTCGACGGCGGCTGCGGGAGCAACAACGGCGGCGGCGGTGGTAACGCCTCCGCGTCCGGGGGCGGAGGCGGAGGAGGAGGTGGCTGAAAAACTCGCCGCCGGGTCGGAATGCGCGGGGGCTGGAGAGGCGGCAAGAAAAAAGGATAGAAAGTTTGGATGTTTTGAGGGGAAATGGATTGAGAAAGAGATAATGGAGAAACAATAATAATAATAAATATGAGAATGAAGTGGAGAGAGCAGACATTCATGGCGGCTGACCAAAATGTGGCCGCCATGACTGCTTCTTCTTCTTCTTCTTCTCGGAGGAAAGATTATGGGAGGTTGGAGTTGAATGAGTGTTTTGGTTTTTGGAATTTGGCATTTCTGAAATATTCTTTGGTTTTGTTGATGGCTGATGACAGTTTCAAAAGGTAGAGTGGTTGATCTATTCTCAAGCTTGTGTGTATATATTTTTAATTTCAAGAGTGATTTTGATCTCTTAATCCACTGCTCATGTCAAAAAGAAAAAGAAAAAAGAAATATTGTTTCAAGAGGGTGATCTAGTGAATGGGGTATAATTATCAATTTATGGGTAGTGTAATAAGTTTAATTCTTATTAATATTTTATAAGTTAAACTCTGTATAAGGTCTTTTTAGTGTAATTTGAAGCTATTACACATGAAACAAGTTTATTTAATGCACATGATTCAGTAGTGATTGGTTTAAAGTGATATCTCCAACCCTAAACGCCACTCACACCTCAGTCCGACAGAACCCTAAGGGCCACTTACACCTCAGTCCGACAGAACATTTGGGAGGATATAAATCATGGTAACTCAACTAAATCACGGAGGCTAGACCTTTGTTTACTGCGCACAAGGAACCCCCTCACTTGCTCCCACACTGCCGCGGGTGAGACTCGATCCCTAGTCATTCTTTCCAAATTTTACCCTCCCAAACTTCACCCTATGACCAGTTGAGCTGCCATGCGGGCAAACATTTTCAACCCAAAGACCCACCACCCGGGTTGACCATCTATTTAGAATGATAACTAGGATGTCAGCACATTACATGGTAGTTGATGCCTCTTAATGTTACCTCTTCACTAATAATAAAATTCTTTTTATTTATTAGTTACTGTGAATTAATCTGCCACAACAAGTGTTAAAAAAGAAAACTAATCAGATATTGTCACTTAAAGGATGTGAAAATTAAAAAGTAAAATCGATAGGGAAATGCAACATTATTCAGTGATTTACAGACCCAAAACTAGAAATAGAGTGGATGAAGTATGATTTTTATGTTTAAAAAACACGAATTCAATTATTGTTAACACCTCTCAATCGAATCTATCACATATGATCTTCGTAATGCGATTTACTCTCTCAGTCATTATTCATCTTATTCAACTCATAAGTTGGTGGCATGCTATTTGTTAAGGTTGTCGGACTCGATCTCTATTGGATCTCAAAAGCTTTGAAATAACCTCAGTTGCATTTTATTTGGTACGGTTTCTAATTTTTAATGACTCAACTAATTAGAAGTTGGATGTTGATTAAGACTGCCTAATTGTCTCTGCCACAAAAAGTCAGAAAGAAGACTTCATCAAAACTACTAAGATTTAATTAAGGTTTGTTAATTGTAAATGACAACTAATATGCGATCCACTATCATTATATTTATTTTGTTGTTAGAAATTAAATAAGTGATACTGATATTAGATGCCAATCGTTATATCATGGAACCGTGTTCACCATCCATTGTGAACACGGTCCCAACGGTGTTAGTGCACCGTTATCTTTTCTTCTTCTTTTTTTTTTTTCCCCTTAATTAATTTATCTTTATTCATTTTCACATTTCACGATTTCACTTTAATTTGAGGTGAGCAATGATTTCGGATATTCATAAATTATGAATCAATGCCTGCACATTCACTTTGGAACCATGCCTACACATTCCCGTCCGAAACCATGGCTGCTCCTATGTAGCGCAAGTTTCTTCAACATTCATAAATTATGAATTTTCTGTTATGAGATTATGAATTTACAGTACATTCATAATCTCATAACAGAAAATTCATAATCTGACCAAACGCGCGTCATTAACACCACATTAGCGATTTTTTTTTTTTTTTTTTTTTTTTACGTAAAAACGGCGCCGTTTGGATCCGTGTTCACCATTTATGGTGAACATGTTTCCAGGGCATAATTTGCCATTAGATGTAGTCAAGAATTAAAACAATACTTTAGTATAGTTTGTAAATTATTACGGAGTATATAGGAGTAATATATTGTTTATCCTGTGTATTTTCTCGGGTGATAGATGCAGGATTTCCTCATTATCCATATATATAGGGATTTCAATAAGAATATGGTTCTTCTATGAAAAGTAAGATTAATCAAAATCATCTACTAGTATTTATCAATGATTAAGAATTTTAGTTTAAAAAAAAAAAAACATGAGGTCAATTGTATAATTATTAAGTTTGTAATATTTATAAAACTAATTCCGTCTATTTTCTCATTATTTTTCAATAATTCTTTATTGTTGATTTACCCAAATAAATGGATCATATCAGTCCGATACATGCACACGCATGTGTACATATGGTATATAAAACACAAAACTCGTGTTGAAATTTCGAATTTAGATTTCAACTTATATAAGTAGTGAATTTCATTATTATTATTATTATTATTATTATTATTATTATTATTATTATTATTATATGCTAATAATTTAAAAATAAATATTACGGAGTATCTTTTATCTCTCCTTTTTTAGTTCATAGATTGTCTTTTGTATATTTTTCGATAATGAGAAAAGAGTAATTAAAACAAACTACAAGTTATGTGGTTAAATCACTACTCCAACACCCTCGAATGTCATGATTTACGAACACTATCAGAAAATGTGTCATAGGTTGTTCTTCTTATATTTAAGTTATCAAATATTCATTATATATATATATATATATATATATATATATATCTACTATACTATATATATATACTAATAAGAGCCCAAGAGAGTTAGGCCTATAATGGGTAGAAAAAATGGCGGTCACAGATTTTAATCAAATGAATGGCTCAGATTGATTAAAAGATTGATAAGATTTAAATTTTACACTAAATTTTCCTAAAATACCCATACACCGTTACTAATTCCGTTAAAATTTTAAGAATTGCCGTTAGTTCACCGTTAACTTACTCATTGATTTTAATTAAAAAAAAAAATCTTAGGTTCGAACCTCATCCCAATCAAAGTTGGCATAATTAGTACTCTATTTTACTCTTATTAAATTATATAAATAATAATTTAGTAGCTACAACAAAAAATTATAGATATGCATTTCTTTAATTTAGAATTATGTGTCCACAATGCCTTTATTCAAAAAAAATTATTCATTATCAATAAATTAAATAAGAGAAATAATTGTATTAGTTATATTGTCTTTATTTTTCTACAATATAAAAATTCTTTATATTCAAATTTATTAATTGATTATATTCGCTACATTATCCTTACAATGTCTTAATTCAATAAAAAAAAATTATTCATTATCAATAAATTAATTAAGAGAAATATTTTCATTAGTTATATTGTCTTTATTTTTCTCAAATGGAAAAATTTTTACATTCAAATTCATCAATTGATTATATTCACTACATTGTCTATTATCTTTTTTGTGCACTATTTTTCTAATTAAATATCAAAGTTATAATACAAAATAATGCTATATATTTATTTACCAAGTATTTTATTAATATCATGAAAAAATTAAAAAAAATATAATTAATAAAGCCAGCCATATTAACTACTTTGAGAGATTTTGTGACAAAGAGAGTATTCAAATCACACAACAAATTGAAGTGAGAACTACCTTGCAATGTCCTTGTTTGACAATCAGCAGTTAGCGGATTATATTAGCGGATTTGACCAACGAATTTATTTAATTATTAACATTGGGTAGAAAAAATGACCGCCAAATTATTAAATCAAATGAATTATTCAAATTGTTCAGGTTTTAATTTTTTTTAAAGTTTTTCTAATTTATCCTTAATTATATAATTATCCATTTAACTTTTCCGTTAATTCACCGTTAGTCTAATTCTAATATTAACGTCTAATATAGAATTATAATTACACCATTAATCTAATTATAATATTAAAGTCTTAATAGAACTTAACCACAAATCCTAATGTCAAAATCTCCTCAAACAATATTAGTATATATTTAATATTTTATGCCCTAATTTTTATTTGTTCTCCCTTATGTCCCGTATTTGGTTTCAACCATACCTATACAATTATTTTATTGACAATTATAATCAATCTTGACTATATTATCTTGCATTTGTAAACTTAGAATTACCTATTTAACCCGCACGGGCTTAGCTCATTGGTTTAGTGGGCAGTATTTGGGAGAAGAAACCAAGGTTTGAACCTTGGCGGCGACAGTGCGGGAATTATGTCGAAAGTGGGCAGATTCCTTGTTCGCACCGGCATTTGGTCCTGTCTGCTGAACCATTGAGTCACCGTGATTTACAACTTCCCACAATGCTCTGTCGGGTCAAAGTGTGGGGGGTCCTTGGGGTTGGGGACTCAACCTTTGGGAGAAGAATTACCTATTTAAATACACAAATTCAACCTTCAATTATCTATGCATGAACAATTTCAATATAATATTGCCTTAATATACTTTAAAGTACTTATTTAAAAAAAAAAAACATTGGGCATTATTCCAATCGCGCAATGCGCGTAAAAAACTAGTATATATATATATATATATATATATATGATATTGTTCTGTTGAGTTTAATCATATTTTTTTAAAACATGTGTAAACGTGAATGATATAATAATAATTAAATTTGTTTTCATACATTATTGTGGGACTAGTTGACACACAAAAGAAAGTGGTTAACCTAATAATATGATTTAGACTTGTAGCAAATACACTCACCAAATCTACATTTATTCAAGTCCAAAAGGGCCATGACCCAATTCTACTTTTATTCAAGTCCAAAATGGCCATGACCACTAAATTCATGAAAACCACATTTTGGAAGCTTTATTCCTCAAAAGATCTTCATTTCTCTTCAAGATTTATTATAATTGGGAATTTCCAATATACCCATGTATATATACAATTTTTTTTAAAAAAAAATTGTGAGAAAGTCTGCAACTGCTTCCAAATTCAAAGTATATTTTGTATAAAGTATGCTTTGTGATCTTGGTCGGCAAAGGACTATAATAAGGTAAACTAACATAAATTACTTATAATTGATCGACTCAAAAAAATAAGACTAATAGGCAATTTCTATAGGGAGTCAAATTTGAAACCTTTTATATATATATATATATGTGTGTGTGTGTGTGTGTGTGTGTGTGTGTGTGTGTGTGTGTGTGTGTGTGTGTGTGTGTGTGTGTGTGTGTGTGTGTGTGTGTGTGTGTGTGTGTGTGTGTGTGTGTGTGTGTGTGTGTGTGTGTGTGTGTGTGTGTGTGTGTGTGTGTGTGTGTGTGTGTGTGTGTGTCCATAATCAGGTGAGGACCATGTCCCATGTGAGAATTTGTGGACAAATTAAACCATTGATCTAGTAAATCTAACGGTTGAAAATAAATAAAATTTTGTTATATTTATGAAAATGACACCTCTCATTTTTTACTTGATTTCTCATCCATAAGATTTTGCAAATCAATAGTTTGAATTTGTCCACACGTTTTCACCTGAGAAATATTTCTCATATGATAAGAATTATATATATATATATATATATATATATATATATATATATATATATATATATATACAATTGAGGTGGCATATATATGTATTGGTTGCTGTAATTGTTTAATGGACATTGTTTATTAGTTAGTAGAAAGGAATCAATATTGGTCAACCAAAAAGTTATAACCTGACAAAATTAGTGGAAGTTAGTGCATGTAATTTTCTTGACGATTTCTTCGAAATTCTTAGCTTTTAGCTTCATTTGTCAAGTTAATTGGACTTCAAACTTAACAATGAAGTTTTGGCCATTTGTCATGTGTGGTTGCGACTCTTCAAAATAAATCCCTTTGCCATGTGAAAGGTTGAGAATCAAAACAAGAATAAAGATCAAAGGAAGAAGGAAGAACAAAAATACATAATTTTAGATGATTATGCTGTCTTTATATTCATGAGAGTGAAATAATTCTTGTATTATTATGATAATAATTCATCAATAAATTTGTAACAGAAAATCGAATTTATATGTTATCGTTTTCAATGTATGTTTACTACATTGACCTTGTACTATACCATGGGGGCTCCACCCTCGACCCATAAATATGAAATCCCATAAGCTAAGGGACATATACTCTTGCTTTGCTCCTCACATTGTTCGTTATGTGTCTTCCTAGTACGAATGAACTCTGGAACGAACCAACGAGCCCTGGGAGAATGGATTTAAGACGGTTAGTAATGATTTTAGTTATCACTTTATAAGAGACATTGCACAGACTTATAGGTCTGAACTGCTTGATAGTTTCTGGCATTTGAACTTTGGGGATAAACACAAGGAATGTGTCATTCAAATTATCTGGAATTATACCCGTCTCAATGACTGTGTTTACTAACTCATAGACATTATCGCCCACCACGTTCCACATCCGTTGATAGAAGACCTATGATAATACCCTTGTTTAAAACTGTCAGGGCCGGCCCTGGGCAAGTCTGCCCAGGGCCTTTGCACAGGGCCCCCAAATTTTGGGGGGCCCATATCTTAAAAAAATATTATATGATATATATACACTATATAAACATTAAGCAATTAAGCGGCAATGCTGCACTATTAAGCTCTTCGGCGAATTGCAATCCTAATTCCCTATTATTTTTATTATTATTATTATTATTATTATTATTATTATTAATATATATATATATATATATATATATATATATAGTACGTAGGTCACTAGGTCCATGGCAAATTATGTTGTGGAACTATGTCCACCTTGCAATGTGAACACGGTTTCAAAACTGTTCATAATTATGAATATATAGTTTAAAAATTATGAACATATAATTTTATAATTATGAACATAGAGTTGTGAACATAATTATGAACATATATTTATGTAATTATGAATATAGAGATTCAATAATTGTTAATATGAAGTTCAAAAATTATGAATATATATCTTTATAATTATGAACATATAGTTCAGTAATTATGAACATAGAGTTCTGTGATTGTGAATATAGAGTTCAATAATTATGAATATGAAGTTCAAAAATTATGAATATATAAATTTATAATTATGAACATATAGTTTAGTAATTATGAACATAGAACCGTGTCCACCTTATAAGGTGGACAATTCCACAGCATAACGATTGTAGGTCCGTAGCGGCGTAGCTTTGACGGCTTGAGTTCACTTCCGATTTACCGAATACCGACATGACGCAAATCGCCAAATTTCACAAACAGCAGCGACAGACAGACGCCAATTTCAACATGCAGCAGTAGCATGCAAATGCGCAAATAGCATACGACAGACGCAGCTCGGCAGAATTCTTCAATTCATTCTTGATTATACAAAGTCACAAATTTAAAAGTTCTTCAATTCTCTTAACAGGTAATTAAAATTACTATATATTTCACAATTCTTTTTTTTTTTTTTACGTAACTTAATAATCCTGATTTCAGAATAATATATTAAGATTTTGTTTTTTGATTAATTATTTATTCATAGAGTTTTTAAATAAATTCTTACTTTTTTTCTTAGGATTTTATAATTATATCTTCTAGAAAATATTCATCTGGGTTTGAGAAGCGTAAAAAGAAAAGAAGAATTGTTAGATGCTAATCTTGAAGATCAAGATGATTATGAGATTGGAAAAAATTTAAATGATAATGTGCACAACGATGATAGGAAAATGAAATTTTGGAAGAAGTTGATATCAAAAGTTTGGTGGTTGATTTTGCGTCTAAATGTGCATGACGCATATCAATTTTTAAAATTAAATTTAGATGTATTTTTTATACAATATTTATATTTTAAATTTTTTATACAACTTTTTGAACACCTATTATTTATATATACAAATTAATTACTTGAAAAAAAAAAAGAGCCCAATTTAAGACATTGAACGGGACCCCATATTTTATTGGAACGATCCTGAAAATTGTGTAAATATTTATAAACATGAGATTTGTCTCAACAATATTTATAAATATAAGATTTGTCTCTATAATATATACAATATTTTCTCTACAAACATTTTTTATTTCGTAATTAGTATCTAAAAAGTATCATTTTAGTATGAGAATCATACTTTGTCTACTCAACCACCTCTTTTGGGTCTAGACATATTATACTAATTGGGTTTATGTAATCATATGTCCCAAATTATATCGTGCAATCGATCATGCACCGCGCATCAAAACGACGCCGTTTTGTTTAGGGGTGTCAATACGGGCCGGCCCGCCCCACTGCTGGCTTTTTATTTGGCGGGTTTTGGCGGGTCGGCCCGCGGGCTTAGAACTATACAACCCAAGCCCGCCCCATGCGGGCTTGCGGGTCTCGCGGGCCATCACTTAAATTTAAAAAAAAAAAAACATTAAATAGTATATAAACATGTTAAAACCGCTTGAAATATGGCACCGAAAACTTCCATAAACCTCGCCCAAATCTCCCGGATCGATACCGCGCGTTCAGCAGAACTGTAGAAGGGTGATCAAAGCTAGGGTTCAACAGCACACTCGATTTCTCTCTCGGCTTCAGATTTTCCCTCTACAATTCCCGTCTGTGTATAATACATATATAAATATGTATGTTTGCTAGACTTGGAGGCGATTTAGTAATTCATAAATATGTATGAATTGATGATTTAGTTTTAGTAATTATTTGATAGAGTTGGAGGCGGATGGAGACGGGAGAATCGAAGAACTACGTACTCTAGAAATTATTGAATTAAGAATTGGCGAAGGATTATTGAATTATTGGATTTCTCCCCTTCTGCGTACTCTTAGATAGTTAGATCTACACATTACCTAAGAATTAAGATATTATATATATATATATATATATATATATATATATATATATATATATATATATATATATATTTAAAAAAAAGATATTATATATATAATTTATTTATTTATTTTTTAAATATGACCTGGCCCGCAGGCTAGCCCGCAACCCGCGCGGGCTCTGGCCCTCCGCGGACCATGCCCATTAGGCCCGCATTTTCGCGAGCCTAATTTCTTGCGGCCCTAACCCGCCCCATTGCAGGGCGGGTTCGGGCTAATCCGCGGGCTTCGGCCCACTTTGACACCCCTAGTTTTGTTTAATGAAAAGAAACATAATCTTCGTAAAAAATAACTCTGTTCTTCAGTTTCATTTTGTATACACTGCAGTTTCAGTTCAACACAACTACAGTTTCATTTCGATATAACTACAGTTTCATTCAATATTTATACACTCAAATATGTAAAAATGTTATTTAATTTTATTTTATATACACTATAGTTTCATTAAGACACAACTACATAATCATTTCAATATAATTACGCCATTTTGACATGCGGTGCATAATCAATTGTGCACCGCTCGATTATGCACTGCGGACTGATCATATGTTGAAAGTAATTAATAAGTTAGGTGACTTAGGTCCATCGTCATGTTGTAATTAAATTATAATAACTAGTATTTGCGCCCGTGCGATGCACGGAATGGATTTGTTGTAATATATTAAGAATATTTGGATTGATATATAATTATTTAAATTAAAACATCAAATATTATATAGTGCAATTGAATGTATGGTTTGGATCATTTATGTGTTTTTATGTTATTAATTGCTCAAATTAATAGCTAATATGTAGATGTATGCATGCGGTGCTGTAACTTTGGAGATTTTATTTATCATTGTTCAGTACTTTTATAAATTAGTCAAATGTGCTCGTTCTCTAGCAACTCAGTTATAAAAATGAATTGATACCCTAATTTATTTGTATGGAAAATATATTTTTTGTCTAGATATATAGCAATTTTTCCATTTAAAAAAACATAAAATCACAAATTGTATTTACATACTATTGAAACCTCTTTGTAGACAACATTGGCAGTAACAACACAATCTTGTCTATCTTCGTCTAGAGCTAACACCTTTAGTCCAAAAGGATGGGTGACTCGGGTGAAAATATATAATGGTAGAATTTCAGTCAATTAGTGATCCTTTTATATTTTCAGTCAATTAGTAATATCAAATTCATTTTCATCCAATTATTCTTTTTTATTTTTATTTTTTTTAGTCAATTAGTCAATTAGAATATTAGATGCATTGATATTTTTACCTAATTTCTGTTCCAGTTATAATTGATAATGTAGAATATTTTTATTAAAATATTTTCGTTGTATTTTTAATTTTACTTTACTATTGTTTAAAATATGCATTTACTATTGATGATGTAGAATATTATTATTGAAATATTTTGTCCAATTTTTAATTTCTATTCCATTTTTTAATTAAAATACAATGATCTGTCAATTTATTTTTTCATTTCAATTATGGATCATTTTTTATTTGTAGTCAATTATTAATATTCATTTCCTTTTATAATTTCAGTCAATTACTAATACCAGATTCATTTTCAGATAATTATTCTTTTTTATTTTCAGTCAATTAGTTAATTAGAATATCAGATGCAGTAATATTTTTACCTATCTGAACCATTTTTAATTAATGATGTAGAATATTTTTATTGAAATATTTCCGTTCCATTTTTAGTTTACCTTTACTATTGTTTAAAATATGTCTTTACTATTGATGGTGTAGAATATTATTATTGAAATCTTTCCTTTTCATTTTTTATTTACTTTTACTTTATGATGTATGATATTATTATTGAAATATTTCCGTTTCATTTTTGATTTATGTTTCATTGCTTGAAATTGTGAAATATTTATGATATAATTGTGATTTAATTTATTCTACTCTGTAATATTATTGTGAAAAATTAAAATACAATAATCAGACAATTTTCTTTTTCATTTTAGTCAATTATGGATATTTTTTATTTTTAATCAATTATTAATATTCATTTCCTTTTACAATTAACCTAATTTCTGTTTCTTTTTTCATTTTTAATTTTCAGTCAATTATTAGTATTCATTTATTTTCTAATTTAACTAATTTTTGTTCCATTTTAATTAATGATGATGTAGAGAATTATTGTGAAATATTTGTGTTCCTTTTTTAATTTACCTTTACTATTTACTATTGTTTGAGCGGGAAATCAAGTAAATAGAATTTTATTTTTAATTATATTATAGAATTATAGATTATAGATTATAGATTTTCCAGCAATCCAAACACTCCGATCCCTTAGTATCCCATCAAAAAATGGATAAAGAAAAGTCATTTCATTAATAAAATTAAAAATAATTAAATTAAATCTAATAATGCTATATTTATTTGTAACTGTATATTAATTTCATTTTGAAATCATTGGTTCACATATTTGAATTATTTATTTTTTCTTTAATTATTATAAACAGAAATAATACTGTACTAATTAATTTATGATATTTATCAAATTATATTTTTAAAAAATATAAGATTTACACATGTTATGAGGGGTTAAAACATATTTTAAAATTATTTTTTATTAGTAAGTATTTTTATTTTTAAAATATTTTTCAGTGGCCCACACACTCCCTTAGACTCCCATAAAAAAGTAATAAAGAAAAGTCATTTCATTAAGAAAATTAAAACTAATTAAAGTACATCTAATAATGCTATATTTATTTGTAAATGTATATTAATTTTATTTTGAAATCATTGGTTCACATATTTGAATTATTTATTTTTTCTTTAATTATTATAAACAGAAATGATATTGTAGTAATTAATTTATGATATTTATCAAATTGTATTTTTAAAAATATAGTGTTTTACCGGCAATTTATATCATGCACCAGGGCGCGTATTGCATTATGCGCCCTGATGCAATACATAACTGTATAAAAAGATACACATAATTGTATAAATAAATACACATAATTGTATAAACAAACACACATAACTGTATAAAAAAAATACACATAATTGTATAAATAAATACACATAATGATATAAACAAATACACATAATCACGTCAACCCCCTTCCGCGCCTCCCAAAACGACGTCGTTTTGAGAGACGCGGGACGCACAGTGCTGAGCACGCCGTGGTGCAGGGTATAACGATTGTGTTTTACCCGTGCGTTGCACGAATTTATTTTTTTTTTTATGAATTTAAAATTAAAAATAGAAAACAATGAAAATATATTATAATGTACAATATAATAATATAGTTGGACTTTTATATATTAGGTCAAGTATCTATTTTCATAATATACAAAATTTAAATTTAAATTTTGTATGGTTAATGTTTTTTGGTGTGAGAATTTTTTTTGTATGGTTAATATAATCTCTAATCATGTTTTATATTTAGATAAATTTATTAAAAAAATCACATAATTAAGTTTATTTATTCCTAATTGTATTTCATATATATTATAATTTTAAAAATATGAATACTAACTAAGAGAATTATATTTAGAAATCAATAAAAAAATGTAAATTCTAAATTTTGTATGAATAAATTTAAACTCTAATCGGACACATTTCCTTATATAATTGTATAATACATTGTATATACACATAATATTTATTAATATGTATATAGAAAAATTCTATAATATAATTTCATTAATTATAATTTATATTGATAGATTTATAATTAAAAAAATTACATTTAGAAATTTAAAAAGTAGCATTTAAATATTGTATGATTATTATAGTGTATAATTGTATGATTATTATAGTGTATAATTGTATGTATATTTTTTTAAAAAAATTATAAATATTCATGTTTTGTTAATTTTATACTTTCATTTCTTTAATTATATTTCATATTTTATTAATTATAATTTAATGAAATTGTCACAAATATTTCAAGGGAAGAAATGTTATATTTCTCAGTTTCAATAATTATATTAATTATAATTAATAAATATTATTACCATAATAATTTCATTAATTATATTAATTCTAATATTTGTTCTCTTCCAATATTTAAACACATTACCATAATTATCATAATAATTACACGAAAGAAGGAAAGAAAATTATTAGAATAATTACCATTAATAAAAATTAGAAAATTATATTAAAAATTAATTATACATTAAGGTAAGTATAATTTATTTTATGCCAATAATATTATACATTAAGTATATATATAATTATAGAAAAGGAGATATAATTTTAAAAAGTAAATTATTAATTAGATTACCTAATATAATTGTCCTACTAATTGATTCCATACTACTATGTATAATTCATATATTTGAATTTTTTAAAGCTAAATACTTATTAATTACCTTAATAATTAAGATAATTTTTAGTCAATCAATATTCAATAGTACTAAGTGTATTACTTCGAATTTTTATAAATAAGATATAATATTATTAAATCAAAATAATTAAAATAATGTGTCCATATTACAAAAGATTTTATAATAGTAATTTTTATTGCATAATTGAATTTGTCAATTATTAAACATTGTTTATGGTAATTATTGTATGACATTTAATACTAAGATTATTAGGTATAATTTTTATAATTAAGGTATAATATTATTAAATCAAAATGATTAAAAATAACGTGTCAACAATATAAAATAAATTATACTTGTCTTAATAATTATTTATTAATATAAATTTACAATTATAAATTTGTATACGAAAAAACATAGAAACTGAAACTTTGGGTCACCAATGGATTGTATTTATAGGTAGAGAATGTGAGAATTATAAATTAATAATATAAAGTTTCATTTTCCATTTCCGTTTCTATTCAGTCAATTAGAATTTTTTTTATAATTTTCAACCCATTAATAATATACATTTCCTTCTTCAATTTGCATAATTTCAATTTCGTTTTCCAAATTCGTGTTTCATATGTTATTCCCATACATAATATTCACGTTACTATAAATTGATTAGCAATTAATACATTTACAATATACCATAATTATGCAATATTACCAATTGATACATTTTAATTAATTTACATTAAACATATGTTTACCACGGAAGAAAATGGGATATAATTTAAAAAGTAAATTATTAATTAGATTACCTAATATAATTGTCCTACTAATTGATTCAATGGTTGTATAATTCATATATTTGTAGACTTTTTAAAGCTAAATACCTATTAATTGCCACAATAATAATTAAGATTATTTTTAGTCAATCAATATTCAATAGTAGTAAAAGTATTACTTTGATTTTTTATAAATAAGATATAATATTATTAAACCGAAATAATTAAAAATAATGTATCCATAGTACAAAAGATTTTATAATGCTAATTTTTATTGCCTAATAGAATTTGTCAATTATTAAACATTATTTATGGTAATTATGCTAAATTTACAACATAAAATAATATCTCAAAATCAACAAAATACTTAAAACTGAAATTACTATACAATAATATTTTCCTCAAAATAACAAATAATAAAACTTTATTCCTTCTCAACTTGTTCATCCCGAATTCCTATCCATGTTCACCTGTATAAATAATTTTACACAAAAACATAATGTAGACAAAAATTAGCATAAGCTAAGTAAGTTTCACTTCACCCCGTAAAATAATGGTTTGAATTTTTTATATTTTCAAAACTCATATAATTTCATACTTTTCCAAAATACATGTAGAGTTATACATTTTCTTGTATGGAGAATAAATAGTTATTTATGGAGAAGTAACCAATATTTATACACTCAAATATGTAAAAATATTTATTTAATTTTATTTCAATATTTCAACACAACTACAGTTTCATTTCGATATAACTACAGTTTCATTCAATATTTATACACTCAAATATGTAAAAATGTTATTTAATTTTATTTTATATACACTATAGTTTCATTAAGACACAACTACATAATCATTTCAATATAATTACGCCATTTTGACATGCGGTGCATAATCAATTGTGCACCGCTCGATTATGCACTGCGGACTGATCATATGTTGAAAGTAATTAATAAGTTAGGTGACTTAGGTCCATCGTCATGTTGTAATTAAATTATAATAATTGTATTTGAATTGAACTTGTGATTTTCAGATAGAGTTAACTTCATCAGAAATCTTTTGTCAACTATATTTTTTAATATAATATCAATTCTACCCTATAAATTTTATGACTTTAAAAAAAAAGTTATATACTACGGAGTATTAATTAAAAAAATATATATACACACACAGACACATATATATATTGAGTACTAATATTGAACATTCATTATATTTTTGCATACACAAACATTGCAACATATCATAAAATTTTAATAATAATAATTATTATTATTATAATTATAATAATGGAATATAGAAACAGTCTTGCTCAAGGTATAACAAGTATGAACATTTAAAGATATTGCATGTGATTTGAGGGAAATGAAGAACAATAAGAACAAAAAATAAGACAAGCCAACAAAAAACTGCAGAACAGAGATGGGGGTAATTGGCTTGCCTCTGTAAAAACAAAATGGAAAAGGTAAGAAAAAAACTACTGTTCTCCTAGTATTAATCGCCATCGTGCCTTTTAAGTATTCTCGTCGGAGAATCTGGCGCCACCGGGGAGGGAGGCGGGGACGAGTTGGTTGAAGGCGGCGATGGCGACGAGGAGAACGCCTTCGGGGACGATGGAGATGAGGTGGAAGGCGGCGAGGAGGTTGTTGGAGATGGCGAGAGCGAGAGACATGAAGACAAATCCATTGATGTCGTTGGTGATGGCGAGAGTGAGAGAGATGGCGGTGATGATGACGATGATGATGTGTCATCGGATATTTCTGGCGGGGATTCCGGCTTGTTTGTCCCGCCGTCTTCTTCGCCATGAAACCGGTCGTCGCCAAACATGTAGCTCTTTAAGCGTTTAACGTCCGACAATTTCACCGGCTTTAAGAGAAAATCTTCAGCCCCTTCTTCCAAACATCTGTTGTAGCATTAAGACCAAACAAACAAGGTTTTATGAGGAACATTTCCTTAAATAGCAAAAGGTCAATTTCAGTTAATAACCGTAACCAACTGTTAACTTCACAAATCATAACTAATAACCTGCTGTTGTACAACCTAAGTTTAAGTGCTCACCGAACTCTAACCATCAAGATAGCCGTAACCGACCAATAAAACACCAATAAATCGAAAAACTTTCAACTTCATAATCGATAACCGACCAATAATCAAAAACTTCAGTCGGTTGGATTATCAATCCTTAGTTACGCCTTTTTTGCCCACCCCTACTAGTAAAGGCAAAAAGTAACCGTAACAATAACATTTTAGGTAAAGGGCCTAGATGGTAGACAAGTTCGACATTATTGAGCATTATATACATACATACATACATATATATATATATATATATATATATATAGTTAAGCAGTTGAGACCGAACACGTGGACATCCTTCTTAAAGAAGTCATATGAAACACGAGCTTTGTCAAAACTCGGGATGTTTTACGGGGGCTAAAGTTGAAGTGTTATTAGACAGAATGATGATTCTTTCGTTGATAAGAGACAGTGGGATGCTTGGGATATGATTTTATATTGCATGATCTCCATTATTATAGTATCTTATGTTCATTAAAGTAATGTGCAAGTGGATGCTGGTTCATTGGTTATAGTCCATTCTAGGAAGATTAGTTGAAACGTATCCCGCTTTCAATTCATAAATCTCCAAGTCAAAGCTATTTCGTTTTATATTCATTTTTTTAATCGATCTAACAACAAAGCAAATCTTCAAAGCACATGAAGAATGATACGAACAGAGATGCATGTCCCTTTCCTAATTCATTTCGAGATTTAGTTAGCATCACTATGCCCCGTCAGAGTTTAAGTCCAAACCCAAACTCGAAGCAAAATTTTTAGTTAACTTGCTTTTATTCCCGAGCTTAAACTCGGGGAGAGGTTTTAACCCGAGATTGTTGAATTCAAAAACATAAACACTTCGGGAATGGTTTTTAACACGAGATTATTGAACTCTTAACACATAAACGCCCCGGGGATGGTTTTACCATGAGCTTCTTGAACTCTTAACCCGTAAACACCCCGGGAATGGTTTTAACCGATTCTTGAACTCTAACACAAACATCCCGAGAATGGTTTTAACGCAATCAAGATTCTTAAATTCTTAACACATAAACACCCCGGGATGGTCGAGATATTGAACTCTACTAACGCATAAACACCCCGGGAATAGTTTTAACACGAGATTCTCAAACTACCTCGATCCTTATTTTCAAATGAAGTACTATGATTTATGCAGATACAAATTCAAGAAAGTCAGCAAATCATTGGCACACAAACAGATTAGATCCAATTCAGGAAAAACACCCACAAATAGAAGAAATTAGCAAAAACAAATACCTGTCTATTCGGGTCAAAACATTCTCGGACGACATGATCACCACTGGTATTTCCTTAAAAGATGAACCCTGTTCACAAAATCAAATTTTCAGGAAAAAAAAAAAACAAAAACAAAACAAAACATGAAAACATCTGCAATTAACTTCATTTTCTGATCATTGATTCTCTGTTTGTTTTTTTAAATTAATTTTAAAATTTTCTTACAAGCCAAAAGTAAAATAAATCGAAATATAGAGTAGAAAAAAGACCTTAATCTTTTTGAGCAATTCATAGCCAGTCATCCCGGGCATACAATAATCCGTGATTATCAGATCCACCTTCAAACCCTAGAATTTCAACATTGAATTAAACCTTAAAATCCAAACACTAAAACAATTCAGAAAAACAACCTTAAAAAAAAAAAAAAAAAAATCTTACATCGAATTGGACAGAGGTTTTCTCCTCGTCCAGTCCCAGAATTTGCAGAGCTCTCCTCCCACTATCCACTGTCGTCACTGTAAAACGAAACCCTCTGTTTCAGATTACACTCAAAATTGAACAGAAAAACAAAAACAAAAATCTCAGTTTAACATTAAGCATTCCAAACCTTTGCAAGACGTAATTTTCAGCAACTTTTCGATGACTTTCCGGTCGACGATGCTGTCGTCGACGGCGAGAACATGAACATCGTGAGATTCCGACGACAGCACCACCTCGTCGGAATCCTCCATCTCCTCCGCCGTCCGCCGCCGGGAAAACACCCCGTTCCTCGCCATCTCCTCCGCCCAAAAACAAAAAAAAAAACAAAAAAAAAAACAAAAATCCCAAAAAGCAGAAAGAGAAATCTCTGCAGGTTTAGCTGGCCACAAGCTCATAAAAATAGCAGAGAGAACAACAAAATCACAACGAAAATCCCCTAAACGATACACGTCGCCATCTTTTTCACTTTCTCTCTCCGTATATATGGTTGTCGCTCTGTCTCTCTCTCTGTATATATATATCTGTGCATTATCTGAACATCACAATATTATAATTATATATATAGTTGTAAATTTGTAATACAATACGGAGTATTTTACAAGCATACAAATACTTGGTTGAAAATCTTCGTGATTTGCAGTGACAGTGAGTCGTGATATTACAGATTTTGTTTCGATTATGATCGAATTCCATGAACATTACAGCATGGAAAAACATTTAATTTTGATTTAACGTTGTCTGTTTAGTATACTATTCAAAGATTTGTCTTTTGCTGGAACACCAATGCCAGGGTAGCAAGAATATTTTGAGTTATACAATCATATTATCAAATTATGTATCAAAAATTATAAATTTTGATGGATATTTTGATAAGTGGAGTTAATGGAGTATGATTTTTAGACTTATTGTCTTTTTAGTCACGGTTTACTTGTCAATTCTCTATAACTATGTTTACAGAAAAAGGTGAACTCTCATTCCGAGTTTAATGTATGCAACAAATGTAGCTTTTCAAATCAATATTTTTATAGTTCAGTCTACAAAAAGTTAAAACTCTCCGGCTCTAAGGGTGCCCACACCCCTGACCTATATAATGGTTGAGTGACAAATAACAGTGCCTCAAGAGCATGCACACTCTGGCCCGACGGTATGATGGATAGGTAAATTACAATGCTTGATAGTCTTTTAAGTAGGAGAATCGATGCTCCACACTGGGTGTAACTTTAACATTGCAACTGTTAGGATTCGATATTGTATTTTTGTTCAAAATTTATGACTTTAAAGACCAGCTGACTGCTCATGCAGATCGGTAACTCTATATCTAACTCGAGCATGAGCTAGTGAGCTACCATAAATTAACTCGTTAAGTATAATTTATATTATTTGATGTGATGTCTTATAATTAGTGATTAAATTTTTTATTTGATAAACAAAAATTTTTTTCTGAAAAATATGGTGTAGAGATTACATAAAAGGGCAGAGTTGAAAGCAAGATCTGGAGAAATCTACTTTTTTAAAAAATGAATAGCAATACGGCTGAGATTCTGAAATCCACTTTGGAGGCGATCGGATTTGATTTTCGCATATCCGCGCGAGTGGTTGGGTGCGAGCGACGGCGATTTATCGGGAGATGGTCTCGCGCGAGTCGTTTGGGGAATCGTGTAAATGACCGACACGACGACCGAATCGTGGGGATGGGAAAGTGGTGGGGAAACTGGAATTTGCCGGTAACAGTTGGTGCAAGGTGGCATACGTTGCAGCGGAGTGGTTGGTTGGCTGGCTGTGTTGCCGGTAGCCGTGAAGACCGTGCCACCTCCATAAAATCTTTATGTGGGTCCCACCTAGCCTAATTTTTTAAAAAAAAATTATTCTTACCCACAAAAGCGAAAATCTTTTACCCCAATGGCCCCATACTTTGACATGATAAAGATTAAAGATTGTAAAAAGATAAATTACAATTTACTTAATGACTTTTTACATAGAATATTAATGCTTAGTTCCCACAAAGAACTCACAACAAATTTTACAAGTATATATTATGTTAAATATTTATAGGTTAAATTTTCTTGCGAGTAAGAAATAAATTTTGTATGATGTGTAGTGGAGAAGTTGGTCTCTATATTGCATGTAGTTATGAATATCATGCCCACCTTCATAAAATCTTTCTATGGGTTTCATGTAAGCTTAATTTATTCTTACAATTAGGAATGCTAACGCGGCGTAGGGTGGAGGCGGGGGCGGGGAGTATACTCCCCGTCCTGTCTCTGTCCCCATTTTCGACAGGTAATTAAAAGTAGTTCACATTCTTATCCCTACGGAGAATTAGGCGGGGATAGGGATTCCTCATCCACGTAAATTCTTAGTCAAAATTTTAAATAATTTTTAATTTTAAAAACTAAACCCAAGTATGTATATATATATATATATATATATATATATATATATATATATATATATATATATATATATATATATATGGGAGGGGTATCCCCGTCCCTAAACGGGGAATTGCATACATTCTACGTCCTCGTCCCGTTTTTAATTTTTTTTTTCTATCCCTATCTCCATCGGGGACGAGGCATATTGTCGTCCCTAGTTACAACTTATCGTTAAATGGAATGTAAACTGTAAAGTCGAACGATTAATTTGTATATGAATACACTTCATCTTAAAAAGTTTCACGTTAGTCTTTCTCGTGAGTAAAAGTCAAACTCTATGAAATGACGTGGATTGAATCAAGTAATTTCAAAGTTTTAAAATACACAATGTCATACACAAAATAAATAAATAGTATTTTTGCTATTTTACAAGTGAATTAATAAATCAAAAGGTTAAAAATTATACAATTTTTTTTTTGTGTACTCAGTGTTTCCACCGTCGGACACACTGACTAATCTCCTCATTGAATTGTAGGCACCTTTTTTCGGTAGGACAACTGGCCGAAGGTTTAAGGTTGCTCCATACCAAAAGCCAAAGATCAAACTCTTGATCTTTGGTTAATGATAGAATGAGTCCCTTCCCTTCAACCACACCCTAGGTTAGATTATGCAATTATTGATTATTATATGTAGTAATTTTAGTGTATTTTATTTGTAATATAAAATATTAATTTGTACCATATAATTTATTAATAATAAAATGAGCATTTATTATTATATATTTAATGCAACAACTTTTGAGTAATCAATTATTTTGATGTGAAATTAATAAATTGACTTTGTCTATAACTTCTAAAGTTAATAGAGAAAGTTAATAGTTAATAAGGAGTACTTTTTACCAATGGGAGTGTTATGCATCTATCAAATCCAACCGAACAATCTAACTTTTTTAGTAAAAGAAAAATAATGAGTGTAATTTTATGAAATAATATTATTGTCATATGCTTTAATTTTTTTTTTTTTTTATTTTTGGTAAGAAACAAAGAGATTCATTATTTAGCAATATTCGAGTTCAAAACATTCACAATAAAAGAGAGATGATTATGAAACCACTCCGCATGATAAGACAAAGTGACCAACTCTCTAATTAAGATACAGACAACTCAGTTCACAAATCGTTTACTGTAATAAAATATTAGGTGATTAAAAGGCCAAATATTTTCTTTTATATCATCCACAATTATGCAAGGCGAAGGGTTCTCCGAGGTGGAGATGATGCCTTGATAGAAACTAATAGTGTCCATTTCCACCATAATATAATAATATTTAAGCTCTTTAGTCCATCATTAAACCTTTTGTATTCCAAGAGCTTCGTATTCTTTAACCATGAAAACTCTTTTCTATTGCATGGGCCTAACATCAATTAATGCCCCAAATGACCCATTAACAATATAATTTAACACACAACCTAGTCCCATATATAGTTTTGTTGGCTTGATTGAGAGCAACATCAACATTCATCTTTATCTAGCTAACAAGTTGGTCGTTCCATCTACTTTGTCTAAAGCTTATCATGTATATACCTGTTTAAACTTTAATTTGACTTCCTTCATCACCTATCGCCAGTTAAAAATAAAAATAAAAATATACTTTACCCTTTCAACAATGCAACGAGAAAAAATATAAAACTATGATTCATTATTTTTTATTAGTAAACTCATGACACATGCATATTCATAAGGTAAAAACAAAATAAAAAGTATATGTAGTATTATTCTTTTAAAACATATTTAATTCAAGCCTTAATTATATCTAATTACATGATATAAAATATTAATTGCACTCTTAGGGGGCGTTTGGTTCGAGTCATCTTAGATTACCTAGGTAATCTCAGTCCGGTAATAATGTTATATTACCTTGTTTGGTTCAAGTTATGAGATTACCTGGTAATGTTATATTACCTGAAAGCTAATGTGCCGGTAATGTTTCAAGGTAATGTGATTACCTCAATTTTCTTAGGTAATCTTAGATTATCTTGAATTATTTCAACTTTGCCCTTGTTAACTCATTCTTATATATAATAATAATAATAAAATAAATATATGTTTATATAATCAAATATACATGTGTGTATATTTATATATTTAAGTATTGATATACATTCATATAAATAAATAAATACACACATATAAATAAATATAAATATATATATATATATATATATATATAAAAGAGTAAATTGATCCATATAACTTAAAATATAACTCTTAACTAAACAAGGTAATATTATATTACAGAATCCAAACCAAACACATTAGGTAATCTTACGTTCTCAAAATCTCACATTACATTCCTGGAGGTAATCATATTACTTGGGATAATCCAAAATTTTGTGAACCAAACGCCCCCTTAATGACATATACTTTCATTATGTAGTTTGAATACAAAAATAAAAAATAAAAATGACATATACTTTCATTATGTAGTTTGAATACCAAAAAAAAAAAAAAAAAAAAAAAAAGTGAGAAATAAAATATATAAGTAAGTTGCACTAACAAATGTGTAGATCATATACAACGAGCTTGAATTGAACTTGTGACTTGCACGTACAATAATCATACACTAATTATATTCCTACTCATTCGTCCACTCATTTTATGAGACAAATTTACTTTTTTTTTGGTTTCATATATATATATATATATCATTGAAATTTAAAAAGAAAATAGAAAATTTATTTGTTAAAAATTAATTCAATTAATGCGAAAAATAAACAACATACACTGGTCGATCAAATTTTCTTAAATTAACAAAAATATTATGTGGAACAGACAAATTTTCATTTAAAATTTATCATTGATTTTTTGTTTTTTCTCTCTCTCAATTTGCAACAAAATTTATTATGTCGACAAGTTTAATATACGTATAAATTTATGTATGTAATTAATAATATAGACAGAAAAACAGGACAGATAGTGAAAGGGAGATTTAAGTGGGCCAGAGGAAATCTTTGGGTGGGGTCCACACACGAAAGCCATCTAATTCGGGTTGGACTGCCGGGATTTTAAAATTCCTGCGATATTTTGGGCGAAAAATTGAATTGATCTTCCCAAGGTTGATTTCATCTCATGAACCGCGCGTTATGGGAAAAGTTAATGTCACCTATAGTATTACAGAATATCAGGACAAACGACACCTGGCGCTAACGCCGTTTGCTCGAGGGCTTAGACTGATCCGTCCAAAGTTCCAATCCGCTAATTCCCCTTTAAGAAGGTTACTTATAGAGACGACAATTTCACCGAGCTTAACGGAGTTGATGGTGGAATGTTGTCAGATTTAGTCATTTAGACTAATTTTGACAAATCTAGTTGAAAAGCTATGCTAGGATCTGAAAGTTGAAAATCTATAAGCTATAAGCTGAAAACTGAAGAGCGGTTAAGTTAGCTGTTATGATTGAAAATATTTGGTAAATTAACTTTTTGATAAATTTATAAATGTAAAAAGACTAAAAATGACATCTTCAAAAATTTAAAGTAGTTTGTTTACATATTAAAATTTAACATTTTGTCTTAAAAAAAATTAACATTTTGAAATAAAACTATTAGCATAATCATGATCTAACATCACATAATGATGTAGCAATATTGTTGCGAATCTCCTTCATCTCAATTGAGGCCTGACTTAAATTTTCGTTGATAGAGATGAAGGGAGCGGAGTGCGAATGAAGATGGAGGGATTGTCGTGCAGTGAAAGTTGTTGAGAAGAGAAAAAGATTTTAATTGAGAAGGGTAGAGTAGTATGTCATTTATTTAAAATAATAAGGATAAATATGAAAAAAAAATAAGAAACTAGTAGCTTATTTTGGAACGCTACCTTTACAAATTTTAAAGTTGTGCACCAAAAATGATAGAACTTCAAAAGGACCAAACGTTAAATTAATTCTAACCAAAATTTTAAACTATTTTAGACATTACTGTTTTATTTTTATGTCATCTGTATATATCTCTTTATTTGTGGTATCTTGAGACTTTGTTACTTGTTAGTGTACATATACATAAACATTATAATATTTTATTGAGGCTTGATTAGATTTAGGGGACGTTTGGTTCAGGTTATATTATATAACCAAGGAAATGTGACATTCCCGAGCTTACATTCCTATGTTTGGTTCATTTTCTCTGAGGGAATATAACATTCCCAGGGAATGTAACATTCCCTCCACATAGGATTTTGAAGGGAATGTGATTCCCTTCATTTTGTTAGGTAATGTAGGATAACCTTGCATATTTATGAATTTTGTCATTTTAATTCTAATTATTTAAATATATATATTTTATGTTAGCTTATATATATATATATATATATATATATATATATATATATATATATATATAAGATAACCCTAAACCAAACATAATTATATTACATACCTCAATTTTAACCAAACATAGGAATCTAACATTCCCAGCAATCTAACATTCCTAAGGTAATCTAACATTTCGTGAACCAAACGGCCCCTTAGTGTTTTTTTTCTTTTTGTATTATTATTTGTTTAGACATTACAAGAAAACAACAAAATACCAACAGATTTAACAACAAATTAATTACCTACACATTTCTAAGTATTTTATCTACATATTTTTTGTTGATAAATGTGATTTTTCGTATAATGAGACTTTTTAAAATTAATATTTTATTAAATTTAAGACATGACAAATATAAGGTTGTTCGTGCCAATCTTAATGACGTTTTATAATGTATTAGTACGGACATAGTACAACAAATTATTCCGTGGATCTAGCCATCCTGGTCCAAAGATAAATCATGGTCATTTCACCATGATTGATTAAATTTTGAAACTTGAAGGACCATGGATAGTTAACTTGGACCATGAATAGTTAAATTTAAAAGTCGAAGGATCATAGATGATCAATTTAAAAGCTTAGGACTAAATGTGACGAAATCATTATACTCGAAAAATTTCAGATGGTATCATCATCATTAATCTTGGTCAATAGGATAAAGTGTAAAGTTGGGATCTTTACTCAAAGTTTTGGGCCAGAGATAGTTGATATGTGTCATCATCATTAATCTTGGTCAATAGGCTAAAGTGTAAAATTGGGATCCTTACTCAAAGTTTTGGGCCAGAGATATTAGGATTAAATATTTGATTAACAATGATCAAAGATATATAATGGCGATGGCAATAATCTTGGTCAACAGGGTAAAGTGTAAAATTTCGATTCCAATCAAGTATTTATTCAACCATTCATTATTGCGTGAAACGTGGTCCACAGAGATGTGTGAATCATGGCCTAAAAATACATAAAATATATTATTTGAACTCATAAAATATATTATTCTAACACATAAAGTAGATTTCTAGTATGCAGGATGTGTGGTTAGTGAATGCCGGGCTTTACAGTGACACTTTGAAGCAATGTCTTTTCAGTTTATCCCTAGATCATCGAATAAGTTTGCTCATGCCTTAGCTAGAGTTGCCCGTTCATAGGCTAGTCCATCTTGTTGGTTGTTTTATATTCTTTCATATATTGAACATTTATTTTAATGAAGCTTCTGAAGTTTTTCCTCATAAAAAAAAAAAAAACACATAAAATACATTATTCTAACTTATAAAATATATTATATTATCCCAAAAGTTTTATTATTCTAACACATAAAGAACATTATTATAACTCATAAAATACATTATCTTACCCCAGAAATTTCATTATTCTAAACACATATAAAGTAGCCAAAAACTTTGTGGTCAAGCAGCATAACTGTTGCTCTTTCAAATGGGAGGTCACAGGTTCGAACTTTAATATGTTGAGAAAGTATGTTTGAACAGATACTACATTGTAACATAGTCAATAGTACTCAAAACATACATATAAAGTATATTATTCTAACACACGCGAGGGACAAAGAATTTTATTTAACATCAAAACGACGTCGTTTTGGACCGTGGTCCCACCCAATCGTGTGGACCGTATTTGTCTTATTCAGCCTATTTATACACATAGATGACTGTCAAACTAAAACATGTAAGTTTTTTTGTTTTTTTTGTTTTTTTTTTTGTTTTATTTAAAAAATAGGGGTGGAAATTTTGATTCAAGTACTCGAATCAAACAAGTTGATTTTGATTTGGAATTGAAAATCGATTGGTTAAAAATCAAACTGCACTGAAAATCAACTGGTTGTTATTATTATTATTATTATTATCATCATCATCATATATTTTATGTATACCCAAATGCTTTTATGTTTTTAACCAAATATATATACTAAATTCCCAACTCCTTAAATTCTAATTTTCATATTTGTTCTTTGTTTTTAATTTTCTTTGAATCGCTAAGTCTATGACATTGCTTTCAGAGGCTAGATGTAGGTGAAAAGGTCGTTTCAGTTTGGATTTTATTTTAAGTGAGACATTTGAAATATGTATTATTGAATTGTTGTTTAGATTTTGAAGGTTAAATTATTTGTGAAAATATTTTTTTTTTTTTAATGTGAGAAATGTTTAGAGTACTCAAACCAAACCAAAACGGAGCAAATGCTTTCATACTTCCATTTTTTCAAAACAAAGAAAAAACCGGAAAAAAACAAATCAAAATGCCCACCCTTGCTCTTTTTTTCTTTTGTCTTCTTTCTCTTTGGATTCGGTCCCATCTTTGATTGGGTGGAAAGGGTTGTTATATCATGGATCAGGGTCAATTTTGTAAGGTGGATCCGAGTTTAAAATACACAATTTACATAATAAATGTTTACAATTTACCTATATAATTTATATACTTAATGCTTATAATTTAACTTTTACAAAAGGGAAAATGGTCAAATATGTCCTCGAACTTTAGCTTAAAAGTCAATTAGGCCCCTAAACTTTTTAAAGGTGCAATTACACCCATCAACAATTCATTTAAGTGCAATGAAGCCCAAAAACAAATTAATGACCTACTATCACAGGTCATTAGGGTTCAGACCACCTTCCGGCGAATTTTCCAGCAAAAAAAAAAAACAGTGACCGGCGAAATTTTCGACAAATCTGGGTCGGTTGCTGGTCACCTTTTTTATGTCGGAAAATTCGCCGGAAGGTGGCCTAAACCCTAATGACCTGTGATAGCAGGTCATTAATTTTTTTTTTTGGGCTTCATTGCACCTAAATGAATTGTTAATGGGTGTAATTGAACCTTTAAAAAGTTTAGGGCCTAATTGACTTTTAAACTAAAGTTCGAGGGCCTATTTGACCCTTTTCCCTTTACAAAATTATGAACATGTGTGTTTTAGACCTGGATTCACATTACAAGGTGGACCGGGGTCCACCGAATAATATGTCGGGTGGAAGCAATAGTTAATGCTGTGGAATCGTGTTCACCATGAACATGGTGAACATGAAATAGATTCATAATTTCTATACTGTAGATTCATAATTTCTGTACTGTAGATTCATAATATCTGTACTGCAAAGACGAAATAATGCGATTGCGAAGAGAGAAACATCGTTAACAACAAATGAAAAACAAAATTATGAATACGTTTCCACAACATAATTTGCGGGGTGGAAGCATTTTGGCTCTTGGAGTATGGACCACTTCCAATAACCCCAAAAGTAAGTAATAACGGGAAGATAAATTTTACGTAAAAGTCTATATCAATTATTATCAACTGTAAATTATTTAAACAATCTAATTATATATATAGTTTTCAAGTTCATGTATTTTATTGATTTTTTTTTTTCATAGTATAAGGTTCAATTTTAAAATTAATACTCCTAATTATTTACAGTATTAAGTTAATCAATATATTAAGGTACGGCAAAATTTGGTATAACAAATTTGTTATAAAATTGCGTTTTATTGCTTTTCCCGAACGTCACGCACACACGCATTTGTAAAACTCCTTTTTTTTCGTACTGGGTTGACCTAACCCTTTCATTTCCCCCAATTTCAAACCCGACCCGTTACGAGCAATACAGAAGCATCATTCATCAGCAGAAGTAGATCAATTAGACTCCATGAATTGCATCATCGACGACCCAAACCCTACCCTGATTTAGAAGACCAAAAACAATTCTTAAAGTCACTGTCTTTGGATCGAAAGGATTAGGTTTGATTTGGTCTTTAAGCTTTTAGCTGATGTATTGTTGGCGGCAGCTGAGATTGACTCTGCTGATATGGGTTCTAGGGTTAGGGTTTGGGTTTGGGAGTGCTTTTAAGGTGCCGTTTAGGGTGAATGATGTGCTTCCGGTATTGCCTCGTCAGATTTCATGGCCGGTCCTCAATAGCTTCCATAGTGCTGCGGATTTGATGCCCATCTTTGTCGGGACGCTCGCTCCGAACAACGGGTCTATCCGGTGGAAAGGGTCGTGCTTTTTTGAGAATGAAGCTAGGGTTGAGCTCAACGGTTCCGGCGATCGTGACATCGGTGGCGCCACCATCTATCTCTCTGTCAGTGCCTTTTAATCGATTTGCATTTGTTTATCTATTTTGTTTCATCATATTTGAATTTTGCTCTGCGTTGACTTTTTTTGGGGGAAAATTAAGTAATGATCGTTTTGTGCAATTGTTCAGGAATGAATAGGTAAAATAGATTGGATTTTAGAATTTATGTTGTATGAATTTCTGGTAAACCATTGCTATTAATTGAGTAATTGACTAATTGTTAAGGTGTGCTGTATTTGGTAGTACCTAGGACAACTTCAATTTTCACATAAACCACTCAAGTTTGTCCAACTTTAGACTCGGTAACTATAAGGTTACAAGTTCGACTCTTAGCTAGAGTGGCCTATTGGTCTTCTTGGTTTGAGCTGGTTAGCTATGGGCAATCTAGACTGGTTTATCTCTTGTGGTCCTTTGCCGGCTAGGGGTTCACCTTGGGCAGGCCCTCGAGTAATGACGGCGGATTGTACTTGTGACTCAAAAAAGAAAAAGTGGAATAGTGTAAAAGTTGGTTAAGAAGACTTAGAAGAGGAACATGATGAATGATAATTGATAAGTATACAGGAAAATACATCAAACTTCTACCCTTGTACTTTATAGTTTATACTAAAATACTTTATTTTTCATTTATGTATATTTTCTTGACAGACAGCGGCAGCACACAGCTGGACATGTATGGATCTATATGTGTTTGCTACTCCTTATAGGGTAACTTGGGATTACTATTTTCAGTCCCGAGAACACACACTTGACATTCAATCATGGGAAGAAACTGCGGAGATGGAATATGTAGGTTCATATGTGTGTTTTCGATAATGCAGTTTGTATGGATGACCAAAAGTCCAGACATTTAATCTCTTAAGACTTTGAACAGGTGAAGCAACATGGGATCTCCGTATTTCTCATGCCATCAGGGATGCTTGGAACTTTTCTTTCGTTGCTGGATGTATTACCTTTGTTTTCCAACACAGCATGGGGTCAGAGTGCTAATTTAGCCTTTCTGAAGAACCACATGGGAGCAACTTTCGAGAAACGCCCTAAGCCATGGCAGGCTACAATTAATCCCGATGATGTTCACTCTGGTGATTTCTTAGCTTTGTCGAAAATTCGTGGTAGGTGGGGCGGATTCGAAACACTAGAGAAGTGGGTAACCGGAGCTTTTGCTGGTCACACATCAGTTTGTTTGAAAGATGAGTTTGGCAAGCTTTGGGTTGCTGAATCGGGATATGAAAATGAAAAGGTGCGCCCGATGGACAAACTTCTAATAGTTGCCACAAAAACTCATTAGAGAAGTGCATAAATCAGGAAACAGACATAAATCAAGACTTCCCATTTTTTTGGTCTCTTTAGTTATTGTTAAAGTCCCACATTGATCAAATAAGAGAGAACATATGGGTTTATAAGGCATGGGTTAGACTAGCTAATTGGTTGGATTTAATCTTTTAGTGTGGTTTGGCCAATGTGCATTAGCCCAGTTGAGTGACCTTAGCCCAATCTTAAATTGGGTTCACTCGGTTATGGGTATTGGTGGCGTCCAGAGCTTCCGTTATAAATGATTATCTAGTATTCTAGTTCATTTGTGAATCATAAGCTGCTTTTGATAATGTTAGTTTGGTTGTTCACATTTTAGTTTTAACTTAGTTCACTAATTAGTGCATTCTGTCTTGGACATACTACAGGGTGAAGAAGTTATTGGAATCACTCCCTGGGATGAGTGGTGGGAATTCGTACTCAAGGATAGTTCGAATCCGCAAATAGCGTTATTACCTTTACATCCCGAAGTGCGGGCTAGATTTAATTCTACTGCAGCATGGGAATATGTTCGAGGAATGTTGGGGAAACCATATGGTTACCATAATATGATTTTTAGTTGGATTGACACGATATCTGATAACTATCCTCCCCCCGTTGATGCTCACTTGGTATGCCCCTTCACACGTACAAATCTTGGGATTAGATTCATTGTTTAAGTGTGTTTCTTAACCAGCACATTTTGGTGCATCTTTTATCAAATGGATTCCTCACCCCCGCCTAAAAACGAGGAAGCAGAAGGCAAGGAAGACCAAAAGCAGAATACCGTAGAAAAAATTGCTTTCATATTTCCCAATTTGCCCCTTGAATTTTATGAACCGGAAGCTTAGTTAACTGACTGCAGGCTTGGTTTTTTAGGTGATTTCTGTCATGTCTATGTGGACGAGAATGCAGCCAACTTATGCTGCAAATATGTGGAATGAAGCATTGAACAAGAGGCTCGGCACAGAGGTGAACTGCATGTTTTTTAAAAGAAAGGCACAAAATAATAGAATATTACTACTCTCTCTGTCCCGTTTTATCTGTTTATTGGTCAACCCAACTCTTTCTTCTATATTTATTTTCTTTAATATTTTTTACATATTTTTAAATTAGACCTTTTGTGTTTAATAGTACTTTTAGTGTAGTTTCTAAATATATAAATTTTGTATACTAATATTAAATTTAATATTATGAAATATTAAATTAAAAATAACTTCAGTTAAGTCCTCGTAAACCGAACCAGATACATAAAATGGAACGGAGGGAGTACATATTTTAGCTGTTAATTATAATTTATCATAAAGGATGTGAAGAACTCCTAGGCCCGAAGAGTGTTAAATTTGCTAGTGCTTCGTTCTTTTATCTTTAAAATATATGGAAACCTTTTACGTATTTCTTGACGTTTGTTTACAGGGCCTAGATTTATATGAAATTCTTGCTGAGACCGAAAGACGCGGGTTAACCTTCGACCAATTGCTTACCATTCCAGAACAGGATGAATGGGTGTATAGTGATGGGAAATCAACAACCTGTGTTGCCTTTATTCTGGCAATGTATAAGGAATCTGGAGTCTTTGGTTCTCTAGCTGAATCCATTCAAGTAACCGAGTTCACTGTAAGTTTTAGATCCATGTCTCAGTTTTTATATTTCTAGACTAGAGAAAGCTTCCTTCTTGCCACCAATTAGCATCCGTTCTCACCTGAGCGCCCCCTATATATATATATACTCGTGATCAAATGAGTCCACCCCCTTCCTATGAGTCCGTGTGGACAGATCTGGGCCATTGAATGTTTGAGATCAATGACTTAGATTTTGCCAATTTCATAGTTGCACAGTTGGCGAAATCTAAATCCATTGATCTCAAGCATTCAATGGCCCAGATCTGTCCACACGGACTCATGGGAAGGGGTGGACTTACCTGAACAATGGCATATATATATATATATATATATAGAGAGAGAGAGAGAGAGAGAGAGAGAGAATTTTGTGTTTGGTGGTTGTAAAGTTAGGGCTCACGTCTTCAAGTCTACGACTAAGTTGTCTTACCACGGGAAATTGTCGACCACTTTGTCGGGTTGGTGGTCAGTAATACTGAGAAATAAATTTATGTTTTTGGGGATGTCAAGGAAAACTCGCAGCCACTACCCGAGGTCTGAGGGGTGTACACTCGCCTTTCTGACCTTAGTCGATAAAGGACCACAAGGTTACAACTTACAAGTTTTACACACACACACACACCTAGTAGGAGGGGTTTATTTGGCTTTCTTCTTGTGGATTCCAAACAATTTTGTATCAGAAACCTTTGATTCCCAGCAATGTACTAATAATACCCTTGTTGCATTCTCATGGTTCCAGATTAGAGATGCCTACATGCTCAAAATTTACGAGAATAACCAGACACGCCTTCCGAGCTGGTGTAACAGCGGGAACGACAAGCTCCCCTTCTGCCAGATCGTTGGCGAGTATCGGATGGAACTCCCAGGGTACAACACATTGGAGCCATATGCCAACATGAATGAGAATTGCCCTTCTTTACCCCCAAGCTATGAGAGGCCTATCCATTGCTAAATGTAATAATGTATGTTTGTAAAAGACTACGTTAGACAACCTATGTATGTGAGGCTTTCATCTTGGACCAGGTTTCCCTCGTTTGATTTCATGCTAATCCGTAATTTCAATCTATGTACATATGTAGTGTGTAATATACAATGTATGTATTATCAACAGCTTATGGCAAATTGTTCTATTTGTAAGACAGATGGTGAATGCTGTTGGTCTTATAAATAAATGGATAGACCCCTGCAATTTGTGAGTGTGTAAATTGATCGCCCCTTGTATTATTGTTCATAGAATATATCATTCAATTCGATATCAGAATAGATGGACGCTAAACATTCAGTAGAGATATGAAAATTTATGTGAGATCATTTTACGTTATCCATACTTGTTGAACTGTGTTATAGACTTGTTATTGTTGACCGAGGCCCTTATACTCAATTGTTATATCATAGAATAGGGTCAATCTTGCAATATGGATTCGATATGTTTATTTTCAGTATATTACATATTCATTTAGTCTGTATATTAAAAATAAACTTATATACTAATTGAGAATGACAAATTTTTGCATATTTTTGATCTGTGGACACTTATTGTGATTGTTCTTTAATTTACGAAAAAATCTATAATCGCTATTTCATGCTATGAGTGCCAGTAGCATTATGACCATAAGGACCAACTTAGGTTGCTCTGACTAGCTCAAATCATTAGGTTGTTCTGATTAGTTTAAATCATTAAGGTCAATAGACAATTCTTACATAAAATCAAATGTGAAATCTTATTATTAATAAACAAATCACCCAACAAACTTTGATATTGTCCAATGTTAATGATTTTATGTAGCGAGATCAATACTATACAAGTGACAATAATAATAATTGTACACTAACAAAATTTAAATACAACACTAAATTGAACAAATTACACTATACAAAGATAAATAAGTAAATAACAACATAGATAAAGAATTTGCAGGAAAGAGATTACATAAACCCGACAACCTTAAACTCCATGAAACCATTTATTTATTTATTTAATTTTTAATTTTATTTTTTGGTTTTGAGTTTGTGGTTTCTGTATTTGATCTTGAGCCAATTAACCCCAACAGAAGCCCCTTTCTTAACCTGTTTGTAGCCTACGGAAGCCGCCGCCTTCGTCTTCTCAAGTCCTCTCTCAAACTTCTCCGACAGCTTCTTAGATCCGCCGCCGCCGCCGCCGCTTGTCGCCCACGGGTTCTCCGGCGCCGACATGACACCTGATCCAAATTCTCGATCTTTTGAGGGGATATGATGCTATGTATGGGAGAAATCTTGAACTTTTGGGTTTGTTAGTTGACGAGGTTGTTCTTATCCGAATTTAGGATTGAAGATTATTGTAAAGAATGGGGAGTTTGAAGTTCTAGAAGAACACAGATTAGTTGATTATATTAGTATATGTATTGCGTGTGCGCGTGTGTCACGGTTGTGTTTATTAATCTTCTCGAATAGACTAGAATATATGTTTAAGATTGAGCTGAGGCGGCATGGGCGGACCGCGTGTAGGGGAGACGCCTATTCTTGACCAACAATATTAGCATATGCACATCATTGACCAAAGCTTTCATATCTTAGAGGATAAAACATGATTATATGAAAAGGTTACGAATTACGAGTTTGATTCTTAATAACATTTTATCATACTTTAATTTATAGCATATAAAAGAATGACTTCCGTAACAATGAGTTGAATGTGGGTTTATATTTTTAGTCTATTTTGTGTCCACAAAGTTTGACTACCTAAAATTTTCAAGGGGTGTTTGGATTGGTGAGTTTGACTAATGAGTTTGACTAGTTGATAACATTAATTTAATGTAGAAAAATGTTTCGTAAATTAATTATTAAATTATAGTTGATTACATGTAAAATTATTTTCTCAAAAAATTGATCTAAAAAGCCGTTCTTTAAATTTTAACATTTTGAGAAATAAGTTACAAAAAGGTAATTAATTAAACATTTATATTGAACATTGAATGTTTAACCAAGTCAAACAACTAATAATGGTCAATTGAGACAACATTAGTGATAAGCTAACTATGTCACCAAATAGGGCCTTTAACTCTGGCTTTACAATTGTATTAGCAATATGCTTATCAACCATCTTAACTAGTTTATATATATATATATATATATATATATATATATATATATATATATATATATATATATATTGTTGACTCAAAGTATTTTGTCAAAGTTATTTGCAAAAAAAATTCCAGTTCTATAAAGGAATATCAGTACTAAGAGGAATAGTTATTGAAGAATACTAGTTCTAAGGGGATTTGTTGTTGAAGATTTTCTAGTTCTATTTTGATTAGGAATAGTTTGTTATTCACGAATCTGTTAGGAATAGCTACTATAAATAGGGGATGTCCTTTATTGTAGATCTCAAGCATTCAACATCTAATTGTGAGGTACGAGAGTCTTTGAGAATAGGATACTAAATTCCCCTAGAAAGTAGTACATGTGTTTAGGTTTCAATAGTTTGGTAGGAAAGATCATTCTATTGTGTAATCTCAGGTTCCAAACAGTGTACTTTAAATATTGAGCTTTTAGTGGATTTAGGCAAGTTCTCAAATTGAGAAGTGCCTCGCAGATTAGGGTTGTTTGCCCGAACTGCGTTACAGATTGTTTGTGTTACAACGTCAGTTTCAACATCACTGTGTGCTGCGCTTTACAAATTTTCAATTGGTATCAGAGCCAAACTGCTTAAGTTATTAGCAGGATCCTAATGGAGTTTCCCAGAGAAGGACTGTCAAGCACCAGGCCCCCTGCTCTCTTTGGTACAAATTTCTCCTACTGGAAAGCTAGAATGAAAATCTATATTTTGGCACAAGGAGAAGGAGTTTGGGATGCCGTTGAGAAAGAATGGAAGAATCCAGTTGATGATAAAGGTAATCAAAAACCTAAAACAGAATGGAATGAAGAAGAGCGAAGGGAATATAATTACAATTCAAAAGCAATGAATGCCATCTATGGAGCGGTAAGTGAAGATACTTTCAAACTAATCGCTACCACTGGCATAGCTAAAGTTGCATGGGATATACTATGTGATCATCACGAAGGAAATACTTCTGTTAAGCAATCCAAGCTGCAAATGATACAAACACAGTTTGAGAATTTAAAAATGGAAGAAGATGAGGATATCTCACAGTTTAGTGCAAGAGTTTTAGGGATTGCTGGAGATGCGTTTAACCTAGGCGAACCTATTCCTGAACCTAGGCTCGTCAAAAAGGTCCTACGTTCCCTACCTGAGAGATTTATGATAAATGTTACAGCCATCCAAGAAAACAAAGATCTAAACACCTACAAACTCAGTGATCTAATGGGAAATCTTCAAACATATGAGCTTGAGATACTGCAAAAAGGGAAAAATAATGACAAAGGAATTGCGCTCCAATCAAAGCAGAAAGAGAGTCCAGAAATTGATACTGAAACCATGGAACAATCAATTGCTCTCCTAACAAAGAATTTCAATAGAGTTCTCAAAAAATTCAACAAATTTAGAAGCAAAAGTGCTTCAATCAATCAAGGGAACTTCCCAACTGGACAAAATCAATCTATTTCAAAAGGAAGGGAGAGTCTAAAACCTGAAGGAATTCAGTGCTACGAGTGCAAAGGGTTTGGACACATCCAGTCAGAATGTCCAACATATTTTAAAAGGAAGAACAAAACATATGTGGCAACACTAAGCGATGACTCAGATAGTGAAGAAGACACCAACACTAATTTCGTAGCATTCACCGCAAATCATGAGAATGACAACGGAAACGAAAATGATATGCAAGAACTGCTAGAGTCATATACCCAATTGTATGCTAAATGGGAACAAATCATCAAAGTGAATCTAGAGCTCATGCAAGAAAATCAGTTTCTAAAAGGTGAAAAAGAGAGAGAAGAAAAGCGTCTCAAAGAAACTCAAAATGAATTATTAGAATCTAAAAACAGAGAGGCCAAACTGTTACAAGAAATCAAGGCACTAGATGGAAGGCCTAGATCTCCAAATCCAGCGTCCAGTGAAAGCCACTCTTCTGAAAATCCTGAGGTGTCACAACATCACTTTCAACACCGAAGGAGAATCAGATGTTATTACTGCCACAAATTGGGACACATAAAGGCGTACTGCTTCAAAAGACAAAATGATCTCTATTACAGACAAAACAACAGAGATTGGGCAGTACAAAGCAAAAATAACAGCAAGAAAGTATGGGTAAGAAAGGAACAAACACAAGCTGTTGCGTATACCTCAGAAACAAGCCAAGAACAAAGTGTTTGGTATTTTGACAGCGGATGTTCAAGACATATGACAGGAAATCCACATTATCTTGAGAATATCCAATACAAAAATGAAGGGCATGTCACTTTTGGAGATGGAAGAAAAGGACAGATTATCGCAAGTGGTACCTTGAATGTCCATGGACTGCCCAGATTACCAAGAGTCTTTTTGGTACAGGGACTCAAAGCAAACCTTATCAGTATAAGTCAACTGTGTGATGATGAACTCAAAGTAGAATTTTCCAAAGAGAATTGTAAAGTCTACAACCAAAAACATGAATGTGTTATGATGGGGAAAAGATCATCTGATAAAAGCTACACATGGGATGGTGATCTAACCTGTCATTAATCTACCATCAATCAAACACCACTGTGGCATCAACTAAGGGGGAGAAAGACAGAGACCAAGGTGTTTGCCAAAAATTTGACAAAGGGGGAGAATGTTGACTCAAAGTATTTTGTCAAAGTTATTTGCAAAAAAAAATTCCAGTTCTATAAAGGAATATCAGTACTAAGAGAAATAGTTATTGAAGAATACTAGTTCTAAGGGGATTTGTTGTTGAAGATTTTCTAGTTCTAATTTGATTAGGAATAGTTTGTTATTCACGAATCTGTTAGAAATAGCTACTATAAATAGGGGATGTCCTTTATTGTAAATCTCAAGCATTCAACATCTAATTGTGAGGTACGAGAGTCTTTGAGAATAAGATACTAAATTCCCCTAGAAAGTAGTACATGTGTTTAGGTTTCAATAGTTTGGTAGGAAAGATCATTCTATTGTGTAATCTCAGGTTCCAAACAGTGTACTTTAAATATTGAGCTTTTAGTGGATTTAGGCAAGTTCTCAAATTGAGAAGTGCCTCGCAGATTAGGGTTGTTTGCCCGAACTGCGTTACAGATTGTTTGTGTTACAACGTCAGTTTCAACATCACTGTGTGCTGCGCTTTACAAATTTTCATATATATATATATATATATATATATATATATAAATCATTATTACTTGAGTTATATTTATATATATTATTCGATGTTGGAGAATTTGAATTTAGAGGTGAAATAGTGTAAAATTTGATTGTTTAGATATAATAAATAATTAAGGATGACAAAAATTAAGATTGATATAATTTTAATTTATGACCGGTAAAAAGGTCTCTTGGTGTTACTTGGAGATGGATTTTACAAGTATACACTCCGTCTCAATTTTAGCAAAGTAACAACTCAAAAATTTAGTCTTATATATGTATTATTATAAGTGCTAAAATGACATATTTGCACATTTTGGTGAATTTGTATTCTAAACATAGCCAATAGAAGAGGAAAACGTTTATGGATATAGATAGAGATGGCAACAGAGTGACCGGCAGGGGACTGAGAGTAAGTCCCCATTCCCAAAACTCTGACCCATTCCAATCAGAATTAAAAATAATCCTCATCTCGATCCCGTTTCAATTCCAGTTTCACCTATAACTTTTTTTTTTTTTTTTTCAAAGTTCATCTTTAAAATAAATTAAATAGGGTAGCTTGAGCCTTGAGGGGTAGTAAAATATAGAGTAAAAAAAAAAAGATATTCATCTTGTACAAAACATAATCATTCAAGAAATCATAGGAACGGCCACCTTAATAAGTCGAGAAATAACTGATCCACAACATATACAAACCAAACATACAAGAAGGAATCAATTCAAAGAAAAGAATTCAAGAGATCTGATCAAACAAACGCCATATAAGTACACTAACGAAACATCATATGGATGTTCACTGCTGAAAAATCGTGAATTTTAATTTCTACAAACCAACTTTTCCGACCACCTTAAATTCTTAAAATAAAGTCTAGTGCTTCTGTCTAGACTTTTGGTACTTGTCCTTGATCCAATGGAAGCCAGCAGAAGCCCCAGCCTTGACTTTCTTCACGCCGGTGGAAGCCACCGCCTTCGTTTTATCCAACGTTTCCCCCACCTTGCCGGAAACCTTGGACGACGACCCGCCGCCGTTTCTCCTATCATTTGTCGTCTTGTAGTTGTACAGTGGCTCTGGGTCCCACTGATCCGCCCAAGACGTCTCGTACGAGGTGCTCGACATCATATATAGAAATTGATCCAATATGATCAAACTCGATCGGGATCGCGGACTTTGTTTAAAAGAAATTAATCAAATTTTTTTGTTTCTTGGTTTAGTGTAATGAAGGTTGTTGGCTTCAATGATAAGGTTTAGGGTGTATATATAGACAACGTGGTACAAATTTCGAGACTTTATTTATGAAAAATTAAATTCTTTTGATTTGGAATATCATATTTCATATTTGGTCGGAGAGGACTTTAATGTTGTCCGATCTTGGGAGTTAAGGTTCGAAGATAGCTGGCGGGTAACGAGTTTCAACGAAACGTAGGTGTTAGTAGTTGACTGCTATATTTTATTCTGTAAATTAAATCGAAGGTTCTTAGAATATGGCAGTTCGAGAAAAGTCAAATATGCATATGTTTTACGTGCATGACGGTATAAATTAAAGAAAAGAGAAAAAGAATGGAACAGAACCTTCTAGGTAGTGGTAGTCAAATATTGAAGATATACTAGATGCATGTTCTTCTCCCAAACTTTGAATCTTCAAATCGAAAAGCTCTTACGCTTCAATCCGACAGAGTATTTGGGAGTATATAAATTAGGGTAATTCGATCAATAGCTAATGAAATCAGGTTAAATGTTGATTTGCATTAGGAATCTGTTCCTTTGAGCATAATTTCTACACTATCGCCACGGAGGTTGAAACCTCTTCTCCCAAATACTATCTACTGAACCATTGAGATTAGACCGTGTGAACAAATTAGATACATGTTGGAGTGACTTAGATTATAAAGATCTAGGCAAAACTATCCTATAATTAGATTTGTAAACAATAATAAACGGAGTAGAAAAGGGCAAATTATGCCGTGCATCCGTGTACATCATGCATGGTGTACACGGTTGTAGAGGGGAACATTGAAGATGTGTGTGTTCTAATTCTCTAGCTAGAATATTATGACTAACTTATTGGTAAAAAAAATTGAGATTGGAGCTAGCTATATTCTAAATATCAAAGTTTGAATCCTAAACAGCCCAAAGTTTTAGTCCAAGACCAAAAGATTATTATTATCCACCAACTGAAGCCCAGTCTACTGCACCAATCCTAACAAATAAATATGTCAATAGAAAAAGACTTCCATAATATTCTTCCAAAAGGCTGAACCCCAACCCTAAAGTTTTCATAACATGCATATACCAATGACATCTCTAACTTTAAAATAAAAAATCACAAGTTCGATCCCAATTCTCAAAAATATTTATATTTAGATCAAACATTTATTACTGCACCAAAAACTATAGCGAATAGTGAAGATACAATTTTTTTTCTTATAATTACGTAGCAATCAGTGCCACGTATCGGTAGTAAGATCTGGACTCGTCCTTCCAAGCATTCACCCAATATTTTTGGTACTTTTTTTTAATATATAATTTTTGTGTGTGATAACAAATTTCCTCTGCCAATCAATTAAAATTATACGAATTGAATGCCCATTAAGATGGAAGATATCTATGCCATTTGATCATCCACACCTTCCATAGATTTGGTACTTAAACTCTTTGCGGAATCAAGTTATGTTGAACTCTATTAAGAGAGATATATATTCTTTCATATGCAAGTTTCAGTCAAAATCTAATTGGAGATTCTCTAAGTACTTATCAAAATATTACTCAATGCATAAGATTCACATTCAAGACTTTTTTTTTAAAAAAAAAAAAGAGGAATCGACTTGTTGTTGTTGTTGTTGTTGTTGTAGATGTTGTAACAATATGTTACATTAGGATTTACGATCATGTGATATAAGACTAATCTAGTCGAATTCGAATCGAACTCTTTACTCACTACAATATTTCCATTTTAATTTTAGTTGTTGCACTTAGATTATTTTGGTCAGCTAATTATAAGACCAGTTCTTTAACCATTTTTTATTATGCAACTCGTGACCATATAAGGATAAAATATAGTCTTTTGGCAGAGAATAGTCTCATTCACAACTACTGTCCTATTATCTTACTATAATTAAACTATATACTAAAAGCATGCTAGAATAGAATATATATTCTTATCTTATAAAAAATCTATAAACTAAAGCATGTTGTTAGAATATATATATATATATAGTTTACCAATCAATTTCTATAATTCAAATACCGTTTTATTTGCAATCCAAGTTTGAAAGTTGAGGTCTGCAGATAAAGTCTTTTTAAATTGTAATATTAGTTAAGTGAAATATAATAAACTCCATATTAATTAATTCCATCTAATCCGATGTAGCATTTTTTCTTCTAGTGATAAGGAAAATTCACCGGCCACTGTCACTGCAACAGAATGTACACTATGTAAACTCCACTCTTATGTAATAGCTCACAAATCACACAGGAAAAGTAATTCGTATTAAAAAGATCTGGTACAAAGGATTCGATAGAGAGAGAGTGTTGGCAAGAATCGAACCCGTAATCTTTTTGTCACCTTTGGTAAGTGTGACTTTTTCTTCTCCCAAAAGGTTGAATCCCCAACCCTAAGGGCCCCCCACATCCCAGCCCGACAGAGCATTTGAGATGATGTAAGTGTGACGTTTTCTTATATTGTCAAGAGAGTGAAATAAATCTCTTAGATTGTCGTATTAACATTCAATTGTCAATTTTTGTCAATACTCTCTCGGCCAAATATATCGCATAAGGTCTTTCTAGTACAATTTATCTCTCTTATGTAGTTTGGGAGCTATTATACATGAACAAGATTTACTCAATGCACACTGCACTCTCATCATGTAGCTAGTCACTTTGGCTTTCTCACGTTATCAAAAAAAATCTTAGATAGCTAACTATTAGGAGGTCGTTAAATGACTTGCCGAAACTGAGTAAATTTCTTGGGAGCAAAAAGCGAAATTATATTCCTCATTCACCAAGCTTGTGGAGGAATTAAATTACAATGACTTAGTAATCTCTTTGGTGAAAGGACTCGATGTCTACAAGGAGCTATCCTACAAGAGGGTGAAACTCTCGTACTGTTAGAATTCGATCTTATGTTATTGAGTGTAATCTTTTATCTGATAACCAACTAAGTTACTCGTGAAAGTCTGAGTTAGATTTCTTCATTAGAATGATTGCACTTATTAAAAACAACAAATTCTGCGGCGACTGCGCAATAAGTAAGCGTTTTTATTAAGATAAGTAGACATTCCTTAATTACAGGCCAACGTTAAAAGAATTCGCCTTGGTTGTTCAATCATGAAGTTTTAAGGTTTTATTTATTTTTTTAAAATTTATTTTTATTGTAATTTAATTCTAAGTCGAAAGACTTGAATTTAGTTTGGTTGTTGTGATGCTCAGTCAATTTTGGCTATCGCTTTTTTACATGATAAATTGAGAGTTTCAAACTAGGAGATCGAGCTAGAGGATGGTAAAATACAATGGATTGGATTGGATTTTTTTTTCTTATTGTGCTTAAGATATATGGTAAAAATAAGTTTATGAAAGTTGCTAAATTGGTAAGTTTAATTTGATTTTTTTTTTTTCGAATGACTAGGGAATCACTACTTGAGTGTGTATTGGAAACTATACTTCTGTGTAATAAGTCACAAATCACATATAAGAGGTAAACTGCAATATGAAAGCTCCATATATAACGTTCTTTAATTTTGACAAATTCTCCTAATAGGTATTTGAAGAGGTAAACTGCACTAATAAATCACACTCATATCACATTTGAGACTAAATCAATAGTAACTTAGAAAATTAAAATAACAATTTTCTTTTAATAGTAAGTCAACATTTTTAAATATAAATTATATATCTTCTTATAAAAAGAAGCATGAAAAGTTAAATACACTTTTTTTTTTGAGAGGATTGATGATAGTACATAAGCCTCAAAATTTTGACGAAATGATTTAAATGACTTTCGAGTAAGGACTCATCATGATTTCTCTGTTCTTAATTTTTTGCAATACAATTCAAAGCGGATAACTACATATACAACCTCCCACATAAAGGACTAATCGAATACCAATATACCACAAACCACTTTACATTTATTAAAGGTTCATGCATTTTTTTTTTTAAATCTCACCAAGAGTTTTATTTTATTTTATTTTAAAATCTGTGATACGTTGTGTATCAGTTTATACACTACTTCGAGCGAGTGCAGACTCCAAGAATGAAGAAAATGAGAATAGTGCAGGAAGAAAGATGAGAAGAGAAATAACAGAAGGTGGTAGAAGAGATAATTCTTATTCTGCCCATTGCTTTAGCCGGTAATAGCTTTTATACAAATATTCTACCAAAGACTACTGCATAAAATAAGGAAAAGATATGCATAAATAAGGTAAACCAATATTATGTAATTTTAGGAATAATTCTAATGCGTTTCTTATTTGTAAACAAAATTATTGTCCTTCCATTCATGACTCCGTTTCTTGACCCGGGTGGAATGTCGTAACCCATTTGTCATTAACTCATCCCGTGGCATATCCGTTGGTGTATCACTCCCCACTCCTTGAGAAGGCACCTTGTCCGCAAGGTGAATGGTTGGAAACTGTTGACGAATGCTGTCTAAATCTTCCCAAGTGGCATCTTCCAACAATCCATCACTCCAGTGAATCAAGCCTTGTTCTACTCTCTTGCCATTTACGAGCACCTGCCGAGTTTCGAGAAGTGCTATAGGAATGGACATTGGATGGTTGTCAATGGCATCCGCAGGTAGCGAACTAGGTGTATCACTCTCATCCCCCCGAAATGGCTTCAATGTTGAAACGTGAAAGACTGGGTGAATACGAGAGCTTGGGGGCAAATCAAGGCGATATGCTACTGCACCAATGCGCTCTAGAACTGTAAAAGGACCAAAATATTTTTTGGCAAGCTTGTTAGAGGATCTGTTTGCCAGTGTGGATTGTCGATAAGGTTGCAATTTGACCAACACCCGATCACCCACTACTAGCTCTAGTTCGCGGCGCTTCCGATTGGCTTTTTGCTCCATGCGGTGTTGCGCTCTCTGTATGTTTTCCTTCAAATTGCGAAGGAGTTCATCCCGACGTAAGAGGATGGAATCCACAGAGTCAACTATTGTTGAGTGCTTCACATAAGGAGGAATAGTGGGTGGAAGGCGACCATACAAAGCTTGAAATGGCGTCATTTGTATGCTGCTATGAAAATTAGTATTGTAACTAAACTCAGCCCAACACAAATACTCATGCCATGACTTGGGGTGATCTTGAGCAAAAGCACGCAAATACTGCTCTAAGCCACGATTAACAACCTCGGATTTGCCATCGGTCTGTGGATGATAAGCGCTACTATGCTTCAAAGTTGTTCCACTCAATTCAAATAACTTCTGCCAAAATTTACTCATGAACACCTTGTCTCTGTCAGAGATAATAGAACTAGGGAACCCATGTAACTTAACAACCATTGTTGTAAACAATTCAGCAGCCTTAGATGCATTAAAAGCTCCCAGCAGTGCACTAAAATGAGCGTACTTCGTTAAACGATCCACTACCACCATTACTACCGAAAATCCATGAGATAATGGCAAGGCTACAATGAAGTCCATTGTAATGTCATCCCATACTTGGGACGGTATAGGCAGGGGTTGGATGAGACCAGCTGGTGGTTGAGTTGACGATTTAATTTGCTGGCAAGTTAAACACTCAGACACAAACTTTTCAACATCCTTTCTCATTCCCTGCCAATAAAAACTAGTGGCAAGCCGAATCAATGTTCTTTTAACCCCTGCATGTCCGGCCATTGGAGTGGAGTGAAATTCCTTTAATAACGGCTCACGAAGTGCAGACTCTTTGGCAATGTAAAAACGATTTTTGTACAGTAAGAATCCATCATGCACAGAAAAATACAGAGATAATTTCTTATTATCCAACTTCAGGTGTAGAGCCACGAGTTCTGCCAACACACTATTTTCACTGCGTAAAATAGCCAAAAAATCTGAAGTGGGATAAGATGCAATCATTGACATCATGGATGGAGTGTTGTCACCTGAAGCAGCTTCATGTATACGTGATAAAGCGTCAGCCACCCGATTGGAACTACCAGGCTTGTATTCAATGCGAAAATGGTATCCCAACAATTTCCTAACATATATTTGTTGCTCTGGTGTTTGAACTACTTGCTGTAAGAGTTCTTTAATGCTGCGATGATCTGTACGGATGACAAAGAATCGGCCAAGTAAGTATTGTCGCCATTTTTGCACTGCCTCTACAATTGCATAGAGCTCTTTATGATATGTAGAAGCTGCAGACATGCGGGTACCTAGCTTCTTACTAAAAAAAGCGATGGGATAATCCTCTTGCATTAAAACAGCCCCTACCCCTACATTAGATGCATCTGTCTCGATGTTAAAAGGTAACTCAAAATTTGGTAAACGCAGAACCGGAGCTTGAGACATGGCATGTTTAAGAGCTTGGAAGGCTGACTCAGCTGCCTGGGACCAATAAAATCCATCTTTTTTGAGAAGTTCAGTTAATGGAGCTGTAATGGTCGCATATCCCCGTACAAACCGTCTATAATATCCCGTAAGGCCCAAAAACCCACGGAGTTGCTTCAAATTTGTGATTGCCGGCCAATTAAACATAGCTTCAACTTTCTTTGGGTCTGCATGAACTCCCTTGGCATCAACAATGTGACCTAAATATTCAATGGATGACTGGCAAAAATGACACTTTGAGAGTTTCACAAAAAATTGATTAGATTGCAGGCATTCCAGAATAAGTTGTAGATGAGAAACATGGTTGGACAAGGAAGCACTATAGATCAAAATGTCATCAAAGAATACTGCTACGAACTTACGCAAGTACGGTGCCAACATTTGGTTCATGGTTGCCTGGAATGTGGACGGGGCATTTGACATGCCGAATGGCATAACCAGGAACTCATAGTGACCTTCATGAGTTCGGAAGGCAGTCTTGTAAACATCTCTATCACGAACACGTATCTGATGATACCCTGCACGCAAGTCCAACTTAGAGAAAACCTTAGCTCCCCCCAATTCATCAAACAATTCATCAATAGTTGGAATTGGAAAGTGGTCCCGAACTGTCACTGCATTCAGAGCTCTATAATCAACACAAAATCTGTATGTTCCATCCTTCTTCCGAACCAACAACACTGGAGAAGAAAAAGGACTCTGGCTTGGTCGTATAATGCCTTGATCCAACATTTCTGCCACTAGTTTTTCAATTTCAGCCTTCTGAAAATGAGGATATCGGTATGGACGGACATTAACAGGTTTGGTACTTGGGAACAAATGAATTTGGTGCTCAAGTGACCGTCGAGGGGGTAATCCCGAGGGCGTGGAGAATACTGAAGAGTATTGTTGTAGAACACTTAAAATATCTGGGGGCACGGAATAATGAAATTCCAATTCAAAAGGTTCTTGATTATCAGATTCCTGCAATAAGTACAGTTCGTACATAGTATGGGTGTCATTAGTGGAGACCATAGCCTGCAGCTGATTATAAGATATCCGGGTAGGATGTAATTCATTATCACCCTTTAATGTCACCGTAACTCCATTCCAGCAGAACTCCATAGATGGTATAGAGAAATCTTGAGCCACAACACCCAAGCTTTGTAGCCATTGAACGCCTAAAACAATATTAGGCCCTTGAATGGGTAGTACATATAGATCCACTGTGAATTGAGACCCTTGCATGACTAGTCCAACTTGTTGGCACTTGCAATCACATACCAAAAAGTCACCATTCCCTACGAAAACTCGAAACGCCGGTGTTGGCATTATCGGCAACCGCAGCTTCTCCGCTATCTTGGGGTGGATTAAATTATGGGTACTCCCACTATCAATAAGGATATGCATATTTTTCGAATTAACCATTCCCCATAGCCGCAAAGACCGCAGACTACCAGGACCTGCTAGAGAATTTAAACTAGAAATGTCACCTGTGATCAAAGTATCATCCAACTCGGGCTCGATATGATCGTCTGGTGTCTCATCTATGGTATCATCCGCAGCTACCAGCAACATAAAGGATTTGTTTGGGCAGTTGTGGGATTGAGACCATTTTTGGTCACAATAATAACACAGGCCTTTTGCTCTCCTTTCCCTCATTTCAGCTGGAGAACGTCGAACGGGTTGACTTGGTGGCACCGGTAAGGGCAATGCTACTGACATAGGCAGACCATTGGGCTGGTTCCTGATTACTGGCAATTGTGATGGTGGCTGTTGAACCGACGGCTGCAATGTTTGTTTATTTGGCCAGCGTGAGGTAAAACGACTATTATCCCGGGCTTCAAAAGCACGAGCTAAGGAAAATGCTCCATTCAATGAACTCGGACGCGCTAGCAGAAGTTCACGTTGTAACATTGGCTTAAGGCCAGATATGAAAAAAGAAATCAGTAAAGATTCTGAAATACCCGTGACACGGTTCATCAACCTTTCGAACTCTGCCTGATACTCTGCTACAGAACCACGTTGGATGAGTTTAGATAGAGCTCCTTGGTGATCCTCAAACTGGGATGGTCCAAATCGTAGCTGTACTTGTTGGAGAAAATTTGACCATCCAGAAATTAGGCCATTATTTGACATATACTGGAACCATTCAGAAGCTATTCCATCCAAGTTGAAGGCAACAATCCGAAGCCGCTGGTCATCTGGAGTTCCTATGAAATCAAAGTACTGCCGAATGCGAAAAATCCAAGTGAATGGATCCGTTCCATCGAACCGTGGAATATCTAGTCGTAACGAACGGGGTATATCTGAGTCTCCTACACCCGTTTGGCGCGAAAAAGGGGTATTAACTGGTGGTGTTGGTAACAATCCAGAGGAATTCCCATCATGGCCTTCAACAGATTTTCCTTTGACATGAGATTGTAGTTGATTGATCTGTTGGTGTACTGTTTCAATCGCTAGTGCCTGTGAGTCATATTTTCCTTGTAAGGCTTGAATCTGAACGGTGAGGATATCAACTTGTTGCTTTACCGTTTGTTGGAGTGCAGCCAACAAAGCTTCATTAGCGGAGTTATCCTGGTTGGTAGACATGTATGGAACGTGAGAACGAATCAATGAAAGCACCAATTGATACGTTGTGTATCAGTTTACACTCTACTTCGAGCGAGTGCAGACTCCAAGAATGAAGAAAATGAGAATAGTGCAGGAAGAAAGATGAGAAGAGAAATAACAGAAGGTGGTAGAAGAGATAATTCTTATTCTGCCCATTGCTTTAGCCGGTAATAGCTTTTATACAAATATTCTACCAAAGACTACTGCATAAAATAAGGAAAAGATACGCATAAATAAGGTAAACCAATATTATGTAATTTTAGGAATGATTCTAATGTCTTTCTTATTTGTAAACAAAATTATTGTCCTTCCATTCATGACTCCGTTTCTTGACCCGGGTGGAACGTCGTAACCCATTTGTCATTAACTCATCCCGTGGCATATCCGTTGGTGTATCAATCTGCTTTTTTCTTTTTTGAATCATTAAAATCTACTTAATAATTAAATACAAAAATATAATTGATAAAGTATTATCATATCAAGAAATGAATTTTAAGAGATAATTTATTTATGTGGAGAATGTAGTATTACTCATCCATAAAACTTTTTTAAAAAATCTATTTATATTCATTGTGTTTCTCGTAAATTACTTGTTAATAAAATCATGAAACTCAAATCACATAATATATAGTCATATATCACATTTTTATCATAAAAAAAGGGCCTATATACAATAATTAATTAAAAAAATTAATACAATAATGACATATTAAAATGGTATGCACATTTTTATCAACTCAACCATGTCTTGAAACCCAAACATAATATAATCATAATGGTGACTAATTAGACATTATAAAAATATGGATTTTTTTTTCCTATGGTATCAATCCAACTATAATATCAAATGCAACCATATATATCATATTGAAACATATGGTTACATGTATACTATTTTTGGATAATGAGGAAAACTTACTATTCCTAACCTAAACACATGGTTATAAATATACTATATTTTTCTAATTGGGTAATAAGGGAAACTATTGAGTTCTACTACATGGACTCCCAAATTCTACTCCCTTATTTGTACTCCCTGAGGTGGCATATCAGGATTGGTTATTTTCAACATGTGGGTCCACAGAAAAGTGTCTACAACGAGAACATATGAGAGGGAATACAAATTGAGAATATAAAATGAGAGTACACCAAGTATTTTTCGAAACTATTAGCCACTTATGAATAATATGCATTATTGGGTAAACTCTATTTTTGTGTAATAGCTCGGTCGCAGACCACACAAGAGAAATAAGTTGGACTAAGAAGATCGGCATTGTGTAACAGGCTTGACCAAGAATGTACTGATAATAATCGAATTCTTGACCTTCAGGTACGAAAATCATATTCTACACACTTGACTACCTCTTTAGAAGCTACATGCATTATATTATTGATACCAATGCTGATGGTACATAATATAATAAAAAAAAATATAAATGATTATATTCTGTATTGTCAATGTAAATCAATATAGTAAAAATCATATAAAAATAAATATAAATTTCAAATATTCCATAATAAACTTGGTGGGAATGTGATGAAAAGAAATCAATCAAAAACAGACAAACATCCCACCCACCCACCCATCCACCACAACCCAATCTTCCTCAAGATTTGGCCTCAAAAAATTATATTCCGATCCACACATGTTAAGAAATTAAGACTGAGAGAAATGCTTGATGACAGCATGCCTAATTGGAATTCTTCTCCAAAAAGGAACAAAGCAATTGGAATAGGCCAAAAGCAAAGCAACAAATAAAATATAAAATAAAATAACAAAAAAAAAAAAAAAAAAAAAAAAGAAGCACACCCAGAGGGTGAGTTTAAATAAGAATAATCCTAGTAAAAAAAGTAAGAATTGAACACAGCCATTCATCAAAGTTGGGGTGAGATATGAGCTGTTAATTAAATATAGATCAACGGCTCCAATTAATGAAATTTTTTTTTTAAAAAAAAGTGCTTCCTGCCAACATACATGCAAATGATCAACGGTCTCAAACTAATGCACCTTAAGATATAAAACTATGCACCTTAAGTTATAAAATTACGCACCTTAATCTATAAAGTAATAAAACTACACACCTTTAAGTTTTAAACTAATGCATCTTAAACTAGAAAAGTGACGCACCATTATAAGCTTTATACATACGCAACTTAAACTATAAAACTACGCACCTTAACCTTTAAATTGATGCACCTTAAACTTTAAAAATACACAGTTTAAGCTATAAAATTATGCACCTTAACCTTAAAACTTAAGCACCTTAACTAGAAAGTGACGCACCTTACGTTTTAAACATACGCACCATAAGTTTTGAACTTATGCAAAATTATCATAACACCACTGCGATTTTTTTTGAAAATTTTCTTCAATTTGAACCGTTAATTTTCACTAAATCAAGGATTGAGATAAAACCCCATGCATCTTTCACATGCAGCCTATTATCGCACCTGATCCTTCATATATATATATATATATATATATATATATATATAAAGGAGTGGGAATTGAAAGATTTCTTTGGTGGACTTGTTCAACCAATTAGAGATGTTGTAAGGGACAATGGAATAACACATAATCTAATGGTTTCTTAAAATGTCTCTAAAGCTACAAATGTGGGGGCCAATCATTAACAACTGTCCAACACAATTCACAAATGCTTTGGTTGATGTCTTTAATAATATTATAATTATAATTATTAAATAATGACTTGATTCACTTTATTTTAATCTCTTTTTGGATGCATTTCAAAAAATGTGAATTGAATTTAAAAATTGCTTTATAGAATTTGGAATGTTTACTATTAGTTTATATGGTCTGTGGCAACTTGTTGAATTGAATTATTTATCATAATAATAAATTCAACAATTTATTTTAATTATATATTTGTGCTATCGTTACTAATTATATATAACTTTTAGCATAATGATGAATATTTTATCACGACAAATTGGTATCAAAGTATGTTGGGTGGCGCTTGGAGGTTTGAGTCCAGCATCGTATCATACTACCATCGATATGAGATGTTGACTATCATGCAAGTATAAGGAAATAAAAATTTGTCTTTGTTACTAGATATAACTTTTGGTGTAGTGTAAGAGATTGCTCCTAATAGAGTAGGGGTATTGTTAGGATTAAGCGTCTATCACTACTCCAAAAGTTATAGCTAGTATCAAAGACGAAACTTTATTTCCTTATAGTACACTTGTGTACCTGCCATTGTCACGTTTTGATAGTAAGATATTGGACTTGACATATTAAGCTGCAGCCCAACATGTATATTGCGTAATTTATGACTGACAAATGTTGGGAGGAGGATTGTTATGTCTGAACTCAAAATGTAGTATTGACTGCTACGTAAATATAATAAATTACACTTGCGTCTTTATATTTTTGAGATGACGGAAATTAAAGGAGTATATATATATATATATATATATATATATATATATATATATATAGATTTTGGTTTCTGTGAGGTCAGGTCTTCCCGTGCGGTCAGTGCGGCATACACCATTAGGTATGCATAAATACACCATACAGTGTTCGAAAATACACCAGAATGAAATGTCAAAAAATACACCACACAAAAAAAAGTACACCACATATAATGGTGTATTTAGAAACACTGTGTGGTGCATTTATGCATATCTAATGGTGTATGCCGCACTGACCGCACGGGAAGACCTGACCTCACAGGAACCTGACCCTATATATATATATATATATATATATATATATATATATATAATATAATATAAAATTTAGACTTGAGAACTTAAATAACAATATATCATTTGACAAACTTGATATGTACAATAAACATTTGGTTAATTAGTCTTTTGGAATAAAATATTAGGGTTTGCCTGCTCTAAGAAGATATGCAAGATCTCATTGAAGACCCTAATGGTTGGTATATATGCTTACATCACCGCCCACTTCTTTAATATTCCTTTGATTAGCAACTACCGTCGCTAAATGGTTATTTAATGTACCCAAAAACATGGTCAAGACACACCCATTATATTATATAAATAAAATATTTATATGTTTTTCCACACCTCAAATCTTCTTTAAGTATGTTAATATGGATAATCACAAGAACCTTCTTTGAAGTGCTGAGTTATCACAAATGTACAGTTCTTCATCTGTGTATGAACATGATTTAGCAACATGTAGCTTGATTGGACTAGGCACCCACAGATACTTCTACAAACACGGTGAATATATATATATATATATATATATATATATATATATATATATATATATATATATATATATACAGTTTAGTTTCAGTGCGGCCTCGCCTTAACATGCGATCAGTTCGGACGGACCAATAGTTATGCAAACATGCACCAATAGTTATGCAAACACGCACCAATAGTGGTAGGAAACACACAACAACAAAAAATATACCAATACACAAAAAACGCACCACACATCACCACATAGTGCTCGGAAACACACAATTAGGTGTGGGCATGTATGATGCATTTTTTGGATGTGGTGTGTGTTTTGTGGTGAATTTGTATATTTCATTGTTGTGCGTTTTTCTAACACTATTGGTGCATTTTTCTACACTATTAGTGCAGCCGCACCGTCTGCACGTTAAGGCGCGACCGCATTTGAGCTGATATATATATATATATATATATATATATATATATATATATATATATATATATATATATATGGTTTATCTTCGAGTGAAAACCTACTTTATTGTGTGAACCTCAGAATCTATACATACACTTAATGTTGTATTATATAACGGCTCAGAACACACACACACACACACACACACACATATATATGGGTTATCTTCGACTCTTCGAGTGAGAACCTACTTTATTGTGTGAATCTTAAAATCTGTACACACCCTTAATGTTGTATCATCTAATGGCTCAAAACACATTGTACAAGAGTATTTTAATTTTTATATTATTTTTTCCGTTTTAATTCTCGATAGAATTATTGCTGCGAGCCTACCAAATAATGAAATTTAAATTACTTCTTTATCCCCACATTATTTTTTATCCTACAAAATTAATTTTTTTTTTCTTCTTTTAATTCCATCTTTTCAACCAAATGCCCAGCAACTGCGTCAAACAAAGCATGAACTATACGACTGTTCATGAACAGTGTTGGTTACGTGGGTTGGAATTATAGAGTAAAATAATCATTAAAAAAAAGCATATAAGAACAGTGTTAGATTTGGTAGAAGCCATTCTCTTTCCAGGTGATTATTCTATACCCTATAACCTACTCCTCCTTTGACTTTTGTTGGTTACAGTTAATATAATAACCTATTTTCTCCACCTTAAGTATGGAATATTTGTTTTTCTAAGTGCCCAAGTGGGCAGTACATACAATTGCATGTTTTTCTAATGTTGTTTAAAGTTGTAGGGAGACTATCATTAATTTAATCAAATTAGAACTTTATTTCATATTTTAAGTGGTGGGAAAAAGGTTAATGGTGTATCTTACTATACTGATTTGGAGAAGATTTTGTATAAAATAATGTTTTGCATGAGACAGCTTCCCTAGTATGACTATTATTTCCCCCCTTTCCCTCTTTTAATTTGCTTATTTTGACCATTTTTACATGTAGACTGTTCATGATTGGTATTATTATTGTTTTTTTAAAACCCAATTTTTTGGGTTAGATTTTTTATTAAGAGTTGTACTTTAATTTTACTGGTGTAATTTGAGCTAAATTCAAATTAGTCTTATAGTGAAAAGGGTATCGCGTGCATGCCGTTATATGAAAAGAACTCAGTTTTGCTCATAAGTGTACAATTTGGTGGTGCATCTCGAAGCTAAATTGACTCGATTTACTTTTTCATGAGCCTGGGGCATAGAGTAATTAAGTCATAATGAACACGACTTGCTGATATTCAAACCCATGACCTTTGGTCTGACTTTGATACCAAATTGAAGCATGTGCTCCATTTCAACTAAAAGCCTAAGCTAATAGTTAGATTGCACATTAATGACTACATGCTCAATAATAAGGATACCGCGAGCGTGCCATAGTATGAAAAAAATCCAAATTGTTTTATATATATATATATATATATATATATATATATATATATATATATATATATATATATATATATATATATATATATATATAATCGCACTCAGGTGCGAATGCTTCGCCCAGGCGCGAAATAGGAATGAATTCTGTTTGTCCACGTGTCCAGATCTAATGGATGAGAAACACTGATTTTTTTAAAAAATGCAGTGACATTTTCGTAAATAATTGAACATCGAAGTGCAAGTAAAATGTATTATAGGTGCAAGTAAAAATTTACACTGAGCATCAATACTTAGTTGCACCTATAGTTCTAAGTAGTTGCACCTATAGTTCTAAGTAGTTGCACAAATAGTTATAAGTAGTTGCACCTAGGTGTATGAATGTTTGCGAGTGGTTTTCAGGGGTATTACTACCCGCAGAACTCAGATCAATGAATGTTAACAAGGCAAAATTACATGCACTTATAAGTGAAAGGAGGTGCACCTATAGTTATAAGTAGTTGCACCTATAGTTATAAATAGTTGCACATATAGTTATAAGCACACCCAGGTGCATGAATGTTTGCGGAAAGTGAATGCTAACAAGGCAAAATTACATGCACTTATAGGTGAAAGTACGTGCACTTGTAAGTGATTTTACTTGCACTTCGATGTTCAATTATTTACGAAAATGCCACCGCGTTTTTTTTTAAGTTATTAGATCTGGACACGTGTCGCGCGGTGATTCGTTCGCATTTCCCGCCTGAGCACTTATTCGCACATGAGTGCATCCCTATATATATATATATATATATATATATATATATATATATATATATATATATATATATATATTTTATAATATTTGGATGCAATGCATAGTCAAACCCCAATTTCCATATATTTACTATATAAGACAGAGAGCCACAACAACATTATACCATCCATTAAGGTTGTCGTTTCAAGCAAAAAACATAAAAACATGGCTAAAGATGTCTCCACTTCTCTTTCTTCTTCTCCATGCAACAACAATGGAGATCTCGCCGTCGACGAATCCATGCCGGCGGCGAAGAAGCTCAAACTCTTCGGCTTTGACCTCAAAACCAAGACAGACTACGTGTCTTCCAAGGAAGACCACGAGAGCGTGAACTCATCCTCGTCTTCCACCGTCGTTTCCTCCGCCTCCAGGGAGAAACCCGCCGCCGCACGCGGCGGCGCCGGCGCCGGCGAGAAGAAATTCGAGTGCCAGTATTGTTTCAAGGAGTTCGCGAACTCGCAGGCGCTGGGAGGGCACCAAAACGCGCACAAGAAGGAGAGGATGAGGAAGAAGAGGCTTCAGATTCAGGCCAGAAAAGCCAGTCTTAGCTGCTATTATCTTCAACAACACCCATTTCTTCACAATCATAATAATAATAATAATAATAATAATTCTCCTTCTTCTTCTTCTTCTTCATGGCTATTCGACCCTTCTTCTGCAAATCATTTCACCCCTTTTGAAGGCTCTCAGATCAGCTTCGGCTCCCAAGAACCCTTTCTCCCAGATTCATCCGCCATGTTCTTCACTCTTACAAGCAATAATACCAACCCCACATCTAGAAAGATTAGCAAGAATCATTCAAACAAAACCTGCAAATCTTTAGATCTTCAGCTAGGATTGAGCTTGCTGCATTCAACACACTAGCTATAGATATATATGTGTGTGTAATCATCTTTAATTTAATTAGCTTTTTTTTTTTTTTTTTTTTTTTTTTTTCCAGGAAATTTTTGTTTAAGTTATTGTCTTTCCAGATCTGATCTTCTGTATATGCTTAATATGGAAAAAGCTGTAAATTTCCATCTTGGGTTGTTGACATATTTGGCTATAAAAAATATAGTCTGAAAAAAAATATAAAAAAAGTTTTTACTCCTCTGTCCGAATTTATGTGTTGGATTTCAGTTAATAAGACTTGACAGAATTTATTTATAATTATTTGTCATAATATTAAGATTAGAATTAATATGTAAAATGTATATATTTAGAAATTATGTTAAAAATACTATTAAATATTAAATTTAAAGATTATAAAAATATACAAATGAAAATAAACAAAATAGAAAGAGTTGTCTTGACTAATGAATAATAAGTATGTAGAACATATAAAATGGGCAGATTTGTGTAAATTAGATAGTGAATAACTTATTTCAAGAGATATATTTTAATTATTTTTATTAAAATAGTATGACAACCTGTTATGCAATGGATTTTTATTTTATTGTTTTGGTGGGATGATGAGAAAACTATTAGTTGTTTTATATGAAGGTTGATTTTTTTTTGAAGGTCAATCATGCGATTGTATTAATGAATCAAAGTCGAAATAGTGTCAGGTGGGATAGCATTCCAGTACATTGCTTGATCTTGTGTAAAAGCTAACGAGGTTAATGTATGCGTATGTAAATTAACTTGTCTAGAGACATAGTCTAAAGTAATGCGATTAAATAAAGACATAAGTGTTCTGCATTGGTCAATTGTGACCCCAACGTACGAATAACCAGATAATTGTAGTTAACTCCTTGCAATCCGTGAGTACATTTACTGATGTGTTGTTCCGCTCAAGTAGCCAGGACAATGCTTCCTTGTACGCCTGTGTCTCCGCCATAAGTGGTGAGAAGCAAACCGGCAACTTCCCATTCCTTGCTGCCACAACAGAGCCGTCCGGCGCTACAAGTAGTATGCCGTACGTAGCCTCGCCCGTGCCGTGACGGAAGCCTGCATCCACGTAACACCGTAGACCTCCACCTCCTGGTTCGGTTGGGGATACCGATGCAGCGTCGGGCTGTGTGCGGTAATCCTGGGCAGCACCGTATGCTTGAAGTGCTGCGGCTGTTGCTCGGGCTGTTTAGGTAGGCCGCATCATAGACCCCTTCCAAACAGCTGAGTTTCTGGTTCTCCAAATATAGTATAACACCGCTACCATCAGCCGGGTCTGTTCCTCCGTCAGGACTGCTAAAGCCCCTTTTAGCCATGATGTAAAAGAGTCTGCAATAATATTAGTAATAGGCAATTGTGTTATATTCCAAACAAGTGTAGAATATTCACAAAGCACTAAAACATGTAACACATCTTCATGATCTAAACCACACATTGGGCATATTGGATCCACCTCTACCCTTTTAATAATCAAATTAGTGGTTGTTGGCAAAATATCACATATGGCTCTCCACAAGAAAGTCTTCCACTTGGGGGGTACTTTTAATTTCCACATTGAGACCCATCTATCAAATATTACGGGATTATTCTCATAGTCGCCCACAATATGTCTGTAGGCATTCTTCACATTATATATCCCCTTTGGGTCACCCATCCAATACCATGAGTCCTCGTAATCAGGACTAACAAGGATCTTATTTATTCGTTCTACATCTTCAGGAATAAACAGGTCAGATAAAATATGTGGATCCCAGGTGTGTGTCTGTAAATCAATCAAACCTGCAACCCGTGCCTCTCTTAATTGCTCTGGCATTTCTGTTTGGACCAATGGGCTAGGGTTATCTCGTAGCCACGGATGTCCCCATATTAAAGTTGTTTGGCCATTCCCAATTCTCCTTCGCACCCCCGAGATTACCATTTATGTGCTGCCATTATACTTCTCCAACAATAACTTGGGCAATTACCAATAGTAGCATCAGTAAAACTGGTTGTGGGATAGTACCTTGCTTTATATATTTTTGCTACTAGCGTTCCTGGTTCTGTTAGAAAACGCCATGCCTGTTTTCCCAACATTGCAAGATTAAAAGCCCTGAGATCTTTGAAACCCATACCACCATACTTCTTCGGGACACACAACTTGTCCCAGGCCTTCCAATGTATTCCCCTTTCTCTTCCATTCCCCCACCAGTACTTATTCATAATTTGCTCAATGTTCTGACAAACTGTCTCAGGTAACAAAAAAACACTCATTGAGAAGGTAGGCATAGATTGCGCTACACTTTTCAATAGTACTTCTTTACCAGCCTGAGTAAGCAACTTTTTACTCCATGAACCAATCCGCTGCCTTATCTTCTCCTCCACATAAGAAAAAACAGCTCTCTTATTTCTTCCCACAAAGGAAGGTAGGCCTAAATATTTCCCAAAATTGGGTGCTTGCACCACCCCAAGATACTCCGCTACCTGCTCCCTGTCACTCCCCTGGGTATTCCTGCTAAAGCATATATTGGATTTATTATAGTTCACGACCTGACCTGACAATTTCTCATACCTTGCTAGGCACTGCCTTATAACTCCAGCCTCCTGGATATTCGCTTTAAAAAATAGGAGACTATCATCCGCAAAAAATAGATGTGACACAGGCGGTGCTCCCCTAGCCACTCTGCACCCATGTATAGAGCCTGCTAACTGCTCATATTGCAATATCATCGAGAGAGCCTCTGCACAAATAATAAATAAATACGGAGATAAAGGATCTCTCTGTCTGAGTCCCCTGGTTGGTCTCACGCACCCTCTTGCCATACCATTGACCATCACAGTATAATTAACAGTCGTTACACACAGCATAATAAGTTTATCCACCTCGCACTAAAACCCATAACTGTCAGCACTTTTTCCAGAAAGGTCCACTCAATTCTGTTATAGGCTTTTGACATATCCAGTTTCAATGCACCCCAACCTACTACACCACATTGTTTTCTATTTAGATAATCCCCCGCCTTAGCCGCCACCAAGATGTTATCAGTGATAAGCCTTCCTGGGATAAAAGCACTCTGGGATTCTGAGATTAGTCCTCCCATAAGCGTTTTCATCCTATTTGCTATCATCTTGGCCATAATTCTGTATATGACATTACTCAACGCAATCGGCCTTAAATCAGCAACCGTCTCAGGCACCTCCTTCTTAGGGATCAAAACAATGTTAGTATCATTCAAACCATCGGGGAATACACAAGAATCCAAGGCATTCATTATAAAACCAGATACATCCCCTCCCACCACCTCCCAAAACTGCTGGTAAAAACCCGGGTTTAACCCATCCGGGCCCGGTGCCTTATCTGGATACATTGAAAACAGAGTTGCTTTTACCTCGTCAGTCTCAAACGGGCGGTCCAACATCATATTTTGCGCCGGGGTCACTCGTGGGGTTAGAGCACCAAATAGTGGATCATCACAGTTCAATCCATTAGATGCAAAAATATTTTCAAAGTATTTTAGAATAGTTGCATGCATATCCTCCCCCTCCACCCAATCACCAGCATCACATTTAATACTTGAAATATAATTCTTTTTCTTACGAGCAGAGGCATACCTGTGATAGAATTTTGTGTTCACATCCGCTCCGCGAAGCCAGTGTTGCTTAGCTCGCTGTCTCCAGAACACATCCTCCTAGATCTCAATCTGTTTCAGGGAATTCTCAATCTGCTGGTACTCAGTTAGGGCCGCTGAATCTCGCCTATTCTGAATGGTATTTTGCCTCTGTTGTAACTGATTAATCCGTTTACCGAATTTATGGAATTGATCTCCCCCCCCCCACCCCCCCCCCCCACCGCATTAACTTCTCTCCACACAACCGCTGACAATACAGCAATCCTTCCGTTCTCCCCTCCTGCCAGGTTGTTTCTACCACTTCTTTACATCCTTCATCTAACAACCAAGCCATCTCAAACCTGAACCGCCGCGGTCCCCATCCCCTAGTCATGCATATTGCATTAATACTAAGGAAAAGAATCGAGTGATCCGAGGCCCGAGTCCGTATGTTCTCCAGCCATGCGTTCTCATGCATTACACCCCAAGCATTCGTTATCAAGGCCTTGTCCAGCCTTTCCTCTATCCAATTCGGCGTCCCTTTTCCTTTCTCCCATGTGAATTGGTGGCCCCTCATTGGCATCTGCATTAAACCACAGCCATCCACAGCATCTCCAAAACCCCGTAACAGGCTATTAGGGTATGGATTTCCCCCCTTCTTCTCATGTTGATATAGGAGATTATTAAAGTCACCTATTGATGTACGGGAAAGAGGTGGTGAGTATACGGGTGTAAATTGTCGTTCCGCAAGGGATTGGGACTATGGCGCGTACTTGAGTGACAACTAAAGTTCTAGGCACCAAAGTATTGGAACCCACAAGAATCCAAGCAAATTCAAATTCATGGTTGGGTAATGTCAACAATTAAGGGCTAAAAATCTAGTTAAGACAATGCAATTTAAACACAAGCAATCACAATGATAAAAGATGGGCTCAAATTAGGGGATGTTGCCTTCTAGATGCTTTAACAACTTAGGGATTAGGGGAGAACATTAACCAAGGGAACATAAGGGCAAAGCACATAAAAAATCCTAGCTTAAAGCCATTTTCATAAGCTAAAGAACAAGGATTAGAGGAAGGATTGCCCCACTTTCATGGTGTATCAATTCCTAGCTCTTGAAGCACATAAGCATTTAGGCCCCCAATTCTTCCCTATTTTCATAGAAAGAAAATGGGTTTAGAGAAAGGAGAGGCTTAAATTCTTCCCCCAACTTTCATTGTGGAGAAAAACTATCCAAAAGCAAGCTAATAAGAGTTACGTACCAAATATTAGCAAGATTAAACATAAAACCAACTCAAACAAATGAACCCTAGGTTAGGGTTCTTCCCCCTTATGCAATAATCACCTATTTAGCATCTAGGTTAGCAATATCACCCTAATCCAAGCCCAAAAACGAACTACTCACACTTCATAAGCATAAATAACAACAAAGCACAAGAAAATATCATAAACATTGCACAAAAGCTTAAGAAGAAGAGTAAGAAGCTTCTCTATTGAAGATGAAGATTTTGTGGTTGAATCTCACTCCAATCCATGATTACAAGCTTTGTAGAAGAGTTAGAGATGAAATACTAGACTAATCTAAGCTAAGGAAATGAAAGGAAAACGAGTTCTTGCTATCTAGGGTTCTCTCTTCTCTTTTTTCTCCAAAAAAAGAGTTATAACGCAGTCAAAAGAAAACAGAGATGGGCTGCTCGACATTCTGCCAGGATTCGACGCGTCGAGAGTAATTCTCGACGCGTCGAGTGCTGATCTGCATCAGAACTTCGACTTGCAGGCTAATTTTGACCCTTTTTTCTTCAGAATTAGGTTTCGGTGTCTTCATGAAAGTTGTAGATCTTCGAGTCTTCTTTCAAATGGCGCAAGAATCACTTAATTTGGACAATTCTAGGCCGAGATATGATCAAATTACCAAATAGTGGTCAGTTTCGGGTGAAATCTGTAAGTTCGGAACTTCAACTTCAAGGATGATTTTGACCACTGTGGCTTCCTTTTTAGGCTTTGATGTCTGAATATGAGTTGTAGCCCTTTGAGTCTTCTTTGCAATGGGACAAGAATCATGTAATTTGGATGTTTTTAGCTTGAGATATGGTCCAAGAACCATGACGTCGACGTGCAGGTCGGAAATTGCAATTGCATGGTGCTTGCTTCTCTTTTGCTTTGGTTTGCCCACATGACCAAGACCATTGAAAGAACCACCCTAGACTCCTTTGGAAGTGTTGCATCCATCTCCATAGCTTCATATTTGGCTCTCATTGACTCCAAATTCATCCAAAATACCTCAAAAATACACAATTGCCTGCACTCTACAATTTATGCATCAAAAGATATAAACAAAGGAATTAAGGCACTTCTTTGCATAAAATCAAAGTGTTTGTCACTCAAAATATGTCTATACAAGGGGTAAAAATATGGACATAAATGCACTTATCACCTATAACCACCCAGGGTAACAAGGATCTACTTTTCAGAGTGCCAAGCAAATTCCAAGTGTCCTCTCTCATATTTCACTCCGGGATACCATATATACATGTCATACGCCATAGCTTATTAAACAAACTAACCTCCACATCTATATGACTCTGCGAGTAACTTAATAATCTGACCGTATTATTCTTTCTCCACAAAAGCGCCATTCCACCACTCAACCCATCATTATCGACATAAAACAAACCTTCATACCCAAGCGTAACACGGATCCGTTCTGCATGTATCCGTGGCACCTTGGTCTCCATCAAGAACACAAAATCTGGCTTCTTACTGGACACTAGGCCCCACTATCTGTAGAACCGTGCGTGGATTGCCCAAGCCACGACAGTTCCAGCTCAAAGTACTCATGATGATGGGCGGGGCTGGGTACCAGCTCCCGCCATAGACAAGTTTTTTGAACCATCTTGCATTGTGACATCACCCGTATTACCCATATCTTCCAGCCTATCCGCCTGCACCTGCCTTCGACGCTTCGCCGTCACAACCACACACTCCTCCACCACGTTTCCCGCCCCCTCCCCCTTCTCCAATTCCACTGTTGCCGTGACACCCGCCGGCTCCCGAGGCATCACCGGACGCGGACGCCCCCCTACCGGTACGAGCCAGCTATCCCCAACCGCTCTAGGAGCGCTCCGGGATCCACCAGCACGCATATCCGGACCATACGGGTACCGTTCCAGTGGTATTCCTGCCTCCCTTGCATGAATGCAAAACGTGTGTAGGTGTCCCATGAAACCACAAAAATAGCAAAACTTATGTAACCGTTCATACCGGAAAGTGACCCATGCAGTAGTCTTGTCCCGTTTCATTAGCTTCATCCCTCTCCGTAAAGGGCGATCCACCGGTATGGATACCCGTATCCGATGAAAAGTTAGCCACGATGCCCCCTCGTAACGATCATCATGTTTAATAAAAGTACCCATAAAGTTTCCCGCCTGTTCCAAGATAGCCTGCTATGTATATCCCTTGGGCATATCATTTAGCTGTACCCACATATCAATCCTATTCAATTGGACATCCCCCGGCAACACACCATCCTGGACTTCCCGACAAACCAACGCATTATTCTCAAACGCCCAGGGACCACCATTCAAGACATAGTCCATGTCCGTTTTATGAAAGAAAACGAACAGGAACAAACCCTTCTGGATCTCCGTAACCTGCACTCCCCTGACCGGCTGCCACACAGATGCAAGAACCTGCCTCATAAAATCTAGCTTTATCATCTTCTGTGTGAGGAAACGTCCTACCACCTTCCATGTTTCTTCTTCCTCCTCACCCACCTCACTGCCATCGTCTCCGCCCACTGCCGGCATGAAAGCAGCGCCCTCCTCCTCCAACGCCCATTCCTCCCAACGATTTGTGATCGCCGCCACACCAGCCTCAACGTCCGTCGCAACCGCCGGCGCTGGAGGTCGTATGTTGACGTCGCGTTGCCTCTTCATACCCCGGCCCTCATCAGCTGTCAACCCTTGCATGTTCCCGGCCATTCGACCGATGGATCTCCGGCGAAAATTGCGAAAACCTAGAAACCCTAGGATGAAAGCGAAAACCCTAGTCGTCTACTAGAGAGAATTTTTTTAATGATCATGTGGTTTATAGAGTTTAAATAGGGAGAAAAAATAGAGTTTAAATAGTGAGAGAAAACATTCAAAGTTATTAGAAAGAAAATTTGAAATCTTTATGAGGGTTGATTAGTTCTGGATGATAGCCACTACTTTCTTCTTTATTTACTGCAACAATTTAGTAAACAAAGAACAAATGTTTTTTAGCTTTACACGAGGGAACTACTTGCAATTACTATTTTATCCTCGTGTTTCGGACTTGCACCATTTATATATCCTCGTGTTACATTTTTTTTTTTTTTGGAATAAGGTCCAAATTGACCCCTGAACAAAATGTGAAAGTGCAATTTGGTCCCTGAACGTAAAAGAAGTGCAATTATCCCCCTCAACATCTCAAATGTGTGCAATTTGACCTGATAGCAGGTTAACATTCCATCCAACCGGTTATATAATGATGTGTATGCTGACTTGGCATTTTTTTTTTTTAATTTCCTTTTATTTCCTTTTCTTCCATTCACCGTGTATTAAGGCAAAGCTTCAATAGAAATTCCCAAACCACGCATCAAAATTCCCAAACCCGCATCAGAAATTCCATTCATCGTGTACCTGCATCAGAAATTCCATTCACCGCGTACCTGCATCAGAAATTCCCAAACCACGCCCGTGAAAGCTATTAACTTGTTTGTTGTTAATATAACTATGTAAAATTGAATATTTTTTCATGAAATTTATCCTGCTTGTAAATTTGAGAGAAGATATCGATGGTGGAATATTACAACTGTTAGAGTTAGTTGTTTTGTAAAGAAGAAGACAAAAGAAGGAAATAAAAAAAAATGCCAAGTCATCATCCACGTCACACATGCAACCTGCTAGATGGGATGTTAACCTGCTATCAGGTCAAATTGCACATATTTGAGGTGTTGAGGAGGGTAATTGCACTTTTTTTTACGTTCAGGGATCTAATTGCACTTTCACGTTTCGTTCAGGGGCCAATTTGGACCTTATTCTTTTTTTTTTTTTTTTTTTTTTTTTTTAATACAATAAGTTTCGCCCAGCTTAGGTACGAATCTTAAGTCGCAGGAACCCTCCAGGTAAATTACACATGACCCAATAAGTCATGTCAGATTCCATTCGAAAGTGTCTATATATATACTCTATGCATAAAGAGTTTTCATTATCTCTTATCAATTCTTTGATGCATATATTATATTCTTTGTTTAACTAACCAATTAAGCAATAATCTACGAAAGAAACATATACAATTAAGCATAAAGTAATACTCCATCGATCATATATATCGCATGCATATATATACACACAGAATATAATATTAGAACTGAACAAATCGTCACCGTACCATTCCACGAATATATAGAATCTGACCGTCGTCGTATAATATACAAATTAAAATCGTCGCAATAAGTACAAACGCCTAACTGGCCATCGTCGGCTTCGCATTATTGAAAGCGTCGCATCTCTTCCTGATCTCGCCATCTTTTCCGGTCTTCACCTGATAAAGGCTGACCTTCTCTATGGCACGCGCGAACGCGTCGAAGAACGCCGTCTGGTTCTTGGCGTACAGGTCGACGTACGGCTTCGTTCTGGCGTCGGAGATCAGCGCCTGGTCGGAGGCCAACAGCCCCATGCCGTTTTGCAGGTTGATGTAATACATGTTGTCGAATTTCCCCGGCGTCATGACGTCATTGAACGCCGACATCCCCGTTTCTTTCGTGTAATTGGCGCACAGTTTTCGTAGTGCTTGGGCAAAGTTTGGGTTTAGCGTGGGGTCGATCTGTCAAACTCAAAGGTTAATGTTTAGAAATTCTACATTATATTTGAACAAATACCCCAATTTTGGTCTCATAAGTATTAACAAAATCACGATTTTGATCCACATGTTTAATTTCTACCAATTTTCATGCACTACTATTATTTTAGTACCAATTTTTATGTGATTATTATTTTAGTACAAAAAATTATCACACCGGTCACCCCTCCATTTATGACATGTCGAAATCTAAAAATTGTAAAGGTATTTTCGTCTTTTTAACATAAGATTCTAATTTGGACAAGAATAAAAGGATTTAAACCCTAAAATCGATCTCAATTCGCAGTTCTCCTCCTCCTCATCATACATTAATTTGTGGAGGAGAACTACGAATTGGATAGATCTTATGTTTAAATTCATTTATTCACGCTCAAATTGGGATCTTAATTTAAAAATGATGAAAATACCCTTAATAGTTTCATTTTCAGCATGCCTTAAACAAAGGGGTGACCAGCATGATGAATTTGAATTTTGACACTAAAATAATAGTTGTGGATGAAAATTGTTACTAAAACAATAGTCGTGGATGAAAATTGGTAGGAATTAAACATGTGGACTAAAAACTGTTATTTTGTTAATATTTGTGGGACCAAAATTGGTATTTGATCATTATATTTGAAAAATGAATATAATGGTGGATACCTGGGAGGTGGAGTTGAAGTTGAAGATGCGTTTACTGAACTCCGAGCAGTGGGAAAAGCCGATGGTGTGGGCGCCGGAGAGGGTGACGAGTTCTTGGACGGTGAGGTTTTTGGAGGCGAAAATGGCGATGAGTTTGTCAACGGGCATGTAGGGGGTGGCGATGTGGCCTTCCACGTCGGAGGCGCGGGAAACGAGGCCGTCTTTCCGGCCGAGCAGGACTTCGTAGTGGGGCCCGCCGACCATGGTGATAAGGTTGCGCGTGGCCACGGCGAGGATGTCGGCGCAGGAGACGGTGTCGGGGCACGCCAGTTCCAGCGCGGTTTTCAGGCGGACGACGAGGTCGAAGGCGTCGCCGGGGAGGGATTGGTTGATCTCGGCGTCGCGCTCGGTGCTGCCTTGGGCGTTGGAGGCGATGAGGATCGTGGCGTCGCAGCCGCCCACGACGCAGTCGTGGAAGAACACGCGGAGGATTCCGGCGGCGGTGGTCGGGGCGGCCATCTGTTTTTCGACGATGATTTTCTCCATGGTGTCTGAGAATTGTGGGCATGTTTTCTCGTAGTAATCTTTACTTAGATTTGACTCCGTCGTATAAATTAGGGCCAAAAATGGCAGCAGAAAGAGATGGAGACGGTACAGAGAAAACGCCATGGCTGACCTTGAAGAGATGGAGGCGGAAAAGATTATTGATCAGATCAGAGGGAATTGAAGAGGAAATGGAACCCTTTTTCTTGAATTTTGAGTTGGGAAACATGTGGTGGATACAACGTTGTATTGCCATGTTTGTTTTGGATCGGACACAACCCGAGTTTCACTCTTTCCCAACAAAATACTAATTTTATGGTGATTATATTGCTAGCAAGCAAATGAAATATACCCACAATTATATTATTTCTTTATCCAATTAATTTCGCCATGCAAGGAGACTTTGTCCTGAATCAAGGATAAGGGTTGATGAATATTTATGTGTAAATCATGGTAATTCATCAACTAAACATATATGCTAAACATTTGCTTACTGCACAGTACACAAGGAACTCCCTCAGTGATCGAGGGTGAGACTCTCATCCGCTGCTGAACACAGAGGTTAAACATTTGCTTACTGTGCACAAGGAGTCCCCTCACTTTGAGATCGAGGGTGAGACTCAATCCTGAGCCATTGCTCTCTTTACCCTTATGATGACTAACTGAGTTGTCTATGCAGGCGGGTTTTGTATTAGTTATTGGCTTTGGAGGTACGCCAGCAAATTAAAATATGTAGCATGCATATGTTTTTGTTAAGGGGATGGGCTCTTGATTTGGCAAGGGAAATTGGGACTTTAATCCTCATGCTTGTATTTAGAGATTTAATCCAATCCACAACCCTATTCTGTTCTCAAAACACATGGAAGCCCACCACTTCCTATATATATATATATATATATATATATATAGTATTGTCCTTAATAATAAGGTGCTTTTTTTATTTTATTTTTTATTCTTTATAGGGGGAATTCCATTTTTGGTCCTATTGTTATAAGGGTTTTTTCAATTTTAGTCCACTATAATTATTTGTCACATTGTGTCCACTATTATTAAAAGTGTTCAAATTTTAATCCACTTTAAGATTTTTCGTGGACTAAAATTGAAACACTTTTAATAATAATGGACGTAATGTGGCAAAAATAATTATGGTGGTCTAAAATTGAAATAACCCCTTATAACAGTAGGACCAAAAATGGAATTCACTCTTCTTTATATTAGGTTGATATTCGTATTTTACAATACTAATTCAACTACTTTGTCCATACGACCATACCTTGACATATATATATTGCTTCGAACCCTGAACAAATTACTATTGTGTTTAGCAATCGTTATACCGTGCACCAGGGTACACATAGCATTATGCGCCCCGCGCCTCCCAAAACGACGTCATTTTGTTAAGTTGTTAAAAAAAATCATCTGTTTCGAATGCACATAAACTCATAACAGAATACACAAACTCATAACGGAATATACATAATCTAACATTATACGTAATACACATAAACTTTGAACTGAATACACATAATGTGGTTTGGTTAATATAATACACATAAATTCATAACACAATACACATAAACTTTTAACTGAATACACATAATGGGGTTTGGTCTGTTCAGACTGACGGAGTGACGTCAGCAAGAAACGCGTGCATTTTGTGTCTGGACGCACATTGCTATGTGCACCGTGGTGCACGATATAAATTGCCTGTGTTTAGGCTGCATCTTTCATATATAGGGTGTTTCATTGGGCCTTTTCAAGTAAGGCTTTATTGTTGCAAAGTTGGCTATTTGTAATTTTTGTACCTTGGGCGTGCACAAGTATATATGATGGGTGAACCAATAATTGAAATAATATATGATGGTATTCAAATGAGAACTAGGTAAGAGATGATTTGATATGTAAGGTTCGATCAATGATTGACCTATTTAAGTTAACGTTCTATTTCTGATTAAGCAAGTGCTTATTGTTATGTCGAAATCATATACCTAGTAGTAGTGAAGGCGAACATTATTTTTGTATACATGTGTAACAGTAATCGTCACGTTTTAATGACAAAATACGAAACTTAGTATTTCAAGATGAAGCCAAAAATAAGGAAACTAGCTAGATGGATGGTAATGATAATCGATCATAGTCCATAGATGAGAATTCATGTATATGTGAAAGCTTTTGTAAATATTATAAAACGTTTTGTTAGGTTACAAAACAATGTTTCTATTTTTAAAGAAAAATATACCATTAATCTGAAAGATCACGAGACAATGCTTATTAATACCTGGAAAAAAAAAAAAAAAAGTGACATGCCACCCGCTCTTACCTGATAAAGAAATAATCTCTCGCATGGGCAGCTCAATTGGTCACAGGGCTGCAGTTTAGAAACAACGATTTGAGATTAAGTATCACAAACGACAATGTGAGAGTGACCTCTTAAAGTGAAGAATTCGGGGCTTTGTGCGCAATAGGTCTAATCTATTTGTTCAGTTGATGCTATGTTGAGTCAAGACGTGAGAGACCATTGGAATTGGGGACAATTAAATGAATATATGTGATTAATATGCACTTTTACAAGGTACTTACTCTTTTAATGATGAGTACATTACATTATTTTAATCACAGATAAAGTGCAATTAAGCCACTGAACATTCCAAAAATGTGCAATTTCACCTGATAGCAGGTTACCCTCAATTTTAGTAGGTTATCTGCTTACGTGGCAGCTGAGTTGGCATTTTTAATAAATTTTAAATTATTTTTAATAAATTTTAATAATAAATTTTTATTTAAAAAATAAAAATGAGTTTATTTTATTTTTTATTTAATTTTTTTTCAATTTTTTATAAAATTTATTATTAAAATTAATTATTAAAAATTATTTAAAAATTATTAAAAATGCCAACTCAGCTGCCACGTAAGCAGGTAACATGCTAAAATTGATGGTAACCTGCTATCCGGTGAAATTGCATACGTTTGGAGAGTTCAGTGGCCTAATTGCACGTTTTTGAAGTGTTCAGTGGCCTAATTGCATTTTCAGGTTACGTTCAGTGGCCAATTTGAACCTTATTCCTAAAATAAATTAAAATCATATTCTGTATTACTATATATATGTACTACTATCAATTAAATAAAATAATTATTATTCACAGATAGCTAGCTTGAAAAGTTGTATACCCGGCCCACTGCCCAATTAAGCTAAACCACAATCGTTATGCGTTGGACCCGTGTCCAGCATGCTTGCTGGACATGGGTAACAGTGCCGTTAGGCACTGTTATCTCTTTTTTTTTTTTTTTTTTTTTTTTTTTTTTTTTAAATTTCAGACCGCTTCATTGTAATAGTATATGTTCATAATTTTATTACTATATGTTAATAACTATACGTTCATAACTACATAACTGTACGTTCATAACTCTATAACTGTACATTCATAACTCCATAACTGTACATTCATAACTCCATAACTGTATATTCATAACTCCATAATTGTACATTCATAATTTTCGAAGCTCTATGTTCATAATTTTATCACTATATGTTCATAATTGTAAGTTCATAATGTTAGAGCTCTTTGTTCATAATTCGATCAATAACTGTACATTCATAATTCCATACTGTAGATTCATAATCTCATAACTGTAGATTCATAACTTCATAACTGTAGATTCATAACTCTATAACTGTACATTCATAACTGTACATTCATAATCTTCGAAGCTCTATATTCACAATTTTAAAGCTCCATGGTCATAATTTTATCACTATATATGTTCATAATTGTAAGTTCATAATGTTAGAGCTCTGTGTTCATAATTTCATAATTGTATAACTGTATATTCATAACGGCATAATTGTACATTCATAACGGCATAACTGTACATTCATAATCAAAAAAAAAAAATAACGCCGTTAACGGCAAAACGCGCGCGATTTTTTTTTTTTTAATAACTAAATGACGCGTTTTTTTAAAAAAACGACGTCGTTTTGGCCCATGTCCACAATTCAATGTGGACACGGGTCCAGGGCATAATTTGCCGCTAAACCATAATTATCTTTTACTCCATTAATGGACTCTATATATTATCTATATATGGTCGAAATAAGTAAACCTAAAAGACATCATCCTTTTATTTATTTATTTATTTTTATTTTTTATTTGAGTACTATTGACTCTATTACAAGGTAGTATCTGTTCTATATATTTTCTTTATCTAATGCAGCTCAAAGAGTCAATACCTCACCATCGGCCCGGGATTTGATCCTGTGACCTTCCCTTCAAGGGGAGTCACAGAGGTGTCATCTGAGTAGAAGGTACTTGGCTAAAAGACATCATCCTAAACACATGATGTCACCCTCTCAATCGAGCTCGTGGCACAAAATATTTTTTGTGTAATTTATCTCTTTTATGTGAGTTACGAATTATTATATCAAAAATAAAATAAATTTAGTCCATACACAATATTAAATAATGACTGAATTTTTCTCTTCATCCCACAAAACTTACGCGGTGTTCATAATTTAATTTGATAAGATTCTTTACTTTTTGGAGATCAACATAGTTGTTGAAGATGGTCGCTGCCTATATAATTGTATGCCTTTCCAAGAAGGAAAATAAAGTGACAACACATATTTGTTTGTCATTGTATGTACCATGATTCTGTTTAGTTCTAGTATTTTGTACGATATTTTTAAAAATTGAAGTTAATATATCTTATTTTGATTGATTCAGACCAAAAAAAAAAAAAAAAAAAAAAAACACAATGAGCTAGCTACATTTTTTTCCCAATAAAATTAAGATAGACAATAAAATTTTACTCCTCAGAATATACTTATTATTTCCCATGTTAAACTGTTATTTTATAATTATACACATTTTTGTTATCTGAGTTTTGACAATTTTATCCCTCAAAGGACAGTATTTTTTAATGTTATTTTAAATTTCACTGTTATGTCATTAGAGAATATTGTAATATCTTGTTTTTTACCATCTTTCAAGAACAATTTTTTTTTTTTAATATATAAGTTTTGGAAAATGAGAGGTTTAATTTAATTGGATGGGTTATTATGTACTTATAAGTTGTAATTTATTATTCTCATTGGTGAGGTGTACATCCAACATTGTACGGGCTGATCACTGTTAAAAAGTCTATATATGCAAGTCGGATAAGTTTGTAGTGACTGAAATATGACAACTAGTAACAAGTTATGCACGTAAAGAAATCCAATAATGTATATACTTCCCTAACGTTCAAATTGTCCAATAGGGCATTGGTTAGTGACTGAAAAATTGTATTTAAAATTTACTCCCAACTATCGTCGATCACATGATGGGAGTTCTAACCTTGCCATGAACAATCTAGGATTTTGACTCTCTAAAAATGGGTTACCATGATACTTGTTATATTTTCTTATTTACCAACTAGCTTTCTAGCCTGAGAAATACTTTTTTTTTTCCAAAATGTAAAATGAAATTTACTAACTCAAATTGTGAAAAAAAAAATTAATTAAAGGGCATGAGACCATATTATCATCATCATATTATAAATGTTTTTTTTCCCCACAATTCTGATGAGTAAGAATAAAATGATTTTTTTTTTATTTTCTTATTTTTGTGTACATTGGTGGGGATGAGAAAAGTACCAAAACTTCATAACTAAAGAGCTAGCTGCATGATATTGGTTGGTGGCATGTCAATGACTAACTCTTTCCCAATCCCCCTCATTGCTGATATATTTAAGCAATTAGATCACTTTTGTATTTATTACTTTATTTAAAGAAAAAAAAAAGTTGTTAACTTTTATCATTAAGCACTTATTTAGGACCGGCCTTGGTCATATACCATCAGGACAACGACACAAACCGGCCTATTTATTGGACTTCTTAATTTTAGTGGTTAACTATAAACGATTTAGGTTGATTTATCTCTTTATGGTTCTCTGTCGGCTATGGTCAAAAGGTGAGTTTCACCCAAAGCGTAACTTCGAGAAGCAGCTAGGGCTTTCTCGGCCTGTAATTTTTTTAATAATAATAAAAAAAGATCTACCTAATGTGGTGGCATGGAATCACGGACGCATAATCGAGACCTGACAGTCACAATGTGTGAGTTATATCTAATGTAGTGGGCACCAGATATTGATCTTTCAACTTTAAAAAATTGTTGAATCGCTGTGATTTATCCATCCACTATCATATGTTAGAGTGTAGGGTCTTTGGAACGAGTGATTTCGATGTTATCCTGAGTAGCACGCTAACCTAGCTTCCATCTTTTCTTTGTAACGTTCTGTCTTTGGACTTAGTTAACGAATGGTTTTTCTTTCCAAAAAGAAAAACATTGAAGCTCCATAAATGCATGGTGGGTGAGTGGGGATGATGGGTGGGTGATTTATGCATTGGATTTGATTTGATGGCACGTGGCTTTGTCTCATGGTAGGTCAGTTGTTGTGATGGAGGAACTGTTGTCTGCATGTTGTAGGACAAAGAACTCAAAACCATGTCTGATATTTTGTACAAAGAGATCCAAATATAGTAACTTATTACTTTTTTGCAATTGATTGAATTAGTACATACCTTGCCGGCCTAATGTAGTTATCCCATGGTTGGACCATTTCATCAATGTTTGTTTTGTATAATTGTTTGGGTTGATTAGTTATGGGCTAGTTTAACTTTTTTTTTTTTTTTTAGTCTTTTCTTCAAAGATTTGAATTCTCAATCTTAAGAGTCACCCACATTTTGACTGGACAAAACATTTGAAAAGTTGTAAATCACGGTAATATAATGACTCAGCAGACAGTGTCAAATGTGCCCACAAAGATATAATCCTCACTGTCGCCGTTGAGGTTCGAACTTTGGTCTCTTCTTTCAATTTTCAAATACTGCCTATCGAACTATTGAGCTAAGCTCGTGCGAACAACTTTTTTAGTCCTTAATCAGATAGAGTCACTAGGTGCACTTCATCTAAAATACACATTCAAATAGTGATTGGATTTTTCATAAATCAAAGAACTCAAATCCAAGTTTGATATTTTTGTACAAAGTGTTCCATGTATTGTAACTGACAGGATAATGGGACAAGGTAATGGACCCGACCCGTATTGCTCTTGATCTAACCTGAATGAGTCAAAGCAATTAACATAGTCAATTAGTAACAATTAGGAGTCAAATAGAAAGGAGGTGGAACGGTACACTATGTTGTGATATGAAACTGCAGGAAGAGAAAGAATTTATATTGCATATATAAAAATATAAAGTGAATACAATACAATTATTTATACAGCAACACTAACACCATAATAGGAACAATACAGCAGATTACATGTAGGGAAAACAGGAAAGCCATAGAAACATAAATGTGAACCAGTTATTACTCTAATACACTAAACCCACACTCCAATGCACTTATTAGAGCACCGTCTCATAAAAAAACAAAAGTTATTAAGGAGAGCGCACAACAATTACTAATGAGCAACGACTTTTATTGAGATGAGCCTTTGCACTTAGCTTATTAGAAGGGCGTTGTGCCCATTATTGTAACTGTTACCATTATATATACTCCTTCAGTCCCGATTTGTTTGTCGACTTTACTTTTAGCACGCATTTTTATGAAACAATAGAAAAGTACAACACTTTCCAATATTAACCTCCTTGCTAAAAAATCACCCACTTCCATCCTAGTACATCACAAGGGCACTTTGGGAAAAACATAGAGTTAGTAGTGTTTATTTTAGGAAAGTGGACAAAATTTTGGGACGGATTAAAAAGAAAAGTAAGACAGGTAAAACGGGACAGAGGGAGTAATATAAAAGACATCGTGTAACAACCAAGGGACACGCTCTGAATCTTGTACGAAAACTTTTAGCAATACAATTACAACTCTTTGCTTACAACTAATAGATAACTACTTCCAATTATTATGGTACATATACCTTGCATAATGTTGTCCCATGGTTGGACCATTTCATGAATGTTTGTCCCATGTGAGCTATTTATTATTCTTTTTATTTTGTTTGATACGATTAGTTATAGCAACGCCTAAACTGGTTTATCTCATTATAATTTTTTATCGACTAGAGTTACAATGCAAATTTTACTTAAAACACACATTTGGATAGCACCTGATTCAAAATCATGTTTGATATTTTGTAGAAACTAGAAAGAGCTCCAAGTATAGTAACCTATTACTGTTTTGCTTGCATTGGTACATACCTTTGCCTAATTTTGCCCCGTGGTTGGACCATTTCATCAATGTTTGATCCGTATTGGGTTTAAATTTTACACGACTTATGCATGTTCAGATAAGGGGTATATTAGGAATTTCACTTGTGAATAGATTTGCAAATTATTTGACATCTATTTTTTGCTCTCTACAACTTGACTTGCATGCTTTTTAGGCGGGGCCGAGCTACCTATAATGAGGCAAATTATTATTTGGATAGTGTTGTGTGGATCATATTAAAAAATAAAAAATATATTTTTAATTACTAAAAATGAGTTAATTTCAACAATGGTTCTCCGACTATGTTGATTTTTCACAATTAGTTTTCGATTTTTAATTTGGACAATTTAGACACTTGACTTTCAAAATCTTTCCAATGTTGATCCTTCCGTTAGTTGAAAGTTAAGTGGATGTTAGTTTGAGGGGTAAAGTAGTCATTCACCGTCTTTCTCCCTTTCCTTGTATTCATTCTCTAATCTCTATCGGAAAATTATCGGGTGACTCTGCTAAAGGGGCTGAAAAACCAGGGAAAAATGGGTTGACTTCCACTTTATCATAACATTCGCCATAGATTACATCACCGGCACCGCGCGGCAACCCGTAACCGACCGACAGCAAATTTAACGTTTTTTGGGAAACCAACCACCTAAGCCGCGCAGACATCACCGCCATAAAGTCACGTCACGGAAACATTAAAGTCGCCATCAGCCTCCGCGGCGACACCGTCACGAAGCACCAAAAAACCTACTTCCCCCCACCTCCACCGCGTCGTGGCTGAAAAACACCATCTCGTCCCTGGCCGCCGCGATCGAGGAGAACAACGCGGACTGGATCGACATCGACTACGAGCACTTCAAATCGATGCCAGAGGAATTCGCAGAATGCATCGGAAAACTCATCACGCAGCAGAAAGAGAGCGGCGCAATCTCCTTCGCGTCGATCGCGCCGTTCGAGGACGGCGGCGAAGTGGCCAGAAATTACCCGGCGCTGTGGAGGAAATACGGCGGCATGATTGACTACGTGAACTTCCAATTCTACGTAGTGAAATTTGTGGACAGATTTGTGCCGCCATTTTTGCCTGGTTTTCCAGCGCCCCTAACATAGTCGCCTGGTTTTCCGGAGGAGAAGGAATAAAGGAGACAAACGGCGAATTATACAAAGCAGTTGAAATGACTATTTTATCCCACAAACTAACATCTACTTAACCTTCAACTGACGGAAGGACTAATATTGGAAAGATTTCGAAAGTCAAGTGTCTAAATCGTCCAAATTAAAATTCGAGGACCAATTGTGAAAAATCAACATAGTCGGATGACCATTGCTGGAATTAACTCCACTAAAAATACATTATTTATGTATTGAATGTATGCTATACTAAATAATGTGTTTTCAGTACTCAAATAATGTATTTTCTCTGAATACAATGTATATTTTTAGTAATATATTAAAAATACATTATTTATGTACTGAATGTATATTATATGATAGTATGGTCCACATAGTTGTGGGCCTATAATAATTGCTAGGGCTGTTAACGAACCGAATATAAACGAACGGAGGTTGTTCGTGTTCGTTTGTTAAGAAATTTGGAGTGTTCGTGTTCGTGTTCGTTTGTTAAGGTTTTTGAAAATCCTGTTCGTGTTCGTTTGTTAAGCGTTCGTTAGTGTTTGTTAACGTTCGCGAACATGTTCAAGAACGTGTTCGTTAACGTTAACGAACATGTTCGCGAACGTGTTTGTTAACGTTCGTGAACATGTTCGCAAACGTGTTCGTTAACATTAACAAACACGTTCACAAACATGTTCATTAACAAGCACGTTCATGAACATATTCATTTACGTTCATGAATACTTAATAAACAAACACATGCACATGTTCATGATCACAATTTGTTCGTGAACAATAAATAATATACGTTCACGAACAATAATCAAACAAACAACACAACTACAAAACTAATATAATATAATATAATATATGTTTGTGAACATGTTCGCGAACATTATTAAACGAACACAAACGAGCTTGTTCACGAACATTATTAAACGAACATAAACGAGCTTGTTCACGAACATTAGTAAACGAACACAAACGAGTTTGTTCACGATCTCTTAGCAAACGAGCTTACAACTGTTCAAGCTCTGTTAGTTTATTAACCGAGCTCTAAATTTTGTTTGTTAATGTTCGTTTACCTTAACAAACGAACATAAACGAACACTTACCGAACACGAACACGAGTAGTTTGCCGAAAGCTCTGTTCGCTAACACCCCTAATAATTGCTATTATAAGTGCAAGTGTAAGTGTGCAATTAAGGCAAGTTACTCAATTCTAACTTTTTCAGAGCGTTTGGTTGAGAGGAAGGAATTAAGAGGGAAATGAATTCTAATTTGGTGGGAAAAGAATAATGTGGGAATAAAGTAGAAATTCAAATTACATTATTTGGTAGGGAGGAATAGTATTATTGAGAATGAGAAGGGAAGAAGTGATATAAAGACTAAAATATCCTTGTGTAATAATAATGTTAATAATAATCAAGGGTAAAAAAGTCATTTTCCTCCCTTTTCCCTTTCCTTTCCCATTGAATTGCAATTCATATGAGGGAGGTATGAATTGCAATTCAACAAAATAGAGAATTGCAATTCAACAAAATAGAGAATTACAATTCAACAAAATTGCAATTCACTCCAACCCAAACACTATATAATTCGGAATGACCAAAGAATTAGGCTGTAATTGAATTTCAACTATATCCAACTAAACAACCCAATTGTGTTTGAATAGGAAAAGGTTGATAATGCTTTTTTTTTTTCTATTTATATATATATAGGGTCAGGTTCTTGTGAGGTCAGGTCTTCCCGTGCGGTCAGCATACACCATTAGGTATGTATAAATGCACCACACAGTGTTCGTAAATACACTATATGTGTGGTGTATTTTTTGTTTGTGTGGTGCATTTTTTGGCATTTCATTCTGGTGTATTTTCGAACACTGTATGGTGCATTTATGCATACCTAATGGTGTATGCCGCACTGACCGCACGGGAAGACCTGACCTCACAGGAACCAAATTATATATATATATAAACAGTTTTCAACTAAATATCGTTAAAAAAAAACTCATTACTACATAGTACATACAGATTTTATCCTTTTTATAATGTATATAAATATAAATATATTTGCTAAATATGTAATATTACATTTATATATTATATATAATATAGCAAAAAAAATACTTAATTAGCCTCGTAAATTGGTCAAATTGAGTATTAAGGTACTCAAATTCAACTCATTCATTTTTATTTTTTTTTTAGTATTATTAACTATGTTACACTGCAGTATCTGTTCATAACTACTTCATCAATCTACTGAAGCACAAAGAATCAATACCGTATTATCGCCTCACCTGAGACTTCCAATTAATTAAGATATTTTACACGTCGTCCCTCCATTTAATGACAATAATTAATTAGTTGGCTGGTCAATTCCTTAACGTATTTCCCTTCATAAATGCATGAAACTGGACAATTCTATTACTACGATATATTTGACCACGTGATCGATAATAGTTCATTAAATTCAAATTCAAATTAAATAAAAATAATAATAAGAAATTTCAACCACAAAATTTGTCAACACTCAACATGAAGAACGAGATTAATCAAAGTGTACTGACTGTATCTTTAATATATGATTAAATGTTGTGTGTGAGACTATATCACATTACACATATAAACATTTTTAATTAAAATGTAATATTTTGATGAGTCAATAAAAAGTATAGTACTCCGTATATTTTACTTAAAAAGTACTACATATCTTACCTGAGATAACCACACCAAAACTTACTTTTAATCAATGTTGCAAAAATTCCGCCTAAGCGGTAGGTGTCGATCGGCTGCCTAGCGTATCACTATAATCGGTGGTCTAGGCGGTCGGCTGACTACGCCAGTTAGGCCTCTTAGGCACCGACTAAGCTGCCTAGTCAGACGATTAGCTATTGTTCTTTTTTTTAATCACTCAAAATGACACTGTTTTGAGCGAAATAACCCTAAATTGTTCAAACTCCAGATGTTTTTAAGTTAATATTTAATATTTTAGCATTAACTATTGAAGTTTTAAATAGTTTATAATTATTTGTCTTAAAAATTAATAATTTAAAAAAAAAAATTTAAAAATACACGGACGCCTAGACGTCGTTTAATCGCCGTCTGACGCTAGGCGCCCGATGAGCGCCTAGCGATTTTTTCAACCATACTTTTAATATAAAGCAGTCAATTTACTAAACTACGAAATTTAATTTATTTATTTTTAAATGGTCACAAAATAGTTTTAAAAAATCAATAATTTGACCTAAATTAAAGAAAAGAATCACATATAGAAGAGAAGATAACTTTTTTTTTTTGGGTGCTGGGAGGTAGGGTGGGGAGGGGGAGGGGGTGGGGGAAGTCTACTATCAGAATTTAAAAAAATGGAGTGGTGGACCATAAGAAAGAGAAATAACCAACTATTATACTATACTATAGAAATTTACAATAAATCTCACAAATTTTTTGAATGACAAGAAAATACACCGTGCTCGAAAGTATGTATTAGGCAAACATCGTTCTTGTGTAGTAGTTTATAATCACATAAGAGAGATAAATCACATTAAGAAGACCCTGCGCGATAAGGTTGATTAAGAAGGTGGTGATAAGAATCGAATTTGTGACGTTCAAGTGCGATGATCAATATCACAAACTTTATTAATAAATTAATTGATTTCATGCTATTTGTAGATTGTCTTGTAGTTTATAGTGATGATATCATTTTTTTAATTTGTAACAAAAAAAAAAAGAATTAAATAACGATAGTAGATTATGATAGCTGATATCATGTTATATTAGTTGTTAAGTTGTTCACTTGTTTTAATTTCATCGACAGGTGCATATTATTAGCTTTTATATTTGTAGAAATTTAATTGATAAACATATTTGTTTATTGCAATCCGTTGTCAGCAGATAAAATAATTATATTCATAATGACATAAGTGTATTTTATTATTTAATTAACTTTACTGAAGGTAACCAGCTTAGTTAACATAAGTGTCGTGCATCTCATTCTTTAAGAGAGGTTGGGAGTTTGAACCCCTCTCATATGGAAAAATCTATCTGACCAACATTTTGCTCATTAATTGAATTGTCCCGATGTAAATGGGGATTAGTTTGAGTACTTATAATTAGGTCATTCTTAACCATGGACTAGGGCCTGCTCACAGTGCAATGAATGAATTATATACTTGAAATAAATTAGTAAGGATCAAGTGCGGTAATAGCTTGCAGGTGAAAGTTGATATTTAATCTCAAACCTCGGTCTAGTCAAAATCAACAACCTATATTGAAGAAAACTTTAAAAAAATTACGGTGGCATTATGGTAATTTTTTATAAGTTCAAAACTTAAGGTGCGTAGTTTTATAGTTTAAGGTGCGTATGTTTAAAGTTTAAGGTGCGTATGTTTAAAGATTAAGGTGCATCAGTTAAAACTCAATGTGCTTAAGTCTTAAGGTTAAGGTACGTATGTACTTTTATAACTTAAGGCGTGTAGTTTTATAGCTTAAGGTGCGTATGTTTAAAACTTTAGGTGTGTCACTTTCTAGTCAGTTTAAAACAAAAGGTGCTTAAGTTTTAAGGTTAAGGTGCATAGTTTTATAGCTTAAAATGTGTAGGTTTATAGCTTAAGGTGCGTCATTTTTCTAGTTTAAGGTGCATCAGTTTAAAACTAAATTAAGGTGCAAAGTTTTATAGCTTAAAGTGCGTAGTTTTATAACTTAAGGTGTGTAGTTTTATATCTTAAGGTGCATCAGTTTGAGACAGTGCATGCATGTTGGCAGGAAGCACGTTTTTTTTTTTTAATCATTGATTTGAGCACGTTAATTTATATTTGATCAACAGCTCAAATCTCATCACATCTATTACCTAGGAGCTCCTTCACACTTGAAGGTCAGTGACTGCCTTGTATCCCTAGAGTAGGGATTTTTAAGACAGCCAGGCATATGATTTCTTAAAGAGGAAGTGCCATGTTTTTAGGCTCACAAGCAAAGAGCCTTGCACAGTATAGGGACTTCCCCTTAATAAACTTTCCATCACTATCGATGATCTTTTCAAAATGATCCCACACCTTTGATCTAGACTCAACCTCCTTCCTCTTTTTTGCAGGAACAGCAAGAGTCACCTGAGGATGCTGAGCAGGTGCCTCAGTGGATCGTTATGCTGTGCAACCGTGTGCACCATGCAAGGTGTACACGAAATTGGATTCATAATTTCTATCCTATAGATTCATAATTTCTATATTGTAGATTCATCATTTCTAAACCGTAGATTCATAATTTAAATACAGTAGATTCATAATTTCTATACAGTAGATTCATAATTTCTATACAGTAGATTTATAATTTTTATCCAGTTCATCATTATCTAGATTTCAATTAAGGGCTTCCACCAATAAAATGGAAATTTCAAGCTTCAACCTTGATAATTTCGCATTTAAGCCTTTAACTTTTAAAGGAACGTCACAATAGATCACATAATATCACAAAATCATACTGCTTCTACCATTATATCAGATAATCAGAATATATTAGAACATATATATCACAATATTATCAAGTTGGGTGGGATTTGCACAGCCCTACACAATATATAACAATACAGTGAATAAACACAAATATAAAACTAGGATTTACGATTAAAACATATATCTTCCACCATAATAGATCAGAATACATCACTATATCATAACATATTCACAATATATCACATAAATCACAAATATAAAATTAGAATTGGCGATTAAAACAGCTTTCACCATAATATATCAGAATATATCATTATATCAGAACATATTCAAAATATATCACATAAGTCACAAATATAAAACTATGTGATGGGGTGTGAACCCCGTGGCCTCGGGGCCCAAGAAGAAAAGAGATCAAGCTCAGAAGAAGAGAAGCCCAAGAAGAAAATGAAGCAAGTCCAAGAATAGATATGGGCCAAACCGAGGAGTCGGCTCGACTCGAGAGTCAACGCGAGTGTAGGATCGGCACGAGTAGGAGATCGGCCTAAAATGGCCGCTATCCTTTTAAAGACACCTATTTACTTACCCACTAAACATCCACAACCCCCAAATAAAGACTACCTTCATTATCCTACTAAAACCCCATTACAGCCCATTACTACCAATTTATTGCCTATTCAAATTACCTCATCCTAACCCCCAACTTAATATTCATAACCAACTCTTTAATAGCATATTTAATCCCCATTATTTCCCTAATGGTTAGTCACCCAAACGGCTACTTCTTATTGCTATAAAAGACAAAGAGAACACAAGGAGAAGGGGCAACCATTCGTACATACTACAAGGACTCTTCCACCCACAATGCACAAGGAAAACTCCATCTCTCCTACACACTGGAATACCTCCTACTATTCTTTCATCCCAAGAAGACCACCCACTATTCCACCATGCACAAGAGAAGACTCCATCACTCTTCCCTACTAGAAGATGCATTATCCATTCATCACAAGAGAAGACTCTACCGCTATTTCAACAAAGAAGGTCAAGAAGACTCTATCTCTCAATGTACAAAGTATAGCTCTCTCCCTACACAATATTTCCTTATTACATGTACAAAATAGCCATATACTATGTACCAATAGCTACAAGAATAGTGAAAGTCTTGGCTTGGCACCGCCCAAAAGGCCCGTGATTTTCACCTTCCGGTTTCCACGTACAAAAGCATTGAGTTATACTTTGTTCTACTTATTTTTCTATAAGCCGCATGTGAACGGTGAACCCACCAACCACGGTTGTGTTGGACCTCCCTGGCCAAAAAACCCTAAAACCAACACTAGGGTTTGCAATTAAAACAACTTTCACAATAATAAATCACAACATAACAGAACATATTCATAATATAACACAAATATATCAACATGCAGTGAATACATCATAAATATAAAAACTAGGGTGTGCGATTTACTTGGTTTCCCTAAATATTTTCCGGAGAACAAGGGCCTCTAATCAGTAATTACCACGGGAAGGGCTTCCACCAATGTAAGTCGCCAAAGGCCACCAGAGAATCGAAGACGACTATCTTAGACACAGGTTTCACCGTCTCAGAGAGTGAGACAAGAACAGAGAAGTCAGAGAACACTGAACAAAGAGAATTGGAGAATCAGACTATTGAAGAACAAGAGTGAACAGAGGAGTAGAGAATAGACTCACAGAGAGAATCAGACTATCGGAGTAGAGAGAGGACAGAGGAGTAGAGAGAAGTCTAAGAGAATGGAAGATGCTAGAGAACCGAACGACTGCGCAAATGAAGGAGGACTGCGTTCAACATAAATATATACTAGGCTTAAACGACACTGTACCATAGCATGTCTAACCATAATCCTAATAGGAAAAACATACATAAATGTAGGGTATAACCTTTATTCACACTTATTATGTTTTTATTTAGATTAGATTTAGATTCTTTCAAAAAAAAAAAAAAAAAAAAAAGATTCTTTAATTTTTTATAATAAAAAAAAATATTAAGCTCCAAAGTCCTATTCTTTACCCTATTTAGTCTGCATAATTTATTCAAACTTTCCAAATTCCAAGTGATTTTTGAAAATCTATTATTGCCGCAAATTACGAACTTTAAAAAAAAAAAGAAAAAAAAAAAAAAAAAAAAAAAAAAGACCAAACGGTTGCCGGTGCCGCCGATACCCACTAACCTTTTCCAGCACGTGTTTGCTATTTTTCACATGCTCAAAATTGCCCCTATAATAATAATTATGTGTCTCTCTTTCATCCATATATACACACAGATATCTCTATAGATATACATATAGAAGATGAGCGCTCTGTAAAACCCAAAGTCGTCTTTAGATCCATTTTTTGAATTTATTTATTTATTTGTCTATAATTATAATTTTTCTCCGGCCCAGACGGCGATCCATAGCTTGCCCGCAGTGTTTAATGGAGGCTGCAGTTAAGGCTATGGCGGCGGCGGCGACGGCGCTGCCGTTTTTTTCACTCTTCTGTTTGTTTTTCTTCGGCGCCGGGGAAAGTTCGAAACTGCCCCTCGCCGTGGACGGCGGTTTGAAGGATCGCATCATGGGGTTGGCTAACGAGACGGAAACGGTGGAGTGGATGAGGAGGGTAAGGAGGGAAATTCACAGGAACCCAGAGCTTGCCTACGAAGAATTCGCCACCAGCGCGGTGGTGCGGCGGGAGCTGGACCGGTTGGGAGTGAAGTACCGGTGGCCGGTGGCCAAGACCGGCGTCGTCGCCACCATTGGCTCCGGCTCTCCGCCGTTCGTCGCTCTCCGGGCTGATATGGATGCCTTGCCTATACAGGTTAGTTTTGATCATCATTATCTTCATTAAAATTAAAAAAAAAAAAAAAATCATGATTGTAGATCAGAAGTTCGACTCTTATAAAGATATAACTCAGGTAGGTTGAAAATTCATTTCTTACAAAAGATTGACTTAAATATGTTAAAAGTTTGATTCTTCTAAAGTAGGTCGGTCTAACTTTTAAGGTTCGATTGATTCCTATAAAAGATGATTCAAGTAGGCCAAGAGATTTGATTCTTATAAAAAAATAACTTAGATATGTTGAAAGTTCAATTCTTCTCAGGTAGACCTAATTTCTAAGGTTGAAATCCTACAAAAGATGATTCAGGTGATGAGTGGGAAAGTTTTTTTGGTGGGTCAAGAGTTTAATTCTTATAAAAAAATAATTTTTATAAATCAAAAAAAAAATTCCTATAAAAAAAGAATACTTAGGTATTAAAATATTGCCGGAATCAAATAATCCAAATTAATTTTATAGATATTTGATAAGTTATTAGTTGTTGCATGCCGTGTAGAATATATTCCTCTTGTCAGCAATGGCAGCATACATGGTAGTCGTAGATCCACCCATCCTACTATATAAAAGTGATTTCTTGTGGAATGTCTTATTTGAAATAGAGGAAAGACTATATAATAAGTAGAATATATTATTATAATAATATTATTATTAAGTGGAATTCAAAATTGAAATACTACTTGATCAAAATTATAATACTAATTTAATCATATAATTCTTCTCAATATTTTTACACATTGTACCCTGTGTAATCCGTCACCAGAATTAAATTTTGTCTATTGACATTCTTAATTTGAACTAATCAATTTTGAGCGTTAATTATGAACAATTTAGATCGTTTGAGCCAATTGGGTAAGCAATATAGGAATGTTTTTTCATAATTATTTGCTGACACGAGTGATTAGGTAGAGTTTTACTCAAAACGTACAAACACTTTTGAGTAGGGGGCTACGAGCTTTCTCTTTTAAATCAGGGTACTAAAAAACTGAATCCAACCAAATAGTTAGTATAAGCTAAAATTATTCTTTTGACTTTTTTTTTTATGTGAAACTTTTTTTTTATGATACCATATTGTGTGGGACACTTATAGGAGTTGGTGGAATGGGAGCACAAAAGTCAAGTGGACGGAAAAATGCATGCCTGTGGGCACGACGCCCATACCGCCATGCTCCTTGGAGCGGCAAAGATTCTGCAACAACTCCGGCAACAATTAAAGGTACTACCTTAATTAATTAATCAACCTTAACCCACGTTTTACGTTAATTAATTTACTCCGCGATTCATCGCCGCCGGCCGGCCGGTCATATGATGTGCAGGGGACTGTTCTGCTGATATTCCAGCCGGCGGAGGAGCGAGGGCGAGGGGCCAAAGATATGATTCAGAATGGGGTTCTTGACAACGTGGACGCCATTTTCGGGCTCCACGTGGCGCATAAGTATCCCGTCGGCGTGGTGGCTTCCCGGCCGGGGGAGTTTCTGGCCGGCTGCGGGATGTTCAAGGCGACCATTAAAGGGAAAGGCGGCCACGCCGCCATTCCGCAGGAGTCGGTGGATCCGATCTTGGCGGCTTCCACTTCTGTGATTAGTCTGCAAAGCATTGTTTCGAGGGAGACAGACCCTTTTGATTCCCAGGTTTGTTTGTTTGTTTTAGCAGACTCCGATGATGAATATTTGGGTGTCGGAGATTCATCGGATTTGTTTTGTTTGTATGTTTTCAGGTTGTGTCTGTGAGTATGATTCAAGGAGGATCTTCTTTCAATGTGATCCCGGACACCGCCACCATCACCGGCACTTATCGCGCGTTCAACAAGGATAGCTTCTACTCCCTAAAGAAGAGAATAGAAGAGGTAATTATTCATTAATTAACCACTCAATTATATTCTATGGTTTCAAAACATCATAAAAGGCTTCACTCCGGGCCGGCCTGAACAACTCACCTAAGTTGGCTGAACATTGGTCTTTTTTATTTGAGCTGATTAATTATAAGCTAGACAAGTTTGTTTTTTTGTTGTCTTTCTTATCTTTCTTTGCCCGTTAAGGTCACAAAGCTAGTTTACTTCCTTGTGACGTTTTTAAATGACTTTAGAGGCCTTTTCTAAAAACTACATATAACTATTGTCACATTTTTGGGTCAATTCTCTACTAGTGTTTGTTAGCTAGGGTTACACAATATCACATTGTGACAGATTTTTTCCTGTCATATAAAAAAATATTTAAAAGGATCAGGTCACAAATTCAATTATTATTAGCACTCTCTAGGTTGAGCTCGTTACTTGAGACTCCAGACCCTTCAATTATTATTAACACTCTCTTGTTGAGCTTGTTACTCGAGACTCCAGACCCATATATACTACAGAGTATACTTTTTTATTGGTGCGTAAAAGCTGTTGTAAAGTATTATTTTTTTTTTTTTGGTTGCTGTTGTAAAGTATTATAAGTATTATCAAATACCAAAACATAGTATGCTTGATTTTATATTTCTAATTTTATATATTGATAGGCACTATAAAAATCTTGTAGTTTAACATTTGTTATAAGTTATATTGATAATAATTAAGCTTAACTATATCTTGGTGATGAATGGTAGATTGTGAGAGCTCAAGCAGCAGTGCATAGGTGTACGGTGGAGATCGATTTTGACGGGACGGAGAATCCCACGTTCCCGCCGACACTAGCGCCGACCATAAACGACGTGAGAATCTACGAGCATGCACGGAAATCGTCGAGCTTGATCGTCGGAGAAGACAACGTGGAATTAGCTCCGGGCCAAATGGGCAGCGAGGATTTCGGGATGTACCTAGACAAAGTTCCCGGAGCTTTCTTCTTCATCGGAGTCAAAAACGAGAAATCCGCCACCGTCTTCCCGCCGCACAGCCCGTACTTCACCCTGGACGAGGATGTTCTCCCCGTCGGCGCCGCCGTCCACGCCGCCTTCGCGTATACGTACCTCTTGAGCCACGCCAAGCCGCCGCATTCTTCATCGTAAAACCCGAACCGGTTTACATGTTAACACTTATGTAGTCTAAGTTACACGAAAACCGACCACGTTGATTTTCAATGATCTGTACAGATACGGTGAGGATATCAAATTTCAAATAAAAAATATGTTGTCATAATGAATATATATCCTGTGCCCATCAATCCAGGCGTTATATTAAGCACAAAGTCTGATTGATTAACAACTTTTAGTTATTCTGTTATAGCTTCATAGGACAATCAGATTGCAATGTCTCAATTGTCTATCTCATTCAAACTTTCGATTTCAAACACTTATTAATTTTGGTTCTTGATCCTTATATGTACATTTACTTTTGCCAGTAAATTTTTCGTGATTTGTACAGATGCGATATGATGATCTCAAATTTTTGATAAAAAAGTATGTTGTCGTGGGACTATCAAATTGCAATTTATCTCAATTGTCTGTTTCATTCAAAACTTTCGATTTCAAACACTTTAATTTTGGTTCTTGATCCTTGTATATACATTTATTTTCGTGATGTGTACAGATACGGTGACGATTTCAAATTTCAGATAAAAAATATGTTGTCCTAAGATAACTAGATTGCTATTTGTTTCAATTGTCTGTCTCATTCAAAACTATTCGATTTCAAACGCATTAATTTTGGTTCGACGATTTCAGATTTCAGATAACAAATATGTTGTCATAGGACAACCAGATTGCTATTTGTTTCAATTGTCTGTCTCATTCAACACTTTCGATTTCAAACGCATTAATTTTGGTTCTTGATCCCTCGTACATACGTTTGTTCGTGTCAGTAAATTTCTGTAATCTGTACAGGTGTGGTGACGATTTTAAATTTCAGATAAAAAATATGTTGTCATAGGACAACAAGATTGCTATTTGTCTCAATTGTCTGTCTCATTCAAAACTTTTGATTTCAAATGCTTTAACTTTAGTTCTTGTTCTTGGTACACACATTTGTCTGTGTCAATAAATTAGGGAATTTCATTTTTGATGGGCAATAAATGTGATAGGAGGGGACCAAAATATTCCTGCAGTGAATCTTTGATGATAAAATATGATTGGAGATGGGTGGTTTGAAGCAAATCCTTAGACGTCTCAATCTGGTATGTCATGAGGATTATTACCTGGAGAAAACAGAGTGTACGGATTTGCAGAGAGGGTTTTGGGCTATGTCAAGTGGGCCTATACATTCTTGGGGAGGGTTGTGAAGTATAGAATTTGGGCTTTCTAGGGTTTCTAAGTTACATGGGTTTTCTATTGGGTTTGGGCCGGGTTACTGACCCCCAATGTTTTCCTAGTATTGATAGGGGAGCGTTATGTTGTGCAACCGTGTGCACCATGTATAATGCACACTGTTGCAAAAACGACGTCGTTTTGACGTCTGACTTTAAAAAAAAAAATTCAGAATTGCATAACTACACATCCATAACTTCATAACTATAAATCCAGAAATCCAGAATTGCATAACTACAAATACATAATTTCATAACTATAAATTCAGAATTGCATAACTACACATCCATAACTTCATAACTATACATTCAGAATTGCATAACTACACATCCATGACTTCATAACTACACATTCAGAATTTCATGCATAATTACACATCCAATTTCTCGCGTGAGGCGCAACAATAGCGCCCAACCGGGCGCGTTACCATAGTTTTTTTTTTCTTGTTTATTTTCCCTCCTCTCCTACTTGACATCTTAAAATTTGTGCAAAAAACTAACTATTGAGGATGCTATAATTAACAATGGTGCTTTTTTTTTTTCTTTTTTCTTTTTTTTTTTGTACAATAAGAAATAGCATATATGGTTGGTTGGATATGCTACTAGAAAATTCATTGTTTAGACTTGTGTTGAGAGAGACGTGAAGGGTCAAGTTTAACGTTTTGTTATTGGAAGGTGCCACTAACTAGTATATAAGTATGAGAAAATAAAGGTTATTGTGTCTTTGCAAGTAGGTATAATTTTTGGCATGCTAACCAAAAGATTCCAATTTTTGGCATGCATATTAACTAGGATTGGTCGGATAATTGATTTTGTAATTAAAAGATTCCAAATTAAACTCGCTATGAGAAATGTCTATTGACCTCTCTCTCTCTCTCTCTTTTTTTTTTTAACCGATCAATTATAAACAACCTAAATTGGTTAACCATCTTGTGATTCAATAAGTTTCACCTAGAACCAAGGTTGCAAAATACGTTAGGTGCCCCCTAGGCGCCCGATTTTTTATTTTTTATTTAAAAAAGATTATTAAAAATTGTAAAAATTCACTAATAAAATATAAGGTTCCTCTAGTTTTTTCTTACAAACTATTTACGTAAGTTGTTATAAAATGGTTTAAAATATTGTTGAAATCATCTAAATACATTTAAAAAAAAAAAACTAAAATTAAGACCAAAAAAAAACTTTTTTTTTTGAGAAATTAGGGGCCAAACCGCCTAAGACAGTAGCAGCAGCGCAATAAATAAGTGCGGAGCTTTTCACTATAACTTTAACTTTTACATAGCTCAAATTTACAAAACACAATGTCACGTTTCAACTCTCACGGAAGAACTCCATCTGCGAGCCGCCCCCGCCCTTCCTCTGTTTCGTTCACCTCTCTTCCCTCTGCCTCGCATCGTAGTCTTGCACTCCAAGCTAATGCCGGTGGAACGATTCGGCGGCAGACCTCTCGTCCCCGCCTGAAATGGCGTCGCCAACATTAGCCTCCTATCGTATGTTTAGCGCGGAAGCCTCAACCTACAGGGCAGAGGAGTTTGTTTCACATAGATCACAAAAAAATACACGATTTAAAAGAAAAAATTTGTCCAAAACATATAACTGAGTCAAAAATTATGTCTTGCCAAACTTTCTACTTTATATATATATATATATATATATATATATATCGCCGGTTCAGCCGGCTAGGCGGTCTAGGCCGCCCAGCCGCGGAGGAGGCCGATTCCGGCCTTCCTCACCGCGGCCGGACAACGCCTAGGCGCGATTTTTGCAACACTATCTAGAACACACTTTCATATAGTAGTTGTGTACTTTACAGTAAATCGAATAGCATTCATTTACTTCTTCCATTGGATCTATCTTACACATCATTAATCACAACACTAGTTGTGACCTTAGAAACCTCACATGCATGTTATAGAAGTTGGCCAATGCTGAAATTTAGAAAAATATTGGAGGGCACAAAATCCACAAATCCAAGGCTTTTGCCTTCAAAGTATCCACAATGATTGATTTAAACAAATGATAACACTTTTTTTGGGTAACGAGAAAACCCCTCGTTTGGTTGATCATAAATGATAACACTCAACTTCTAACACCCATCACCATTCTGCCATTTAAGGGGCACACAAAAAAAAAATGAGAAACGTGTGGATTTTTTTTTTTTTTTTTTAAATTGAAATAGGTCATCAAACTTTACTTGAAAAGTTAATTAAGTCTCTAAACATTTTAAATTTACAATTAAATTCATCAATATTATATTTTGGTGCCATAAAACCCAAAAAGTAGTTAGTGACATGTTATGACATGTCACTAGAGTTCTGGCGACACTCCCATGCATATTCCAACAAAAAATAAAAAGATCGGTGACTGGCGAACTATCGCCGATTGTGGACAAGGAAGGCGACCTTGGTCACCTTCTCAGATCACCGGAGAAGGAGACTCTGGGTCGCCTTCTCACCAACTAGTTTCTGGGCTTCATTCCACCAAAATACAATGTTGATGGGTTTAATTTAAAATGTTTAGGGGCTTAATTGACTTTTTAAGTAATGTTCGAAGAGCTATTTGGCCATTTGCCCAAAAAATAATTTATAATCTTAAAAAATATAAGTGTATTTAATATTTATAAATATCTCAAGTTTAGCGCCTTGTACTAAGATAATATCTATGTGGCTTTTCTTGAGAGAATGTCACAAGATTGAACTCTGGTGATCGAGTTTGACTCTTTGAATCTATATTACCTTTTAATAGAGTGAATAGTACTAAAACAAAATATTTCGAGTTTGGCGCGCAACTCAAAGCTTATTTTTCGGTGGGTGTGAAAAAAAAATATGGATAGGCATGAAAGCAATAGGGATTTTGAGTAGCCTCCAGCTCACAATGAGCCAGCAATCCTCCATGAGTCAGCAGTTTGCTTACGTGGCATGACTGTGTTTAACCTGGAGAGATAGATATGGCTGGGTGCACTTTTGGCCTAGACTCCAAACCTTAGCAATAAAGGAATTTAATTGTCTGGAAATGAATTTTTTTTTTCTTTTTTCATCCGGGTTGAATTTTTATTTTTTATTATTTTTTTTTTTAAAATCACAGTGACTCATGAGACCAAATCAAGGTCCACATAGTAGGTCGTGTGACAAAGTTAAGATCCATCATTTCTAGAGCTGTCAAAATGGACTTAGCCTACCGGGCTAGTCCGTCCCGCACCATCAAAAGGGCGGGGCGGGCTCTAATATTTTGAGTATGTTTTATAGCAGGCTTTTTAGCCCACCCTCGCCTAACCAGAAGGCCCTGCCCAGACCTAAGGGGTCCCGGAGGGGGATAGTTATGTTGTGCATCCGTATGCACCACGCATGGTGCATACAGATGCAAAAACAACTTCGTTTTGACGTCTAACTTTAAAAAAAAAAAAATCAGAATTGTATAACTACACATCCATAATTTCATCACATCCATAATTTCATAACTATACATCCAGAATTACATAACTACACATCCATAATTTCATAACTATAAATCCAGAATTGCATAACTACACATCCATAACTTCATAACTATAAATCCAGAATTGCATAACTACACATCAATAACTTCATAACTACACATCCAGAATTGCATAACTATACATCCAGAATGAATGAACTAAAATATGAATAACATAATGTTGTTGCTGGGAATCGAAACTGATTTTATTTTTTTTTTAAGTAGGACGTGCGTTTTGATGCAAAACGACGTCGTTTTTGCATCCGTATGTACCATGCACGGTGCATACGGATGCACAACATAATTTTCCCCCGAAGGGGGAGCTGCCTGCCCTTAGGCTAGCATTTTGATGGGCTTTTTGGCCCGCATTGACAGCTCTAATCATTTCGGGTCCAGAGATGAGTTTTGGGACAGGAATGGCTAGCGGTCCAGGGCCGGGCCCCACGTATCCTCCTCGGAACATCTTTCTCTTGTAACTCCTGAATCATGGGCTCTTGAATCCCGAGTGATGGGCTCCTTAACGCTAAACCTTCATTCTTGATCCATTTCTAATATTTCCACCAGATATACATATATATAGAGGATCATATGAGAACACTTGCTTAGGTGAGAACGTGAGAACAAATTGTGTGCATCTATCTAATATTTTTAATGGTCTAGATTAGATTAAGTGTGTGCGAACGCGATTAAGTGTGTTTTCATACATTTAATTCGCGTTCGCACACACTTAATCTAATCTAGACAATTAAAAAATATTAAATAGATGTATTCTCACGTTCCCATTGGAACCCATATATATATATATATATATATATATATATATATATATATATATATATATATATAACCAGTCAAACTCAGTAAATACATAATTATTTTCACATACATTATACCAAAACCCACAATCTTTGATGAACCGATTGTGTTGTCCAGGTTGGGCGAGCAGTGCGGGTGGTGGCCAGTTGTGAAGTGGAGAAGATCGAGATTAATAAGGTGGTCAGAATTTTGAGTGAAGTGTCAAAACAAGAATATGCCACGACTCATCTCTCCGACATCTTTCACACCTACCAAACTGCATTTATCATCCAACTCCTCCTTAGCTGGCAAATATGTATTATCCACCATTTTATATTATTTTTATTCAGTAAATCTTTGCATGCCTTGCATGCAAACTCGTGCCAGGTGAAAACGTATGAATTTATGCACTTTACGATTATATTTTACACATTAAAAAGTATGTTTTAGAGTTTTTATTGTGTATTTTTATAAATTTTGAAGTTTAATTTTGAATTGCACTCATAAACATTATAAAATGTACTTTGTAACTTTGTTGTGTAGTGTATTTTAAAGTTTGAACGTTCGCACTTCATCTCATCCTTATATATATATATATGTACCACTTCAAAGTAAATAGTTTCCCTAGGTACAAAAGAGGCATGGTGTCAATTGGCTTACAAATTAAGCAATACAAATAGCTATTCACATAATGACTTATCAAAGTGTAGAATAAACCTATATTCCCATGAATATTATTTCATTCTTGACTTATACCGTGAAATATAGAAATATGATAACTAGTGTAGTATATCTCAACAATTATACTGAATTTATAACTAAAAGGTTGATCAGGACTAGTATTTTTTATATCAAATACAATTATGCATGACATGTATAATTGTAATGTGAATAATTGTAAGGATAGATTTATAAGAAACCTAATACGACCTAAATGACATACATGGATCTAATTGATACCAAAAACACCATGAACAAATAACACAATAGAAAATCCTTTAATAATTTATAAGTTTCCGTTATGAAAAGGGTGACCGAGTGAGTATAACATTATTCTCGTACAATTCTTATTAACACCTTATCGTCGAGTCCGGCTAAAGGTTTCTTAGAAAAAGTGTTCCCTAATTAAGATGCAAGTTTAAAGGGTGATATAATTTGTAAAAAAAAGTAGGGGCAGTCTTGGTAGCAGCACGAGTATAAATTGTAAGCAAGGGGAGGGGGCTCTCTTTCAATTCACCAGTGAAAACCCAGAGTTCCAAGAATATTATAAGCAGAAAGAAACATAGTTGGAAAACAATGTCTTCTCCACGCTTGCTGCTCCTGCTAGCCTTCTTCCTCTTCTGCCTTTCTCACCAGGTAATGTTACATATATATATATATACTAACATTATCATCAGTAGAAATGAAATACTATGTTGGGTTTGTTTGACTAACCTAAGAGTTGGTTGGCCGTTGGCCGGCGGCGCAGGTTTTGTCGGACAATGTTGAACTTGAAGACCACCAAACTCATCTGCAGGTCTGTCTTCTTCTTCTTCTTCTTGTGTTCAGTTCCGATTGATCTCCTTTGTTGTTGAGCTGAACCAGTTGATGGGTCACTCATTCTCTTAACCTTCAATCTTACTTTCAGGTGGTCAAAGGTCCCAACAGAAGGCTCTTGCCTTTCGTAGGTACATTTTCTGTTCTCGGATCTCTCTTGTAGAATGAGACTAATCTCATTCAAGATTTTTTCAAGGGGGTTATTCTATTCATATGGAAACTTATTGTGTACTTGGTACATCTCACATCTAAGAGTGTTGTTCCTTACACATAAGAACTTATTGTGTATTTTATACATTGGGTGTTAGCGGATCGGATTTGACTAGCTGAATAGTTAATAGTATTAGTTAGTTGTAAAGAAATGTTTTGTAAATTAATTTTAGTTAAGGATAGATTACATGCAAAATGACATTTAAAGGTATAATTTATTTTTTTTATCAAAAAATTGTTTTTTGAGTAATTTTTTAAATTTTACTCCGTAACATTTTGGAGCAATAAACTATTACAAAAAGCTTATTAACCAAATACTTATATTGACTATTTATTCAAATCAAATAGCTGATAGTAACCAAACAAGTCAAAATTAGTTGATAAACTAACTATGTTACCAGAATTAATCCACTTAAGTTTCGGTTGGGTTCTATTTGACCTATACATATAAAAACTTACGATTTATTATTGCAGACTGTGGGGGATTGTGCAAGAACAGGTGCAGTGTGCATTCAAGGCCAAATGTATGCAACAGAGCTTGTGGAACTTGTTGTGTGAGATGCAAATGTGTTCCACCTGGCACTGCTGGCAACAGAGAAGCCTGTGGCAAGTGCTACACTGACATGACCACCCATGGCAACAGGCTCAAATGCCCTTAGAATTTTACTCTCCCAACTTTGCCCCTGTCCTACAACCAACCTCACCTCCTACCCTTTGCTATTAGGACTCTACTACTAGTGTCCCTTAAATAAAGCAAATTACTTTCCAAGTCTATGTGTGCATATATATATGCTCTAAGTTTTGTTGAGCTCATAATATTCTAATATAAATAAATGTGTAGTTCAACTGATTAATATATATAGAATATAAATGTATAGTTCAACTATCAGTTTAGACATTTACATAATATATTATTTGGCAAATTCATATACTTGATTTAAGACATGACTATACAACATGAAATCATATACGAATATAGATTTAGTTTTATTATAATCCAAGTGTTTAATAAGTTGACACAATTTTTTTTGATGGCCATGGCTATCTGGAGACGGTCCCGAACAGCCATGTTCGTCCATGGTCGTTTGGAACGAGGGCGGCAGCCACCGCCCACGTTCCAGACCATTTGAGGGCCAAATTTAGATCTTATGTCTAACAGTTGTGGCTATCTGTGAAGGAGAGACCTCATTCTTGACAGCTGTGAAGGAGGTAAGCACGTAGTCACGGATTGTCCTCGCCGGATAGTCGGTGGCTAAAACTATTTTTTTTTTTTAATAATTTAATAAATAAATTTAAAAAAAATTTAAAAAATATTTTAAAAGTGACACGTGTCAAACTTGGAAAGAATTAACCAGCTATACAGGTTAATTTGGATTCAATTGAACAATTGTACAGATTTAGGTGATCTAATTGAAGGTTTTTTTACTTAGAGGACCTAATTGAGTCCTCTCCGAATGACTTAAGGATGACCCTTTTTTCCAATAAATTTAGTCTAAATCACACTAAATAAACACAACAAATCTTATTTAGTAAAAAGAACATTTATTGTTAGGTTATTATCCTTTTTACAATAACAAGGAAATTTTTACAACATAAAATACAGTTTCATAGTCAAAAATTACTTTGAATAAAAAAAAATTACAAATATTTTTTTTGATTAATTTCCTGTCGATTGAAAATGTCACAAATGAAAGGCTTGGAAAAGAGCAGTGTTAGAGCCTTACTTGCACTCCCAGAAGAGAATCATCAAATGGTTGAGATCTTTTCTTCAACTCTGCTCCAAGAAACCTCCATCTCTTCTTCTTCTTCACAGCCCAGCTTGTCAAAAGAGCCTGTAATTCTCTGTACCTCTAGCAATGGCGAAGAATTCCCTCAACGAGGAAATACAGATTTATCCACATATTCCGATGTATATATATATCATGCAAGAACATTCTCTTCAACGGATTCTACATCATTCATGTTGCTAAACCCTGTCATAGTATGGTAGTTTAGGAAGAAAGTGTAAACGCATTTATCATAATCCGGAAACATGTTGGGGATGCTGTTGTTAAGGAGTGTATAATAAGACGCATTGTTAGCCATTACCTCTCTTCTTAAGCTTGTTTCGGAAGCTCCTCTTTCGACTAAATGCCTTCTCCTGCAGCCATATCAGAGGAGCGGGGAAGAATCAGTTACATATTAAAGATTTCTTGAATCTATTATATTTGACCGCTATAAAGTAGAGATGATCTGAAAAACTCTAATCAGGAACAAACGAAGAAACAACTGGTAAAACTACACTCTAGGCATCATCGCGGACAAGCTAGAGAAGTGTGGCACATAAACACTAGAATAAAGAACAAGTATCATCGTTTTTAATGGAAGGATAAAACAAGATAAGAAGGTTCAGAAACTGAAACAATCCAAAGGTGCTGGAACTTACCACAGGTTGACCCCGCTTTTCAGCTAGACGAACGGTGGCAACGAGTTCCCTGTTCGATTCATTATACAGACTTGTAACAAGCCCGGGTTGACCTGCTCTTGCTGTACGGCCAACCCTATGCAAAAAATCTACAGCAGATGTAGCGAATTCCGCCTATGATGAAATAAAAGATGACATAATTAGATTTCGCAATATCACACTGCACTTTGTGTGATGGCACCGATACATAAGAAATTATTAATACAGCGAACCTGAATAACATGTGAAACATTTGGGACGTCAAGACCACGTGCAGCAGCATCGGTGCACACAAAAACGCCCCCTTTCTGCTGGAAACTGATTAAATTTTTTGTTCGCTCCTCCAACGAGCTATTACTGTGGTAGCAGAAACATTCAATCCCAGATCCCGTCAAGACTTTAGCAACAGCTTCCACTGCATCAACAGTGTTTGCAAACACCATTGTTCGAAGTATTCCAGACCCATCATTTAATACGGACTGGATTCCATTTCTCACAGCGCTTATTAAAGCGTCCACCTGAGTGTCAATTGTAACTTCAATCCACTTCTGTTCCAACCTGTGGCACAGAAGCCATGTTAGAAACCGTTGTAATAATATTCAGCATATACTTCTGCTCATGCTGTAAAATAAATAAATAAATAAATAAAACAAGCACCTTGGGTTGTGGCAATGGAGGTAGTTTCCACTGACCCAGCTTGCGTCAGGAAACATCCGTTTTAACACTGCTCCAGCAGTTTTCTTTCCATTCACAGGAAGCGTGGCAGCAACAAAAATGTACTGCTTACTTCGCTTGTATGTTTTTCTCACTCTTCGCCAATCTGTTCTCTTTGCAACCTTGCTATCAACTTCTGAGTCCATTACACGAGCATCATCTTCAGTATCATCTACTTCTTTGCTGAAATCTGATATTAGGTCCCTGTTGTCCTCCTGATCAGAACCGAGAGGAGAATCAGGAATTGAGCCCGTCACTATCTCAGCGTCAGAATTTCTTAAGCGGGACAACTGCTTTTCATCAAAACGAAGCATATTCAAGAGCCGAATAACTTGGTTTTGGAAACTGCCACAAAGGAGCATGTCTGCCTCATCAAAAACCTGGTGTTTATTTATAATAAAATAATCGTTAATATTCAGGCCAGATGAATTTGAAATAAGCCGAATGGGCGAGTGATGATGCATTTCTATTGGAAGAAAAATTTACCACATGTTTCACACAACGTATAAAGTCAGATCGGCCATGATTCTCAGCTTCAATTGTATAAAGATAATTCAAAATTGCAGCTGGTGTTGACACCATTATATCTGGTTCTTTCACTGGCCAAGTCTGCGGGGTAAAGTTTAGTCCTTAAGGAACAGTTCATATGGTAAAAATAGATGCCAATCAAAAGAGCAAGATGCTATGCAAGAATGACTAGCCATTTAGTTCACCACATGACCGTTAAGGATGATTTTGATAATATCAGTACCTGTCGGCCACAAACAGCAGCAACCCTGAGGACAGGTTCGCCACCATCATTACGAAGACAATTAGCCATTCGAACCACTTGCTCACACAGCATGACATTTGGACAGAGAACAAGAGAAAGTTGACGGGACTTGTTTGCTTCCCGGCCAACACCACCTTCCCCCGATATACCAGAACTTTGGCATACCTTATCAATCAAGGGAACCAGGTACCCATGGGTTTTGCCACTACCAGTCTCTGCAGCAACCACCACATCAGCTCCAGAAAGTATACTCGGTATGCAAGCAGCCTGTAATCAGACTTGCAATATGAAATACTTGTTTTATGCAAGAGATAGGATTCTAAGGTAATAAAATGAAGTCCAAGCATGATCCAAATAGGTAGAATAAATCTAGAATTGAACATTGACATAGAACTGAACAGCAGGGTCTAAATAAAAATTCTCACTTGCATCACACAAGAATTTCATGTAGTACCTACACTACTGATTTAAACAATAGGATGGATAAAGATGGTACAATATACCAATACAAATACAAACATCATACATTAAGTTTAATTTGTTTGCAACTAATACAAAAATTCAATCTCTAATCATCACATCAATCACAGCAATCCTTTAGCTGATATCAGGCATTACAAGTTACACAACCTAAAATACGAAAGCAATTAAGAAATGCGGATTTTCATATGCCTTTTGCGCAAAATAAGTTGAGCACCTGAACCAGAGAGGGCCTATGAAGGTCAATACTTGAGAGAGATCGAGACAGGCGTTCCGAAACGCCGAGCGACGTCCAGGAAACGTTTTCCTCGGCGAAGAAGGTGTCGCCGCCATTCTTCTCGGCGGCGACGGCGGCTGTTCCAAATGCTCTTATCCTAAACAACTGCAGCTTTGCGATGCTACAGGTTCTGAATGATAGAAGCTTAGGCGTAGAAGGCGACAGCGTGCATAGCCTAAGCACCGAAAAGGAGTGCTGGAAACTCATCGTTAGCTCAGAAGCTTTCCGCCGGAAAGCTATGGCGATAAAACGAGCTGGGGTTTTAATTGGGGTTTTACGAGGAAATTGCACCCTAGTCCTCAAGGTTTACCGCTTATTTCACTTTAGTCATTAATCTTTATGAATTGTTTACCAAATTGAAAATTTGGAGGATTTAAAATAAAAAAAAATTTAAAATAAAAAAAATTTTAAAAAAAAAAAAACAAAGTTTGGTTCTTATATTTTGTTTAGCTGACGAGGAAAATACTTAGGCCTTGTTTAATAACATATAGTTAGCTTATCAGTCAATTTTAGTTTATTTGATCATTGTTAGTCGTTTGACTTGGTTAAACAATTAATATGAGTGTGATTAATTAACTTTTTGTAACAAGTTATTGCTCTAAAATGCTAAAATTAAAAAGCTACTCAAAATAGTTTTTTTATCAACTTTTTGGAAAAGTCATTTGGCATGTAACCATTTAATAGCTAACGGTTAATTTACCAAACAATTTTCTACACCCAGCTAATGATACAAACTAGTCAAATCTACAAACCCAATCAGTTAACAGTTATTTACCAAACACCCCTTCAGTCATAGAAATCTTGTGGCTATTATTTATCTATTTTTCCTAAAAACAGTTGCAAAAATTTATTATAAATAAAGAGGTTTCTAAGTGTTTGCAAAAGCATACAAATCTCTTATTTCTCTCTAAAATATCCTAAAATGGTATAAACTGCAGAATCGTTTCAATGGTATCTTAGTATCTGCATGAATACAGTTTTATTAGCGAGTTTCGTTCTTAAATAGGTCCTTAAGCATTTTTGGTATTATTTGTCTAATTTTTTATTACATGATATTATATTATGCTGAAAAGGCTTTATTTTTAGAAAAGCTTAAGAATATATGGAAAAAAATTATCTGTTTAAATAAAATAATTTTTAATTTTTGAAAAAGAGAGCTTATGGTGAAAGCCTCTCCAACCTTTTGGGGTGATTTGAGTGACAACCTAGAAGAACTACTATAAGAGGGAAGATTTGATTGATTTTAGGATGATGAGAATGTTAATGACTAGGGTATTAAGTGTTCAATCTTGTAAATAGTATAAAATTTGAGGTATAAAATGTAATTTTCTCTCTAATAATTTGAATAAAAAATATAATATATCTTCTTGATTTTGCCTACCACTTTGTCTAATTTGCCTTCCACTTACCATCCACTTGCATAATAATTTGCCTTCAAGTATTATAACATAGTATTGGGGAAAATGAGATATCATTGCCTTCCATGCAACTTTTGATTGTTATGGCATCTATATATGGCTTTGTAGTCTTTATGAAGATCATAGCCGTTTGAATAATCTTTCAACCAGTTCAAGAATCTCTCAATTTGGATATTCCAACAGCGAAATATTTTAAATTGAATGGTAAATACAATTTTATGTTGTTTTGCTCCAATTCATCCTCCCATAATTATATCATTGCAACTTTAATTGAGTTGCTTATATATACTAGGTTGTTGTATGCACTTCGGGCCTTCACCAAGCCTCTACTCAGATTAAACTGATAAATCAATTTGGGTTGATTGGTCGAGCCTAAGTATCTCATCCAACAATATAAATAAACAACAATAATATATTGAAACAAATATTGAAAAGGGAGCGTAGGAGAATTATGTCGTGCAACTGTGTGGGTTGCAAAACGACGTCGTTTTGAATAAAAACAACGCCGCCAATTGCTGTTAACAGCGTTATGCTGTGCATAATTTGGACTATATATCCAAAATTAATGAACTATATATCCAGAATTAATAAATTATATATCCAAAATTAATAAACTATATATCCACACCGGTTACTGGTACTCTGTTTTGGCTTATGGCAGTTTGTTGTGTCTGTGTATTCCGAATGAATGAACTACTCCATTTTGGCTTATGACAGTTCGTTGCGTCTGTGTATTCAGAATGAATGAACTATATATTCAGAATTAACGATCTATATATCCATTCGATGTGGACGAAGGAAGCCTCAAGACTCCTCTATTTGTAACAATTTTGTAACAATTGAGATTTTAGTGGTTTGGAGTCAAACCGCTAGTTACCAAAAGTTGTAAAGTTGTAAAATGTAAATCTATATCTAAAATATAATTTTATCACCAAATTATAGGAATTATTTTTCAAAAATTATATGGAACGGAAAATGCTTATGAAATTATTGTGGGTGAAATTCCAAATATAGGAGGCCTTAGGCCCCTAATTGAAATTAGCAAAAGAATCCCCTTGTGGATATTTTCCACAAAATCTTGTGAGAAGATAAGCGAAGAACAGTCATTCTGCATATTGAAATGGCTTCGGCTACATCAATCGTCGTCTCGCCATTACTACTCCCATCTTCTCCTTCTTCAGTGAATAGGGTTTCAGTTTCTTCACCGCCATTACTACTCCCATCTTCTTCTTCTTCAATGAATAGGATTTCAGCTTCTTCTTCGTTCAAATGCGAGCTTCGTCGGAAACAGATAAACGTCTCGCCGTCGCGGAGCAGAAATCAGAAACCCTACAGGCTCGTTTGCAGGGCGTCGGAGTACAAATTCCCCGACCCGATTCCTGAGTTCGCTGAAGCTGTTAGTCGGAATACAAACGTTTTCAGTTTTCTGGATTCAAATCCCCCAATTTTTTTGGTGATTTGGTGATTTGGTGGCTTGCAGGAAACAGAGAAGTTCAGGAATCATCTCCTTGAGAGGCTGCCTAGGAAGAAGGACATCTATGGAGATTCAATAGAAGAAATTGTTGGTATCTGCTCTGAGGTATCACTTCTCTTAGCCATGTTTCCATTCTTCATTTCTTTGCCTTAGTGCCACTAGAATTGGGTTCCTCAATCTCCTTTCCAGCCCAAAGAATTAATGCCCCCACCACCACCACCACCACCAAAGACTGTGACCACCTATTTAGAATGGTTACAAAGGCGTCATCACATTATAGTTGACTTTTCTTTTAGTAATACTGACAATGTAATATCTGTCTAAACATACCTTCAAATTTATGATCTCTCTCATTTGGGAGTGTTACAGAAAAGTCATTGAGCTACAAGCTACTTGGCTATTAACTAGACTTGTTATAGGCAATGTTGAAAAAATCGGCACCCTCTAGGCGCCTGGGAACCACCTAGGAGGCTGACCGCCTAGCTAATCGATGGCTAGGCGCGATTTTTGCAACACTAGTTATAGGTCTATTTTCACTTTCGTTTGGCATATCAACTACTCGACACCTAAAACTTGAAAGATTAAACGTCAATTGTCATCACCGATATAAAGTTTGAATCTCAAATTTAAGAATTCATTACCGTTCCTATCCTAGAGAGTGGTGGAGGAGGTAGTGCCCACAACAAGGCCAAATCCATGCATTGCGACTGCTAGCAAAGCAAAACTTATGAATTTATTTTGGTTATACCTACCTTAATTTTGTTTGATGCATCTTATGTTTACCCAAGTGGGTATGCACCATCTCCAAACTTTTTTCATATCCTAGAAAATAAAGGTATTGGGTGGGTCATCTAGGATGCTGAACTGATCAATGTCATGGCACAAAATGAATAGCTTCTTAATCTCTCTACTTCATTGCTAAGATACACTCATGCTGGTGTACCGATTTGAACAGATCCTAAACAACTTCTTGCACACAGAGTATGGTGGTCCTGGAACGCTCTTGGTCAACCCGTTCATTGACATGGCTGATACCATAACCGACAGGGATTTGCCCGGGGCACCACAAGCTGCACGCACAGCAGTTAAATGGGCACAGAAGCATGTCGATAATGATTGGAAAGCATGGAATAGCAGCAAGAGCAGTTGATTCCCACTATCATAATCACCCTTATTATGTTTTGTTGTTGCAAAGCTGCTGTTAGAGATTTTCTGCCAACCATTATTTGGAGAAATAGGAGTTTTGTAGGTTTTAGAACAGTATACCCTGTAAGCACTTTTGCTCTTTATTAGCCATCTCATGTCATTTGGCTAACATGTTAGGGTGGAGTATTAGAAATTTTATAAATCTGAGTGAAAGTTCAATATCTACACATTGATTAACAGGGCAACATTCCATTGCATAACCTCTCAATAGACCAAATGCTTTTTTTTTTTTTTTCTACGACATCTGGTATTCTAGTATCCCTTATCATTACGAGACTAATCTAGGTCAGAAAATGCCATGCTTCTATTTTGAATAATAATGATGTGGCCAAAATGTGGAAGCAAGGCTAACAAGATGCCTTCTAGGCTGTGGATGAACTATGAGGCTTTCCAATTGCAAAACCGGGAGCTAATTTAACAGTTTTAGGCAAAAAAAACAAACCTCACAATCTTGTGCTATTCAGTATTCACGAATCTGATTGGCGACGTTTCAGCAATTCTTCTGCATCAATGAAACGCTCTAGCAACTCTTTCTCCTGCAGGACCAAGCAGTCATCATCTTTGCCAAACCAGTGATAGCGTCTCTTTGCAATATAGTCATAGACAGCATCCCTTAAAGGTGGGGGGATAATCATGAAAGTGCTTAGTATAGAGTAAGGCAATGGCAGGTGGGACAAAACCTTCAGTGCAGCTGCACCAAAACCAAGAAACGTAAGATTCTAGCAAGAGAAGAGTTGGAAAGAATGGAAGGAAGAAATGAATCTAGTACATGTAATATGCAACAATAGGAGACAATTATGTCTCTGTGTGCCTTTCATTGGACAAAAACTAAACTTTCATGCCTTAACGAAATGAGCTCTACATGCAAGTGCGTTTTCTGAAAGCCAATGATGACCAATTGAACAATAAGTCAATAAGTATAGGCGGATAGCAATATCATCAAGTAGGGAGAAATAAACAAGCAAAAGAAGGCTATAGACTTTTCATTGTCCCAGCAGAAACACTAACCTTGAGATTTATGGATGAGTTAATACTCAAAATGGTTCATTGACTATACTATAAATCTATAATTCTCAAATTGGTTTTCAACTATCAACTTACTCAACATGATCACTCGACTCTACAGAATTTACTCAGTTTAGTCCTCTTTAACTGGCATTGAAGGACTAAATCGAGTAAATGTTGCATAGTTGAAAGATTATTTTCACTAAATTGATAGTCACAAAAAACAAGGGAGTGAGGAAGAAATTCTGACAAGTGGCAACAATTGCTCAACTATAAAGATGATGAAAAGCATGGGAGTCGGCAAAACATATAGAGGTTTGTTTCTAACCACTGGAGCCTTGATAGTATAGACCTGGGCCTTCAATGAACAAGAAGCGGCGAAGAACATCATTTCGATCAACACCACACAGACTCATGTATGGTTCAGCAGCTTTTGACTGAAGGCAACAGAACTTAATTTTTCTATCCTTGTCTGCCCGAATCACCCACTTCACACCTACAGAGATAAAGCCAATCAATCCATCAACATGGATCCTTTTTCTCTTTGGTAAAAAGTAAAAACATATAATGGTCTAACCTTACATCATTAGAGACTAGTGAATGCAGGGTGCAAATTTCAATTCAATTGCATAACAGGGGTCAATTGATGGCACCCACACTTTCGAGTTTCGACACATAAATTGAATAATTAGCAACAAAATGCTTTTCTACGGATTTGTTCGATCCTCTAAATATATCTCATCCATGACTTTTCATATCTTTTAATGCATTGTTGTGGTATATATATTTTACAGCTTCAATAATGAATGCTGACTACCAATGAAATCCATTGTATTTACAAACTACTTCTCAAAGCATCTTTAAATTTCCAGATAAATTTTTCCAGTTTGCCAAGCACGCTTGATCAAAGGAAATCAAGTGAGCAACAAAGTTAAAACTCTTAAACTGTATTTGAATATAAACATAACAAACAGTATCAGCAGATCATGATAAGAAATTACTTATCTATCACACCAACAAAATAGAAATTCAGTTGGATACAACAGTTCTCCCTACATTCATGATTCATATACATTACAGAATACAAAAATTCGATAGATAAGAGCGAGAAATTTTAGTATCCAAAAATATATGATTGTGTGTGTACCTTTGTGACAGAGATGGCAAACGCCATCATAAACGACGACGCCGGGTTGAAGCAGAGTCGGAATCGTATCAGGCTTGGAAACAGCGGCGTCTTCGTCGTCGTCGATCAGAAGATCCTCTTCGGTGAAGCCGGCAGCGGCGCTGGAAGCCGCGGCCGCGGCATTGGACGCCGGTGGAGACGTCGACGACGACTTCGTGGAGAAGCTACGGTAAACCGGCGGCGTAGAAACGGAGCTCAAGCTCCCTCTCAGCGATGTCAATGTCCGCAAACCTCTTCTCAGCATCATTACGGTCTGTCTCGAAGTTTACCCGTCTTCGTTCCATTTTGAGAAGAATTTTCAGTTTATTTATTTATATTTTCAAAAGGAATAAGGTTCAAATTGACCACTGAACATAACCTGAAAATGCTGCAATTAGGCCACTGAACGAACAAAAAGTGCAATTAGGCCACTGAACACTTCAAAAACGTGCAATGAAGCCACTGAACTCTCCAAACGTATGCAATTTCACCGGATAGCAGGTTACCATCAATTTTAGCAGGTTACCTGCTTACGTGGCAGCTGAATTGGCATTTTTAATAATTTTTAATAATTAATTTTAATAATAAATTTTATAAAAAAATTAAATAAAAAATAAAATAAAGTCGTTTTTATTTTTTAAATTTTTTTAAATAAAAATTTATTATTAAAATTTATTAAAAATGCCAACTCAGCTGCCACGTAAGCAGATAACCTGCTAAAATTGAGGGTAACCTGCTATCAGGTGAAATTGCACATTTTTAGAGTGCTCAGTGGCCTAATTGCACTTTTTTTTCGTTCAGTGGCCTAATTACATTTTCAGGTTACGTTCAGTGGCCAATTTGAACATTATTCCTTTTCAAAATAAAAAAGGAAATGGTTTTTTTAGGGAAAATTTTCAAGTGCATTTTGCATGAAATCTGTTTTATGAAATCAGTTATGTTATTCTAATCAGGTCGGTTTCTATCATTTTATAGGTACGGGACATAACAAAGGATAGATTCATATGAGAGTTAATATATATTTTATTTATATTTAAAATTTAAATTAAATAAGAAAAAAAATATTAATATCAATTATCTTAAATATGATTAACAACTTTTTAATAATTTTAGATACACAATAATAATCATGAAAACAATTTTATGTACTTTTTTAAATACAAAATAATAATCAATCACATTAGTATCTCCATAAATAAATAATTCATGACTCTAACTGACAAAAGATTTTCATGTCGACAAAAGGTCATGCGAGAGGTCAAAAGAGGGTAAATTAACTTAGATTATTATGAAACTTTGTAATTATTAAGTCAATTGTCAATTTTACCTTTTTATTTTTTACAGAGTATTTTTTATTTTTTAAATTTAAGTGATTCGGTGCAGGACTAATCCTAAGCCCACAAGACTCAATTCCTACTACAGAGGTAAATTGCAAGTCACACCTACTACAGAGGTAAATTGCAAGTCGTACAATCAACTCACTGAATAGATGCTAAGGATTCGAACCCCACACTACCGTCTCCGGTCATAACTTTTTTCCCAAATCCTTTTTATATCATTCAAGTTGAAGTCATTTTATTAAATTTTTTTTTTATTATAAATTTATGACTTTTAAAATATTTAATACTAGTATATAAGAATGAAAGGACAGGATCTCAAAAAAAAAAAAAAAAAAATTAATAACCTAAATGGTCCCTCGACTATGCCGTAATTACTAATTTAGTTATCGACTACTATTCTTACCCAATTAAGTCCTCAACTATGTAATCTTTATTCAATTTAGTCCTATGTTAACTTGTTTGTTTGTTGATGGTTAACAAAGGACTAAATTGGACAAAGATTATATAGTTGAGGGCTTAATTGGGTAAGAATAATAATCGATGATTGAATTGGTAATTACAACATAGTTGAGGTACCATTTTGGTTATTAACTCAAAAAGAATGAAAGGAGAGGTTTCACTTTGTGTAATTACTTTCTTAATCATCCATGTTAAATTGCATTAATACCGTCACATATAAATGAGACGAAAAGAACAAAAAAGCATTACATATTCATTTTAATCTTATTTTATATTCCATATTCAGTCTAAGTCATACTCGGACGAAAGTTTAGCCCAGAACTCTTATTTATATCATGATGAGACATTGTAAGGAGTTATGTTTTGTGTGTGCGTGTGTGTGTATAGAAATGATAACACGAAACTCAACTACAAGTAGAAATGAACTTTCTGAGACAACAATGAAAGATAAGTGAAATGCATAATTCCGCAATAGAAAATGGACAGACAAAAATGGCTTCCACCAGCACAAGTTGCAGAGAGTTTCTGGAAAACCAAGAAGATCTTCATATCTAAGTGAGAATGAAAGGCCAAAAACTTGTGCATTTTGTTGTTGATGCCGGTGAGGCGCCACGTTTAAATAGCCAATGTACAGATGAAATCCCGAGGGCATAAAGAAAACTGGGGAAGAGCTTTCGTGAAGGCAAACCAAGAGTCATGATGGTGCAAAGCGTAGGATGACTGCTGTATTTGTGCAACGGGCTCGACCTCATCTCCTATCCTACGCTAGCTCTTCTTGAATTTGGCCATCTGCATAAACCGAGAAGAATTGCACATTGATGAATGAAATGCTCTAGGGTCTAGGCTATAACTACTCTTGTTCTTAGAGATGACAATATGAACTAGCTCCACGTGGGCGGGCTCACATGCTACGACACTTGGGCTGCGGCACGGCATTGCCCGACCCCATCCCACGAATGAAATATGGGGACGGCCCACGTGCTATAATACTCGGGCTCGCATGGCATGGCATGGCATGGCCCCGCCCCATATATGGGACTGTGTTGGGCCACCTTCCATGTAATCGCCTAAGCCGGGTTGGCCCATTTGACACAACTATTTTTTTTTTTTGGGTCAGACCACGAGGTGTCATGAGCAGGCCTTAACTGTAGGAGGGGCCTTTAAGCCCATACCATACTCAGACTAATCCCGTTCGCACCGGGCCAGTCCAATTAAGGGGCAAAGTACTGGCCAGAATGCCAGATTGGTTTTTCCATACGAGAGAGGGTTCAAACTCCCAACCTCTCTTAAGGGGCAAAGTGCTAGCCAGATTGGTTTGGCCACTTGACACGACTAATTGCTTACCAGGAAGTTCGACAGCCAAGTTTGCCTGTGCATCAGCATCAGAATTCGACTCCTATCATCAATAATATCAAAATAAATGTTGGTCGACAAAGAATGAGCAATGTGACGGACAAAGGTTAATTGTTGAAGCATAACAAGGCATGCAATGGTATTAGCACATAGGCGTTGGAGTAATAGACCTACTGGCTACTGCAGATATTGCGAGACTGAATTATTTGAGACATACAAAGAATTTATGCATATCCTACCGGGAGTAGAAAAAATAGTAACTGAAATTACCCGCAGAACATGAATGAGCCGAAAAGAATGAAATTTATCCTTCAATTGTTTTGCCTGCTCGTACAGGGGGGAGATATTTTGGTTTTTAACCTTCCAAAGACCCTGGACCTATTCGATAAAAACAAAGTTTCAAACCGGTACTTCAAAACAAACAGTAGATGTGTGAAACTGTGAATACATGAACTAAGAAAAAGAAACCAAACCTGCATACACACAAGCTTAGAGTCACCTTGTGCTCGAATGCTCGTAAATCCTTTGCTAAGCGCATACTTTAAACCCAAAATAATGGCTCGATATTCAGCAGCATTGTTTGTTGCTACACCCAAACCTTCACGAAGCCTACATGTCTGTATAGGAAGGTTTAAAACATGAAAAACGAAGAAAGTAGAGAAAGTGATAGATGCTTCAATAATAATGACATTTACCAAGCTACCATCATCTGCTCGCAGCACAACTCCCGCCCCGGCTTGTCCGGGATTTCCTTTTGAAGCACCATCAAATTCGAGAGTACAAGAGCGCTGCTAAGGATGCCAAATAACAGGTTCATTTGCAACAAATCATATAGCACCATTAAAGAAAATTACAAGAGCCGAGCCTTATATAGGTTGCTCCTACGAGTTTGTTTTCACCACTACTTAGTAAGAGTTATGATAAGTATAAACGCCTTTTGGTCTAGATATTTAGTCTAGAGAGGGGATTTTATTTACTATTTATATATTTATTTCGCAATATTCATTGTTAACAGCCACTCACTCCTGATGATAATGCTTGGTCACCGTTATGTTCTGACTTCACATGCTTTCTTTGAGAATCATTTGACATAACTCCCGATCCAACAGCATCCTGCAAATCAACATCTTGGTTGCAAATCAACATGCTTTCTTAGAGAATAGCTAAAAAGCGATGCGAACTTACCCCATAGTCTGACCACATTGCATCCTGAGACCTTTTCTTTGGCACGCGCTCATTTGATGTTCCGCCTTTCGAAGAAGAAGCTAGCTGAAGAAAACGGGATTAAAACAATTGATGCTACCAGCTTAAATATGATGGAACAAAGGGCATCCCACTTTTCTACCAGTTCAATTTCACAGATGTGTAACTAATGTTACGAATATTAAAAACCTCATTGTATAAGGGTTTCTGAAGTTTATCCAATTAAGAAATAAGGTACTTTCACAATCCCCGTGAAGTAATAACAACTGCATACATTAGTCTGACTGTAAACTCAACTAGATGAGATTACAAGAAAAATATGCAGGCAGTTTTCAGAACAGTAGTCATATACTCAGTCACTTTTGGCATTCACTTTCGATAGATCAATTACAATAAACATCAAGCACACCTTTATTCGGTTATTCCCTTTTTTTTTTTCTATTATATTATTCAGTTAGGAATGCTTAATCTATTGGACATACAAGGCTCCAACCTCACACTAAGATTCTCATCTTACAACTTTGATCAGTAATGCCACCTCGTTGATGCTCACGCTTTGAAATAGTAATGCATTAAGAAGAAGAGTAAATGAAAAAGGACTACCGAAACTGCATGCAAAACAATAGTCTCTCACCTGAAGAGGGCAAGATACCAAAGTGCCAAAAAGATCTTCAGTTAGATCTTGGGCTCTGATAGAATATAGAGCATTTTTAAGCCCACGGGAGAGAAGATATTCTTCTGTGTCCTTAGGCATAGAATAGCCCTTAAACACACTAACGGGAGGATCACATATCTGCCAAGGAAGGAAAAACAGAAAAGAATTGAGTAATCCGAACAGACATCACCCAATTTAACTTCAAGATAAAATATTTTCAAACATCCAATACAACTGTTATAAATATCTAATTACAGGGACAACACCTATCCAAACTATCATAGCTGAACCATTTTCTTTCTCACAAGAAACTATATCATAAATTCATAATTGACTATCCAAAATTAACCTATACATCTCATATGCAGAAAAATCGCCACAGTGCATGAAATACAGGTTATCAACATTAATAATAAATAATCAAATGCACTGCACAAGCACAAAGAAAAAGCCTCTTATGCACTCCTAGATAGATGATAAAATCAGGTTAATTACCGAGGATCCAACTTGAGTCTGGCAATCACTCAAATTCTTGTATACTCCAATAAGATCTCCTTTCCTGACAACAAAGAAACCGTCTCTCTCTTCCTTCATTACTGGGGGAGAAGCAGGAGCGGGCTTGGACTTGCGCGATCGAGAATTCTTTCCTCGAGACTCTTTAGATGAATGAAACCTGATGCAAACACTTTTCAGAAACAAGTTAAAATTAGAGCTTCTAATTCCATCATGGTTGACACTCGCCTTCCAAGGGAAAGCTGAGAATTTGCAAATTGAACTCCTCCCTACAAAGGTAGTCTTCGATAATGCAGCAGCAACTGTACATGCATGAAACAAACTGTTCATTACACATAACCTTCCTCAGACTCCACCAATCCCTGCAGAAAACCAAACACACAAAAAAGTAATGTTCATCATTCAACAGTTAAATGTACAGTTCATAAGTACAGTTCATCTGATTATCCACCATAACCACCATTCCACCAAGGTTCAACCTTTATCATTAAAACAAACTTCCTTTTTCCATTTTTTAGGTTAAAAAGATAAGAAAAAAATAGTCTTCTTCATAATCCCTTTCTCTTCTTAAGCCTTCATTAAAAGATAACACCTAAATGATAACTTCACAACTGGGTTATTATAACTTATACGTAATTCCTCCTTTCATCACCCCAAAATCGAACTTTACTCGTCACATGAACTTAAAAACTGCAAAATGCATTTCTTTTCCGTATCCACACTGCAAAGCGCCAGCTATTCCTCCAACCAGAAGCATAAAGCTCATTATTCATGAACTTATTCACAAGAAAACTATAACAGCCATCGGAGAAATCAGAACCCCAAGCCTTAACAGTTAAAAGACAAAAAAGGATGATCAAACAGATAAATACAGGTGAAAAGTACGATACATACCGCTAATTTCTCGACGATGCCGGGATAAATTAAAGCCTGCACTCTCTGTATGAACAGAGACTGTCGAATTTGTTCGTCTAAGAGACTAAGAAGCGTGAAGAAGAGTGAGGGGTGGGTGGCGGATTGGGTGGATGGGGAGTGGGGGGTGAGGGGTGAGGGGTGGGTGGGTAGTAAATTAGGTATTATTGCGAATCCGACCCGAATTGGTTATTTGTATTTGAAATATATTTTTGTATCCAAACAATTACTCCGTATAAGTAGTGTATAACCCTAATTAAGTAGTTGTAGTTTATAGTAAGAAGTTACGAAATGTAAATATAATAAGATCGGCAAATTATATTATGCACCGCGGTGCATAATCGATTATGCACCGCGCGTTTTTTTTTAAAATGAAAATTAATCGTGTTTATTTCCGCCGTTTTGCACCCTTTTGCAAAAAGTAACTCTGTTATTCAGTGTCATTTTGTATACACTGCAGTTTCAGTTGAACACAACTACAGTTTCATTTCGATATTTATAGACTCAAATATGTGAAAATGTTATTTAATTTTATTTTATATACACTATAATTTTATTAAAACACAACTACATGATCATTTTAATATAATTACAGCTTCATTGTACAATATACACTCAAATATGTGAAATGTTATTCAGTTTCAGTTTATATACACTGCAGTTTCATTTCACTATAACTACAGTATCATTTTGATATAACTGCAGTGTCGGTTTGGATATACTGTAGTGTCAGTTGGTGTTTAATATACCAAACAAACGGATTCCGTTAACTCTAACGGCGGGCCGTTTCTTTACTTAAAGAAACGGCGCCGTATATGGGCCGCGGTGCATAATCGATTATGCACCGCGGTCTATAATATAACAACTGAATAAGATCATAAGAATTTAGAAAATCAAAGACTTATAAGTAAATAATTACACCTTCTCATTTTGTCTTACTTTCCTTTTTAGTTTCTCTTTAAATAATACAGAGTATTTCCTTCTTCTTATTGTATGTGTCTAGTTTGATTAACAATATTTAATTGAATTACTTTTTAATTTTTTTTTCATAATATTAATTTCAGTAACCAATGACCTTGTGGTCCAATAGCATGAAATGACTATCGTAAATAGAAGATTATGAGTTCGAGCCCGAATGAGGCGATATTGACTTTTTATCAGTGTTGCAAAAATCGGGCATAGACGTCGATTAATCGGCGCTAGGCGGTCGGCCACCTAGGCGGTCCCCAGGCACCTAGCGATTTTTTCAACCTTGCTTTTTATGCTTCAATAGGTTCAAAAACTAGTAACCGAGACAATAATATAAAAAATTTATGTTTAAAAACTACACTAAAAGTATTATTAAAAATAAAATAAAAATTAAATTTAAAAATAAGTAAACAACTAAATAAAATAAACAAATAAATATGGCAGGTAAAATGAATATATATATATATATTTAATCTAAATATCAATGTTTTTTAAAATCTTTTTCATACATTTAAAAACGTTTTAAGTTTATTTGATTGGATTCGTTTAAAAAGACAAATTTGGAAATAATATCAAGTATGAAATAATATTATCAGTGTGAAAGCAACCTCTCAAAATAAGGGATTCCTTGTGCGCACTGTCAGATAGTGTGTGGAAACGCTTAGAAGGACAATTCCACCTTGATCACAAGGATTCTAGTTCTATTTCGCTTATATTGTATTGATCAAAAAATAGAGAGCATCCTGAGCTCTGGGTATTAGAGTAACAAACTACAAACTATTCTGTACCTAAATTGTTAACTGCTTACCAATATAAATAACACATTCTACTCAACATAATTTTCTACCAAAGATCTACTACGCAGCATATTGAGTTTCCAGTTTTGCAGGCTTTCCTGTAAATCAAAGAAATCAATTAAGATCGGAATATTTAGGTGGTATGAATTTACTACATCAATTGGCGTTTTATGCATATGGTAACTCGGTAATGTTTTGAGAATTGACCTGATTCAAGTAGTAAATGAAACTCAAAGGATTGGGGTATCATTTGAACCAACCTGCTTCTGGTGTGCTTCATTTTCACTTCATGATGATTCCCTGAAAGCCGGGTATTTACTTCATCTTGTCTGAAAATTGGGTTTAAAAACGACAAAATCAACAGATGGACTTAATAGAGTCGTGATAAGGGGCGAGGGTCTGAGGGAACATACGTATATAGGTAAAAATGCTTCAGTTAGCTCGGTTCTTTCACAGCTTCAGCAGTGTTTAGTCCATATTTGGTGAGAACTCCAGTAAGTAGAGCTTTCTCCCTGATCTTTAGCCTGAAAAACATTGTAAACTATAAGGTTTTGCACATGAAACCCGGGAGGGATACAAGGCATGTAAACATACCTCCGGGCAGATCCTGGAATGTTTAGTTTAGGCGTTGTCTCTTTCTTTCGTTTAGCTTTTTTCTTCTTCTCGTTTACTACTACTTTCTTTTGAACCGTAGAGAAGGGTACATTGGTATCAGACCCTTCCATTGCATTATCTTGTTCATCGCCCGAATCAGTCTCCATATTTTCATCGTAACCATCCATTTGAGCTGATGTATGTTCCGCTTCAGCATCATACTCTCTAGGATCATTTTCCTCCCACGAATCCGAGGTATGAGCATCGATCTCAAAATCAGCTTCTAACTCTTCTTCATCTGAATCAGGTTCTGACGGATCATAACTAGTTTCGTCGACTGAGTGTGCATTTTTGAGCTTGGTTGAGCTGGAACTCATCATCTCACATTTTATATTCTTCAGAACCTTACCAAAATATATGCTCTGCCCCGAAAAAGTCTGTACAAATCTACCATGAGCAGAAAAACCTTATCACAATTTTGTAAAATTGTATTGTATACTAAAAAGTTCAAGCTATTTTCTATTGGTGTTTGCCTTTCACCATCTTATCAACACTATCAAATAACCTCATCACCCCTGAAACGAAAACTCTGGACGCCACCAAAGCAGACCGAACAGGCTCTTGATACTATGTTGGACTAGGGTCTCTCAATTGGCTATAATGTGACTCTTTAACACTATCTAAAGACAGCATTAATGGTCAGATGTCATTGGTCTAGCAATGGCAGGAAGGAAGAAAGTGGCGAGAATACCAACATCCAACACGAGTATAAAATGTTTACCTCTGAGCTCCATCTTCAGACTTAAAATCAACAAATGCAATGCCTTTGCAGATAGGGTCCCTGGTCTTAATGTTCCCAGAAACAACTGGTACTATGTTAATGATTCCAGGAAATCCTTTGAAAGCCAATTGTAGATCTTTGAGAATGTTCTTTTTCTTAGGAAGGTTGAACAAACGCACACGGAAGCCAACCTGAACATCTTTTGATACTGTAAAAACTCCAGTATATAACTGCAAATTAGTTTCACAGTAGGAGTAATGCATTTGCACAACAAAAAGTATTAAATATAACTTCATGATGTTCTTTCTTACAAGATTGCACATTTTAATGAATCTTCCATTTAAACTTACATGTGCATATATTCATCATAACAAAAATGGCCTTTTTGGTTTAAGCCGGTTAGCTATGGGCAACCTAGGTTGGTTTGCAGGATAGGGTCACAAAGGGATTTACACCTTCGGGTAATAGCTACGAGTTTCTCTCGTTAGCCAAAAAAAAATGTACACCAACTCTAACACCTATGTGAGAATACATGGCAGGCCGATATAAACACTAACTTCCTCTTGCCAAGACACGGTACTCGGACATTTGCACAAATGAGTGAAATGACCATTGACCAGTGTGCATATATCACTATAAACTATCCAGCAACATATCTTATGTACCATCAATCACATTCTGGGAACAATGCTGCTAAGAGTAGAATTAACCATTGATTCATGAGCAGTAATGAGCAAAGGAATAGCATATACTGCCAAAGTAACAAGTTGAAATAGCTGAAAAAAATCCATTATCCATTGCAATATTACGGATGTCAACCGGGCCAGCCAGTTTGGTTTCGGGCTAGTCCTATCGAGCTTATCGATTCAGGCTAATTGATTTTTTTTTCCCTGGTCGAGTTTAAATTCTTGACTCTAACCCTAAAACCTCTAGTCGGGTTTAATAAACTAGTGCAATTACACTGATAAATAAAAACTTATACATCATTCAATCAATATAAGCCTCTATTTTTAAATTTCAACTAAAAATAATTAATATATTTACACTAATATACTCCGTAATAATTATAATAAGTTTTTTTTTTCATTATTTATGTTCATAAAAAATATTTTATTTTATACTCCGTAATAAATTTATTAAAATTTTATTTACAAATTTAAGAAAAATTACTAATGATGAACTTACGTATAAATTCTCTATACATTTTGTACTGCATCACTCGTGGAACAAAGAATAGTGTCACACACTGTTTTCCGTGACCGTGTTAAGACCCAATGAATAAATAGACCAACTGGTTAGCTTGCCAAATGGGTAAAGGGGGCTTCGTAGCGCTAAGGGTTTTTCTACCTTAGACGCTAAGGTCTGGCTGAGTCACCGACCGATTAAATTTGGGGAGCTTGTAGTTGGTCTTGGACTTGACTATGAAGGTGGTCGGGAGCTAATGGCCGTTCCCCTGATGAGCCTAAGTAGGGCGAAACCAGCCACACAAGCGTCCAACTCTATGCCCGTGACAATAGTCTTACGTGACTCGAGCTATGTACTAAATTTCAAGCTCGCCTTAGATAATTTTATTTATCAATCTAAAATTTCTTACCCCTAAACTTAAATTTTTTTGAATTTATCGGACCACACTACATTTCGGACTAAAATTGGCATCCCTACACATATATCATAAAGGAACTCACAAACTACAAATTTACACAAAACAATGAGTAAAAACACTTTTACCTTCTCCTTGGGGGAGCTGTTTCTTCATGGAACCTTGATTTACTGGATTGTTCTTAAGGTTGTTGATATTAGCAAGCTGCGCTCTCCTGCTCTGCTCAATTTCCTCCATGAGCTCATCCTCAATCGAAGTATCGTACACTTTGCCTTCTCCAAACCCGCGCGGTTTATTCTGAAGCCATTCCTTCATATTCCTCAGAGGAACAAACACTTCATCATCATCATCACCATCCCCATCCTCATCGAAATCATCAGCGCCATCAAAATCCTCCATTTCATGTAGAAAATTTCCACTCTCACTTTCAATTTTCCCTTGATTCTTCGAGGCGTGTAAGCGAAACCTAGTTCTGGATTTCCATTTGAATGAGCAAAAACCTAAACGGGTCGCTCTGTTTGAGGGAGAACAGAAATGAGGTTGAGGGGCTTTGAGAGCAAATGGGCGAGGTTGTGAAATGGGGAGGCGTGAGATTACGCAACATTTTGGCTGTGTAGGAAACTCGCCGAGGTTGAGCATAGCTAGAATTGCAGGAATTCTTCGGAGGCTTTTTGAGGAAGACAATGAGAGAACAGTGAAGACTCTCTGCGAAACTGGAGCTCAGAGCTAAAGGATAATGGAAGACTAAAATGGGCTGAAATTTTGTTTGCAGCATATTGGGCCTTTATCAAAGTGGATCATTAGGCCCAATCCAATATTGGGTCTTGAGGCCAGATTTTATTTTTTAATCAATGTCCAAAGAAACATTCATTTTAAAACCCGTAAGGCACTGCTTCTAATGTTATGATGGTGCACACGGTTGCAGAAACGACGTCGTTTTGATTAAAAATGCGCGTTTCACTTAAAAAAAAAAAGTTTTGATTCCCCTCAACAATATTATATTGTTCATTCATTATGAATATTTAGACGGAAATCGAAATTGATTTTTTTTTTATTCATGCTGGATATTTAGTTCATTCATTCTGAATTTTTAGTTCATTTCATTCTGGATGTTTAGTTCATTCATTCTGGATGTATATTTCAAATTATGCACAACATAATGTTGTTGCCGGGAATCGAAACTGAATTTTGTTTTAAGTGGGACGCGCATTTTTAGTCAAAACGACGTCGTTTTTGCAACCGTGCACACTGCTTCAATCATTATACCATTGACCATGGCTCGCAGGGCATTGTATATCTTGTGTTATGAAATTTTGTATTTGAAGAGTTTGAAATCTGTACCTAAAATAAATTAGTAATTGTATCTTACGTTATGATTTTTGTGACTTGTGTTGTGAAATTCTGTGCCTATGAACAAAAATTATGTACCTAAATCACATTTGAAAAATAGGTAAATATATATTTTGTTGTGATTTTTTGTATCTTGTGTTATAAAATTCTTTACCTTACGAGTATAAATTCTGTATCTTGTCGTTTTGATTTAGGGTTCATAACGCTATGTGAACCCTGGTCCAAGATATAAATTGCCGCACTACTTTGCCACCTATGAAATCCTAACTAAAACGAATATATAATAGTGGTGTGTAGGGTCTTAGTGTACCATGGCTAAGAAAACTTACAATTGTTATGCCATGGACCAAGTTACATTTTACATTATGGATCTTGATCTAAAATAACATTCAGATTATATGTCTATAATTAACATATTATGTGCCTTCGGTTAATAAATTTTGTATCTGCATTTAACATATTATGTACCTTCAATTTATTTATAGGTGTATAATATGTTAAATAAAAGTACATAATATGTTAATTGCAAATACACAATGCAAGATAGACCATGATTCATGGTATAAGTTCTCGAAAACTTGTAATCAAACAAAAAAAAAAAAAAAAAAGTGCACCAAGTATTCATCCTTCCACCTAAGAGATCATTGAATTATCGTAAGTTACCCATCCAGCATCGAGCTGGGGTGTAGGGTCGCATGGGGCGATGAATTTTGCCTTTTGTGGGCAAAAGAAAAAAGAAGAAGACATTGACTTTGGATTCTTGGAACAAGCGCAACCTATTTATAGGTGTATAATATGATAAATGAAGAGACATAATATACTAATTACGAGTGTATAATCTGAATATCGTTTTTTGTCAAGGTCCATAAAGGTAAACCCTAGTTCATGGTATAGTTTTTCAAAAATGTGTGATCAAACAAAAAAAAGGTGCAACAGGTATTCGATCGTCCTCCCACATAAGAGATTGTTGAATTACCATAAGGTATTCATCCACCATTTTATCGGGCTGGAGTGTAGGGATCTTTGGGGTTAGGGATTCAACTTATATTTTCATTTTTTGTAGTTTTTTCGTTTCCAAATTTCGTGCTACCTTGTAACCCATATATTGCAGAAGAAACGGTCCAATTTGACAAATTTTGTAGTAGACATTAACTAGTGCAAGTTTTGTCAAACAGCGGCAAAGATAGTCAAGCTATTGTTGTTTCATGGAGCGGATCGGAGTGTCCCTTCAACTTTTCTCCATTGCAATTAATTGTATTTGACAATTTTGCATCTGAACACAGCTATTGTCTATTGATTTGATAATTTGATTGAAACTCATCCACATTTCCCTACTTGCTTTAAATTGGGATTCGAGAATTAATGAAATAACTAATAAGATTGTTCCCAAAAGGTAGAATTTTCAACCCTAAAAACTTCCACACTTCGGCTCGACAGAGCATCTGGGAGGATGTAAATCATGGTAACTCAGCTGATCACTTTGAGAGGTTGCTCCCACAATGCTGTTGGTGACTCACTTTGAGAGGTTGCTCCCACAATGCTGTCTGGGTAACTCAGCTGATCACTTTGAGAGGTTGCTCCCACAATGCTGCTGGTGACTCAGCTGATCACTTTGAGAGGTTGCTCCCACAATGCTGCTGGTGAGACTCACTTCACCCTTGTGACTAACTGAGCAGTCATGCGGGCAAAATAACTAATAAGATGTTCATAGAGTGGGTGATTTTTTTAATTGGGGTGATTCCAGCCAAGTTTGTATAACCGTTAGTTTGGTAAAAAGTTTTAAGTTTAATTCTTTGTTGGAGTTGTCTATTGGTCTTCTTGGTTTAAATCGTTTAGTTATGAGCAACCTAAGATATATAGTTTATCTCATTGTGATCTTTTATTGGTTAGGGTCAAAAGGTAAACTTTACCCATAGCGCACTTTCAGATAGCGAATGTGAACTGTCCCGTGAATCAAAAGTGATTTTTCTAATTAAATAAATTTAAGACGATAAACCAGCAGAATCGCATAAATAAAGTATTATTTGCAAGAGGGAAATCAGGAAGTCTTATTAAATTAGAATATCTTGGTTCAATTATTCTAGGATAATACGAACATTTTGAATTTTTATTTTTTAAATGTACCAAAAAACGTGATAATGGATTAGGGGAGTGTAAATTAGATGACGTAAGTCACTTCTAGTTTAATGAGAAGTTTCAACTCCAAAGTTGAAGAATGCAGTTACCTAACAATAATGTTAACAATGAAACTATATATATTGATATCCAAATGTATAAAAGTTTGACAACATTATTAGTTTTACTTGGAACGTTAGATATGTAACAATAACTTGAAGCTAGCCATATATGCATCATACACTTGTATGATTTAACAGAAATTTAATGATATGTCCTGACCATGTGGTTAGGGCTTCCTATATCTATATGTTTAACTTTTTGTGCCAAATTATTAATGTTTACATGTAGTGTTCCAATCTACACTACTATTTATTTCTGACCAAAATGAAAGAAACAGATATATCATTATTTTGGTGGGGGTCGGGGGGGGGGGGGGGGTGTACATTTCAAAGAAATAAGATAGGCTCATTGATGTTACAATGTTAGAATTGATTGGGGTGGTCACTTTGTTTAAGGAGGTTTAATTTGACATCAAGAAGAAGATATAGAGAGAAACATAAAATGGTATTAGAGCAAATTCAACCGTTAGTGAGTTTTGTTACATTTTTTTTTCTAGGTGGGGAGAGGAGAAAGTTTTTGGGGGGGGGGGGGGGTGTTTGTTTGTGGCAATACATGAGTTTTTCCCGAATTTTTTTTGGAATATAAATTTAAAAAAAAAAATGCTAGTTGGCGTTGGCGACCACTCGATTTTTTTTAATCATTTATCTTTTTTACATGATCTGATATGAACCCTGTAAAATATTTGTGTTGAGCGTCGGCCGAGTTCAATCCCTGCTCAATTTGAGACATGACGTTGTGACTTACAAGTGATGTTGTTAAACGATTTATGTTCACATATTTATCACCAATTAGTTTTAAGTAGAATATAGCAACAAGATAGCCAAAGGATTCTGTAGTTAAGTGTACTTAGCTTAAGCATAATGCAGCGCTGAGATTCAACAATTTGCACCAAAATTCTTGTGGATAATTCATTTGAATCTAGGTTAACTTTGTTCAAAGTAACCTGGATTGATATGAAGGGACTAGATGCAAAGCATGGTCCAAAAAAATTGGCTTTATTTGTGTGTTCGCGTTTACTTATTTATTTATTTATAAAGGAGTGCAGATAGGGTGAATGTATGATATGTTCATTTGACAATTCAAAGTAAAGTGGTAAGCTAAGGGGTAGATTTATTACCTATAGTGTTAGCTCACTTTGTTGTTGACAACTTGATTTTAGAAATTATACTAGGCATTATTGACAATGATTATGACATTTATGCTCCAATTCATTTGACACTTGTTTTGATTTCGTGCTTTAATCTCAAGAGTTCTGTTTCAGAAGTTTTGTGGATGAAGTAATTAATTCTTCGTGTATTAGTTTTTTAGGAAACTGTTCTTTGTGTATTAGTTAATCAGTGACAAATTGAAATATGCACAAGAGCAGTGTTGTAAAAATCTTACATAAGCACCGATTAATAGGCACCTAAGCACTAGATGTCAGTCAGTCGATTAGCGTATCACCATAATTGGTGATCTAGGCGGCCAACTAGGCCGTTTAGGTGCTGACCGCCTAGGCCTCCTAGGTATTAATTAGGCCGTCTAGGCACCGACTAGGTCGCCTAATCGGCTGATTAGCTATTGTTCTCTTTTTTTTTTTTTTTTTTTTTTAAAAAAAAATGAGTTATTTCACTCAAAATAACATCGTTTTGAGTGAAATAATGGCCCTGTTTGGTAAAATGGCTGTTAGCTGATAGTTGTTTGCTGTTAGCTGATTGTGTTAATTAGATGGTATAAATAGTTGATAACATTAGCTGATTGTAGAAAAGTGTTTGGTAAATTAGTTGACTGCTGATAGCTGTTTGGTATAATTTTTTTTCTCAAAAAGCTAATTGAAAAAGTTGCTAGGAGTAGCTTTTTAAATTTTAGCCTTTTGGAGTTGCAAAAAGCTAATTAACCAAACATTTATATTGATATTTTAACTAAATCAAACAATTAATAGTGGTCAAATAAGCCAAAATTGGCCTATAGGCCAATTTTTTTTACCAAACAGCGCCAATCACTCAAAATGACATCGTTCTGACTTTTGAGTGAAATAATCCTAAATTGTTCAAACTTGAGATGTTTTGTAGGTTAATATTTAATTTAATATTTTAGTAATAACTATTAAATTATTAAATAGTTTATAATTATCAAGTCTTAAAAAATAAAAATAAAAAACTAAATAAATTTTAAAAAAAAATAAAAAATACACAGACACCTAGGCACCAATTAATCGCCATTAGGCACCGAGCGCCTAGCAATTCTTTTCAACCATGTACAAGAGGTTGGGATTTTGATTTTTCTATCTATGCTCAAATGGGGTGTTTCATTAGTTTGTGTTAGCATATATACTTGTATCCATAGTAAATTGTGTTAGCTCTTCTGACTATATATAGCATTAGCTATTTATAATAAAATAATAATAATAATTGTTTGCTAAATTAAGTGTTTAGTTTAATTGGTTACATATAAAATAACTTTAAATGAGATAAATATATTTGTTGCTTTCTCTCTCTCTATGGTGGAAAAACACCAATTTTTTTTTTTCTTTTTTACAATAAACCTCACATAAAACATTACAAGATCTCACAAACACAATTAGCCATGAAGAACAAGTAAATCCCACTAGATAGAAAACCAAACAAATGAAAGCAAAGTGGACATTATATTCTCAAGCTTTGTATCCATCTACATGTATAAATGAATAATGAAAAATGTGATAAGTAAATATATAAAAAAAAAATATTTTTAACGTGAAAATTCGACCTGAAAAATCACATATGGCTGGGGACCAAGTGACCAACTAGGAACAATTCCAGGATTCAAAGTACATGTACATTCAACAATTAGATGTATGCCCCATTGTGTTTAGAAGGTAGGTTTCATAATGCTCTTATGAGAAAATTATGTATGTCAAAATTCAAACATTTCTCTATATATAAATTATAAATCAATCAACTTCGTAGAGCACAGATCATATTTCTTGCCATTTTCCTTTAATTTTCGTATGTTAGAAAAACAAATATCAATTAATACCATCATTTTCAACTATTTCACCTTTTCTAAACCACAACAAAATAATTTGAAGTATGGGAAAGCTGACAGCCGCTATTTGGAAGTGGGCTCTGAGTAAAGACCACGTTGTGGTCCTAGCTAACAAGGACCACAAGAAGCTTAGATAAAGTAGTCTAAGTTATCCATAATTGATTGGCTTAAATCAAGAAAGTCAATAGTCAGTTTCTACAAAGAGCTGAACTTAAACCCTGTGGTGAGGTTACGGCCCCACCAAAACAAAATACTATATACATACTTAACTTAACGAGACAATTGGTAAATGAATTGCTAATATAATTACAAAGTCGGAGATTCGATGCTATATGGAAAAATACTCTACATACTCTAACCAACTTAGCTGGAGTGTCATCTACCATACATAAACAAATAGAATACTTACAGATACTTGACTCTGTTACAATGTAGTATCTGTTTATTATACATACTTTTTCAACCTATTGAAGCACAAAAAGTCAATGCACTCACTGGACAATTCAAACTTGTGACCTCCCATTTAAAAGAGTCACAGTTATGCCGCTTAACCACAAGATTTTTGGCACTTTTTGTTACCTATATTATCATAAGATTTATAATATAGCTCAATGCAATAGATTTCCAAATTAAAGTCGGTGATTGCAAGCTACTATACACGGATTGGTGGTTGTGATGAGGGTCACATATAACATCCAACAACAGACTCAACTGCTCACATTTGAACTATTTACGTTTAATTAGAATATATATTAAATAAAAATTCTATGTATAGTATATTCATTTTTTTAAAATTTATTTAAAATTATTTACAACTTCGGGTGTTTTTTAAAATCGACATGAAATTATTTTAATTATAAATTTATTTATTGTTCTGACGTCGATTTTCTAAAAAAATCAACGTTATATATTCGACATTGTATGTTATTTCTGTAGTAATGCAAGCGTCTCATTACTCTAAAGCATGCTTCAATTAAACCACAATCACTTCCGAATCACTAAATATTATATATATTAAACATAAAGTAATATTTCATTTATTTATTTATGGTGAAAGCACAACTGGAAAAACATCGGACGGGAACCAACCAAAAATAAAAATAAAAAGTTATTTTGTGTATACAAAATAGGTCTACATTCAACATTTTACAATTATTGTAGATTCCCCATTGTGTTTAGAAGGTAGGTTTCATGATGTTCCTAGCTAGCTATAACAAAAATAATGTATTCCAATATTTCAACATTACACTGCAGTATAAATCAAATCAGTATCTTATATATATTACACATTTATTATTTTTTCCAATGCCTTTTTTAAGTGACGAAGAAAATTTATAGCCTATTTTAACGAGTTGTACTGAAAAAATTTTGTTTCTGTGAAATAGCATATAAACTATACAGTATACACGAAAGGTAAATCACACTACAAAGATATTGTGTTACGGAATTGATCGAAAAGATGTTGATAAGAATCTCCGATGCCTATTTTGTCAATATGGGAAAGGAAAATGGTGCGTGATGATTTTTTTTTTTGGGGGGGGGGGGTAGGGAGGGGGGTGAGAGAATTAGTATTAATTGTATCATACAATTATAAATTCTTAAAATTAAATATTACACCATAATATTTAAAATCACTAATTATATAAAACACTATACACTAAATTCCACGTGTAGGACATGTTAGAATCTCAACATGTATTCCCAAACCTGCCTATATAATGCCGCATTTTGCTCAATTAACCTAATCATGCTTATTACCGATCTTTGTTCACCCACAAAGAACTACTTGTTGAATTGTTACGTTAGACTAGCATGATACTTATTTGATCGTATATTGAAGAATTAATCATATCAAATTCTAATCATTTTTCTTTTGTGACGAGAAAAACTCACAGTCACTACTTAAGAGCATGCACAAGGTAAACATCGCTCATATATAGCAGCTAACAATCTACATATGAGAGGTAAACCGTACTAGAAAAAGAATGTGTGATGTGTTCAATAAAAAAAGTGATGACAAGAATTGAACTCACAACCTAACAATGTTGAAAAAATCGCTAGGCGCCCTCTAGGCGCTTGGGGACCGCCTAGGGCGCCTAGAGCGCCTAGGCGGGCGCCTAGGTGGCTGACCGCCTAGCACTTAGGCGTCGATTAATTGACGCCTAGGTGCAATTTTTGCAACAGTGCAACCTAACATTAATCATGATATTAATGCTAATCATTTTAAGTCTAGCTATAAATGTGCCTTTTGTAGTCACTTCATTTGTATGAAACCTAGGGAGATATATATCATAATGCATGGAAATCTATGGCAATCAATAATCAAAGAATGATTCCAATTCTTTAATTTAAGGTATCATTGTTAATTATGAGGTTTGGAATTTGCATTCCTTTAGGAAATGATTATTCATGCATTAGATAAGAGATGTCCGATGATGGGCACATAGTACATCGACAAAAATGAATAATGAATGAAAGATATGATGATATATGTAGTGGATATATTAACCATGTCAGAATGTATTATTTTTTATCAAATAATAAGTTTATTAATTTTTACAAAAAAAAAAAAAAAAAATCACTAAGGTGGATATAAAAATATTGTATTATAAAAATAAAAATTGACGTACAAAAATATATTTATATTTTTTTTTATAAGTTGTGTAATTAACTAAATATATATACATCTTGTTATTGAGTAATGGCATTTTTACACGCACACTATATTCTAACATTTTTTTTTTATTTATACAATTAATAACTATCAATTTAAAATTAATTAACTATGAGGCGCTCAGATAAAATATGCGGATATATATGAGCCATTGATCTGGACAGACCAACGGCTTTAAAAAATTAAAAAATTCTACACTTCTAATATACCAAAATGTGTATTCGAAGTCACAAGATGTGCACTCGAAGGTCAAAAATGCACATTCGAAGGCCTAAAATTGTGCACTTGAAGAGAATAAATTATGCATTCGTGCGGAGAGAATAAATTACGCACTCAAAGGGATAAAAATATGCACTCTCTAAGAGAATAAATTCTGCACTAGAAGAGACAAATGTATGCACTTAAAGACAGAAAATAATACACCGAAGACCAAAAAAAATATGTACTTACAAAAAATTACTAAAATGTCACCGCATTTTTTAAAAATTTTCCTTCATTCTTAGAGATTGATATGAACTAGATCAATGGCTGAAATTTAATCTCATTTTTTATCTAGCACCTCTTTTCATTTGATCTGTCATATATGTGTGCGTGTGTGTGTGTGTGTGTTCAAGGTTCATAATCAGGTGAGAACCTGTGGACAACTTCAAACCATTGATATAGTAGATCTAACGGTTGAAAATAAACAAATTTTTGTAATATTTATGAAAATTACACAGCTCATTTTAAAAATTTGTAATATTTTTGAAAATGACCCTGCTCATTTTTTAATTGATTTCCATCCATTAGATTTTGCAGATCAGTGATATGAATTTGTCCACAAGTTCTCGCCCGGGGGAGTGGTTCTCATATGATTAGGATTCTGATGTTTAGGTAATCAATACTATCAACATTTGTCACCAACTAGAATAAATATAGGTAACCACTACACGTTATTATAAATTCATAGGGTTCTGGATTAGTCCGGCGAAATTGGGATATCTAATGTCAATAAAAAAAAAATGTAATGAACAATAATTATCGCAGGGAACCAAAACAAATGGAAAAGCAATTAAATCGAGGATATATATGTTTGCATAAATTAAAATTTTAGCCCCAAACATTGATCACTTGACACTGTTCTTAACCAACCCAACAAGAATTTCATTGACATGACTGCTTATATATAAGTGTATCTATCTTCTAACTAGTAGTTAAGACAAGATCAACAAGAACTTCATCGACATTGAATACAAATTTAGATCCAGATCTCACATCATATAATATAAAAGTATGGCAATACAATTGATATGATGATTTTCTTTTTCTTACTTATATTTGGTGAACATTAGTACTTTTATTCAACTTGGCAATGTTGGACTAAAGCAAGATGTTTGGTTATGTTATTGGCTGCATTATATATAAATGTGGACATTAAAGGGGGTGTTTGGTAAATGACTGTTAGAGTGTTAGCTGATTAAGTTAGTGAGTTTGACTAGTTGATAGCATTAACTGATTGTAGAAAGATGTTTGGTAAATTAGTTGTTAACTGATAGCTGATTACATACAAAATGACTTTCTCAAAAAGCTGACCGAAAAAGCAGCTTTTTGAATTTTAGTGTTATTGGAACAATAAGTTGTTATAAAAAGCTAATTAATCAAACACTCATATTAGTTGTTTAACCAAGCCAAACAGCTAACTAATAGTGCAAACAAGCCAAATTAGCTGATAGGCTAACTATTTTATGAAACAGGAACTATGTCATATTACCAAAAAAAAATATTTTCGTAATGTGTTTTTTGAAAGTGACTCACCAGTGGCAATTGAGAAAGTTCAGAAAAAGCTGAGGAGTTCGATTCTTGCCAATTAACGCACCTTAATAGTTCGATTCTTGCCAACACAAATCAATAATAGTTGCAAGTTTCTCTCGTCACAAAAAAAAAAAAATGTATCACTAACTAAATTCATATATACCAACAAATTCTAAATATGATATGCGTACACTTACACAATACCTGACGTAATATTAAGAATTATTTATCAAAAAATTGACTTAAATGTCAACTCGATTAACGAGTATTGATATAAAAACGAAATTAAAAAAAAAACAATAAAAATAAATTACCATTCTCATAATTTGTATAGCTACACAGCTTAGGGTTTGGTCGAATGGATTGATGGCATGTGTAGAAAAAAGTAAGTAGAAGTTGGCCACTCCACCGACCAAACTCAAAAGTGGCCAACTTTGGTCCCAAACGTTGATTTTGAGGATCCAAATCAAGATAAGGATTGATCCTAGAATCCTAAATAATTAAAGAAACTCAAATCTCTCTTATATGGAAAAATTAATTTAGCCAATAATTTGTCTTTTAATTAAATCCACTTAGTGCAAATGAAAATTAGTTTGAATATAATACAAACTCAAAAATGTCTCTTACACTTAGGATCTGCTCAGGTCGGACACCTCATGGTTTGACAAAAAAAAAATAATAATAACTTTATCCCAAAAAAGATCACTAAGTAAGTGAAACATGATTTGTTTACTAAGAGTTTATGAGTTTGATTATTGTTAATATCTTTTTAGTCGAACTTGTTACAAGATCTTCCTAATATGGTTGATAACATTAATTATATTTTCAATATGACATTCTGTATAATTTATGAGTACAATAACCTAAATGTATAAAAAGAGTTAAAAAGTTGTATTATTTTGATATTGAGTTTGTAGTATGTAAGAATCTGTTAGAGTTCTTAAGTCGAACGATTATCAATAGTTTGGGAAATACTAAGGAAGTATTGCAACAAAAGCCCTCTCTTTGAAGGGTTAGTTGGCTTTTATACTCTTGGTAAGGGAGCATATGCCGAAATTTTTGTTGACAAGGGTATGTGGCACATACATATAACTCACTCAAGTCGGTTATTGACTCGAGTTGATGGGATAGTTGAAAGGACACTTCAGTGTTATTTTTTTTTGGTAAGGGAACATATGCTGAAATTTTTGTTGACAAGGGTATGTGGCACATACATATAGCTCAGTCAAGTCGGTTATTAACACGAGTTGATGGGATAGTTGAAAGGACACTTCCGTGTTATTTTTTTGTCTAGGTGGAACCAACTTCCAGCCCGTTAGGTTAGGAAGTACTACACACTCATGTCAGACATTGCCAAAAATCACTATACATACTTTGTATATCCCAATTAGCGTTTTACCTCTCTTGTATGATTTACAAATTATTATATAAAAATGAAATTTACACAATGCATACTTTCAAGTAATGACTGAGATTTCCTTTGTTATCTAAAAAATAAATATACAAGTATACAACCGTGTAAAACACTTCTTTCAACATCTAGCTTCCAGTTTTGTTCGTAGCTTCACTCATATTATCAACTCCTAATTGATTAATTAATGTTGATTAAAAATTAGGAATTAAAATAATAATAATAATAATAATAAAGTAATGCCCATTTGTGGCAAATAATACAAAGTTGAAATGGAAAGGAAAAGTATATATGATTTATGAATGACTCTCATGACAGTCTTGAAAATGATATTCCACTTTCCATTTTGTACACAATTGGATGTTCGTGCTTTCTGACGTTAATATTACATTTATATGGTCGTCCTAAAATTATATATATTTCCCCTCGAAATAATATTTTTATTTTATTTTATGCTTTTCTTATTTGTTTATCTATATTTATTATGTCTAGTTTATATTTGTATATTAATTAGTTATGCACTGGCATATGTTACATAGAGCAAATCCCGACACCTCATCCTCCGCATGGGCAACAATGCTTCGAATCTGCGTGCTGACTGGAATATTGTTATTAATCTTATTTTATTATTCTTTCAAAAGGTTGAACCCCAATCCTAAGGGTCCCACACCCCGACCTGACAGAACATTTGGGAGGATGTAAATCATGGTCACTCAACTGAACATGAACCACAGATGCTAGATCTTTGCTCACTGCGCACAAGGAGCCCCCCTCACTTTGAGAGGTTGCTCCCACACTGCCGTTGGTGAGACTCGATCTCTAGTCATTCTTCCCAAGTCAATCCGCAGTCATTATATGAGCATGTGCACTAAGGGATACTAAAGTTGATTGTAGAAAAATGTTCGGTAAATTAGTTAATAGTTGATTACATGCAAATGACTTTCACAAAAAAACTGACCGAAAAAAATGCTTTGAGCAGTTTTTTTGAATTTTAGCGTTTTGGAACACTAAGGGTGTGTTTGGTTGATGAGTTTTGCTCACAGGAATGTGTATGAAAGTGATTGTTATTGTTTGGTTGATAAGTTTTTACAACAATACTATAGGTTTCGAATACCTCATTAATTAAAAAATCCATACCCAAATAAAATAAGGGTTTCATTTCCTTATTCCTTCTCAAACACTACTATTAGTAACCATTCCCATTCCACCCTAGTACCAAACATGCTAAATACTTTCACCAAAACTCATTACCATTACCAAATATTTGATATCCATTCTGATTCTGATTCTCATGTGCAAACCAAACACACCGTAAGTTGTTACAAAAAATTAATTATTCAAACACTCATATTGATTATTTAACCAAATCAAACAACTAATTGTGGTCAAACAAACAAAAATTGACTGATAAGCTAACTATATGTTACTAAACAGGACCTATGTTCATGTGTAATTGCTTGAAATGCTTTTTTTTTTTTTTTTGAAAGTCGAAGAGGCAAGTTGTTAAGATTTAAGCGTTTCCTACTATACCAAAAGCTATAACTCACAACAAGGGTGTAACTTTATTTCCTTAATTATATACCATCACCAGATTTTTTAGAATCAGGATGTTAGACTTACCATTCATTGTCGTCCAAAAATCTCCCTAGTCACCGATTAGATTTTACCATTCAGTGACATCCGCCCAATAAAATGATTAGTGTAAAACCGATGCTAATAGCGCCTATCTAGCATTGGTTGTTGAAACTTATACAAGAATTTTTTTTTTTTTTTTTTTTTTTGGGTGCCGCCCTTTTCTTACTTTTTTCTCTAATCCAATATATACGTTTAATTTAGTTAATGGAATTTGACTTAAATTATTTACTATTATTTATTTTTTTTTCTTTTGTGGTAATTATTTTAATGTGAATTTTATATATTTATAATCAATAATATGAATTTAATAAATATGAAAAGTTGATATTTATATATGTATGTGATCATGCACTTCCAATACTTCATATTAAAATAAAGTAGCTGGAGCTAGGATGCATTATACTAGCTATGAGCATGCATTTGAGTTGCACTTTACTATGAAGTAGCTAGGTTTAATGATTTATGTTGTTGAGTTCGCAAAGCTATAAGTCTTTTAATTATGCCAAGCATAACTTAGGTCAAAATTGAAGGCTATAATCCGTATAGAAGCTCAGTTGGTACTTAAGTGTGAGAATTTATGATTAATTACACTTTAATATAGTTACAATGTGAAGTTTCACCTAATGTGCATACACGGAATATCTATTAAATTTTTAACCACTTACTGAGTTAGTGATGGTTAGAAATATCCTCGATTATTTATTTATTTTTTAATTAGCAATGAATGATAAGTAAAAGAATAAAAAGATTTTGCAAATTAAAGCATAATGTTTAAGTACCAACAATGTTCTTTCAATATATATATATATATATATATATATATATATATATATCAACAATGTAAAACTAAAGGGTGCGGGTAGTTTGAACATGATTCTCATATTAAAAGTTAAGAGTTTCTTGGTTGAGTATGTCATATATATATATATATATATATATATATATATATAAAATATATACACGGACTTTTAAATTTTTATTTATAGAAAGAGCCCCACATTTTCCCTTGTTTTCCAGCACTCCTGAACGGTTGATCTACCTAGATTGATGGATTAGATCAGCTTTCACTTTTTAAATGGGAGCACGTTCTTACCTGGGTCAAGTTCTCGTGTAAACAGTGCTTCATGTGCGGTCACTTACCATTAGGTACGCATAAATATACCACAAAGTGTTCAAAAATGCACCATTAGGTGTGGTGCATTTGTGCATTTTCAAACACTATGTGGTTCATTTATGCTATTTACTTGATGATGAATCCACATCGACCGAAAGAAAAGTACTGTCCACATTTGAACCAGTATATATATACACACATACATACATTGAGAGAGAGAGATATTGTGCATGCATGCTTCGCAACCACTTATTTTTCTTTTTCTTCCTTTATTATTATTATTATTATTATTATTATTATTATTATTATTATTATTATTTTTTGCCATGTGTAATACGCAAACTGTGTGGCATGCTTGTATTATTATATTAGAAAAAGTATATTATATTGTTTTAATACTCACGAGTGTAGTCCATGCAAAGTACTGGAGTAAGTTATACTTAAAAAAAGTTAATTTTTAAAATATTCCTTCGACTATGATCTTTTCTTAAATTGATTCTATGACTTTTAATTTTTTTAAAGTGGTACTCATACTTTTGAATTTTAAGCCAAAATACTCTCTCGATAGCGTTGGCGTTAAGTTGGTGTTAAAATGAATGGTAAAATTGGAAATTTAGGTTTTGCACTCCAATTTAAAGAAATCTGTGATTTCTTTCAGTAGTATGCGCACATATTTCTTCAAATTAAATTTTTGATCTCCTAAATCTGCAATCAAAATGTGCGATAAGTAACTAGAAAGCCAAAAAAGTTCATCTTCAACTTCATCCACAAACTTCCAAAGGCAAAGATTTCTGGCCTTCTAGTTGATTATCCCACATTTTGATTGCAGATTTAGGAGAGCAAAAATCTAATTTGAAGAAATATGTGCGCAGATTGCTAAAAGAAATCACAGATTACTTTAAATTGGAGTGAAAAACATAAATTTCTACTTTTACCCTTCATTTTAACACCAACTTAACGTCAAAGCTAACGGAGGACTATTTTGGCTTAAAATTCAAAAGTCGAAGGACCACTTTGAAGAAATTAAAAGTCAATGGACCAATTTGAGAAAAAACTATAGTCAGAGGACCATTTTGGAAATTAACTCTACTTAAAATAAGGCAAAGTAAGTGTTTTAATAATAAATAATACGTAATCGCTTTTAACTACGAAATAGTACAATAAGAGTTAATTATCGAAATAGTCCATTGACTATAGCGAAATTACCGATTTGGTCATTGACTATTTTTTTGACTAATTAAGTCATTCAACTTAAAAATCTTAATAAATTTGGTCCTCCGTTTATTTTGCCGTTAGACATTCATTAACTCAGGATCAAATTGGTAATTTTGCTATAGTCAAGGGACCATTTCGATCACCACATGCACCATTTTCTCCGAAAAGTTAATTACTAAAATGGTCCCTTTATATTTTTTTGATAACCCAAGTTTTCCAACTTTGCCTAACTGTATCCTAAACTCTATGAACCAATTCTAAGCCCATGAAGAGACAAATCAAATCAATCAAACTTCTTGACTCAGCACCAAACTGTAAACTCCTTGCATACAGTAGAGCAACCCAATCTCGATCATCGAATTTCCACTTTATTATCGAAAGCAACTCTCAAGTTTTAAATACAATTTCTCAACCACTAGACTACTACGCGGGGCTAAATTTGACTTGTTGTTTCAACCCAACAATGCAATAACACTGGCACCAAATTGGCAATTATGAGATGGAATTGAAGGTGCAATAAATTGGCACTGCAACAAAATTAAGGCCACATACAGCTGGTAGGTTAGCAGCAGCAGCTATTAATAATCAAAATGGCCCAAATTTAAGAACACAACTTAACTAATCTGCAGGTATTGGAAGACAGCAACACAGGGAGTTAGGTTGTACTAGCATCTAGGTGCACAGTCTTGCCATGTCCCCACTAGGGGAGGCACTTTTTCCTGGCACCATGAACATATTTCTTTTGTTTTAACTCCACTTGGATTTCTTTGTGGATTATATTGAGTTGAATACAACAAACACCCTCCATACATTCATATATATACAGGATCTTAGTGTGTGTGTGTGTATATATATTATTGGGGAAGAATGATTATTGTATTGCCCATACCCATATATGCTGCCATGGGAACCTATCTTCCCATATATCCCTGCACCCTAAGTGGCCTAGTTTTGTATGTGGTGAGTAGGGGTGGCAATAGATCGGTGTTGGAACAATATATTAAATACATATACGAATTTACAAGGCGTTTGGTTGGAATGAATGAATTAGGGAAGAAAGGAATTGTAATTCGGTGCGAAAAGAATAAGGTGGAATGAAGTAGGAATTCAAATTACATTGTTTGGTAAACATGAATAGAATATATGGGAATTGAAGAGAAAAGTCTAAAATGCCCTTGGTAATAGTAATAATAATAATTATCATCATCAAGAGTGATGTTGTAATTTTATATTGTTTTCCTTTTCCATGTTGCACCGAATTAGAATTCATTGGGGAGCCCTATGAATTCCAATTCCTCAAATGGAGGGAATTGCAATTCCCTCCAACCAAACAGTGTAATTGATGAGGGGCTCAACGAATTATATTGTAATTGCAATGCAATTACATCCAACCAAAGAGGCAATTAAGTGTTTGATCAACGGAAATTCATTGGTAAATTATATGTCTATATAGTGTCCAATAGGATTTGGTGGCTGATTGAATTAGTGTAATCCTATGAAATGTATATGTGATGCAATAATAACAACAAGAAGTTATAAGGTTTGATCTTTTTAATTTGTGAGCATCCGACACTACTGGTCTTCCCACTTAAAAAGTATATATGCTTAATCACCATAATTTATCCATTCACTATCATGTCGAGTCGGTGTGTGGCGTCCCTAGCTAGAACGAAGGATTTAGCCTTTTGGGCAAGTTAAAATATTTGAAATTTAATTTGCATACAAGTAGAGATTGCAAAACCATTTCTATTACAATGCAATATCTGTTTATAACTACTTATTCAATCTACTAGAGCACAAAGAGTCAATACCGCCTCGTCTTAAAATGATACATGCTTAATCACCATAATTTATTCCTCCACTATCATGTCGAGTCGGGGTGTGGGGTCCCTAGGACGAGGGATTTAACCGCATAACCTCCCATATGGGAGAGCAACTTGGTGTCACTCGACCACAAGGTCATTGGCATTTAACTTGGTTCTTTTGTTAATTGATAAATATAAAATAATAAATTTGCATTTACTATAGGTTAGAGTATGTAAAACTACATGATAGAGTTGACGTCAAAATATAATGATATGTTATACTAAAAATATTGATCAGTTATAAAAAATTAGCACATTTCTAGACCATAAAACACCAAGTCTATCTTAATTAAGGATCTACTGAAGAGGAACCGGAGCAACATCGTACACGAGGAACCTCTCGACCACATGTTGGAGCTCAGGGAGAAACTCACCAGAAAATTTGAGACTCTAATTTTTTCTCTGTAATTATAGACTACTTAATTAACTTTCTCATTGTGGCACGTTGAGCCACGAGGAACCTCTCGACCACAATCTGATGAAAAATCCACGTCAATATGTATGTGCATAAATATTATCTTATTATAAATACGTAAAAAAGATTTTAAATTCAAATTTCACCCATCTTCCGACACACAAAATAAACCTTGGTATCGTACATATATAATCGCATGAAGTGTGTGTTAGGGCTGTCCCATCAAACTCAAATGCCATTTACTACTATACATACGTATTATCCAAGGCGTTTGCCCCTTGTATGGATGTGGGGGGTAGACAATCAAAGTGGTAATGATAAACCTTAAAGGACCAATGAATGAGGAATAATTTTAGCAGTGATTGGAATAATGTAAGGCCAATAAGGTAAGTCCAGAGAATCCAGGTGTTGTGGGGGCTAAAGGGTTACTCCCCTTTTTCCATTTGAAAAAGTTCACCTATAAATGCACTATGCACCCTCAAAAAAGTAAAATTCTCACCACATATCTTATTTATATCAAGAAAAAAAAAATTAGGTATAGTTAATTAAAGGGACTCATCCATCCTTAAAAATTTATAAGCCAGCTATCTCACCCAATAAAGGTACCTACATTCAACGAGGGAATTAGTCACCGTGTCCGACAGTAGAAACTTTGGACTACGCCCCCAAAAAAGGACAATAAATTACCACTTAAGTTGTTCATAGTTGACCGATTATACATATACGTTTTGGATACGTGAAGCTCGCCTTATAATTATTACCCTAGACAACAAGACCAACCCAAATGGTTATCTATAGCTGACACGTTTAATCGAAAAGGCCAAACAAACAGCTTCCATAGGGGTCAAACTTAAAATCTTATAATTATCAAACTAACTATATATTAAGCTAATTCGTCTAGGCCAAGGTTGCTCTTACATATAGGTCATGTTTGGTAAATGACTGTTAGCTGTTACATGATTGTGTTAATTAGAGGGTATAACTAATTGATAACATTAGTTGATTGTAGAAAGGTGTTTGGTAAATTAACTGTTAGCTGATAATTGTTTGGTATAATTTATTTTCTTAAAAAATTAATTAAAAAGGTAGTTTTGAGTAGTTTTTTGAATTTTAGCATTTTGGAGTACAAAAAGCTAATTAACCAAACACTTATATTGATTTTTAAACTAAGTCAAACAATTAATAATGATCAAATAAGTCAAAATTGACCTATAAATTAACTATTTTACCAAATAGTGTCATAGGGTTATCTTGATCGACATATTTCTAATTACTACTATTTACACTTCTTTTAATGAACTTTTATTCTTTTGCTTATCAACTAAAAAGGTTAAATCATGCCCACGCTCCTCCAAAAGCTAGACATTCTTTAGGCAGGGCACTTCAACTCACAAATCCCATAAGAGATATGATGCCAATTTGCTCTTTAGGTTTTTTTTTTTTTTTTTTTTTTTTTTTTTTTTTTTTTTCTCCATTATATATATAGCTAGGGACATTACTTTTTGTTATTATAGGATTCGTTATGTACCAAATAGTTATCTTTATAGTATTTGGTTTTATGGTAGTCATTTATATATAGTTATAACTTATATGAATGATTTAAATATTGAGCATCAGTGTATAGTTCAACTAGTCAATTAACTCAAAATAAGTTGAAAAATTTTGCTTTCCTAGTACTCTAGTAGTTGCAGAAGCATTTGAGAGCCTATAATAAACCTGTTGAAGCACATTCAACTGATTTACCTTATCTGATCCACTAGTCCAGTAATCTCCATGGCGAGAACAAAATTATATTATAAGTGTATAGCAATATAATTCAAGGATACTGCCTTATTTCGAGTAAGACAAGTATAATTATTGAACCATTTTATGTATACCAACACTCTTTCAATAATTTCCTTGTAATTATGAGATCATTTATAGACCATAGTTCTATTAGTCAACTCAATCACATCTCATCATAGTGTAAAATCGTGTACTCTAAGACATAACATCTAATGTTGTAAAACTTGAGGTAACATTCCTAATGACACTTTAACTACATTAGCATATGTCTAACATAGCATACACGCACACACACATATTAAAGGGAAAATGACAATTTTAGTCCATTAACTATGCCTAAATTGTAGATTCAATCGATAAATTATTGCGTTATACAACTTTTCCCCCTTTTTTGGGAAAGAGAGAGGGTGGGGGTGGGGGGAGGGGGTTACCTAGCTGTTCTAATGTCTACTAACATTAGTAGCCAACATGTCACAATCCATGCTCATCATTCCCTCAACATCCATCATATCGCTGGAGTTTGAAACTCGATCCACTCATTGTGTCTTCTCGGTGCTTCCTTGGCCAGCCAGTCGGCGACTCCATTATTCTCTCGAGGTGTGTAGTCAACAACAATTGTCCAGTCTTTCTCCAACCACTCCTTGCACCACTTCACTAAGGTTCCACAATGTCCCAAAGGATTGAGGCCTCCTTTGATCCAATGAATAACTTGTTGCAAGTCACTCGGGAGGAGAATTTTCTTTATACCATGCTCCCATGCCCAATTGAGGCTTAAATAAAGTGCCCACAGCTCAACTTCTGTCGCATTACTGGTCTTCGTCATGCAACTGAAACTACCGAGCCAATTCCCTTTATGATCTCGAAGAACACCACCACACCCGGACGGTTGGTTTGCCGAGAGGAAGGAGGCGTCCGTATTGGATTGAAAGTGGTTGTTTCAATCCAATACTTATAAATTTTGTTAAAATTAAAATTTTATTTTGATTTGCCAAAATAAATTGATCATTTTGTAAATAAAAAAAAATTAAGTATAACAAAATAAGCTTTTCACGTTTAATGATTTCAAGTGAATGTTGAGTTTGTTATAATGTTGATTACACGAAAATATGAGATCGATTTTTCTTATTACTTCGTATTAAATATAAATTTAGTTCTTAACTGTTTAATGCATGTATAAATAATTTTTGAATTTTTAATCATGTTTCGGTTTTGACCTTCTCGTAATGAATAATTAGAAAGCTAATCAAACATTTTTTTGTCTATAATTTAAAGATTAAAATTACAATGTGACATAATTAAAATCATAATGCAATAACATTTTTGAGAATTATGTTCCTGGTAAACAATTTAACAACTGATTTAGTTTATTAAAAATAATTTAGAATAAATTGAATTTAAATTTAATGAAAAAAAAACTTGAAATATTGATTATATTATTATTGGTGAAAAATAAATTATTGTAAATAATTAGTATAAAGACTCAATTCCTCTTACATAATAAAGATATGTGTGTAATATAGAAATTCATATTATATATTTCCTCAAAGTGTGAAAAATAAAATATATAAAGAGACTAAGGAATTCGTTTTACTGAAATTTTTTTAAATGGCGATTTTAGTCCATTAATTATGCCTAAATTGTAAACTAAGATATTCTCGTGTAATAAACATTACAATAAACCCAACATTCACTTGAAACCATTAATGTGAATTTTTTTTTTTTAAAAAAAAAATACTTGAATTTTTTTTTTACAAAATGACTAATTTGTCCTCTAATAGTTTGGTAAATCAAAATAAAGTTTTAATGTTAACAAAATTTTTAAGTAATGAATTGAAACAACCACTTTCAACATAATTAAAGAGGATAAGTTGTATAGAGCAATAATTTATATAGATTAAATTTACAATTTAGGTATAACTAATGGACTAAAGCTGTTACTTTTCCTATATTGAATTATTGATAATTCAAGTTTTCAACTTCACCCGACTATATATATATATATATATATAGGGGTGATCACATGTGGTCATGTTGTTAGGTGTGGTCATATGATCAATTACAGGCCATTAGATTACATAGATCCAATGAATCACATTAATCAAGATTCTTCTAGTATTTTTGCGCACATTCTCCTACCCAGCGAACTGCAAGGGTAAACTCGTCATAAGGCACCGGAATAGAGAAAATCACATTGTTGTGTGTTTTATTTGTGTAATTGGTGCATTATTAGCCTTACTCTGGTGTATTTGTAGATTCACATTGGTGCCAAATTCAGGTGCGGCAACGCCTTCCCGTGTGGTCAGTGCGGCCGCACCAATTGTTATACAAATATACACAATCCATGTTATGAAATGCACAACAAAAAACATACACAAATTAGGTACGCATCACAAAAAACGCGTCATTAGATATGAATAAATATACCCCACAGTGTTCGGGAATACACTATTGGTGTGTTTCACTGTGGTGTGTTTTATTACACTATTGGTGCATGTTGTCAACACTGTTGGTGTATTCTGAAATCGGACCGCTATAAATGGCCACTGTAATTACCATAACACCCCCACGCGCGAAAATCCTCAAATCCTCATAATTAGCCACTGCCGTTAGATTAAGCTGATTCAACGACACAGATACGATCACACCGCCACATCTAATGACATTACCACATATGAGCGCTCTTATATATATATATATATATATATATATATATATAATTATAATTATAGACGTGGGGCATTATTGATTAAAATATATAACCTAGCAAATGTAAAGGCTAAAAGGTGCGAATATATCTAAACAAAAGGGTCAGAAAATACAGTAGATTGGAGGACCATAATGTAAAGTAAAAAGTTTGTAGGCTAGAAAAGTGAAAACAGGAAAAGACAAAAGAAGAAGATCTTTAAACTTTTTTTTTTTTTTTTTTTTTTTTTACTAATTCCAGTAAATAAAAACACTACATATAAAATAATAATTAAAACTAGCCCCAAAACATTGGTTTAGTGGATGAGAACTTCACTTAATAATTACTTCCAACAGTATGACGAGAGTTCTGATGGTTTGGATTTGGATTGTACATTTGGATTCTTTGTGCACAAAAATGTATTGTTTGAGCGTCGAAAAACTTTAGTTATCAAAATGCACACTCGACATTACTTCTTGCGCCAAAATGATTCAATTTTTTTTTTAATTAAAATGCCCCTTGTGCCGGGCACTACTTCTAGTAGTAGGGCAGTAAGCCACTAAGGTGAGAATCAATTCTTATCAGGTAGTCGCGAACATTGGAGTTTGAATTAGATTTTTTGTATGTTCAATTTAATTTTTTGTGAGTCTGAAGGAAAGTTTATGAAATCTAAGATATATAATTTAATAAAACGAAAGTATGACCAGAGATCGAGTCACACTGGCGGTAACGCGGAACAACCTCTCAAAGTGAGGAGCTCTTTGTGCGCAATAAGTAAAATTTAAGCCTATGTGTTTAGCTGAGTTAGCATAATTTACATCATCTCATATACTTTATAGAGTCGAGACGTGGGGACCATTGAGGTTGGAGATTCAACTTTTATGAGAAGAATTTAATAAAACGGAAGCATATGGTTATAAAAAGACAGTCGGTATATAATAATGATTAAAACAAGGAAGACTAAGTTACCCGGCATTGACTGTTGTTTTAGTATCATGTGCGGGAAATACGGGAGATGTAGACGAGGTGGCTTGACAGCAGTGCACTTGCCAAATCCCATCACGTGATGCAAGCTAGCTTAGCATCAACCCGTCATTTCCCTTGATCCAATGGTTTTTACGGAGTCTCTTTATTTATTTATTTATATTTATTTTTAGAATATTAATTAATTTATTTATTATTATTACTATTATTATTATTTTACAGAGTTTTTATCAAGGAATCTCCAATGGTCGTGATAGGAATCTAGAGATGACAATTCAACCTGACTCCGATGGGGAGACATAATCCCCACACCAACGAAGACGGGGACGGTGAATTTTTTCAAAGAACGAGGATAAGGGCTTTACCCTCCACCTGGATCTCTAAAATACATATATATTATATTATATATATATATATATATATATATATATATATATATATATATATATGTATATAATTAAATGTAATATACTAATATTTATATGTATTAATATTTAATTTATGGTCGTATGGATATTTGATATTTTGGTTAACCAAATAAGATTTGAACAATTTGTTGTTTAATATTTTTAAAAATTTTGTACTAGTAGTATTTGAGATGATTGGATGTTAGGCTAATTGAATATTTAAATATGTAAAATCTTAAATTAATTGTATAATTTGAATAAAATATTATTATTATTATTTTTTTTTTTTTGGGGGGGGGGGTGGGGGGGGGGGTTGTGATACTGTGAAAATAATTAAGTGGCCACAATTATATTTCCCCCTTAATGATACAATGTGACGCCATGCAATGTTAATACTCTACGTCGAATTGACAACGATTTCCCGAAAACATATTCATAATTCGTTATGGAACTGTACTCGCCATTTAAGATCGTGTACTACGTATACCAATACATATACGGAGTTTTTAATTTATAATGATCATGGAAACATATTTGATAAGTCAATTTTGATTAGTTTGATTAAGTTTGGTTGATTTGATTGGTAAAATGATTTATTACATTAGTTTATTGTCCAAAATTTGAAAAATTAAGAACAGTAAAATTTTTTGTTAGCTGATTAGCTTTAATTATGAAATGATCATTTTATCATTGTTATCTCTAATATATATATTTCTCTTTTTTTATTTGTCTTGTCATTTTTTCTTTCTGTTTCCATGACAACAACAACAATAATAATATTTTTCTTTCTTTTTGATTTCACTCATCCTTATAATTAATAATAATAATAATAATAATAATAATAATAATAATAATAATAAATAAATAAATAATGGTAAAAGTATTTTAAGAGTTAATAAATTAGCACAATATATTTATGCTTTTATAGGTAATTTCACATTATTCAATCAGCTAAAAGTAAACAAATAATTACTAAACACTTTTTTTTACAACCAGCTAACCCAATCAGATATCCGCTATCAATTAACTTAATCATCTATCAGCCATTTGCCAAACAACCCCAATAACTTTTCAAAACTATGTTCCATTTTATAATTAAATGTATCGACTGCACAATTTAAATTCAAGCTTCAATTATGGTATCCTAAGAGATATGGAGATATACGGGAGTGTATATGACCATTCTTGATCGTCATAGTATTTTCTTGACCTCCTAAACTTGGAAGTTGATATTGTCTAGGAAAGTATCAAAACGTGAAGTGTCATCTCAGTCATCCTATCAACTAGAATCGCCTTAGCACATCCACTAGACTCGACTGGCATGATTGGCTTGTGGATAAGCGCCACCTATCCTTTGTAAGGTCGAAATAATAGTCAAACTCTGCACATATGACCCAAGTCGAATCCAAAGTAATTTCACAGTGGTAGATAAATTAAATGCTATAGTATAAATAATTTAATCATTTATCTATTGAAAATATTTTAATCATTTGTTAGCCCTATAATGAATAAAGAATCAATAATTAAGTTTTGAAAAAAAAAAATACTCCGTACTTGTTTATATATATATAAAAGCTATTTTCTTCTACTAAAATCATATACGAACCTAATATTCCCTTTTAGTTTTGAAAAAGAATCACGTAATAATTAATTAAATATAAAAGAAATAAATTTAATATAATAATAAAATGATAACAAATGATTTTTAATCCCTTATTTAAATTTTCATAATAAATATTCAACATCAATTTAATCAATGTGGGAGCTAGTCGAGCAGTAAGTTTTAAGCGTATGACCTTGAGGTTACAAGTTTGATTTACGGTTGGGGTGCTGGTTGAGCCAATCAATTAAAGTTTGTCTATACTTGTCATAGAGGTAAAAGTTTGAAAGAATTACCAGTGATCGAGTCTCACCAGCCGCAGTGTGGAAGCAAAGGTCTAGCTTCTGTAGTTCATATTCAGTTGAATTACCATGATTTACATCTTTTCAAATGTTCTGTTGGGTTGGGGTGTGGGGGCCCCTAAGATTGGGGTTTAGCCTTTGAAAGAAAGTTTGCCTATACTTGTTTATATTCTTGGGATTGCAAGTTTTCTGGTAAAATAAATGTGAGAAAATAAACCCAAAATAAAAAAGAAAAAAAAAAATCTCCTCTTCTTTTTACAGGATATTTAATGTCTTAAAATAAAGAAAAAATTACAAAATTAGAGCACACTCTGGTCTATACATACCTACTTGGAAATATCCAGAGAGAGCAGACAGGCTACCATCAAACACGTAGAGCCTAACCCTCTAAATCCCTCCACCACGACGAACATTCCGGTGAACTCTCCGAACGCTCTCCGGCGATTGCTTTGATTCAAATAACCGAAGATGATGAAGAGAGAATGAGGAGCGCAATCGGCAAAGTCCAGTCATCATCATGTCAGTCTCGTGCTCCGACTGCTTCTCCGACCTGCTCTGCGGTGAGGATTCCGATATCATCTTTTCCGGAGGTGATGAGGAGACGCCGGAATGTTCCTCGTCGGACCTTACCGAATCTCTTCCCCTCGAGGCCGACCTCGATGAATCTATCGCCGGCCTTATGGATGATGAACGGAATTTCGTCCCTGGAATCGACTACGCCGAGCGCTTCCTATCTCAGTCGCTAAGCGCCGCCGCCAGAGAAGATTGTATTCAGTGGATGCTCAAGGTATTGAATGCTCGAATCTGATTATACTCCTGCTTATCTTTAACACGGTTTGTTGAGCTCAGAAAGCTCTTTAAGAGCTAGAAGCTTCTAGAACTTTATGGTGGCGAGTGTAAACTAACCACCGCCGAACGCGCGTACACCACCTGCGCCGTTCATATCCTGTGCTCAAACGATATTCGATATCCGAAATCGGTTCAGAAACTCAGGCGGCGTATCCTAGAACACTCTATTGCGCCGGCGGTTCCTCTTCGCTTCGGGGAGTATCAGTTACAAAAACAGAAACAGTAACAAACGGCGCATTTCAGATTTTTCGGCGCACTATAATCTCCGAAGATCGCATAGTTAACGGCTTGACGGTTGACGTTTCACTAAACTGTGTTTGTTTGTATTTTTCTGTGCAGGTCCAGCGATATTACGGTTTCCAGCCACTGACGGTGTATCTCGCCGTCAATTACTTCGATCGTTTCCTCTACTCTCGTCGCCTGCCTGTAATCTCGTCCTCCCTAGCATATTTTCCGTATTTTCTAATTTTATTTTTTATTTGCAAAGGAAAATGACTTTCTCTTCTTTCGTGACGTCTAAATCTGAGAAAAGTCTACCATTAGCCCTTTGAAATTGAAAATGAGTTATGCATGCGTCGACACAATTACGCTAATCTTGCGTTAATCATGTTAACTGTGCTTAGGTAAAAAAAAAATTACCATTCAGTGATTCAGTCAACTCAATTGAATTTTGCGTAGTAGATTGTGGGCAAATAAATATATATTTTCTTTAACTTGCATGACACTAATTGTATTTTGTATATAGTAATATATATATACAGTATAATGTCGTAGTCTAGAAAGAGAAAAAGGAGATGTAGATTTTGCAGGAAAGGGAAAATATTAAGAAGTTATAATCGGAATTCTCTTGTTAATCATCCCATTGACTTTTTCATCACAATGAAAAGGACATTATTATAAAGTGTAACTAATTATCTTAGCTTGATACGTAAAAGTATAATGTTGGCGTGGTGTACACGTACGTGTCTTTATACCCAGCAGAGTAAAATCGATTCACTCGATTACTTGTTCTCTACTTGTCTTGTAATGATGATTGCTAGAATGAGTACAAGAGTTTTTTTCTTTATTATATAGTAAGTGCTTTTGTGATCAAAACTTTTCTTCATATTTCAAAATGTTGAATTCCCTAATTTAAGGCGGCTCAACACACAAGGTCAAATGTCGGTGTACATAAGGGATCTATCCACTTTGGACATAATCCCAACACTGCCGACGCCAAGGTTCAAACCTTGATTTTTTCTCCAAATATTGCCTACTAAATCATTGAGCTAAGCTCGTGTGGACATGATCAAGCTTTATTAATGTACATGTCTCAAATACTGCCTACTAAATCATTGAGCTAAACTCGTGTGGACATGATCAAGCTTTATTAATGTACATGTCATGTCTGAAAACAAATAATGTCCGTTGATTTTATTGCATTTCTTGTCTCATTGTTTAAATTATTGGAAGATTTTGTTCATAACATTTATTAAGGTTGTTGTGGTTTCAAATTTCATTATTTTGGTTTTATTTATAAATAAATGGATGGTGGAGACATGCATCTAATTACCCACAATTAAGAGGTTTGTCTTTACCTAATCCGGAATTTTACTTAGCTGGAAAACACCCTATTTGGTCCAGCTCAATTACTATTAATATATAGAATAATAGAAGTATATATAATCATGCGACATTAAAATGGAGCCGCGAACATAGTTTAATAATTCTTATTTTAGTATTATATACACAAGCCTGCAGCATTATTAGCATGTGCTGGCTTATGGATAATAATAGGATACATCATGGAGCTGTTAGAAGTATATTTGTGTGTGGTCCTCTTGTCCCTTCTCTTCTGTAAGCCTGCTGAATATTATTCTTCATTTGTATTATTGCTTGTTATAATATATTGATTTTTTTTTTTTTTAAATTTCTTCAGACGATTGGTTGGCCGCTGCAACTACTGTCCGTTGCTTGCTTGTCATTAGCTGCTAAGATGGAGGAACCTCTGGTTCCATCTCTTTTGGATCTTCAGGTAATTTCATCTTTTTTTTTTTGAAAGTCAGGTAATTTCATCTGATCTTCACTTTTTAAATATAAAATATAAATTACTGCTTAGAATTGGAGAAACTCATACTAATTCTGGGTTAATATATAGGTTGAAGGTGCAAAATATATATTTGAACCAAAGACAATCCGTAGAATGGAGCTTCTTGTGCTGACTGTACTGGATTGGAGGCTAAGATCCATTACACCCTTTAACTTCCTCGGCTTCTTTGCGTACAAACTTGATCCCACAGGAACTTACACAGGGTTCTTTATCTCAAGGGCAACCGAGATTATTTTATCAAATATCCGAGGTATATTATATATTCATGATCTCATATATGCTTCATCCATATTCATTTTTTGTTGGAAGTATTAATTAGCTAATGGATTAAAAATAAGGATACAAATGTTACATATAATTGATGTGCATGCATGCATGATGCATGTATGAATTTTCAGAGGCTAGCTTTCTGGAGTACTGGCCATCATGCATTGCTGCTGCGACAATACTTTGTGCGGCCAACGATCTGCCCAATTTCTCTCTTGTTAATGCTGAGCATGCCGAATCATGGTGCGGTGGACTCATAAAAGTAAGAACATATCTGTATGTACTTATTATGGAGTAGTACGTTTCATTTTGGTTCACCCTTAATACACATCATCATCATCATCATCATCATCATCATGTCCATTAGAGAAAATTAAAAATTAAAAACAAAAACTTCCAATTTTTTAATTTGCAGGAAAAAATCATCAGTTGCTACCAGTTAATGCGAAAAATTGGCATCGAACTTAGGGCAAGGAGATTCCCAAAAGTGTTACCACAGGTCCGAGTCATGACTCGGCCGAGCATCTCGTCCAGCGACACATCCTCCTCCTCCTCATCTTCCTCCCCTTCTTACAAAAGGAGAAAACTAAATAACAGTGTCAGCTTGTCGACGGAAGATGAGAGGGAGAGTTCTGGTTAATAGGGGGGAGTGGAGTGGGGGAGGGGAGGGGGGAGAAAGAATAAGGCAGAAAACAAACACAAGAGAGATAATGTGGTGGTCCATAAGTTGTCTAGAATCCTCAACACTTTTTTTCTTGGAGGGGTTTGGAGATTAAAAAAATAAAAAAATGAAATAAAGAAGAAAAGTTGACATGCATGAGTGATGTAGATTACTTAGTATATATAATATATAATAATAAATAAATATATATGTATAATAATTTAAGCACGTACGAGCTGAGATAGAGTTTGGAGATTTTTTGGATTCTTTTTGGGTGAAAGATCAGAATGCCATTCCAATAAATGGGGGCTTTGCAGATTCCCTAGGGAAGGGGGTTTGGTACATAGTATTTTATTTTGGTGTGATATAAAAAAAGGGGGAAGGGAGATTGTTTATAATATAATAATAGTAAAATATACTATATGCTAGCTAGTGGGTTCATACCGGAATGGTGATGAATTGAATTGAATGGAGAGATTGAATTCAAAGATGGCATTGATGATTCTGATGAGTGAAAGCAAGCCAGGATGAACTACTCCGTGGGGACCACCCACGTTTCCGCAACCATCAACGGAGTTTATCACCCTTGTAATTTCAGCCGTTGATCATCCAGATTTCAATTCTCAGCAACAAATCAACAAGATTATTAAGCTCATACCCAGTCTCCCTTCCACAACATAGATGAGTTTCTCCTTCTTCTTTATGAGTGAGGTGTGTGTATGTGTGCTTTTTTGGCGGGGAAAAATGCCCATCTTTTGTCCTAACCATATACTGGACCCTTTTGGTTTCTTTTTGGAGAGTGATTTTGAAGCGTGTTGTGGAAACACGTGTTTAGATTCTTTTAATTTTTTTTTTTTTGTTTGTCTGTTTCATCAAGGGAAGAGAAAGAAAAAAAAAAAAAAATCTGATCTCTTCCCCTGACTGGCCTATCTTAGGCTAGTCTTGACCCTTGAAATCAAAAGGTCTTTGGGGCCTTACTTTCTACATGCGTGTTGTATTTTGCATCATGAATCAATATCGGAAACTTGTTTCATTGTGCAATATATATATATCTTGAACAGAATAAACTTATAATTTTACTTTTTAAATTTTGAATTTGTGTGTATATTATTATTGGGAATAATTCAGGGTCTGTGGCATACACGTGAATGACAATGAAGAGTTTGTAGCTTTGCTATTTGTTTGTATTAGAGGCTTGGTTGAAAGAACTTTAAACAAAAGCGAGGAGGATTAGGATTAGGATGGGTGGAAGGGCGGGCGGGGCAGGCAATTGAAGTGGGGGGTTGGACCCTCCAGCAATAAAAGATGGTTTCAATCAGTGAATATGACTACTTAACCATTTGTACCACTACTGTTTGTTGAAATTGATCAGATCACTAGATGAGAGCCTTAAGTTCCTCGTGAGTGCTGACCCATAAACTGTTGTTTCATAGCCCCTACCACCCTCGTCTCGGCTTCCTTGATGTTATCTCGCCTTCGTATCCTTGCTACCGTTTCGCATTCCCATGAATCTCCATTCATATCTTTTGTGTTCCTTGAATGTATTTTTATTTGGGACAGCACACATGAGAGCCAGTTTTCCTAAATTGACAACTGATCTTTACATCCACTGCCCGCCCTGCCCTCCTTTCCTTTACAACCCTCCACTCCCTCTATGTTATTAATTATCATCAAATTAAATACACACTAATTGATCAAAAGGACAACTTTTGCAAGAGTGCATCGTATTAAAAAGTTTCGGGCTAAATCCTTCCTAAATAAGAGTCTAATTTTGTGAGCACAAAAAAATAAAAAAAAACACTAATCTGGATCTGTGTCGAATTGAAATTAGTCTCACAATGATAAGGGTACAGGCTACTATGAGCAAAAAAAGAAGTTAATTAATCTAATTGACAAGAAAACTCTGGATAGAGGAGCGGAGGAGGTATGCTATGTTTAAAATTTCTGGGTTAATCTTTCCAAGTAAGAGTCAAATTTTATAGATGCAATGATACTAATCATAGTATATCATACAATAGCAAAGATATTGGATGCTATATATAAAAAAAAGGTTAATTAATCAGGTTGACAAGAAATTAAATATTTTTTTCATATGATTTTCTTTTTTAAGTATGTTTAAAAAAACACAATCAATCAAGAAAATCTTTAACTTCAATTGTCTATAACCATTCAATAATACGTTATGTAATTAAGTTGACATTTAAGTTCTATACCTCAACAAACAAAAAATTTAAGGTTTAAAACTTTAAATCTCATTTATACATGGCGAGTGTTGTCGTTGTAGGGCTGGTCTTGATTAAAATAGGGTTTAAGATTAATTTATAATGGCATAAATTATAAATATCATCATCACTGTACTAACCATAATTGTAAGTAATGTCCCTGTTATTATGCTCGTGATTCGTGGATAATATTAAATTAAAGGAGCATATATAATAAAGCAACGTACAAGTTGATTAAAAGAAAAGTCAGCTTTCTACCCTGATTCTATGTTGTACACATTCTGATTATTGGCCAGAAAATAATATTTTTTTTCGAAATATCTCTTTGGACCAACGCCTTCAATTCTGGTGCGACTGTTGCAACTTGCAAGGACCATTTAACATGTACTCCGTAGTATATATATATATATATATATATATATATATATATATATATATATATATATATATATATATATATGGTCTGATTCTGGTGAGAACCACTGTGAACCTGTGAACTCCTATACACCGTTGAAATGTGAGATTGGACGGCTGAAATTTGAGTAGTGCAATAGTGGCGCATCTGGTGCATTTGTGAAGTAATGTGATGTAATGATCTATATTCACCAAGTCAAAATCATTATAAACCACAAGATCAAGTAAGATCAGCGATGCATAATGGTAAATAGGTTCACATGTTAACAGGATTCTCATTTGATAAGGATGAAATGAAAATTTTTACTGAGGTGAAAATTGCAAACTAAATTTGACTATTGATAAATGTTGATCAAAGGGATGTAAAATAAGAAAAAATGTGGTGATATTTTGATAATATTTCAAACTTAAAGTGTATCATGTAATAACTAACATTACACATAAGCAATTGTACTTGTAAATATTTATGCTTGCACTTAAAGTTGTTATGCACACTACTGGAAATTATGGAATTTCCGACCACCTGAAAGTGATCTTAAATCAAGTTGAAAGTCTTGTTCCGACCACTTTTGGTATCCGAAAAAATCTTTGTTGCTATTTCCGACCACTTTTTGCTTTCAACTTGAATTAAGATTACTTTCAGGTGGTTGAAAATTCAATAATTTCCAGTAATGGCAATACACGTCCGTAATTCTCACGAGAAGCATGATTCTCATTGAAATCTACATCTATACATATAAACACCTGAAAATTTTAAATTGTTAATTTGCATTGTGTACCATCCAAAAAGATTTAATTTTTTAGGTTGCACTCGGTACAATCATAAATTTTCTAGCACTTATATTGATCGATAATATCCGATATAATCATATATACTATATTTTGTTGTATTGAGTATTATCAAATGAAATACAAATAATATTCGATACCATTATATATATCATCATATTTAATTTGTTTGTATCTATTACTATTTACACTAATATCCCTCACTAGCCTAAAAAATCCCATACATTTGAAAGTATTTGGAAATGACAAAGATAGGGCTAATTGAAAATAAGACTTACTTTGAATTAAAGTCCTTTTGGTGTTTTTCTAGCACAGTGGTTCCCACATTCCAATTCCAAAGGCATTGAAAGTCCACTACATACATATGATGCATCATGCATGACAGTGATTAGTAGTAATGTGAGAACGTGTGTACTATCTCATTTGTCCATCTAAGGGTCAAAAATTAAGTAAAACTGAAAAAAGATGCGTTGAAATTTTTGTAATTATAATAGTACATTTTGATTTTTAAAACACTTGATAGTACATTTGCAGATAATTAATAGTGCATATACATGAGTGCGCTATTATAGATTCTGAATTCATGTCAGTTATTTGCGAATGCACTATCAAACATTTTCAAATGCAGTATCATAAATCATTTTTTTTTTAAAATTTTTCGATCTTGATCATTTTAGATGGATGGATGAAATTAGTCTGCAGATCCTAGCGGGGGCCATATGTGTGTGGGTGTGTGAATAACAAAATGTATATTTTAATTTGTATTAAATTTCAGCCTATAGTAATCAAAGTTTGTTGAAAGTGATCTGTTCTGCCCACTGCTTAATGTTGAATGTCCTATTCTAATTAGTCCAACAACACATCTGACAAAAAACAGGCCAATCTTTCCCCCCACTTGAAAAAGCTAAGGTTGTACACATTTTTCCTATAAAACAATACAGTTTTGTTAGGTGATCAACAACCATCAAACATTAATTATATTATATCATCTAAGCAGCCCCTTCACTATCCAAGAATTTAATTAAGACAAGACTAATGAAAACCTTCAAGAGGACAATCAATAGGACAAGTAATGAATGGTTGAATTGAAGCATTAATATTTGGGGGTTTAACAAACACCATCCTTGTCGATCAATGACATCTATGTGGCTCTCTCGAATGGGAAGTTACAAGTTCGAATCCCAATGAAGGCATTAACTCGTTTCGTGTATCCAATAAGTAGGGGCGGGAGTACGTAGGTATGATTAAGGTTATACTGCACTTTATTTTTCGAATATCCAAAAATTTTGAGTGATAGTTTTGAACCTTGATATCTGAATCAAATAATAATTTAGATATTTTAGTTGGAGTGAAATTATTTAAAGTTAGTTTGGGACATCCAAAACTTTTTATTAATTTTAATTTTTTAAATTGTATTATTTGTGTATATCACCAAACAAAAAATAACACAAAATACAAACGAATTAATTAAGAAAGTCTTAAAAATTAATATAATATTATTACTACATATTTTAATAGTTAATATTTATATAATTTTTTTGAACAAAGCTAATATATAATTTATTAATATTATATTCATATTAAAATTTCGGGCTAGCTCAAGTTGAATGTCAGATATGGATAAAATTTCAAAGCGCTCAATATTGGGACCAAATTTAAATTTAGATATATCATAATTTAAAATATCCGATAATTATTTTGATTCATCAGAAATTTAAAAAATTGATTTAGGTTATGGGTGTTAGTTAATATAAACCAAATAACACCCACCCTTATACGTAAGTATCAACATTTTGTAAGATACAACCAATCTAATTGAGTCTCAATTAAAATACATTATATTCAAGATAATTATCTTGAAAGTATTATTATATATACATGAGTTCAAACTTTTGAGAATGGATATTAGACAAATTTAATGAACTACAAATCTTTACAGGGCGTTTGGTTGGAGGGATTTTAAATTCCCTTCCCACCTAATTCCAAAGGCCATTAAATTCCGTAGTTTGGTTGGAGGGAATTGCAATTCCCCCATTTTCATGGAATTAAAATCTCATGTCCCCCTGGTATTTTAATTCCTGGAAACAAAGATAGTGATGAGTCAAAATTACCCATTCCTTTTTTAACCTAAAATTAATGTCTAACAACAATAATGGACATTTTTGACCTTATACTACTTATTCCCTTTCAATTCTCATGTATACCAAACATTGGAATTGAAATTCCCAGTAATTCTATTCCTGTCAACCAAACACTGAAATTTAAATTCTCACTTTATTCCCAGTAATTCAACTCCCATGGAATTACAATTCCTTTCCCACATAATTCCCCTCTCCAACCAAACGCCCTGTTAGAGTTCTTTGGAGTACTTTTGTCAACAGATGATGTATCCTTTTAGTGCTAGCTAGATGATTGCTTATAGAAAGTCATGCTCATTGTTGATTAACAACACCCCTCCAGCCATTGATTTTGGTGGATAATGGAAGCATGATGCTAATAGTGACAATTAATAATTGTCCCTTACTTGGAGGAGCGTATGAGTTAGGTTATAATTTTGTCTTTTTGTCCGCTGATTATTTTTTGATGAGTTTTAAATAACACGTGGACCATAGTATTTTTTTTATCGAGTGACATGAATATTCGAACTCATGATCTTTCTTGTATACTTCATTTCAATTAAAAGGCAAAACTGATAGTCGGATTGTACATTTATACTGATGTATTATATTTCAGCAATAATGATGTTATCATTCATATTGGCGGTGATGAGAAAGACCTCATAAATCACAATCATTCGTCACTTCATAACCTGGAGGGTGTGGTTAAGTAGAAGGGACTCATCCATCCTTAACCAAAGGTCAAGGGAACACAGACCAGCTGTCTCATCCAAAAAAGATGCCTACAATTCAGCAAGAGGATTAGTCACTGTGTCCGACGGTAGAAACCTTAGGTATACCCAAAAAAAAAAAAAAAAAAAAAATCATCCCTTCATAATTGTCATACCATTAAATGTTAACCACAAGTGACACGTGCAAATTTGATAGGTTTTACATGGCTTAATTATATATAGTAAAGCAAAGCTAATTAAGAAGCCCCACTTTATAGCAATTATGTGTTTGGAGACCAATCACCGATGTATATTAGGTTGTTAATTACTTAATTGACTTGCTTTCTTTCTATAATAAAAGTCAATTAGCCCTACCTTAGAGGCTGAACGGGTGACACATAATTCTCGTATTTAGAGATCACGAATTTGATTCTTACCAAGCCTTTGATCTAATCGAACCTATTACACAAAGTCTTCCGAGTACAATTATCTCTCCTTTGTAGTTTACGAACTATTACACAGGAATTAACTGTACACTCTCAATTCTCAAATACTGTTGGAGAGTTTCCCTCGTCACAAAATAAAATAAAATAAAAAAGTTAATTAGCCCCATTCACTTTATTGTAATTACAATTCAAATATGGTAAGTATGTTTTTGGAAACCAATAATATTAGTTGAATATAATACTCAGAGAGTGAGATGACACTCAAACACTCAGCCCCATCCCAATGGCCAGTGTATGCATGCTCTCATCTCTTTTTATCTAACCAATTCAAAGAGAATCCTAAGTACCTAAAGCTCACCTAAAGCCAAAATATGTTACTTTTGTTCTCCCTGTGAAAATAAAGTTTGGGATTGAAGAGTTTATGCAGTCTGCACCTCCCCTTTTTCCATGAGATTTTTTTCAGAAAGTTTTATATTATTTCACATCAATCATTAGAGTTTTTTTTACGCCTGGAGTGTCGGTGAAGAGGTAATAAATCAATACGGTTTATAAGTTTCTTAAAGCACTCTACGGACTACGGTTGTTAGAGAAACCGAGTCATTATTTACTTTCTTTCATTTGGCTAACTAGTTGATCGAATTATGTTGGAGGCACAATAATTTTTTCAAAACAATATTGCACCCCATCAATCTCGAAGGCTGTCCTAGCACTTGGAGTAGTCTTGGTGGAGAAGGTAAATTGTGGAATGTTTTTCAACAATTCACAAGTTCCTTAAAGAAGCATCCCGCAACCTATTACCTGGCCTCTTTTTGGTTTGATCAACCAGTTAAAACTGTGACAGGCGCTGAGCAAGATTTTTTTTTTTTTTTCCAAAAAGTATTGCACCCCAATCTCGAGGATTTCCCTACCCCTACTGATCTAAAATCTTGGTGAATGAAGTAAATAGCCGGTTATATCTCAATTGTTTACGAATTCCCCACAAAACACGTACTCTATGGTTACCATCAAAGCAGAGTTATTAACTCTCTTCAAATCGATGCATGAACCAGTTAAACTATGCTCAGGAAAAAAAAAAGAAAGATAAATAGAGAGGGGGGGGGGGGGGGTAGGGAATATCAGGTGCTTTTGTGCCATTATATTCCTGTTTTTCTATCTTTTTTTGGGCTGGGTGTTGTAACAACAAGCTCGTGGGGTTTCTGGAAAAGTGAGAGCATAAACTAACATAGGACCTCATGGGGAATAAAGCTGAGGATTCAGAGGTTGCAATGATTTTCATGAGCAGTTAGTTGTGTTTGTGTTTGTGTTTGGATATGAGATTTTATGCTGAATGAAAGACACCAAAATATATATAATTCTCCATATCTCATCTGTCCCCATTTCAGCACTTCACATTATATTTCTCCCAAAAAGAAGCTTGTAAAAGAATACTCATTGCTTCTGCATACATACATACAAAACTTTTTATGTATTTAATTGTATATGCATGCATGTATATATGTATCCATACATATATGTATGTATATACATTAAATTAATCACCACTACTTTTAGCACTCATTTTGTGGTTCGGCAATGTGTCTATGTCAATGACAGCCAAAGTACTTAGTTGTTTTATTAATTCTGATGATAAAACATTTATTATAAACATCATATTTATATGTAACATTAATCGTATATTTACAAAATCACTCATATATACCGTATTGCAGGGGCTCCACTCTACAACATATTGATGCGGAAGGAAGAGAATGTAGCATTAATCGTATATTTACAAAATCACCCATATTTGTTATCTCTCTAACATACACAACATATTGATGCGGAAGGAAGAGAATATAACATTGCTCATTTTAAAAGCCCTAGCATATATAGAGAATATATCAAGTGAGAATGAATGTTAATATAAAAATTGAAAAATAACATAGACAGGTCCAATCAAACAGTTAAACGATTTAAATTTATGAGGTGAAAATTTTATACTTTTTCACAACTAAAAGTGTACATTTTACTATATAATATAATATATAAAATTATAAAAGTGAAAGCAATACAACTGTCGTATTTTCACATGGTAAAAACCACTTTTTGCACTAGATCTCGCACATTATATATATTCATCAAACAAAATTCATATAAAGAAGTATGTATCTCCTACTTGAGATCATGCAATAGATTTATGCAACTTTAATTTGCAACGAGGAAAACTGAACCAAGCAAGCATGCATTGCATGTGACTCTTTCTTGTTTGGAGAATATGTATACAAAAGAGATGCCTTTTTACTCTCTTTAAATCGCAAGAGGAGACCAGTGCTCTTGGCTTTCCAACTCATATTTCTACCTCATATATCATCTTTAGATTCCACCATAACACTAGTAATGATACTAGAGCCGTCAAAACGAGCTTAGTCAGCTATGCTAATTTGTTCGGTCTTATATAAGTATTTTTTTTTTTTTTTTTTTGAATGCTACTAGCTCTATTAGATGTTCATATACTTTCTCAACCTACTGAAACACAAAGAGCTAATAACGCCTCTACTGAGGCTCGAACTTACAATCTTCCAAATGAAAGTCCAACCCGGATACCATTAGGCCACATAGTCCTGGTATATATATAAGTATTTTTTAGTTTTCAATTTTCACTACACTTAATTCTTAATTTCCTATTGAATAATGGTAGCAATGAAACTAGAATATTATATTAGTATATATATTGTAATATTATCGTAGTTTAATTTAGATAATATATAGAGACTTAGAGTGTATCCAATTTTGTTTTTAACAGGTCGGTCCGTGGGACTTGAAGGTGGAGCGTTATGCTGTGCAACTGTGTACACCATGCATGGTGCACACGGTTGCAAAAACGACTTTGTTTTGACTAGGGGTGGATACTTCGGTTTTGTTTATCCGAACTGAACCAAACCGAACCGAACTAGTAATAGAAAACCGAACGGTTCGGGATTTTGTAACCCGAATGGTTTAGTACCGAACCGAACCGAAATTGAATGGTTTGGCAAAAACCGAACCGAATGCTATATAATTTTTTAAATAAATAAATAAATAAATAATAATAATAATAATAATAATAATAATAATAATAATAATAATAATAAAAAGAAGTAAATCCAAGTTCATTGATGCCTGCTCCGTCGTTCAGTTCTCATTCTTACTGGTACTGAACCTTAAATTTTTTTAGGAATAAGGGTCAAATAGGCCATCGAACTGCACTCAATAATACAATTAGGCCACCGAACTTCAAAAAGCTACAATTGGGTCCCTGAACTAACAAATTCTATTCAATTAGTCTAATTTGTAGGTTTCCAAGTTGTTAGCAGGTTACCTCTTTTCAAAAAAAAAATTAATTATTATTTAAAATAATTATTTAATATTAATAATTAAAATTAAAAAAAAAAAAAAAAAAAAAAAAAAAAAAAAACAGAGATTGACACGCCGGAGACGAAGAAGGTTTCTTCGTCTCCGGCCATGGAGACGGAGAAATCTTCTTCGTCTCTGGCTGGAGACGAAGATATTCTTCGTCTCCAGCCAGAGACGAAGAATATCTTCGTCTCCATGGCCGGAGACGAAGAATATCTTCGTCTCCATGGCCGGAGACGAAGAATATCTTCGTCTCCATGGCCGGAGACGAAGAATATCTTCGTCTCCATGGCCGGAGACGAAGAGACTCTTCGTCTCCGGCCATGGAGACGAAGAGTTTCTTCGTCTCCGGCAATGGAGACGGAGTTAACTTCTTCGTCTCTGGCCGGAGACGAAGGAACCTTCTTCGTCTCCGGCCAGAGACGAAGAAATTAACTCCGTCTCCATGGCCGGAGACGAAGAAGGTTTCTTCGTCTCCGGCAGACGGTATCTTTTTTTTTTTTTTTTTTTTTTTTTTTTTTTAAATTTTAAATAAGTATTTTAAATAATAATTTTTTAAAAATATTATAAATTAGGGGTGACCTGCTAATAACCTCCAAAACCTACAAATTGGACTAATTGAATAGAATTAGTTAGTTCAGGGAGCTAATTGTTGCTTTTTAAAGTTCGATGGCCTAATTGCATTATTAGGTGCAGTTCGATGGCCTATTTGACCCTTATTCCATTTTTTATTTGATTTCTTTATAGCTTGTTTTTTACATTGCACTTTTGTTGTTTGTCGCAATTGTTCTTTACCTCACAATTATATCTAACTTGAGTTATATTTACAATATTATGTATTTTCCATAGTTTCATGTTTTTCTATAAATTTAATGTGCTTTACAGTCATTCTAATTTTGATTTCCAGTGCACTATAATTATTTTCTAGTACTAGAATATATTTCGAGGGCACTAGCAATCACAGATTGTGTCCAAAAATTAACTATATAGTAATTGACACTAGTTCTTTTAATATCAACTATACAGATAGATGATTATTCATCTTATCAATAAAAATATTCCAAGTGAACCAACTGAAGAGTCGGTTGTACAAAAACGTTAACTGATGTTTGGTAATTAGTACTTAGTATTGTGTTTGAACTTTGGATTGCTATTTTGTTATATAATGTTTAGAGTTTGAATTTGGATTATGTGAATATGTATTGTTTGGTAATATGTTCGAAAAATTAGGAAATGTTGAAATTTGGGGATCTTAAACCGAACCGAATTAAATCCAAACCATTTCAAACCGAACCGAACCCTAATGTTAAACCGAATGGTTTAACTTTTTTAAAACCGAAAAACCGAAACCGGAATCGAAACCGAAACCCAAAACGCCCACCCCTAGTTTTGACGTCCGACTTAAAAAAAAAAAAATCAGAATTGCATAACTACACATCCATAACTTCATAACTATACATCCAGAATTGCATAACTACACATCCATAACTTCATAACTATAAATCCAGAATTGCATAACTACACATCCATAACTTCATAAGTCATCACTATACATTTAGAGTTGCATAACTACATACACATCCATAACTTCATAACTATAAATCCAGAATTGCATAACTACACATCCATAACTTCATAACTATACATTCAAAATCGCATGCATAACTACACATCCATAACTTCATAACTATACATTCAGAATTGCATAACTACACATCCATAACTTCATAACTATACATTCAGAATGTGAAATTATAACTTCATAACTATACATTTAGAATTGCATGCATAATTACACATCCATAACTTCATAACTATAAATCAAGAATTGCATAACTAGACATCCATAATTTCATAACTATAAATCCAGAATGTGAAATTATAAAATTATGAACATATGTTTACGTAACTAACGGCAACCGAAAATGATTTTTTTCTTATTTAAGTAAAACGACACCGCTTTTGCATCCGTGTGCACCATGCATGGTGCACACGGATGCACAACATAATTTGCCCTTGAAGGTGGCAAGGCGGGCCAACTTACTCTAAGCCCACTAAGTAGCGGGTCTCAAAGGTCTGGCTTGCATTGATAGCTCTAAATGATATGATCTTGCATCAGATCCGTAAAAAAAAACTATCTAATGGTATTCACATTTAAGGATTTTTTTTTTCCATCTAACTATTGGACTAGTCTTTGTTAGATGGAGGCCTGAAGGGTCAAGTCCAGCATAGAAGTTTGATGGGCAAAGTCTAGCATCCTCCTACTAATGTGGATTCGAAAGTGTAATTTTTCATTTCCTCATTTTTAATCAAATTAACTGGATTATCCAACTGATGAAATGGACTGACTGATTCAACGATGATGTCAGTCAGTAAGGCAGATTATTGAGATGTTTATAGAAAGAGACAACGACACAAAGTAACACACAAGATGTTTACCCAGTTCGATGCAGTGTGTATCTACGTCTGGGGACGATCACATAAGCGTCAAATCCACTAAATCATAATCCAATGTACAAAGGTAGAGAAACAACAATCTCACCCGAGTGTCCCACACAAGGTACGTACCCAGTCTACACAGGTTTAGTGGATGGTTGAAGATGGAGAGCCATGCATACAGAAGTCCAGTGAAATCCCTTCACTTGGAGAGCCAACTTTGATGCAGTCCACTTCAATAACGCTCTTCTCGGTTGTTCCCACAACAGTGTGATCGTAGCGTCCTTTCGTTTAAGCAACAATAATTCTTCTCAAGTTCTTCATCATAATCACCATGAACATGTTGTATTGAGAAGAGGCATGATAATCAAAGATCTGATCTCATAAAACTGTATTGGAGTGTTTTTTCCTTCTTGAAAGCGTAACCCTAATTCTTGTCGAATAAGAGTACTTATAGTTCCATAGTACGAACACTCTCCATAGATATCTTTGATTGTAGATGGTAGGACAATATTTGAAGAATGTAATCATAAAGATTCGGTCCATACCTTTCCAAAACAGATACGCTGATCTTCTTTCCAAATCAATCTTCTTTAAACCGCGTACAGACTTTAAGGAAACATCTTCCTAATTCAGATCTTCAGTGTCAGTCCCTCTGTTGTTGTATTTGATTGATCAGTCCTCTGTAAGATAAAAAAACCGACACTAAGCTAATCCTATCTTAGTTTGCCATAATAATATTGCCAATTATAAGTTGGGGTTTTTGAGCAATTAAAACACTAACAGAAAGTGACGCTAACTGCTACGCAGATCAGATCACAAGTTCAAATCTCCCCGTCTTTTGAACTGAATTCAATTTCCCATACCTATTAAGTAATTACATATAAGATATCTTTACCCTTCACATAAAATATATTTAAACTGAATTCAATTTCCCATACCTATTAAGTAATTACATATAAGATATCTTTACCCTTCACATAAAATATATTTAATGATAGATCTCGATACATTTTGTTTTATAGTGATTGTATAAGAAAACATGCATCCTTGGATTCCAAACATGTTTGCATCAAAAGAAAGTGGGAGAAGATAGAAGACATATAAAGAGGGAGAAAGAGAGTGTATGTCTCAAAGGGGGGAGTGCACACTCATACTTAATTACTATAAATGAATTCTTCTTTCCATATGCTCTCTTTCTCCAAAGGGCACTTTGATAAAGAGTAAAGAGTGGAGACAAAAGAAGTCATCCCTTCAATCATAAAAAAATGCCACACTAAGCTGGATACCTACCTACTTCAATTCCCACCACTTCTTTCAATTCATCATCTTATATACATGTGTGTGTATGTATAATTTTTTTGTCATGATTATAATATCACATGACAAGAAAACACGTAAATATCAATTGATTTAATGACAAAATTGCAACAAAATTTAAAGAGAAATGAATTTTCGTAATAATTAAATAGATCTTTAGTTACAGACATATTAGCGATCAGTTAATGATGAAAATAACACTGGTTTCGGTAAAGTTAAAAAGATGAAGTTAGCGCCAAAATTTGGCAGACAATTTTAATGACTGAGTAATAATGTGGTTTTTATGAAATTTTAGTATCGAATTTCTTAATTATATTAATCATTCTATGTGTGTGTGTCGAACCAATTCTAACCTTTAATATGGGAAAAATCGAAGAGCTGTAAAATAAGAAAAAAAAATGTGGTGACATTTTGATAAATATTTCAAACTTAAGGTATATTTAAAGTGTAACCATTGATATGTATCGGTGCAATTCACCATTACATATTAGTGATTGCGATTGTAATTTTTTGCATAGTGCATTCTAAATTCTCAATTTTGATTTTTGAATGTACATTTACATATCAACGATTGCATTTATTGTTGCTATGCGATACACATTCGTATTTTTCACGAGAAGCATGATTCTCACCAAAATCTACCCCTATACATATATCCTTTTCATGATTAAAGTGTTATGTTATCAGCCGTTAATTGTATTAAAACTTAATGTACATTTATTATTTAGTTGTAATTGTAATATACCGTATACTTATCAATTTATTGAACAAAAAATGTATTGTCATAAGGAATACTTTTTTTTTTTTTAAATATTCTATCTCATATTCATGAGTAATGAAATTACTTATTATTTATGAATTAACTGATTTCACCATGAAATAATTATATAAAAATATGTCAATCTTATATATTTGCATTTTTTGGGGGTATACTTGTGTTTTCACTGTCGAACACAGTGACTAATTTTCGATCTTGCTGAATTGTAGGCACCTCTTTTTGGTCGAATAACTGACCTAAAGATTTAAAACTGCTCCATACCTAAAGCTAAGGATCCAACCTTTAACATACCTAAAGCTAAGGCCTATATATTTGCATTGTGACAACAGAAACTAGGATATATATATAATCTAGACTCTACTCATAATGCTCAAAGACAAAATTAAACAAGAGACAAATATAAAAGATTCATGAAATCATTTAATTGGATTCATCGATATAGAAGTTGACAGCTATAATGTGATTATATTGTTATGCCATCATATCTTTAGCTAATTTGAGGATGAAACTTTGGGTAAAACTATTGTTAATTTGTCATTTTGTCTTCATTGATTGTTATTGAGTTGGACTAAATAAATTAAATTAACATAGACCACCTTTAAGTCAAATATATAGCTTTCACACTTATTATCAAATATATAATAATCTTTAATTTTAGGGACTATAATAATGTTCGTCTAAAAATATCCTCACAAAACAATAATTTATACTTTTACCCTGAAAGAAGTGTTGCAAAAATCACGCCTAGGCGGCGCTCGACCGCGTCAAGGAACGTCGAAATCGACCTCCTCCACCACCGGCCGCCTAGGCGGTCTAAGTCGAACTCTGTTTTTTTTTTTTTTTTTTTTGGGGGGGGGGGGGGGGGGGGACCGCATAATCCCCTAAAAAATTAAAAAGAAATTAAAAAAAAAGGTTGAAAATCGATGTCTAGGCGCTAGCCGCCCCTGGGTGCCTAGCGTCTTTTTGCAACACTGCTTGAAAGGGGTGGGCGATTGGATGGAACATGATTTTTGTACCAGAAAATCATGAATTTGATTCTTGCTAATACCCTCTCAGTTGAGCCTGTTGCATAAGGTTTTCAATATACGATTTACCTCTCATGTGTAACAATCATTATTGTATGGACCATGGTCCATACAACTTGTGTGCACTATGAATATAGGATACATTTTTAATATACTAAAAGTACATTATTTTATATATACTATCAAATAATGTACCTTCACTATACAAATAATATACTTTTAGTATATTAAAAATGTACCCTATAATCATGCTCCACATAAGTTGTGTAGACCATGATCCATATAATAATTTGTCCATGTGTAATTTGTGAATTATTACGCATGAATGGAGTTCACGCCGTGTGCAAAAAGTGAGCCCAAAACTTAAAAAGGATACTCTCTATATTATTAAGGTTAAATTAATGACTTTTTACATCCTTTATTCACTCCATCTAAAAACTATATATGATGCCGAAGGCTAAAGTTGAAAATGATGAGTTAAAAAGGGTTGCCAAAAGCATTATTATTATCTTCTCCTGCAGTACTTACACTGTCATCATTAATTAAGGAAAACAGTACTTACGTTGTTGATTAGTACTAATAATCAAGAAAAAGGCATGTAATTAAAGACAAAGAAGAAGGATTTCATTGGAGAATGTCAAAGATCTGACTCAATTAAAAAAACAGCATTTTTAAGTGCGACATACATGATATCTAGGAATATATGCTTTTTCATGTTTACGTTTTGGGTATATAATTGACTTTTAAAGAATAGAGAGTGTACTATAAAGAGTATGTTTTCAAAAAAAAAAAAAAAAAAAAGAATAAAGAGTATACTATAAGAACAATTCATAGCGAGCGTTGAATTTAGCCTGATTTGATTCATCAAAGTTTTGATTTGAAAATTAGAAGAAACTGTTAAGAAATTTGTCATTAGAAATCGAGTTTTTGACAAACTTGTTGACCATTTTGAAGATTTAGAAAAATGTTTGTCACTATTTCTGAACACTATGAACGGTTATTGGAAAATATTGAACGAAAACCTAGAATTTAAGGTTAGATATTGAGTTTCCAACTAGCTTGAATTGCCTACCACTTTGAGGGTTTTGAAAAAAAAAAAAAAATGTCACTATTTTTGACCACCAAGAGACATTGAAAAATTTGGACGGAAACCTAGAATTTGAATTTCCAATTAACTTGCCAACCAATTTGAGGATTCGGAAAAAAATATTTGTCACTATTTTTGACCACCAAGAAAGGTCTTTGGAAAATTTTGGATGAAAACTCTAAATTATATTTGTAGTTAGAAATGGAGTTCGACTAACTTGCTAACCACTTTGAAAATTCAAAAAAAATATTTGTTAGTATTTCTAACCACCAAGAAAGATCAAAGAAAAATTTAGACGAGTAAATCATATGATAATAAATCAATGAATTAACTATAGAAAGCCTAAATCAATCAATGCAAAAAGTCAAGGTCTAAAAAGGGTTTCAAGAACCCTTTTAGTAGAGTTCGTTACACATGATATTTCTAGTACAGTTTGCATATCTTTTACAATTTACTGCTATTATAGAATAGTAAAATTTACTCAATGCACACCCTCAAATAGAGACCGTAAATTTCTTTCCTTACTCAAAAAAAAATGCTAATAAACAAGAACATGGGACTTATCCAATCACATAATGGCAGACACGACATACATGAAGAGTGATAAACTAATGATCTTGTGATTTTATTTTATATTCTTTTGGGTATTTTTATATTTCTTATTGTCTCAAAGGACACATCTTTTCTCACAACTTTTAAAGATGATCTAATAAGAGCATCTTTGCAGCTTGTTTCATTGGAATTTTTATGTTCCATCATACATAACTTTTTCCTCTTAATTGAAATGTCTGATTTATTAATTGATTGCCACATGAGAGCATAAAAAGGGAACTTTAATGCAATGTGCCACTAAACTTACTAATATGTAATATCTTGGGAGAATAAAGAATAATCTTAATTAACCAGCTTGTTTGGCGTGAGTGGCCGTGCACTCTTGTCTCTTAGGAAGGATTGAGAGTTCAAATTTCCTCTCGTATGGAAATACCAATCTGGTCAGCACTTTGCCCGTGGCAAATTATGCTGTGGAACTATGTCCACCTTGTAAGTTGGATACGATTCCAAAAATGTTCATAATTATGAATATATAGTTCAAAAATTATAAACATATAGTTCTATAATTATGAACATAGAATTGTGGACATACTTATGACATATAATTCTATAATTATAAATATCGAAATTCAATAATTGTGCATATGAAGTTAAAAAATTATGAATATATAGCTTTATAATTATAAACATATAGTTCAGTAATTATGAACATAGCGTTCTGTAATTGTAAATATAGATTTCAATAATTATGAATATATAGCTTTATAATTATGAACATAGAATCAAGGTGGACATGGTTCCATAGCATAACGATTTCTTTGCCGCTTAATTGTGCTGGTCCAGTACGGACGATGATTAGTTTGATTATGACACGGGCTTAAAAATGTCTTCTACAGTTAGAGCTTACTCAGGACACCTCGTGATCTAAGTTTTTCAGTATTTACCCATTCTATTTACATTGTAAAAAGTTACAAATCAATTTAAGTGTCATTCTAACTTTTGTAAAAATGTTTGCGTATATATCATCATTACTATATTTCAAAAATAGCAATGAACTAAAGATGATTAGACTATTAATTAATCTAAGTAGAAGTAGAAGTATTACCCTTTTTAAAATGAAATATTGGGCTCCAATCCAACCCAAATAGTCCCCATCTAGCATATATTAACAAGACGGCTCAAAACCATGGAGCCTATAATAATGGTATGAATGACAAAAATCGAAGTTAGGTACAATATAAAGATCTATTATAGGCAAATTGTAGTAAGATATTCCTTAAACACTAAATAATATAGCAAACCATATACAATCACATATTATTGGACTTCTATTCAATATTTTATCGTAACCTAATTGTGTACTTATTTTTAATACCCTAGGTTGACCAAATCCGTCAATTATTAGCAGTACGATATTATTTATTTGCAAATTATTATGTGGATCAGAGTTCACCTTGCAAGGTAGATTCGTGTCTAAATTTTCACAATTTATCTTTTAAAAATTTAAAAATTGTATACTTTGAACATACCATGTTAACAAATATGTAATTGATTACCTTGTTTTGTATTTATAAGTTCCTTTCAAATATTGCAGTAAGACAATAATAACATATTAGGATTTGATGATTCTATATTGTATTCAGAAATTTCCTTCTACCGTTGTTATGTGTTCTGACTTAGAAACACAATTTGAATACTAAAAATATACAATTTATACGTCGTTTAGGACTAGGGTCCACATTGGTTGATGGAATAACAACTCCGCAAATTATGCCATGGAATCGTGTTCACCGAGAATGATGAACACATAGGCAAAAAATAAATAAAAAAATTCGCGGATGTGGAGTTAACGGCGCGCGTTTGATCAAATTATGAATTTTCTGTTATGAGATTATGAATTTTATGAAAATTCATAATCTCATAACAGAAAATTCATAATCGCATAACAGAAAATTCATAATCGCATAACAGAAAATTCATAATCGCATAACAGAAAATTCATAATCGCATAACAGAAAATTCATAATCGCATAACAGAAAATTCATAATCTCACAACTGAAAATTCATAATTTCATAACAGAAAATTCATAATCTTATAACAGAAATTTATAATCTCATGGTTCCAAAATGAATGTGTAGGCATGGTTCCAAAGTGAATGTGCAGGCATGGATTCATAATTTATGAATGTCCGTGATTTCGGACGGGAATATGTAGGCATGATTCCAAAGTGAATGTGCAGGCGACGGGAATATGTAGGCATGGTTCCAAAGTGAATGTGCAGGCATGAATTCATAATTTATGAATGTCCGAAATTATGAATGTAATGAAAATTCATAATCTCATAACAGAAAATTCATAATTGCATAACAGAAAATTCATAATCTCATAACAGAAAATTCATAATCTTATAACAGAAAATTCATAATCTCATGGTTCCAAAGTGAATGTGTAGGCATGGTTCCAAAGTGAATGTGCAGGCATGGATTCATAATTTATGAATGTCCGTGATTTCGGACGGGAATGTGTAGGCATGGTTCCAAAGTGAATGTGCAGGCATGAATTCATAATTTATGAATGTCCGAAATCTTTGTTCACCTCAAATTAAAGTGAAACCGCAAAATGTGAAAATAAAGAAGAAAAGTCACGCAATTAATTAAGAAAAAAAAAAAGAAGATAACGGTGTACTAACACCGTTGGCGCAAATTATGCCATGGAATCGTGTTCACCGAGAATGGTGAACAAAAGGCAAAACGACGTCATTTTTAGGCCAAAAAAAAAAAAAAAATCGCGAATGTGGAGTTAACGGCGCGCGTTTGATCAAATTATGAATTTTCTGTTATGAGATTATGAATTTTATGAAAGTTCATAATCTCATAACAGAAAATTCATAATCGCATAACAGAAAATTCATAATCTCACAACTGAAAATTCATAATCTCATAACAGAAAATTCATAATCTTATAACAGAAAATTCATAATCTCATGGTTCCAAAGTGAATGTGTAGGCATGGTTCTAAAGTGAATGTGCAGGCATGGATTCATAATTTATGAATGTCCGTGATTTCGGACGGGAATATGTAGGCATAGTTCCAAAGTGAATGTGCAGGCATGAATTCATAATTTATGAATGTCCGAAATTATGAATGTAATGAAAATTCATAATCTCATAACAGAAAATTCATAATCGCATAACAGAAAATTCATAATCTCATAACTGAAAATTCATAATCTCATAACTGAAAATTCATAATCTCATAACAGAAAATTCATAATCTTATAACAGAAAATTCATAATCTCATGGTTCCAAAGTGAATGTGTAGGCATGGTTCCAAAGTGAATGTGCAGCCATGGATTCATAATTTATGAATATCCGTGATTTCGGACGGGAATGTGTAGGCATGGTTCCAAAGTGAATGTGCAGGTATGAATTCATAATTTATGAATGTCCGAAATCTTTGTTCACCTCAAATTAAAGTGAAACCGCAAAATGTGAAAATAAAGAAGAAAAGTCACGCAATTAATTAAAAAAAAAAAAAAAAAAAAAAAAAAAAAAAGATAACGGTGTACTAACACCGTTAGAACCGTGTTCACCATGAATGGTGAACACGGTTCCATGGCATAACGTCTGCACCGTTGGAACCGTGTTCACCATGAATGGTGAACACGGTTCCATGGCATAACGTCCCTAACAACTCAACATTGGACAGTCCAAATTCTAACTAAAATAATTATGGGCCTACTACGGATATGTCTCTTAGGCCCATAAATGAAATTTTGGAAATAAATTTTTATAGAAGCCCAAACTAATTGGGCCGCTTATTTTCTAGTTTTTATTCATGACTTCTTACCCGTCTGGCCGCGATAATGGCGATTCAGGCTGCTTCCATCTTCACCGCCGTGACGGTTGTGCTTCCCGCCAAAATCCCATGGCGGAGCCGTCCTATCCTGCGCACACCAAGCCTTATCGTACGCACCCCTCAGTCCATCACAGCTGCAAGGCGCTTCATCTCAACACCTCTCGGAGCTGCACCTCCTCGTAAATACGTTTATCCCGATCCAATCCCTGAATTCGCTGCTGCGGTTTGCCACTTCTCTCTCTCTCTCTCTCTCTCTCTCTCTCTCTCTCTCTCTCTCTCTCTGTTTTTGTATTCATATGGTTTATGTGTGTGCGGAACTGCAGTTACTGACTCGCATTTGTTCTGTATATTGTGAATGATGAAGGAGACGGAGAAGTTCAAAGCGGAGCTATCCAATAGACTGTTTAAGGAGAATGAGACTTTTAGTTCTCGAAACGAGCTTGATGCCGTTGTCAGTGTCTGTGCAGAGGTAAAGATCCGCTGATCTAAATTTTTAACTTTCCTGTGGATTGTATTCGTTTCTGAAATGTTGACGAATGCGTATTAGTATGCTAGTTGTACAACTGATGAAAGTTTTGACTCTTGATCTTATGCTTGCATGTTCATGAGTTGCTCGACAAAATGTCTAGTTAAAGGTTGAATACCTTGCGTGAGGATCGAGATGTATTTCATTGATTCAGCTATTCCTGAGTATCTAAATGCATTCTAACATGCCAGTGTCAAATTCTTTCAATTTTATCAGCCATGAAAGTATTTGGACAAAATTGATTAAAAATAAAAAATTCTTATTTATAAACAAAATCTCATGTTCCTGAAAGCTGCGTTGGCCTAATTGCACTTACTCGGGCAAAATATAATCAGCTATAGCAGTGATATTTCTTTACAAAGTGAACTGTAATGTAGCAGCCTCTTCTATGAAAAGAAATATGCATCTCGACATTTCCCTTGGAATTCTCTCATTCAGCCCCAATAGCATTACATAGGTCGGGTATGTAATGCATTTCAGGTTTTCATTTGTTAGAATTCCTTTTACTAAATATAAGAAAACATGCTTAATTAAGATTGGTTATCAAATTATGCTATGAATAAATGTGCATCTGTTAATGCTCGAAGAGGATATTACCAGCCTGTGATGAGTGAAATCTGTGTTCTAGATTATTATATAGGCACCAAACACTGATTTTCCTTTAATTACTAAGTAGTAATTAATCTCAGAGGAAGTAAACTGTCTTTTATCCTCTCCTGCAGGCAGATAACATTTCATTCTTTGAATCCTCTAAACCTTTTTTTTTTTTTTCTTTATGTAATTTGTTGTCATCACTCATCACATTGCAAGATTTCTTACAAAATTTCCCTTAAATGCTCTGTTAACTTTTAAAATTGTCAAAATTGTCTTTTATCCCCTCTTAACTCTTCCATGCTGTTCTCTGTTCTGTTAATTCTATAGCTGTTCTTATGGTTTATGGTTCTTGATTATTTTGAAGGAACAAGGCGATTCTCTATCTTATTTTGTGGTCTCTTTATCTCACTGTAATACATGACATATTCATTAAGTCATATTCTCGTCTTGGGTAGGAGAAATGGCAGTTAGCATCTTCCAAAGCATTATTGAGTTACAGTGTTTGGTTACTTGAAAATGAAGATCTGATGGATGACGTAGAACAAAAACATGAGGCCCTAAACAACCTTAAATTCAAGTTCTATCATTTTAAGTAAGATTTATAGTTTTAGGATGAATTCCATAATCATGATCCTTTTTTGTGGTAGGAAATCGAATCCGCTATTATGAGCATGTTTGTTTTCCTCGGTGATATGACTCGATTCTGACAATAAAATAGTACAATGATTGACTTTAGGTAGAGAGCTATCTGACGTTCCTAAAGAAACAAAGCAGCACCAAAGATACAGCTTCATCAAGCTGTACTTGGCCTTTTGTGTGTGTGGTGTTAATATCTCTGAAAATAATTCAATGCTGCTGATTGATTCACACTTTAAACATTAAACCATATTGATTGATTTCAGTAACTTGTTTTGTGAATCCAGATTTTTAGCGAATTCTTGCGCGATGAATATGGAGGCCCGGGGACATTATTAGTTGAGCCTTTCACTGATATGTTTGTTGCGCTCAAAGGAAGGAAACTCCCCGGAGCATCCTTGGCTGCACGGGCATCCCTATTATGGGCTCAAAAGTATGTTGATCAAGACTGGGAAATTTGGAACTCAAAACATCCAACATAGCAATGATCACTTCTTGATTGCATTTATGCATCAACTTACTATCAACACTGATCTTCATTTTGTAAGTACATTTCTGATTTTCTGCTCAAACTAGAATCAGGAAAACTGTGGAACCCAGTAACTGGTATGATTTCTTGTTTTTGAACTATACAGATGTATTATTACTCAAACATCACCCGGATGGATCTCGAGCTGCACGGTTGCATTCAGCATCAGAAATTCAGAACTAATTTCTTGTTCTTCATCAGCTCACAGATTCTGAAATGCTCTGCAACGATGGCCGCCATGATTTAGTCCTTGCAATTGGCTGCCCAGATCTCTGCCGATATCTTGTATCCTGAAAACGATAGAATCATAGAATTAGTGAAAATTTCTTGTCTTGAAACTATAATCTGTTGTGATTTAATCTTGTTGGCCTCACTTGATTGTTCTTCTCAGGCTCTGAGTTTCCATCTTCCAAAACCTGCTGTTTCTCTGAATCCCCCTGCAGATTCTCACAAACCTTCTTCTTCATCTTCATCTTCGCGTTCTTTTTGGCTCTCAGAACCTTCATCACCTCTGCATACAAGCAGAGAGAAGAAAAACAAAGAAAGAAAGGTTAGAGAAAGTGAAACAGCTTCTAATTACAAAGTGTAAAGCGCATATATACTACCAACCTTGATTGGTGACCAGCCGGTAAGCTCTGCCCAGAACTAAGGTATCAGTGGGGCGGAGAAGCTTGACGCGGGTAAACCGTACCGCCCTCTCGTCGGAATTCTCCTCGCCGGCGGCGATCGGCAGCGGTATAATGAGAGAAACGTAGTGGCCTGGGTTAAGCTTCATCACCTCACTCGCCGTCACCGGCCAATACATCCTTTCCAGTCTACCACTGGGATGCTGTATAACCAGCGCTGCAGCGTCCACCGCCTGGCAATTCCCCATTATTATTTCTCTTGTTTCTGTGCGCGTATGTATGTATGTATGTATATCTGAGCTGAAAAAGGAGGAGAAGAAGAAGAAGAAGAAAGAAGAAAGATGAGAGAAGAAGCAATGAAATGAAGAAACGGAAATAAGACGATGAGATAGGAGTGCAGTACCCACCGTCCCCGCTGGCTGGTAAAATAGCTAGGTCTCGTTCAGTCACGCTCTCGATATGATTAATGTGTCCCACCCCACCATTTTATTTATTTATTTATTTATTATTCTTTCTTATTATTTTGAGTAACACGTCATTACTCGAGTTTATGTCTCAGGTTTAATCGAGAAAATTTTAACAAGAAATGAATTTGTAACTTTCAACTACAAGAATTATGTTACCCGCATGAACAACTCAGTTGGTTGCACTGGTAAAATTTAGGAACAATGACCTGGGATGGAGGCTTTACCAACTGCAGTATGAGAGCAATCTCTTTGTGCGCAGTAAGTAAGTAAGGAGGGTTCCTTGTGCGCGGTTAGCAAATGTCTAACCTTTGTGTTCAGCTAAGTTATCATAATTTATATTTTCTCAGATGTTCTGTCGGGTCGGTGCGTAGAAGTTCTTGGAATTGAGAATTCAACATTTTGAGAATAAAGAATCAAAGAATCATGTTATATTCACTTGTTCGCCTCTTTTGAGGCAATTATAATTATTGTTATTATCTTATAAGCTAAAATAGGCACAGTACACACTACAATATATTATTTAATAATTCGTATTATGATTTAAATACACTTGTACTAAGGGCATATTATATTATTTGGGATGGCTTGTGCATATTAGCCAATAACAAAGTATGATTTGTTAAAAAGTATGATTTGTAAAGCTTGTTAATTATATATAAATTTAATTTGATATTTTATACACCTAATGTCACAATCACACAGGAGTGCTGACACTTGATGATGAAACGAACTTTTTTTCTCGCCATTTACTTTTTAAATAATTTTTTATTTTTAAATTTTACTCACTAATATTAAACTAAGGAATTTTGTATCATGCGGATAATAGAATAATATTAGATATAATTATATATACTATTCTTTTGTTGTATTAGATATTATTAGTACTTGTCAATAGTATCATATACAACACAATGCTATGGTATAATCAATGGTAGATTTTTTTATATTAAAAGATTACGAGTTTGGTGCGGATTTGAAGCACCTCCAACAACATTTAGAGAGGCCTATGCCGGAGATTGCATGGAAGAAACTAGGCAACATATGATCTTTATTAAGAGTCATTAGACTCTTGGGGTTTGTCACACATAATCTTCTCAATGCGATTACTTCTCTTATAAAATTTATGAGATATCACAGAAGAACATATTTTACTTAATAGTTAATATATACTCTATGAGTTTGTTTTCCGTTAACATTCATGTTATTTTAGTAATAAATGAACATCAAATTCATTTTAAACGAAAGTACAACTCAATTGAAATGAAGTTTTATCCAAAATGAATATCCACTCCAATTGAATAGGAATGTAGGTGAACAAAAAAATGAGTTAATACCCAAAATCATTCTCAACTATAGTGGTTTTTCTCAATTTCGTCCTAAATGACTTTGGTGACCTAATATCGTCCCAGACTTTTGTGTTTCGCTCAATTTAGTCCCAGATTTTTGTGTTTTTGCTCAATTTAGTCCCTCATTTGTTATTCTGTCCATTTGGTGTTAAATAAATAGACAATTCAGTAATTTTAATATTGGCATCTCTTTACTCATAGACATGTGAACTGCGAAATCCCTTCTTTTTTTACGAATTACTCCAGAATTACTCCTAAAACTGCGAATATAAAATTTGATTTGCAGGTCCGGGAGTAAATCTGGGTGTAATTCGTACAAGAAAAAGGAATTTTGCACTTCACAAGTTGAAAGTAAAGAGAGATCAATATTAACATTACTGAATTGTCCCTTAATTTAACACCAATTTGACGAAATAACAAATGGAGGACTAAATTGAGCGAAACACAAAAGTCTGGGACGATATTAGGTCACCAAAGTCGTTTAGGACGAAATTGAGAAAAACCACTATAGTCGAGGACGATTTTGGATATTAACTCACAAAAAAATATAAAATTACAAATATGCAATTAAACGTATAATAATAATAATAATAATAATAATAATAATAATAATAATTGTTTTCAAAAAAAAAATAATAATAATAATACAAAATTATCAAGTACGTAATAATTTCACCGCAACCGCGCAACAACAATTGCCGGCCAAAAATCTTCCTATTATGCCGGTGATATTGCCAGGTGGCAGAACGTCAAATCCTTTGGCCGAGCATGGTCGGCCGTGTCGACGGAGTCAAAATTTTGACTTTTAAGGCATGGATAATTTAATTTTAAAACAATTATATTTTCATCATATATTTATATATTATATATCAAATGACATGTCATAAAAAAGCCTCATAATCTTTAATGTTGATTAATTTTGTGTCTAATCCATTTAATCACGAGCCAATAAAATAGAATTAATCAAATAATATAAAATTTAAGGATTCAACATGATTTGCGTACAAAGTCACGAGTTTATTCTCGCGATCATCCTTTTGATCGAGTCTATCACACATGATCTTTCTAGTGCGATTTATATGTATAGTTTGCGAGTTATTATATAAGAGCAGAGTTTACCTATATAATACACGTCATCGGATATATAGTGACTATGAGTTTTCTTTATTATCCAAACAAAGAAAATTTTAAGGATATTTCTATAAAACAAATCAATACCAATATTAATATTAGGAATAAGGTTCAAATTGGCCACTGAACGTAACCTGAAAATGCAATTAGGCCACTGAACGAAAAAAAAGTGCAATTAGGCCACTGAACACTAAAAAAATGTGCAATTTCACCTGATAGCAGGTTACCCTCAATTTTAGCAGGTTATCTGCTTACGTGGCAGCTGTGTTGGCATTTTTAATAAATTTTAATTAATTTTTAATAAATTTTAATAATAACTTTTTATTTAAAAAATTTTTTTAAAAATAAAAACGACTTTATTTTATTTTTTATTTAATTTTTTCCAATTTTTTTTATAAAATTTATTATTAAAATTAATTATTAAAAATTATTTAAAAATTATTAAAAATGCCAACTAAGCTGCCACGTAAGCAGGTAACCTGCTATCCGGTAAAATTGTATACGTTTGGAGAGTTCAGTGGCCTAATTGCACATTTTTTGAGTGTTCAATGGCCTAATTGCACTTTTTTTTCGTTCAGTGGCCTAATTGCATTTTCAGGTTACGTTCAGTGGCCAATTTGAACCTTATTCCTTAATATTATTAGGCATTAGGCATTACTATGTATGTATACTTGATTGTATCGAATAGTATTGGTATCAGTACTAATACTACACTTAGTACAACAAAAAGTAGCATATATAATTATATAAAAATGCTATCAACATTAGTATCGGTCAATCACTATGATGCATTTTTTAAAAGAAATTAATGAAAATAATATTGTCCATTTAAAATTTTCAATAATAAATTTTTGTCAATACCTAGATACATTAATAATGCAGCCCAAAATTAAAGGGGGGAAAAAGAGAGAGAGCTCCATAATCAATAATTCATCATAACACCACTAATAATATTAATACTCGGAACCAAATCAAGAAGTGTAGTTGTAGATATTCCATCAATAATAATTTTGATGTATCCAAAATTCAATAATAATAATAATACATTCCAAATCCAATGAGTTAATTTTACTCAAAAGATACTGAGATCCTATTGACAAGACAAATCTCATATTAATGCGAGGTGTTTTGAATGATTAACTACAATGCTAAACATTCTTGATTTTCTAGCTAATCAGTTGGAATAGATACCCAGTTTGGTAAAATAGTTAACATATAGTCAAATTTTAGCCTATTTGACCACTATTAACTTTTTGATTTGGTTAAAAAAAATTAATATAAGTGTTTGGTTAATTAGCTTTTTGTAACTCCACTAAAATTTAAAAATCTGCTCAAAACAACTTTTTCAATTAGCTTTTTGAGAAATGAAATTATACCAATCAGCTATCAGCTAACAACTAATTTACCACATCTTTTTACAATCAGCTAATGTTATCAACTAGTTATACCCTCTAATTAACTCAATCAGCTAACAGCTAACAGTCATTTACTAAACATGGTCAATGTCAAGAAAAGTTTATCTTGTGAGTGATACAGGCCACGTGATTGGCACGTGTTGCGGGCGATTTTTCTTCGGAGAGAACTTTCTCTCAAGATCGGAGATTAAAGTCTTCTCCCCTCTAACAACTATCTCCTTCTTTCTCTCCCTTTCTCCCCTCTCTTTCTCCTATGCCCTAAGAATTAGTTACCTTATAAGTGATTAATGTGATTAACGGTTGTGTTTATTACAATCTTACTCTCTTTTTTTAAAAAAATAATTGTGCATTAACTCGCATTAATACCACCAATGGTAATAATGGACAATTTTATTTTAATCTAATATCATTTTTTTTAAAAGGAAAATGAATGACTTTATTAAAATAACTGTTCAATACAATGTGGAATCAAAGATAACCAACACAAAAGGGCCAGGTTGAGAACACGTAGCTCTAGCTAATGCATGAGCAAACTTATTCGCTGATCTCGGAACAAAATGAATAGACACCGATTCAAAGTGTCGTTGAAGTGTTCGTCACTCGCTTAAGACACAACCAGCATAAGAAAGATCACATGTCATACCATCAAACCACTTGCAAACCAACTGACAATCAGAGTAAATAGCCACTTTAGTATATCCTCTCTCTTTGGCCCAGAACAAAGCTTCTTTCACAGCCACGGCTTCAACCAAGAAAACATCCCTCAAGCATTGGATAGATCCATTCTTAGCCGCCACAAAGTCATCATTATTATTCTTTACAAAGACACCAAAATAAGCATTACCCAAATCAAGGAAAACCGAATGTACATTCTAAGAGAAGATCATATTGTCTTGTGATTTTAGTAGACAAAATATCACAATAAGGTAAATTAACTTAAATTACTTATAAATGACTGGTTCAAAATGACAAAGCCAATATCATTTATTCGTTATATACTTTAATGTGACGTCATATTGTACGAAATTATAGAATTTTTCAGAGGTGTATATTACTCGCATTTATTGATTGACATTCAATTTGTTGTTTCCTACAAATTTAATCAATCAAACGTGTGCTCTTTAGTTGAAATTTCGCTTTTCAAAGTAGGCACACACCATATATAATTCAATTCAATGCATTGGGACCTATATTATTTATTTAATTTTTTAGTTATTAGATTTATTTTCAAAATATTTTTTAAAATGTGTCCTTTATTATGTTGTAATATAAGACTTGTCAACCTGACCCATTTTTCCCAATCATTATTGATCAACATAGCTAGGTGGACCATACTATCAAATAATGTATATTCAATACATAAATAATATACTTTTAGTATATTAAAAATATACATTGTATTCACGGAAAGTACATTATTTTGTACAATGTACATTCAGTACACGAACAATGTACTTTTAATATATTAAAAATGTACTTTTTGTTATTATCCACACAGTAATTTGCCCATTTTTCCCACCTAAAAATGATAAAATTTGATAAGAATATTGATATATAGAAGAACAACTCACCCTAATCATATAAGTTTATAGTTATCAATTGTTATAGGGGATAAGAATTTAGAGGATTATTTTATGAGGTTGATAATATTGAGTATATTGTATATATAATTATATATGTTTTTTTTGTTTGTTATTTTTATGGTATATTGTCAACAATTCAACATCCGTGTTAATAGTACTCCATATAATCAAGTATATCATATATAGTTACACTCATACTATTCTTAATTAATTATATTGGTGACTATACAGGATTCTTGATTGGATAATTGGTAACGGGTCTTGAAACACTCACTCTAAGAGTAAGGCCATTAATATATTTTTTCATTTTTGGGAGGAGAGTAGGTGTTGTCTGCTATTTATTAGATTTTTGTTAGATTTTGAAAAATAAAAATAAAAATAAATCACGAGTGGCCGGGTGTGACTTGTGCACCTAGCGGGTGTGTCAATTGACGACCATCTTCAAATTTTAAGGGTTTTGTTTTGTTTTGTTTTTTTTTGTTTTTTTCTTTTTCTCGGTTGATTTTCTTTTTCTTCAAAAACTCAAAACAAAAAATAAAATAAAACCAATGAGTTTGCTATAATTCATTGAGTTAACTTGTGGAGTAAGCTTTGAGACTCAAAAAACTAAGTCACTCTCAAGACAATGTTACGGTGTCCACAAGATTTAGGGTTAGTTATTGAGCAAATACGCATAGGAAGCAATTATATCGGATGCATAAGTAATTAAAAAAAAAGTAGTATTCAGACATATTGCATCCGACCCACTTTATATTGAGCAAACTACTCAATATAGTCAAATGTCAATACAATATTTTGATTCGCATGGTTCTTTTTTTTTTTTTTTTTTTTTTTTTTTTTTTTTTTTAAAAAAATTGTCTCACTCACTTAATTTCTTTAATTATTTAATAATAACTAGCATTAATACCACTTTATATGAACGAGACACCACCAGTTCTGCCAGCTTTATTTTTATTCTTTAAGTTTATTTATCGTGTTGTAAAAGGAAAGATTCATCTTATATGTGATTATCATATAAAATTCCATCTAAATCAATTAATTAATTATTCTCACACATATATATATATGGTACATGACTCTCCCATGAGGCTCTCCTTAAGAAAGTATGAACTAATTGTTAGACTAAAATATCACATGCATCATATAATATGTGATTATAGGATCGACTAACCTCCAGCCATAGTCTCTGTTACGGTTGAGCGATTCGGACTGCTGCAGAGATAATGAGTATTTTGTCTCTCACTTTACTCAGCTCTCTCTAGATGGTGTATGAGGTATGTAATGTGAGCAGTGAGAGGACTAGTGACCTTATATAACCACTGGCCATCATTGTGGTTGATTGTCTTTAGGTCTCCTAAACCCTAACCAGACTCCTAATCATAATGGTAGTCTAGTTATTAGGTTATTAGTGTTGCACCACATATCAAATACTGAATATTATCATAACTTATCCTAATGTTATAATAATAGTAACGGATAAACGTTACATTCTCCCACTTGGTGCAAGCACTACCACTCAATAACAGAAATACACCAACCATAATGATATGTTCTCATTAGCACGAGTGGTATCCATTATGATCAAATGCAAACTGCCATTGGGCACTTAATTAGAAAACAAAACCCAACGAAATAAACCCTATGTTTATTCCAAGTCCCTGAAGTACATTTTCTCATCAATATAAAGTAAATGAAGGTGTACACACTTAATTGAGAAAATGTCTGAATGCTAAAGAATTTTATTAAAACTGAATGTATATATACAAATTACAAATTGGGCGAAAGTCCCATTTTCTGAATCAGATCCTTGAACTTAAATGGTGGCATGCCTTTAGTCAAGGGATCTGCTAACATCAACTCAGTATGAATGTGTTCAATGAATACAACTTTATTTTTGACACGCTCCCTAATTGCTAAGAACTTGATGTCGATGTGCTTAGTTCGACTTCCACTTTTGTCGTTCTTAGCTAGGAAGACTGCAGCTGAGTTGTCACAGTAGACTTTCAATGGCTTAGATATAGAATTCATAATTCTAAGCCCAGAGATAAAATTCTTTAGCCAAACACCCTGTGAAGTAGCCTCGAAACAGGAAACGAACTCGGCTTCCATGGTAGAAGTAGCTATTAAGGACTGTTTAACACTTCTCCATGAGATTATAAAGGGTTAAAAATTAAAGAAAAATTATGTTGGCATTTGTGTAATTTATGATTGTGCATTTAAAAGCGGTGCATTTGTTGATAACTGGCAGTGAATTAAGAATATCTTTTCTAAATACACTGCCAAGGAAAATATAATAATGGCGCACTTCAGTTACCTTTAACATGAAATTTACCTGCACTACACTTGATCTTAGTCAAAAGGCCGAGAAAGGTATAATTGTGTCCGGTCGGGGTGTGGGGAGCCTTTAAGGTTGGGGTTTAACCTTTGGAAGAATGAAATTTACCTGCAATAACAAGTCAAATTGGGTTAATTGCATTTTTTTTTCTAAATTTAAGTATTTAATTGAAGTGTTTTCTTTTTAATGTTTGAGAGGCTAATCACACTTTTGTTTTTGTTGGACGGAGGCTGGTAATAGAGGTTAAAGGACCAAGTCCAACACCCAATGTCTTGAAAATGTGTGGAGGTATAAGAAAATAAAGTTGTGCCTTCGTTACTAGCTATAATTTTTGACGTAAGTGGTAAACGTTTGATCTAACAAGTGATATCAGAGTCAGGTCACCAGTTTTTATATATGAAACATGATATCAATATTTTTCAAAATACAATAATCCAAAGAGAAATCATTGTATGTTTAAAATACTTAGGCAAAAATTTTTGTGAGACCGTCTCATGGATCCAATCCTTAAGACGGATCAGTGAAGATGAAAAAATATAATACTTATACTGAAAAGTGTAATACTAATAAGGAATAAAGTGTTTATTATATTTATATATATGGGAAAGTGTAATACTTTTTAAGAAAAACGTAATGCTTTTATATTTTGATTTAAAAGTATCACATTTTTCCTCATAAGTATTACATTTTCTCTTATAAGTAACAAACACTTTCCAACATTACTCATAAAGAAAAGCGTAATACTTTTGATTAAAAATGTACAATAATACTTTTACATTAAAGTATTACATTTTTCATAAAAAGTATTATACTTTCCCTTATAACTTATAAGTAACAAACATTTTATTGTTGATTAATATTACATTTTTCAGTATAAGTATGGCATTTTCATATTGATCCAATCTAATCTGAGCTGCCTCAAGAATAAAAATTTGTGAGATAGTATCACACAATTCTCGCACAAAACTTAAATAAATTTCCTAAATAAGTTTGGCGTAGAAGATAAATACCAAGATGCAATCATTTGATTAAGATATCTAAATCTTGATACCAAGAATATTCTTCTCTCTCTCTTTTTTTTTTTTTTTTTTTCAAATTTAAACTTTTGTATTATCTATCACATATAGGGTTAGGGTTAAACATGTATCATTATAATGCTATAGAATATTGAGTTTGGCCCACAGATTAAGGATTTATCACTACACAAAAGAAGTTATACTTAATAGTAATACGCAACGGGCCAATTTGGAAATTATATTGAGTCTTTTTGGGATTTTTTTTTTGTTTTTTTTGACAAGGGAAAACCGCAACCGTAGATATAAAAATTTTTTGTTTTTTTTTCTGACAAGGGAAACTCGCAACCCTAGATATTGGATTAAACATAGATATTTTTTTTTGGATGATGAGTGAAACTTTGAGCCACTACCCAATGATGACCACATATAAGAAGTAAATCGCACTAGAAAGACCTTTTGTAATGAGCTCGAATGAGAGAGTATTGACAAAAATCGAACACATGATGTTCCATCCACGTACTCGATCGATCGACTATCTATTGTGTGGCTTTACCTATATCTTTCATTTTATAAGAAAATGAAATTCAAAAGAAAAATAAGAACAAAAAGGGAAAATTTTGATTCCCACGCTGGCTAATTATTGGGTTTTGAGCAGAAGATATGGGCATAATTAATTGACACAAGGAATAAATCATGAAGATATTTGACTCTTAAGTAAATGTGAATCATCTCCATAAACTATTGTTGCTTGGAAATCCAATGTTGAGGGAAGATCAGATCTTCAACCATCATTAATTATTCACACATGTAAATAAAAATTTTAAAATAAAAATTGAAGTCTTAAAATATCTCTCTCAATCTCTCCGAGGAGTAATTGTCAGGCAATGTATGGCATGTGGGATGTCGGAGGATTTTGGTTTTGAATATTAAACCAAAGAATGGACCCTATACTAGCTACTAGTTACCTACCTCTTCAATTCAATCTTTCAAACTTCAAACATCTACTTATTAATCCATGGGTATATATTAATGGCTGAAAACCCTATTTTTCTACCCATTCGGGACAATTTTCTTGAGTTTCGTTTTCAAATTTTATGATGTTATATATATATGCAGTCGTGCAGTGATGTATATTTAACATGTCAAAATCATTATAAACTACAAGAACGAGCAAGATGAATGGTACATTAGTACACAGGGTCAATCATATTAATAGAGGTTCTTATTTGAACCTAATCTCACATCATGGCACCCTATGTATTATTGTGCACCGTTGATCTTGCTCAATCTTGTGATTTATAATGATTTTGACCTGATAAATATACATTACTGTATGACTGCTCAACATATATATATATATATATATATATATATATATATATATATATATATATATATATATAAATAAAGCATAAAATTTTTCTTTTTATGTGTGCACACTGGTCAGGGTACAATGATTGATCCATGTAAACACAAATATTCAGTTAGTGAATAACAAATAACAATATTTTTCTACTCATTTGGGACAGCTTTTTTGAGTTTCGTTTTCAAATCTTACAACAATATAGAGAGCTTAGGTTTAAGTGTAAAACTTTTCTTATTATGTGTGTGCGTACTGATCAAGGTGATTTATCAATTTATGTAAGCATAAATATTCAATTTATATGAATAGTAGTTCAACAACAAATTTTTTTTCTACTCATTTGGGACCTTTTTTTCTTCTTCTTCTTCTTTTTATTTTTTTATTTTTTTATTTTTTTTTAATTTTTTCAATCTTACAACATATATAGTGGTTTTAAGTGTAAGACTTTTCTTTTAATATGTGCATATATACTAATCAAGATGATTAACCAATGTATGTAAGCACAAATATTCAATTCAAGATCAGAATAACAAACAACAAATATAATTTGTAATTAAGATAACTAAACATGGAAAGATTAAATAATTATAATAGTAATATGCATGCATGATTGCATCACAGAATTGAAACTTTTTATCTAAGGTTATCTGTGATTCTCATCTTAACCTAAGTCATTGTCACTCATTGATGAAGTACAGAGTACAAGCTACTTGGCATATATATATATATATATATATATATATATATATATATATATATATATATGAGATATGTGCCAATCGATTGGGTGCAAGATGAATTGTGGTGGGAATTCATCAAAGTATTCTCTTTAGCATTGTTCATGTGTGGGGGCAGAAGTTCTAAGGTGTATTATGTGTTGTTATATCTCTTTTTTTTTTTTTTTTCTTGATCTCCGTCCCAAGAAATTCACAGCTACTCTCCAATGGTGTATACTAAAAGTAAACATTGTGCTTGTGTAATAGTCTGCAAGAACCTATGCAATCGACTTGATCGAAAATGTGTTGATAAGAATCGAATTCCTGACTTTTAATTTAAATACGTAAGTCATGCTTCGCCCACTCGAGCACCCCTTTCAGAACAATAACTTTAAATTGTGAACCTAACAAACAAGGTGCATTGAGCCCCTGTGGGGCTGCTATTTTGGTTAGTTGAAGATAATGAATTTAATGTTGCTTTCTGCACATTCTTCCTTTCTCTTCCTCAATAATACACCACAAAGGTACCCATAATTCAATGCATCTTCAATTTTAAGAATATATGTGGGTTTACATGCATGAGCAAGCACCCAAGAGGCCAAGAATAGGAAGAAATCATATCGCTCTATTTTGTTCTTTATTATTTAAATTTGTACCAACCGAACATTCTACCGTTGTCTGGTAGTGTGGAGATTATGCCTAAAGTGACCAGATCATATCCCCTATGTGCACTAACATTTGACCTGGTTTATTAAGTTACTGAGTTACCGTGATTTATATCATCTCACATGCTCTGTGGGGGCCATTGGGATTAGAAATTCAACTTTTTAAGAAAATAGTGAGGCGGCCCTTTAAGACACCATGTAACTTAAATTTCAACTTCAACCAATCAACAGCCAATATTTTGACGCCTAATTAAAAACCTTTAACCTGATTCGGTTCCTCATATTGATAGAGAGGGGAACAAATGTGCTGACTGACTTGCTAATCTGGGACGACAAGACATGGATTGGGGGACTCACATCAAGATCAACGCACCAGATGCTTTGAAAGACCTCCTCTGGACGGATGCTCGGAGTACTTCGAATATCATAATTAGATAATGTTCTCGATCGTGTGAGGGCTTCTGATGTACCAAAAAAAATATTATGACGCCTAATTAAATGTAATGGACCTCATAAGTAATCTATTTAAGTTTCATTAGTGATAGGAACTAAGACTATGTGGTCTAATGGTACCCGGGTTAGACTTTCATTTGGAAGGTTGTGAGTTCGAGCTTCAGTGAAGGCGTTATTGGTTCTCTTTGTGTTTCAGTAGCATTCAAAAAATTAGTGAGGAAAATATATACGAGATCATCTGACAAATTTAGTATATCAGTGGTTGAGGAGAGTTATATTCAAAGTTTCGAAACTCACAAATCACAATAGCATTATACAACTGATAAAGTTGGATGTACCGAGTATTGAATTCCTAAGAACGATATATTACTATATCAACTATTTTTTGGAAAAATAAAATATATGGATAAAAAAAATAAGTAAATATGATGATGAAACCCATACATAATTGTGTTGTCCGAACATGGAGCAGTTGTTAATCAATTTTCTCTTGGTATTCAATAGTGGTAATCTCTACAGCCAAATTAATGATGTCTTGATCTCTAATACACCTTTCTCGACATACATTATTTAATGTGTAATATATAATTCATTAAAACTAGGAATAAGGGTCAAATAGGCCATCGAACTGCACACGATAATGCAATTAGGCCACTGAACCTAAAAAAAACCAACAATTAGGTCCTTAAACTAATCAATTTCAAACAATTCTTCCAATTTATAGGTTTCCAACAAGTTAATAGGTCATCCTCCCAAATTAATTATTTTTTAAAAAATAAAATTTAAAAATTAATTATTTAAATAATTAAAAAAAAAAAAACAGAATTCAGCCGATCTGTTTTTTTTTTTTTTTTTAATTTTAATAATTAATTTTTAAATTTTATTTAAAAAAAAAATCAATTTAGAGGATGACCTGTTGACTTGTTGGAAACCTTCAAATTGGAAGAATTGTTAGGAATTGATAAGTTTAGGGACTCAATTGTTGGTTTTTTGAGTTCAGTGGCCTAATTGTATTATCATGTGCAGTTCGATGGCCTATTTGACCCTTATTCCTTAAAACTATTACACAATTTATTATGTGGAAGTTTAGAAGGTCGAGTCCAACATCCTACCATCAGAACATGCAATGGCGCTGATCGCTATGCAAATATAAAAATAAAATAAAGTTGTGTCTTCAATACTATGCACCTTAAGCTTTAAACATACGCCCCTTAAGATATAAACTTACGCACCTTAAGAGTTAAACTGATGTACTTTAACTACAAAGTGACGCACCTTAAACTTTAAACATACGCACTTTAAGCTATAAACTTAATTACACACCTTAAACTAATTATAAAATTACGCACCTTTTAAGTTTTAGACCTACGTACACACCTTAAGCTGTGACCTTACGCACCAAACGCTATAAACTTACGTACCTTTATAAGCTTTAAACTTATGCACCTTAAACTTTGAACTTATGAACCTTAAATTGTGACCTTACGCAAAATGATCATATTGCCACCACACTTTTTTTTTTTTTTTTTTTAATTGTTCTTCACTCTGGATTGCTGACTTTGACAAGATCAAAGGTTGTGAATAATCCACACGTTTCACCTGGGAGAAGTTTCGCACCTGATTCATTGTGTGTGTCACTAACTCATTCGAAAGATGCCGTTCAGCATGCATAATGATGCAAACATATAATCAATTGCTGTATTTTAATTTTAACAACAATAAAAACAGATAAAAATAACAAAACAATCAAAACAAAACATCATCGGATGATGCACGCATGCATGCATGAATGTTATTTGTTGTCAACTTTTCTTTTTTACTTTTAAATTTAATGATTGAGATCATATCCTTAATTTCACACCATGCAACGACGCACGTAAAGACCAAAAATGGACATGTTTACTCGGCAAGCCAATGGGAGGCTGACACGTCGGCTCAGTGGGCCCGCCCCTGCCTACGTGGCGGCAATATTTACGGACACCCTATCACCCACGGGTCATACTCAATTCATAGTGGGAATGATTGTATGGCCACATTGGTAACATTTTTGCCACTCTGTCAATCCATTTCAAATGCTTTCTTTCTAATCCGGTTTCCCTTTATTAAAACCGGTTTTTTGTTTCCTTCCTATATTTCATGTTTGTTTGTTTTTTTTTTGGACTTTTTTTTAAAGCTTTAAGCCTTTAATTTAGTTTTTAAAAAATATATAAGGGTGTTTGATAAATGACTGTTAATTGATTTGGGTTAGTGGGTATAACTAGTTGATAGTGTTGGCTGTTTGTAAAAAATGTTTGGTAAATTAGCTGTTCGATGTTAGCTGATTACATACAAATGAATTTCTCAAAAAAACTAATTGAAAAAACTACTTTGAATAACTTTTTGAGCTTTAGCATTTTAGAGCAAAAATTTGTTATAAGAAGCTAATTAATCAAACACTCATGTTGATTTTTTAACCAAGTCAAACAGCTAATAGTGATCAAATAAGTCAAATTGGCTGATAGGCTGACTATTTTACCAAACAGGACCATAAAATTACGTTTACATCGTAATATATGTATATCTGTTCATAACTTCTTTCTCAACCTACTAAAACACAAAAAGAGTCAATACTGTCTCCATTAAGATTCGAATCACTGAGTCTTCCCGATCATGCTCAACTTTCTTGGTTAACTTTGCTACCACCTTGGGTAAATAAGTGCTATCGGTTGGAAGGTAGCCTATATTAATTATCCCGTCATTACCAAGATCTCTGCCCGCCTCACTTCACTTTTGTATTTAATAGAACTTTTAATGTAATTAATTTTTAACCTTATAAATTTTATTCGCTAATATTAAATTAAATATTATTCGGTACAAAAAATTGAATTGTAAACCTAATTTTTCATTCTGGATGACAACGAAAACCGCAACCACTACCTGTTGCCTGCGGATATGCATTGATAAACTCTACTCTTATGTAATAGTTTGTAAACCACACAGGAGAGGCAAATTCGCTAGGAATGTGTGATTGTGTTTACACTGATGGGAAAATCTTGTTGAGATTGAAGGGCAGGGAATAGAACTCTTCACTTCTTGCATCAGTTCTGAATGACCTGAATTTATCCCACCAGCTCATGCCTCTGTCCTTTCTACTGCCACTGTCCTTTTTATGCATTGTGATGTCCAGAAATAGTGCCAGCAGCCCACCAACAAATGCCTCAGATGAGAATGGGACATTGATCATATCATTGAACTAGAACACACAAAAGAATGATTTATTAAGGATGTGTTTTCGATCATAAATATTGATTAGTGGTTAGGGTTTTTGATCACTTTTTTTACTATTGATAATGAGCAAATACCAATGTTAGTCCCACGAGTATTAGTAAAATGATAGTTTTGGTCGAACATGTTTAATTCCTACCAATTTTCGTCCACGACTATTGTTTTAGTACCAATTTTCATCCACAACTATTGTTTTAGTGCCAAAATTCATCACACTGGTGACCTTTTCGTTCAAGACATGTCAAAATATGAAATTATTAGTGATATTTTCATACTTTTCAAATTAAGATCTCAATTTTAGCATGAATAAATGGATTTAAGCCCTACGATCTATCGCAATTCGCCGTTCTTCTCCTCTAATTAGGGTAGGATGATGAGGAGAACTGCGAATTGGATCGATCTTAGGACTTAAATCCCTGTATTCATGCTCAAATTGGAATCTTAAGTTAAAAAGGACGAAAAATGCCCTCAAAAGTTTTAGATTTCTGCATGTCCTAAATGTAGGGGTGACCCGTGTGATGAATTTTGGTACTAAAATAATAGTCGTAAATGAAAATTGGTACTAAAACAATAGCCGTGGATAAAAATTAGTAAAAATTAAACATGTGTATTAAAATTGCCATTTTGTTAATACTCGTGAGACCAAAATTGATATTTGCTCTATCGATAATGGTGTTGAATTTATTTTTTAAAAGCTTAAACTTCTTTCAAATTTTTTTTAGAATACATATTTTGGGGGGAGGTGCGGGCTTACCCATTTTGCTTTGGTGTGGACAGGGCCATATCCATTCACTGCCAAATGTTCATTAAAGTATTGTGGTATGGATAAGCCTAAGTAAACTGAGAACCCAATAATGAATTTTGTTCTGAAACTGTTCAAGTTGCAGAATTGGAGGAAGCTGAGTCCTGCACAACCTGCAAAAAATTGTTGTAATAGCCCATAAATAATACTGGAAAGATAAATCATACTAGAAAAATCATATACAATGAGGAGAAAGTGTGACCCACGACCTTCAGGTACAAAAATTATGTTTCACCCCCTCTGAAAAAATAAAAAAAATAAAGAATTGAAGTAAACACAGTTTCCGGACTTACCAACATAAGCAAAGAATAAGCAGTACAAAGCTGCAATGATGGGTGGTGGAATTGAAGCAAAAACTGCTCCAAATTTCCCTGGACCAAAACAGATGAGGATAATGTATGGATCCATTTGGTTAAAAAATGGGACAGTGTACAAATTAAAAGATGCGTTCTGTTCCTACTAAAAGTTTTAAATTAATATTGCGATTAAAGAAAACCTTAGTAACTTACCAAGTATTGAAAAGAATATCATGAAACCCGCAGATATTTGCACCACTCTCCGGCTTCCCACTCGAGTCAAGGCCAGCAATCCAGCATTTTCTCTGAAGAAAAACAAAGAGTTAACATAATTGAATAATGTGTTCCGTCACAACTAAAAATTGAAGTTTATAACGAAGTTGTAGCCTAAGAGCGAAGATCTTACACAGAAACAGATGAACCATTTCCAGTTCCAAACAGTCCAGAGAGCAGAATACCCACACCCTGACACAAACAGAGAACCATAAAATTAACTAATGTTCATGTCTGAGACATCATGTGGAGTAAAAAAAAACAGCAATGTCGTTGTTCATTTACCTGCCATCCAACGCCTCGGCTAAGAACAGAAGGCGGGATTGGAGTCGCGCTAGCATATCTAGACACCGCGTAGAACGCACCAGTGGACTGTTGAGAGCAGCAGTGTGTAACATAATGTCAAGAAAAAAACATGGATTCTTTTTTTGGGTGACGAGGAAAACCACAGTCACAACCCAAGAGAGTGTGTTCTGGGTAAATCTTGCCTTGTAACCCTAGCCGGTAACCCAGTCTAAGTTGACTATAGTTGACCGGCTAAGCCAAGAAGGCTAATAGCTGCTCCATTGGGAGTTGAACTTATAACTTTGTAGTTACCAAGCTAACAGTCTGATCAATTTGACTAGGTTGTCCCCCAAAAAAAAAACATGAATTCTAAGATTCCAAGAATGTTAATTAGACCTCAACAAGAGCCACAAATGATGTTGCCATCATTGCAAATGATTCCCCAGCATCAAATGTTGGTGCCCCCCACTGAAATGGATATGGAATACTTATCCTGCACAATAGCCATTGCAAATCAGTGACACGAGACCTTCATCTCGGCTCTGATACCAAATTGAAAGATCTGTTTCGTTTCAACTAAAACCGCCAATAACACTACTCAACACGTACCATGGAGCAGCAGTGACGATCCCAGCACAATCTGTTCTGCAGCTCAGTTGAGTCTTGAGTGGTGCATTCCTGTATGCTCCTCCCACGGTGAGCAAGTGAGCATATACCCACACAATCACAACCGAGAATAGCACACCGAACCGGCCAAAAACATGCGGGTTTCCTTTCATCATGTGTGGTATATACTTCAAGAAATCGAAAAAAAAAAAAAAAATTGTTTATAACAGCACAGGCTTATGTGTGATTATTAAGTGAGACTTATAGATGTTTATTACCTGTGAAAAGATTACAAGAACAATGAGTAGTGGCAGTCCAATTTCCACACACTTTGCAACCTGAACATAAAGATGGAAAACAGAATCATCGATCATCTATTTGGCTAAATATCACTATAACCACATTATCACTGTTTGACACGAGAGAATGAGGAAATTACCAGAGGAAATCCTATTTCATAGAGGCCAAATCCTGAGAGAGCCACCAGGGGAGCGGCGGAGAGGGGACTAATGAACCTGAAATTGGAAATGGGAAATGTAAGCAACAACGTAACTTATGTCTGTTAAGGTTTGGTGTTAACAAGGATTTAGCAGACCTTATGACATTGCGCCACAGGCCACTGAAGCCAAGGATGATCTGAAGAGTTGAAGCCACTATGACTGCACCCTGAATTGCTCTCATTGTCTTCTCAAACTTCTGTTTAAGCAACATAAAAGGCAAGCAGATCAAGTCATCATCATTGCAATCGAAAGAAAACGAAATTTTTGGAGGCAATCACAACCAAATTGGTCATGTGGTTGACCTGGTAATCACAGGTTACAAGTTTGATTTCCAGCAACAAGAGCAGCCTATTGGCCTTTTTTATTTGAGCCAGTCAAGTAACCTAAATTGGTTTACCTTCTTGTGATCTTTTGTGGTTAGGGCCCGGGCCCTTCTTAGTTTGAGCTGTAAGCTATGGGCAACCTAGGATCACAAGGCGGGATCAACCTAGACTAGTTTACCTGTCTTTTGCCAGCAAGGGCCACAAGGCGATGTCAACCAAGACTGGTTTACTTCCTTATGATCTTTTGCCGGTTAGGGCAACAAGGCGTGACCAACCTATGCTGGTTTACCGGTCTTTTAATTTGCTAGTTAAGACCATAAGGTGGGATTAACCTAGGCTGGTTTACTGGCCTCCGTACTTCTTTACCAAGTAAGGCCAAAAGGCGAGATTTACTCAGTGCAGTGCACACTCTAAGATAGTGGGTGGAGTTCTCTCTAGCTATCACTTAAACAAAAGGTTGAGTGAATTGAAGAGAGATTGGCATTGAACATTGAAGAAGCAAGCAACGAACCTCCTGTGGATCTGCAATGTCGCTGTATCTACCAGCCAAGATGATTGAAAGGGAGGCAGGCACAAAAGTGTAAGAGCCTCCAATCACGGCTGGCAGGCGGGTGCCAAACAAGGATTGAGTTAATGTGTTCAAACCAGCAACAAAAAGCAGTGTCTGAATCACCTTTGCCTTCTCTTCCTGATATATGATTACTTACAATTTTGTAAGAATATAATAATTATTGGAAACCTTATTATTAGCTTAAAACTGAGATTTATGAGAGTAGAAACAGTGTCACCTTTCCTCCCCCCATCTGGGGAACCAGAGAGGATGGAATGAGTACAGTTGTGCCAAGCATCACAATGTAGTGCTGAAACCCAAGTAAAATTGCCTCAGCTGCAACCAAAATCACCTCTCGTTGAGATTAAGAAGAACAGAAGACAAGATTTACGTGGTTCTACAATATGCCTACGTCCACAGGAGTGAAACTATTATTTTAATTCATAGTAATGGTGATAATGGTGAAAACTATCCAAATGGTAGCAAAAAAAGTAGGGGACTTACGCCAGGGAGGGGGGCTGGTAATGCAGTAAGAAACATTGGGCAGCTGATCTCTAACCGGGTGTGGCTGATTATCATCCTGTTTTGGCGGCGGCGCTGCTCCTCCTCCGGCCATCTTCTCCGGCGAGCCTCTGATCTGATCTATACAAACACCAATGCAAACTCCCTCAAAACCCCAACTTTAACACAACCCAAGTTTTCTTTTCCAAGAAAAAGCAAAACCCAGAAAGCTGTTAGCTCAAAGAAACCCTCGTTGAAGAAAACCATGAATGGGTATATAGGCCGGAGAAGAAAAATTAAAGTTGATGGAACCAAAAGTGAGAAAGAAGCCAAAGAATCTGCTTTCATGCACTTTGACTCCCATTTTAAAATCCACTGTGGATTTGCAGAGTCCCAAATTAAACGCTTTTTCTCTCGACAGAGGTAAAGTTAACCAACCAAAAGCATCTCTTCACCTATGCCAATCGTTTGTTCATTGCTTCTCCATTACACATTCATTGTTATTTCTTCAATTCTTGACTATATATATATTCCCCCCTTAACCTTAATTAGCTTAATCTAGAAATGTTATTGTACGTGAGATTTGAACATTTCCTTAACTTTTAGAAGAGAATATGTTGGCTAGGAGATGATGAGCAGTGGGAAAGTTTAATATAATATATACGATCTCATGCATGCAATTCATATATGTAGCCCCTCATGCAATCTCCTTAGGGATATATTAGACCCGGTCTAAATTTTCAAATTCAAACGTATGGGGCGGATCGTAGCTAGGCCTGCCCAGCTCGGACTGTTATGCCATGGACCCGAGTTCACCTTATCTAATTAATACAATGTCATTTTGCAATTCGAGAGTAACCGTGTTGTTAGTGGCACCGGTTTTCCTTCACCAATCTGATTTTTTTTTTATTTGTCAAAAGAATTCAGAGACATCAAAAATCGTGAATATATTGTTACGTGAATATAGACTTCAAGAATTATGAATATAGAGTTCTATAATTATGAACCTAAAGTTCTATGGTTGTGAATATAGAGTTCAAAAATTATGATAATAGAGTTCTATAATTATGAACATAGAGTTCAGTAATTATGAACATAGACTTCTAAAGTTCAAGAATTATGAACATAGAGTTCTGTAATTGTGAATATAGAATTCAATAATTGTGAATATGGAGTTCAAAAATTATGAACATAGAGTTCAATAATTATGAATATAGGCTTCAATTTTTCGATCATTAATTTGGAGTAATTAACTCAGACTCAATCCATCAAGACTATGTGGTCTAATGGTACCCGGGTTGGACTTTCAGATTCGAGCCTCTCCCTTCCGATATAAAAAAAATTAGTTCATACCCATTTTAATTATCTCCATCGATTAGTAAAAGATTTGTAGAACAATTTGCATACTAAAAGTGAAGAGATTAAGATTAAATTAATGAAAGGATTCCAACAATTACAAAAGTTGGCAGCTAGATGCTTTGCTTACAAGAATAGTGTATTAAATTTATCAACTTTTTAAAATTGAAAGTGTATATATATATATATATATATATATATATATATATATATATATATATATATATAAATAATATAAGAATTGCTATTCATTATAAAATTAATTCTTTTTTCTTAAATAATCTATGGGACTTTAAAAGTGATGTTCAGAGTTCTAAAGTCAATGGAATCTGCGTGACTGTATGAGGATTTTATTCCTATATTAGGGACTATGAAATTAAAGCCAGTTTTGTAGGTTTAGTTTAGGAACAACAAGAATCTTTTCTTTTTAATAATTAAAAAATCATTTGAGAATCTCTTCTATGAGCTAATTTGACAAGACATTTTATTTGTGGAATCTATAAAATAGAATAATATTTTGCAAAATACTAAATTTATTTTGTTTAACGACATTAATGTTAATTATAAACACTAGATAAATATAAATAAATAGACAAGTATGTATATGCAATTCTGCAGATCAGAGCAAATATATATCCTTTATTAATTTTGATAAGTGAGCTTAGAGGAAGGTCATTGGTGGACTTGGAGTTTTCTTTGGAATTAAGTTTTCTTTGGATTGCCAACCACCAGGGACGGAGCCATAAAATTATTTGAGTGCAGTGTGAAAATTATGTCTAAAGTGGGCAGATTCCTTGTGTGCACCGGTATTTGGTCCTGTCTACTAACCCATTGAGTCACCGTGATTTACATCCTCCCATATGCTCTGTCGGGTCAGAGTGTGGGGGACGCTTAGGGTTGGGGATTCAGTCTTTTGGGGTAAGAAAATTATTCGAGTGGGGGCGAAGTTTAAATGACATTATAAATGTCAATTACAAAATATCAAAAAGTCATAATAAGGTTAAAATGTAAAATACATTATAAATTACAATAGAATGTTTTTAATATATTACACAATAATTAGAGTTGGAGCCAAAAATATCAATTAGATAAAATAATTTGAATAACATTATATTCATAAATACTTTTTAATTTTAATTTTTTTAGTTAGATCAACTTTAAGTTTTTCTAAATTAATTTGAATACAATGAAGTATACTATAAACTTGTATACTACATTAATTAAATGATTCATAACAAAGTAGACTAAAAGAACATTTAATTTGTTAATTAAATGGTTCATAAAAGTAGACTAAAAAATATAAACAAGGGAAAATAAGAAAATGTGTTACTAATGAGATTTTAACCTATGACCATACACATTTTTTAACATCAAATAGAGAGTTCAACCAACTAAGATACTCAAACTATTAACAATTTAAACATAAATATAGATTTTATCTAACATTTAATGATATATATATATATATATATATATATATATATATATATATATATATATATATATATATATAAGGGTGGGGTAGGGGGAGTGGGGCAGCTGCCCCCACTGTCCGCATACTAACTCCGTCTCTGCCAACCACCTTGTGTTCAGTTGGCATCTCTGTAACTCTTTTTGAGATAATAAGGTCATAAGATTGAACTCTGGTGGTGGGTATTAATTATTTGGACTATAATAGATGAAGAAAATATATTGAACAGATATTACGTTTGTAATAGAGTCGATAATACTAAAAAAAATAATTTTCTTTCGATTGAATTTTCAAATGAAACTAGGACCGACTTGATGACCTCTCCTTAAGTCATATATATATATATATATATATATATATATATATATATATATTTGATGGCTGCTCTTGGGCTGACCTTTAATAATGTGACAAGCTCAATTATGTTTAACTCTATATTCACCATTTTGAACTCTATATTCACAATATTAGAATTGAATATTCACAAGTTTAGATCTCAATACACAAAATTACAGAACTCAATATTCACAATTGCATAACTCTATATTCACAATTTTTGAACTCTATATTCACAATTACAAAACTCTATATTCACAATTACAGAACTCTATATTCACAGTTTCACAACTCTATATTCACAATTAAAGAACTCTACATTCACTATTACATAACTGAATATTTACTCGCTGAGTTGTTTTCAATAATTTTTTTTTAAAAAAAATCATTAATTATGAATATTCAGTTCTAAAATTATGAATATAGAGTTCAAAAATTGTGAATATGACCCAAATCCACCTTGCAAGATGGAACTCGATCCATGGCATAACTATCCTCCTAAGTCCTAACATATTGATGGTTGCTCTTGGGCTGACCTTTAATGTGACAAGCTCAATTATGTTGGACCATCAAGACTGAAAGTGTCTAACGTGGCATGTCATGTTCTTTAATTTTTTTCTTTAAAAGAAGGTAAATGTTTATTGTGCTAATTTAATTAGTTATTTCATTATTTGTATTTAATGTATTAAACAGTAAATTTTGATTGTACATTGTATTTCATTAGAACTAGCATTATTTTTTTTATACCAAAAAAAAAAAAACTAGCATTATTTTTTCAATAAAAGATATTGCATGAAGCAATCTTAAATAAGTAGATAATTTGGTTTTGTATCTTTGCATAGACAAAAAAGTTCATCACCTTTATTTAGAAATTTTAAATACCCATCCAAACTCAAACTCAAAAAAAAAAAAAAAAAAAAAAAAAACAAAAAACAAAAAACAAAAAACAAAAAACAAAAAAAAACACACACACACACACACAATTAAAACTTTTAGTATGTTACCACCGGGTAGCCTACTCAGAAAAATACTAACATGACATCCACGAGCATAATTGGTTACTAAGTTCGCATCTTTTTAAATTTGATAAAAAAGAAGAAAAAAAATAAAATTTGAAGTCAAGTCAGGACTATCTTATTTCTCTTTATCGATCTTCGTCTTTAAATTTGGAGATTAAAAATAAATATACTTTTAAATTTAGAGATAGGTGAGTGTTTCCGATCCAATTTAAAGACCATAAGATCAGGCAATACATCACACCTCTTTTTTCATCATCAAATCTAAAGAAAAATAAGTAGAAGACTATAAATTATTGTACATGTGAATTGTGACCATGCAAAATTAACGTTTCATGACAATTGTGGCAAGCTTTCAAACCCAGCGAAGAAAACAAGAAAGCATGAAAATTACATAATTGACATCATATCCCATTATAAACACCTGTTAATGAGACAAAATCCAGAAACTGCCAACTCAGAATTATGCGTGAACATGTTTGTTAGGTAGGACAACTTGTATTGCACATGATGTCTCTCTCAATCTTTTAACTTTTTCGCAGTTATAATGTGGGGGTTTTATCTTTTTATAAAGTGACACATTATAAGTATCAAACACTTTGATCTTTTTTAACATTTTAACAATTATAATGTGGGCGTTTCATCTTTTTTTATAAAGTGATTCATTATAAACATCAAACACTATGATCTTCTCACCTAACAGATCGCTTAATCAACTATAAATTAACTCTTTCACAATTCTGATAAAATTGTAGTGTGGGGCCCTAGAGGACGAACGAATGAAGGATAGCATCCAATATCTTTAATATCTTCATGTTGTTCACCCATTGATTCACAACGTTGGAAATTGACACCACCAAACACCCCCCACTAACTTTGAAAATCATGAAACTAATGAATATCTGCACCATTATTACATCATTTTTTTTCAATACCTAATTATACCTTCACAAACAATCATCCAACCAAACCACTTCCCAAATCCTTTTACCTCTTCAAAAATATCATGGTACATAGTCAACATAAGATTCAATAATGCACTTTGATTTACCAAAAAAAAAAAAAAAAAAAAAAAAAAAACTCAAAACCCTTGCTTAAAAGTATGCTATGGGTGAAACCCATTTTTTAACCATAGCCAATAAAGCATTACAAAGAGATAAACTAAGGGCAAAAAGTCAATCGACAGCTCCTATGGAAAGGAGAACTTAGAACATTGTGATTATTAAAAGTTACCCCAAATTCAGCAATGCTTAGGTGTAAGTCTGCATGACTGACCCTGAGCGACGAGCTCAGCCGAGCAGTATTAGCAAGAATTAAACTTGTAAAGTTCTGATACAAGAAGATCATGCTCCACCGCTCGATCACCCCTCTCGGGGGAAAACAAGCAGTATTCTTGAAATAAGCATGATTAACACTATGTTGGATTGTTTGTTCCATCTAAAGCCAAGATAACAGATATCATATATGGGCAAAAGCAAATTCAAGCAAACAACAATACTAAGACATGAAGTGATGATGCATTATTGTTCAATATGGCGAAAACCGATAAGACTGTACAATAAAGCATACTACATGACAGCAAGCTAAGAGTGCAACAAACCAGTAGAGAAAAAGGCAGTCCAAAATCAAGCAATAGATCCAAAACACTAATATCTACCCGGCCTGATCAAACTAGAGCGAAGGATTCAAGGATAACGCTTCCAAGAGTTATCCTCCCTGTTGTTTCTGAAAGCACAACACCCCACCGAGTATACGATAATAAGGAAGATGAGGAAGATGATGTTGATGATCGCGACTTTCTTCCAGTCCGTCTTGATGTTATCAAGCAGCCCCGCTTTGCACGATTGGCAGCTGTAGCATAACGTCTTCGGGTCATTGCTCCAAGTAACACAATCTTGATTGGTCAAGGACGAGGTCGGGGTCTTGGTCCAGTTCGTTGGGCTCACATACTCGAAGTTGCAGTCATTCGATGGCTTGCAGCATCCCGACTGCAAACAAAACCGCGATAATTTCATACACATATAGAGTATGTCACTAATTAATCACCATATTTACTGATATTAGAGTGTGTCTAGATTGAATTCAGGAATCATGACTAAACTCCGAGTTTAATAATCTAGAACACTGCAGACCAACCAAAGTAGGAATCCTTAAATCTCCCCCCCAAAATTACAAGGATTTCAGCTACTTTTCAGTGTTCTTAAAGACTTAAACCTTAAAAACAAGATGAGTCCATAACAGTGATGACACCAGTTTATCTGCTGCTCATAACAAATGTGTAATTTGAGCTTTCTTGTTAAAGATCCAGTCTTGTATGCTTGTCTAGCTAAACTAACATACCTAGATTTCAAAACCAGTGATTAGGGGCAACCCCAGCGAGGTTAGTCAAACTGTTTACTACTAGGTCTTCCAGTCAGCTCTGGACAACCTAAACTGGTTTACCTCATTATGGTCCTTTGTTAGCTAGGTCACTTTACCTCATTGTGGTCTTTGTTAGATAGGTCATAAGGTGGAGTTTACCCAATACACAATATACCCTCGGGTAGTGGTTAATGGTTTTCCTTGTCACCCCAAAACCAATGATATTGATAACCACAAGGTTATCAGTTTGACTCTCAGTGATTAGGGGCAACCCAACGAGGTTAGTCAAACTGTTTACTACTGGACCTTCCGATCAGCTATGGACAATCTAGGCCAGTTTACCACCTTGTGGTCCTTTGTTGACTGACTCATAAATTGGGGTTTACCCAATGCACACAATATACCCTAGAGTAGTGGTTACTGGTTTTCCTCGTCACCCAATAACCAATGACTGATAACCACAAGGTTATCCGTTCGACTCTCGGTGAGAGAGTCCACTATGGGCAAGCTCAAGCTAAGCCCTTTGCCGGTTAGATCACAAAGCGGGTTTACCCGGTGCACATTCTTGGGTGGGTACTCATCACCCCCAAAACTAGTGATTAGACATGGCAGCTAAGCTACATCTAACCAAGAGCATCAAATTAAGCTAAAGTAAGATGCATATATACCTGAAGGGCAGAAAGGTGTCCTTTGTAGAAATCATTAGCAGCAGTGTTGGAGCCATCATCAATGAGCTTCTGGCAGATCTTACTATCCTGAAGGCAGCTCCCAATTCTACCCCAGTTATTATTAACCCTTTTCTGCAGCCAATGAGAGTAATCCCCAAGCCTATACTCCTTATACCCTCTCCCAGACAGGGCCTCCCCTGCCCCCTTATTAGTCACCACAAAAGCAAAAATGGTGAAGCTGAAGAGAAGCACAATGAGCAAGAACATCACCAGAAGATAGACCCAGAGAAGCCAGGTGACTCTGCAGCACGAGCCTATGAGGCCGGCGAGTGAAACCACCATGACGAACACCCCCAGAGCTATCACCGGCTTCTCCAGGAACTGCTCGCACTCCGTGTTGGCCTGCCGGGACAGCCATATCCCGCCGGCGAGGATTGGGATTGAGATCAAGAACGTGGCGATGTTGAGAAGACCCAGGAGGTTGTTGCTCACTTTCACCATTTTTGGAAGCGAACCCAGTAAAGAAAACACGATTTCTCGAGTGGGAAATTGGAGAAACTAACAGAGAATTCAATCAAAATAAAAAATTTTCAGAAATGTTGAGAAAAAGATGAGGCTTTTAAGTGTGGGATTGTTGGAAAAGGCGTATATATGGAGGAGATTAGGGCGAAGTAGAGGTGGAGTTCGGGGAAGGGGCCAGGGAGACGCGTATAGTAACGTGCAGATATTGGAGTGTATGAATCCCAACTGGGAAAGCGGTTTCCGAGATGGGGTAGATGAGAACGACAACGGGAAACACACACGTTACACGTTTTCTCACATTTGGTTCAACCATCCAAATCATTTTTGTTTTTACATATACTAATTTCGTGAGGTTTATATATACTTTATACACATGAATTTGAATGTTTTTGGTAATTGGAATCGAATATGGTAATCATTTGCAAAAGCACATGACTAAAGAAAGTGGAATTAATGTGATCAACCTAACTAAGTTGATCAATGTCTAGTTTAAGTTAATTTTACAGTAATATTTTTGGTAGTTTATCTCCTTGTCTATTGACCTTCTTAGTTTGAATTAATTATAGTGATCCTTTGTTTATTTTTCTAAAATGTTGAATTCTCAATTCCAAGGGCTCTTCACACTTTTTGAAAGTCACAGTGACTCAATGACTCAACTGACAGAGTCAAATGTCGGATGTGTACAAAGTATCTGTCTACTCAATAGTTATGTTGTAAAACCGTGTTCAGCATGCGCATGGTGAACACGAGATAGATCCATAATTTCTAAGTTGTAGATTCATAATTTCTATACTGTAGATTCATAACATCTATACTGCAGATTCATAATTTTTATACTGTAGATTCATAATTTATATACTGCGAAGACGAAATAATGCGATTGCGAAGAGAGAAACGTCGTTAACAACAAATGAAAAAAACAAAATTATGAATCTACAGAATAGAAATTATTGATCTACCCATGTGCTTACCATACGCATGGTGAACATGTTTTCACAGCATAATTTGCAATGTCTACTTTAGGCATAATCCTTACACTGTCGCAGCAAAAAATTAAACATTAATTTTTTCTCTCAAATGCTGTCTATTGAACCATTGAACTAAACATATACTGAGTTATAATGGTTCTTTACTGATTTAGAAGCAACACATATTACTCAAAAGATCTTAATCAACAAAAGATCACAAAAAATAAATCAATCGTAAATAAAGAAGACTAAATGACAATCACTTGCTTAACCAGATGTTGACTATCAGATAGAAAAATATTGTTGGATTGTAGCACGTGTATTTCTCCAAGTTTTTGACCATATCTGACTAATACTTTTTTTTTAACGGAAAAAAAATAGGTTTTAAAAGGGACACGCAATTATTAAAGAAAAAGATTGAACATGGAGAACATCACTAATCTGACAATTTGCAAAAAGCAAACAAATTTTTAAAAATAATACTCCGTAACAAACTACTATCCTTATTTTAAGTGATTAAATTAATTAATAAAACAAATTAATTTTTTAGAAAAATTTATCAAATAGGACTTCGAACTTTAACTTAAAATTCAATTAGTCCCTAAACTTTTTAAAAGTACAATTACATTCATTAATAATTTATTTTGATGCAATGAAGTCGAAAAATCGATTAATGACTTGCTATCACATGTCATTAGAGTTCTGACAACCCCTCAGCGATATTCTAGCAAAATTTCAAGCTAACAACCGGTCACGAAGAAGGAGACCGAGGTCACCTTCTCCGTAGAGAAGGAGACCAAGGTCACCTTCTCCGTAGAGAAGGAGACTGTTGACAGTCACATGTCACAGAGAATGAGACCAAGTAGTCGCCTTCTCCAGCTAGAAGGCGACCAAGTTTTAGTATTAGTATAAAAAACGTATTAAATGTCAACAAGAAATGAATTAGATTAGTTGGCAAAACATATGTTTGACAATAGTAAAAGTTAAGGGTTTGAATCATTTGGCATAAATGTGTTTTCTATTCAAATTAATTTTGTTTCATATATTTGTTAGGAATATTTTTATAAAATTTCGATGTATTTTATTTTTCGCACATATCCAACAATATTTACAACTATATTTCTTAGGTAATTTATTTATTTATTTTTTAAAATTATCTCTTTTGTTTTAATGTTTCGTCGTTACTGAAAAAAATTTCTGAATCCATCTCTACTTCTTCGCCCCCTCAATCGAATTTCTGACTCGGCCCTTGGGACCAAGTAAACCCCACCCATATATAATAATTCACAAAGCAGACAAGAAAGATAAGTAGCACTAAAAATGTTTATTTGCATATTATAATAATCAACATACTTTCGTGTTGCATAGAAGTCCCATAATTCACAGTGTAATTAGACACGTCGAGAGGTAAAAACGGAAAACCAAAAAAAAAAAAAAAAAAAGAATCTTTATATATACTAGCCAATACTTATGAGAAAAAAGAGCAACAACATTAAGTTGTTTTAGAAACTCCCAAACTAGGGTTGTGCAAACCCGACCCAACCCGACGTACCCGTCCGATCCGAAGTCCGAAACCAACACATCCGACCTGGCCGTGGTCCGATTAGCCATATCCGATCCGAAGCCCTAAATGACGTCGGATAAAGGAGGTCAGATAGGGTTTGGTTTTTTTCCATCCGACCCGTCCGATAATTCGAAGTATCCTAGGGTTAGGTTTTATGTGTATGCTAGACGACGTCGTATGAGGTGAGTATATATGTATGTTGAAGCTCTTGTGAAGCTAGATGCGCAGCCCTGCTCTTCTCTGAGACTCTCTCACTCTCAGATCTCTTCTCTCGTTCTCTTCTCTCGTTCTCTGCTCTCTACTCCTCTCAATCTCATCCTCTCATTCCTCTGAGTCTCTCACAGTCTCACCTCTCTCTAGTCTCTACTCTCTGAGACTGAGAGTCTGACTGTCTGAGACTCTGAGTCTCTGTGGACTGTGGAGTCTTCGACTGTCCGATTGTCCGGTGGGCGGTGGTGGACTGGTGGAAGCCCTTCTCGAGTTGGTGGTGGAACGTGGACTGGTGATTAGAGGCCCTTGTTCTCCGGGGAATATTAAGGGGAAACCAAGTAAAGCAGAAACCCTAGTTTTTTTTTTTTTTTTTTTTTTTTTTTTTTTTTTTTTTGTGATCTGTTGATTCTTTTCTCTGTATGTTCATATGCTCGTATATTTGTGTTAGATTATGCTATGTTGTGTTTTATTTTCTGATCTATTATGGTGGAAGCAGAAACCCTAATTTTTATTTTTGTGATCTGTTGATTCTTTTCTCTCTGTATGTTCATATGCTCGTATATTTTTGTTAGATTATGCTATGTTGTGTTCTATTTTCTGATCTAATATGGTGGAAGCAGAAACCCTAGTTTTTGTTTTTGTGATCTGTTGATTCTTTTCTCTCTGTATGTTCATATGCTCGTATATTTTTGTTAGATTATGCTATGTTGTGTTCTATTTTGTGATCTATTATGGTGGAAGCCCAAATCCTAGTTTTGTACTTGTGATTTGTGTGGACTGTGATATTGTAATCTGTTTTGAAGTTCCAGATTGCATCTCACTTGTCTCTAATTTTGTACTTGTGATTTGTGTGTACTGTGATATTGTGATCTGTTGAGAAGTTCCAGATTGCATCTCACTTGTCTCTAATTTTGTACTTGTGATTTGTGTGGACTGTGATATTGTGATCTGTTGAGAAGTTCCAGATTGCATCTCACTTGTCTCTAATTTCGTACTTGTGATTTGTGTGGACTGTGATATTGTTGATACTTGAGAAGTTCCAGATTGCATTTATTGGTGGAAGCCATTAAATATTGAAATAAAAGTTAAAGGCTTGGATGTGAAATTATCAAGTTTCAAACTTGAAATTTCCATTTATTGGTGGAAGCCATTAACTGAAATCCAGATAATGATGAATTGGATACAATTCCTGAATCTGGATTTCTTTCATTATTTGAGTATGTTTATGGATGTATTACCCTTAATTGAATATTTGAATGTAAATATGTAAATATGAAAATGTGAAATCTTGATACATGATGACACAAAAAGTGTCTGAATCCTGATTTCTTTGTATGTTTATGTGATTGTTGGCTTGTTGCCTTTGCTGAGTAATTGATGCCCATCATTTTAGATGGAAAGCATCAATGTTCCTGACTCTGGACCTCAACCCTCAACTTAAGATGGACATGGAGGACAAGCCCAAGGCACTGAGAATCCTGCTCAGCAGCCTCAGGTTGCTCCTGCTGTTCCTGCAAAAAAGAGGAGGGTGGTTGAGTCTAGATCTCCAGTCTGGGATCACTTTGAAAAGATCAAAAACTCTGAAAATATAGTGGTTAAAGGCAAGTGCATTTACTGCCTGAAAGTGTTTTTCTGTGAGTCTAAGAAACATGGCACATCATCTTTGAAAAATCATATGCTGGCATGCCTTAAAAATCCTGTTTCAAAGGATATGAGGCAGTCCCTTCTCACATTCAATACTGTTTCAACTTCTGCAACAGAGGCTCCTGTGGGGGTTTTAGGGACTTGGGTCTTTAATCAAGAAGCCATTAGAAGGGCATTATGTGAGATGATCATAATAGATGAACTTCCTTTTAGGTTTGTTGAGGGTCAGGGGTTCAAGAAGTTTATTCTTGTAGCTTGTCCTAGGTTTCAGATTCCTTCTAGGTGGACTATTTTTAGGGATATCTACCAAATTTTCCTAGATGAGAGGTTGAGTCTTAAGAAGTTGTTTAGGGTGGGCACCCAAAGGGTCAGTTTAACCACTGATACTTGGACTTCTGTTCAAAAGATTAATTATATGTGCATTACTGCACATTTTATTGATGACCAGTGGAGGCTTCAGAAAAAAATAATTTCCTTTGTCCCTGTTTCTTCTCATAGGGGGGAGTATATTGCCAAAGCCTTAGAGAGTTGTCTGTTGGAGTGGAGGATTAAAAATGTGTTCACTGTGACAGTGGACAATGCTTCTTCTAATGATACAGCTATGTGATTTTTTAAAAGCAAGTTGTTGTCTTGGGGTTCTTCTTCTGTTAGGGTGCAGTATATGCACATGAGGTATATAGCCCATATCTTAAACTTAGTGGTTCAAGATGGCTTGAGGTTTGCAGATGAGTCAGTTAAAAGGGTGAGGGATACAGTGAGATGGGTTAGGAACTCACCTGCTAGGTTGAATAAGTTCAGAGAACTTGCTGAACTCATTAGGGTGGAAGCCAAATCAGCTTTGCAGCTTGATGTCCCTACAAGGTGGAACAGCACCTACCTTATGCTCAACACTGCAATTCAATATCAAAGTGTCTTTGACTCATATCATCAAAATGATCCTTCTTTTTCTGCTGACTTGGGTTCTGCACCTTCTTTCCTTGATTGGGAGACTGTTGAAAGCTTAATGAAGCTTTTGAAAACTTTTTATGAAATGACAGTGAGAATATCTGGTTCTCTTTATGTCACTTCTAACACATTCTTCTCTGAGATCTCTGATCTCAGTTGCATGCTGGAAGATATGACTAAAGCTGAGAGAACTGAAAAGGTAAAAAAACTTGTGCAATTTATTTGTGTAATTCTGTATATCTTGTAAGTTGTTTACTTGTTTGTGTTTTTAAATGCTTATGCTTTTTGAGTTTCTGCATTTATTATGCAATGGGGACAAAAATGAAAGAGAAGTTTGATAAGTACTGGGGAGATCTAGAAAAAATGAACCATATTATTTTCTTTGCCAATATTCTGGATCCTAGAGATAAGGAGGAGTACATGACTCACCAGTTTGTCCAGTTGTATGGAGAGGTCAAAGGCAAAGAATGTTTTGCCAAGGTCCAAAATTCAATGGTTGCATTGTATAATGACTATGCAGCTACATACTCTGACAGTTCATCCTCTAACCAACCTGTCCAGTCTCAGCCTACTACTTGTAAGTTGGTAGGCCTGTCTCAAGGATGAAGAGTGAACTTTAAAAAAAAAAAAAAAAAAAAGAGACTGGAGAGTGGTGGTGGAAGCAGTAAGCAGACAGAGCTACAAATTTACTTGAGTGAAAATCTGGTTGAGGATGAAGAATCTGTGAGTTTTGATGTTCTAAAGTGGTGGAAGAATCATAGTGAGAGATTTCCTATTATCTCCAAAATGGCTAGAGATGTACTTGCAGTTCCTATTTCCACAGTTGCATCTGAGAGTGCATTTAGTACAAGTGGGAGGGTGCTTGATGCATTTAGGAGTTCCTTGACTCCTAAAATTGTGGAAGCCCTACTGTGTACCCAAGATTGGTTGAGGTTACATAATCAGCCAATCACACTTGAGGAAAATTTAGATGAGGTTGAAAGATTGGAGAAAGGTAAAAATATCCATTAAAAAATAGTTTCTTTTTTACTTTTGTAACTTGATAGTCTAGAACTAATTACATATTTACTTAACTGTTTTGCAGAGTTACCCACTGGAGCTGCAACTACTGTACCATCAATGCTGCCATCCATTCCTGTAATGTTTTCCATAATTATTATTTGTTTAACTAATTATTTATCTTTACTGATGTTGTACTGTTGTTTGTTGTTGGCCTACACAAGATGCAACTACTTAACAGTCTGAGTGGCTTGGAAACTTTCTATAATTATATTATAGAAATGTTGTTGGCCTACACAAGATGCAACTACTTAACAGTCTGAGTGGCTTGGAAACTTTCTATAATTATATTATAGAAATGTTACCCCACTTAGAGTTGAGCAGTATTTAGTATTCAGTAACCAGTACTGGTATCCCTTACTCCCATTACATCCATTCTGGATCTCTTGTATTCCTCTCACCCTCTGAAATCTGAATTGATCTCTGTTGATGCATTATTATTTATTACTTATTTTTTTGGCAATGATGATGCTTCCACCACTGTCTGAAAAAAATGGTATAGTGTTGCTATGTTGCTCATGTGTTATTATAACACATTTGAGCAATTTGCCACTATCCTTACTTGAAATGGAAAATTGCAATCTGAGTCTACTATTGTTACTTAGTTAGCTGTTTACTACATATGTTGTCTAAATGTCTAATAATCTAATACTGTGTTAAGTTTTCATATGAACAGGAAGAAGTGTAGAAATGGTGATTGATGCAAGCTGATTTGCTGATTTGAAAAGACCTAGATTCGAATTTTTGATGTTTTGGAATTTATAACTTAAACTTGGATTAAGTTTGTATTTTTGGTTTACTTAAATTATTTAGCTCTGCAAAATGCAAACTGTGCATTAAAAAGTTGTTGCATGTAATATTTTGTTTACTTATTAATTATTACTTGTTTCAGTTTTAAATTTTCTATTATTAATGACCTTTTCCAAATCCGACTTAAGTCCGACAATCCGATCCGATCAATCCGAAATCCGACATTGCATATCTGATAGGGTTTTAATTACAAAAAAAAACGGATAGAATTCCAAAATCGCAATCCGCAATCCGATCGGATGGTCAGAATATCAATCCAATCCGTCCGATGCTCAGGCCTATCCCAAACCCAAGAAAGCTTTTCAGAAACCATTGATTCATGTGCAACAATGAGAGAGGTTTCTAAGAAGACAGTACAAAGATGCTTATTAATCCATTGACATTTTTTCAAAAAAAAAAAAAAAACAATTGACATTCAAAAGGAAACCAAAAGGCCAAATTTCAGAAGAAGATGAGTATTGTATAAATCCACATCAAGTTAAAGTGGCCCTGGGAAAGTCCCAGTCTCCCTCTGTTCATTCCATTTCTCAACCTGAAAGCAACCAATTGGACGTAGGATTAAAATATAACACGGGTAAATACTTACCAGAGAAAACGGTCAAGTTTTTAGATGGATTACTACTATCAAGATTCGAGAGTGGATTGCAGAAGATGGACAAGAAGAAACCAGCAGAACAAGGTGAAATGGGGAAAGAGGAGACAGATAAAACACACCGGAGACCCCCCCATCATGTATTTTTGGAGAAGGAACATTCCCACAACTTACCACACCATTAGATAATTAGGTTATAGATTCAACCACAAATCTTCATATCAAATGCTCACTTTCAGTAAGAGAATGATTTATGATAAATATTTTGGAAAAGTAACTAAATAATTCTCTTGTAATACTTCCCAATGCTTCGATTGATCTCTTAGCTATAATTTAATTTACTGAAACATGTATAGACACATAATTTATCATCAAAACCAAAGCCCTTATATTGATAAGTTTTCACTTACCCATTCACCTGGGCAAAGTGCCCGATAGTACCTAGCGAATTTCTCACAGTCACCAACCTCCCCACCTTTAGCTGCCACACACCTGAAGTATACGAATAGAGAAATAAGTCAGACCCAGCATTGTAAACATGCCGCTTGCTGCAGATTAAAGACTATACTCAAGTTTACATCACAAGGTCCTGAAGTCATACCCATATATGCCAAGTATTTAAAACAGCCTAGCCTTGGAAACCTAATTGTTTTTAATTTACTAGGTTGCCAGATCATTTCTATTTTGAAAAAATCTCATCACCTAAACAGGTTTAGTGGTTGAAATGTTCGGAGTTCTGTATTCCATGTTTATGTAAGTAGGATATGCATCCATAGTTCAAATGATATTGATGAAGCTAACAAAGGTGTATTAATATGGGAGGGAAAAGTATCCTAGGAGCATATGCAAGCAGTAAACCAAACTAAAGCCATGGAGTTTTACCTGTGAAACTCAACGTAGCGTGTGAAACAATGCCTAGTCTGGTTTGTTGTAGGGAATCGAAAATCAGCTGGAGCAGTCTTCAGCTCAATCTGGGAGAAAGATTAATCAAAAGACATTATTTTAGCGAAAGAGGTCAACCTACAAAAGGTCAATACTTGAAAATATTAAGAGAATTTGGAGCAGCTTCTTTTTTCCTAAGGCACAAATTCATAACTGGAATAAATGAAATGCCATGTTATAAGTTTTTACCCAGCTTGGATAAACTTATGTTTAGCTTTAGCTTATCTACTGCTACTATAAGCAATTATGCTAATTTATTGCCAGAAAAATAGTTTATGGCTTTTGAGAAGCTGTTTTTTTAGCTTATTTATTCTTTTCATTATTGCCCACACATATAACATTGAAAGTAAATTTAAAGATGAAAAAAAAAAAAAATGGTTGCATGGAAAATATGTGCTTGTGATTTCAAATTGCCACCTGGACAATTGTTTTTTCTCGAGACTAGAGAAATTATGACTAGGAAGAAAGCCATGTTCTTTCAGCACTTCTATATTTATCCATTCTCCATTTAGTTTCAGGATAATCTACCATCTCCCCCTATTTTGGGGTCTGAGAGTAAATGATTAGCTAGCTGCAGCTAATAGCAAGAACAACCCCCCCCCCCCCCCAAAGAACATATAGCTCGGTGTCTTAAATTTTAGAACAAGTATGATGCTCCAGCACTGTCTAAAGTTTCATTCTCATTTCATGTGCATATACTAACTGGCCACAAATAGCTCCTCTTTTAATTTTTGGAAAGGAAAACATCAAATTCAATACGCCATATCAGCAAGATTGGCCTATAATGCATTTCATGAAACACCAATTGATAGAAGAACCCTACCCGTACACCATCATGTCAGAGAATCAGAATTAGCAGCAAAATAAAAACACAATAAACTCACAAAGCCTGTGATCACAATAATTATTACAGATCAAGCAATGGCAGTTATGATTAGGCTAAGAACTTATATGCCCACCCAAAAAAAAAAAAAAATCCTAATTAGATTCTATTATACAAATTGACAGATTACCATATGAAATCATTGTACTACAACCAGAACTAAGTATTCAGTGTTAATCAGGTGTATTTTGGTATTACAAATCTATTAAAATAAACAACACAATGGATCCACACAGTTTCGAAATTTATCATACCCGAATACCCGATCAACTTTGTCTTCTTAGTACGCGTTTCAATTTCACTAATCAATCCTAAAGCACATCAATTATCAGTATTCAGCTCAACGAAAACCTCAAAATCCCACAAATCGATTCTAAAATGGACAAAACATACGCATCCAAATCATACTGAATTCAGATCAGTTCCAAAATTTCCAGATCATCAAAACAACACAGCTATAGAAGGAAAAAAAAAAAAAAAAACAATCATTTCGCGACACATATGGAAACGAAAATCGAAAAGGAATGATTCTGAGATTGTTTTACCTCGGCCATTGATGATGAGCAGCGAACAAAATTTCCCTTCCTGTGTGCGCAGCCGGTACAATTATGACGATATTAGAGTTGGGCAAATTTCTGTTAAAACTGAACAGATGAATTTTGGTTAACCATTAAACTTCCGTTCCGTTGTTGTGGTATTGTCGTGTGATTGTATATTTTGTTATGGATTTATTATTATAGGTGTTATTTTAATTGAATTTATTATTATAAATATTATTTTTTTAAGATTTAAAACTTTAGCTTAAAAATCTTCGATTAATCAACCAATTAACCGAAAAAACTTCAGCTCAATTAATTCGATAATACAAAGTTCGGTTCGATTAACAATTAAAATTGTAAAAAATTTCGATTAAAAACTTCAATTAAAACGATTTGGTTAATCGATTGCACACTCCCATACGAGATCCCATGGCGCTATATTGTGGGCCAGCAATACGACCTATCCTGTTTTCTTGCAATCGTTATACCCTGCCCCGCGCCTCCCAAAACGATGTCGTTTTGGGAAGCGCGGAAGAGAATTGACGTGATTATGTGTATTTGTTTATATCATTATGTGTATTTGTTTATACAATTATGTGCTTTTTTTTATACAGTTATGTGTGTTTGTTTATATAATTATGTGTATTTTTTTATACAGTTATGTGTGTTTGTTTATACAATTATGTGTATTTGTTTATACAATTATGTAAAACGACGTCGTTTTGCATCAGGGCCACAATGCAATGCATGCCCTGATGCACAATATAAATTGCCGTTTTCTTGTGGTACTAATTTATTAAATAAAAAAATAAGGGAGAATTTCATCATTTCATGCACATATTTATGGATCTATTTTCTTTTTCTACTTTTTTTTCTAGAGAAATCAATCACTACTAAAAAATGTACATTACATCTATTTTCTTCTTCTTAGCCCGTTAAAAGTAAACCACGACTAAAACTTGACTAGATTAGTTTTACAATTTCATACATTAAATGCAGATACTAGGGCAGTATGTCGAGAAACAAAAGATGTGTTTGGGGGGGTGGAGAAAAGAAACAACATCAACTAAAATGTTGAAACTACAATTTTAATCATTAAAACTTGGATATATAGTTATATATACCATTCTAGTCAATTAGTCATTATGCTCATACATAACTCAGATATGGTTATAGGCTTATAGCCAAATGATAAAGAATGGCACAAAATCTAAAATAAAATTTACAGAAGCAATAGTCAGGGGATTCACATATAATCTACACCTGAGTTTACTGACTAGCAAGCGAAGCTTAATAAGGTCCTCGTCCCCAGGCCCCGGGATTTGGAGGGGCGGCCACGCCTCCAACTCCAGGAGCAGTTCCGCCAGTGCCATAAGGAAACGCCCTTTCTCCCGTAATTTGTGCGGGAGGTCTACCGTAGCCATCCATATAAGGCATGCTAGCGTGCATTGGAGGGGTTGGGTACCCGTAAGGCTGACCATACGAGTGGATTTCTGCATAATAGCAACACGTGTGAATATAAAGTGGGAAAATATGATTAAATACTAGCACGGATTTTATACCTTTCGCTCTCCTCTCAGCATTTAGCAACTCGGTCCGCAATCTTTCCACTTCAGTAGCCTTGGCAACCACGTCGGTCTCCAGAAGTTTCATTTGTTCAACTTTCGCTATGTTTTTACCTTTCTCAAACTCAAATGTCTCGCTTTTGCCACGAAAAATAAAGATCAGTTCAGTAAAAAAAAAAAAACACAAATGTCGCTATCTCATTATAATATTTCAAAAACACGCCTAAACCACATCAGCTACATTTTCACATTTTGATCCCTTTGCACTAACTCGACTGGAAGTGCTACAATCCATTAAACGTCAGAAAACACAATAAAGAACCAGAGAAAAGCCCGCATCGACATAAAAACTCAATAGTTGAAAGCATCCTCAAAGCTAAAACATCTAAAAAACATATTTATCGATGTGAATCCCAAACCAATACTAAAGTAGTGTTAACAGTTTTGTAAAGGTCAAAAAACACTACATAGAACACAAGGAAAAGGAATTAATACCCAATTTAGTCTACAAATATAGTGATTTTTCTCGATTTAGTACTAAAAGTCTTTTAATGTTTAGTTGGGTCCTGGATTTCGATTGTTTTACTTAATTGAGTCATTGGCTATTAGAATCCAGAACTAAATCAAGAAAAACAATTATAGTCGAGGACTAAATTGGGCAAAAGGACTATATTCGATATTAATAGAGGAGAAATTACCAAGTTATCCTAACAAATGACTCAATTAGGTAAAACCATCGATGTTCAGGACCTAATTAAGCGCAAAAAGACTTTTAGGACTAAACCTAGAAAAATCACTATAGTCGATTACCAAATTGGGTATTAACTCCAATGAAAAGCATAAGAAATTTGACAAATGCTCATGCACATTCAAGAATTCAACACGTGGTTAGTCCAAACATACGACTCTTAAGCAATATAAGCAAATAATAATAATAATAATAAAGAGCAATACTAAAAGATTTGCTTACCGTAACTGTTGGTGTTCTTGCTGCAAATTTTCAAGTTCAGCCCGCACTTCTGGTAATTTCTTGGCTTCTAAACGAGTTTTCTCTAATTCTTCAGTAGCGGGCTTTAATTTAGCATCCAACTCTTGAGTAATGGTAACTAAATTTTGTACCTCGTTAATGGATTGTTGTAGATCGTTCTTGATACTATCAGAAGCTTGAACGTCCCCTTCCTTTTTTGCCATCTTGTCCAATATGACCCGAATCTGGATATCACTTTCAGTTCGAATGCTTCTAACATGATCTCGGAGTTTCTCTATTTCCTCGTGAACTGCAGAAATGTCCTGCTTCAAGGTCACATGAGTAGACGCTAATGTATGATTGTCGGTAACGAGCTGCTCTATTTCTGCCGCCTGAGAGACTAATTTGCCCTCCAAAATTTCACGATGAAGTGGATCAACGGAGTGATGTGCAGCGGGCAAAAAACCATAAGATGTCATTCCGGCACCAGGAGTTGAATTCTCATACACTTGTGGAATATGCCTTCCGTTGGCCATATATACAAATTGTCGATCACTATCTTAAAGGGGCAAACGATTACTTGGTCTCCAGTTGCCAAGATGAAACCACCTACAATTTTATCAAAGAATTAGCGCTAGAAAAAAACATGCTTTTCTATCAACGTAGTCAATACAATTCAGGGAAAAGAATCAGAAGCGATCTTCTGTCTCCATTAAAATGACAAACAGCTATTACCCACAACATCTACTTTCTTCTGAACCGCATATTTTATACAGAAACATTCATCAATTCAGAATGTCGAGTCCCAATACAACTTCTTTCCTAACATTTTCACCATAAAGATAAAAACTCTCTTTCAATGTGACAAACACAAAAACATTTCCAGTTTTCTCCTCTTTCTGGCAGCTTCAACTTCCCTTTCTCTACATCCCCATACATCATACTCAAAAAATTCTACTTTCGCAACATTTTCCACACAAATGGCATCACAATTCATCTCCCAATTAGTGCACATAACAACTAAAATGTGTAAACATTAGGAAAAAGGAATCAAATAGCTCTAAGGAACTGACAAAAGAGAGAAAAGAAAAAGAATTCTGAATTCAATCATATACACTGCAATAGAAATCCAGAAACAGTTATGAAATCAACCAAAAGTTCTACCAAGAGTGATAAAGAATATGTTTTTATCTCTAATAATGGATTGCACTTTCCAGAAAGAAAAAAAAAAAAAAAAAAGATTGTGCAATTATCGTGCGTGCAGGAGCTAGGGTTTCGAATTCAGGGCACAATTATCTCCAAACCTAACAAATCTCTAACAATGTTGAAACATTTGCGATAGTATAAGACACCCAAAATCCATAGGATGTTCTTGCTTGTTCAGTTGCTCCATACAAGCATCATATTTCATTCAAAAAACAACAACAAAAACAAAATTGTATGTATATCATGCGTGGGTATAACAAACGGTAGATCATACCTTCATATAGAGACACCTGCAGAGCTTCCTCTCTAGGAAGCAAGTGGCCAGGGAAGAACTTCGTTCTGAGAGTTTGATACGAGGAGCGAGAGAGAGAATTAGAGTATACTAGGAAGTAGGAAGGCTTGTCTTTCTCTTCTCTCTCTCTCTCTCCCTACGTTTTTTTCTCCTTTGGATATAAATGTTGATGAAATTACAAACTCGCCCTTAAGATTTTGCATAGAAACTCAAAAAAAAAAAAAAAAAAAAAAAACCTTGCCTTTTTTTTTTTTTTAGGTGTAAACCTAGCCCGTTCGCTCCGAGAGACGCGGGAATCATTGCTTGTGGGAATCGAACTCGGGTTATCTCGAGCTCATTTACCATCTGAGCTACCACCCCAGGTTAAGATCGTGTGGTTTAATAGCACCAAGGTTGGACTCCCATATGAAAGGTTATGGATTCGAGTTTCAATAGAAGCGGTATTGACTATTTGTGCTTCAGTAGGCTGAACAAATACTACAACACTTTTTTTTTTCCCTAAAATTGGCTTAGAAATTTCTCTTGCAATTTAAGACTTTGTGAGGTGTTAGAAGTCGAGGTTTGAGGATCATGCATGGCATTTATGTGTTGCATGTGTTAAAGGTTGTAAATATACTACGGTTAAGAAAAACGTTCAAAACACAGTAAGATGTTTAACTGGAGACATGGAGTCGATGCTCCTGCTTAATCTTGTGGAGTATTGCAGCCTTGTCAGAGAGAGTTACGGTAGAATATTGAACACTTTATAATAATATCTATGTTGCATGAACATGTTTTGATGCTTTGGATGTTTCTATGACTTTTCATCAATTATTATTATGGGCCATATTAGTGTGGGGCAGATAAAATAGAGAATGGTGATGAAATTACAAACTCACCCTTGACTCCCTTGAGGTTTTGCATAGAAACTCAAAAAAAAAAAAAAAAAAAAAAAGTTAAAGTGTTATCTCGCACCATGAACTATATTGGATTCTACATGCCGCACCTTGAATTTTCATAAGTGCAATTTAAATTTTTTCACCTAGAATTTTTTACAGGTTACAGGTAATCTATGTTGACATGGACTTTTTTTTTTTTTTTTTTCTTCTAATACATTGGCCATCCTCCGGGAGTCGCTGCCACTGCTCCTTCAATCTCTCAAGTTCTTTCCTCAACTCCCCTACGAGGGTTCATTGTAGGCGTTGTCACTGCTCCTTCGAACTGTTCATGTTCCCAGAAGATCCGAATGAGGTCATTGTAGTCGTCGGTAATGACTTAAAGCTCCCGTCCACTTCGGAGTGATAGGAGAGTTCGTAGTCGAGCAACGTCCGGTCGTCTAACAACTCAGCTCTATTGACATAAACTGTTATCCTACTCACCGGAATACCGTCCGGAAGAGTGAACATTCGACGATCAAGCTTTAGCGGTGTTGAGTCCACAACCTGAAACCACCATAAAACAACAACTTAACCCCTCTCAATTATCAGCCCATCACTGCAACTATGATCCTCCCGCAGCTTTGAATCAAACTTTAATAAAAAAAAAAACACCATTTTATTTAAAATTTAATTTAGGGAAAATGGCAGTTCTTCCCCCTAAGTTATATACTTATAGCACTTTCTCCCCCTGAATTATTCAAGTGGCTGTTTTTTCCCCTGAAATGTTAAATGGACATATTTACCCTTAAAATAAATATTTAAAATAAATATTTCATTTATTTTCCTTCTCCAACAAATTATGACAACAATTTGGTTCAAACCAAACAAACACTATAGCAACCAAACCGAAATATTCCAATTACAATTTATAATCGAAATTCGATATTTAGAGTTTATTAAAATCGCGAACCGGAACGGACGATTCATGTTTCGAACTGAAAAAATAAAATACATTTATTTTTAAATTTCGACTATTTTAAAATAAAAAATAAAATTTTAAAATAAAGACGATTCAAAATCGCGAACCGGATCCAGAACCGCCGATTCACGGTTCAAGATCCAATTTTTTTTATTCATAATTTTAATAAATTGAAATCCAAATATTAGGTTCTAGATCTGAATCATAACCGGAAACTTTTAATTCAATTGCTATAGTGTCCGGTTCAGTTTGATCTGAACCGTGATCATCCCTACGTTACGCGATAATTTGTTGCAGAAGTAAAATAAATAAAATGTTTACTTTAAGGGTAGAAATGTCAATTTAATATATTAGGGGGAAAAACCACCACTTTTAGAATAATTGAGGGGGCTAATGTGCTTACCTAAATAATTGAGGGGGAAAAATGACTATAAGTATATAACTCAGGGGGAAAAAGTGCCATTTTCTCTTTAATTTAAATAAACGTGTTGGTGCATCTGGAAGTCACGAAATAATCTTATATGGAGAGGAAAAGCATGGCGGCTTAATAAGGAAAAAATAGCATCCACGTGATTAATAAATGAATGGAAAGATAGCGCCACTCAGCCAGGGGTAGAGACTGTATCACCGCCAGTAATGGAGCATCCGACCCTGAACGGAACCTTCTCGCTGAACGTGGATGCAACAGTATTCCCAAAAACACAATCGGCTAGTTTTGGGGTGGTTGTTCGAACACACATAGGTGAGGAACATGGTCTCATATGGGAAAGAAAGGGTGAAGGAGAAGCTTAAACATGGAATGACGAAAATATCACTAAATTACCCGGTTGGGAGACAAAATTTTTAAGATGGATTAAAAATGGAACACTTATAATAAAAGTGCAGTGGTTGCAATGGGACAAGACAATAATAGTGGACTAAAATTGAAATGATCCCTACCAAAAATGGAATTAACTCTTATAATAAAGAGATAAGAAGTGAAACAAACTCTTATAAACTACACGTTTACATTCCATTGGCTATCATCATTCGTTTGGGTCAAAGAAAGTGGAGCAAAATCAATATCACATTATATATATGATGAGTAGGCGTAGCATGTCAATATAATGCCAATTTCTTATTTTTATATTATTTTACCAATAATCTTAAATTCATGTTTATCTTGAATTCCATGCAAGGCCAATGATCAAACAATCCTTTTTGACTTTATGCATTATGTGACTATAATACCTAGAGCACTACAACTTATACATTATTATGCAGCACGCACATACCAACGGCATATTTATTTGTATTCACACTTCTAAAGCCTTAGCTTAATTATTGTATTTCAATAGTTTTTCCACCTTCATTTGTGTCTTCTTAGGCTCTGTTTGGCAACGCTAAGCTAGGAGCTTATAGCTTATAGCTTATTTTAAGCTACTAATAAACTATAAGCTCTGTTTGGTAATGTTCCCAAAATAAGCCCTTAACTTAAAATAAGAGCTTATTTTAGAATGCTACTTTAGGTAGCGTTTCAAAATAAGCTACTATCTTCATAACTTTTTTTTCCATCTTTACCCTTATTATTTTAAAATAATGACATATTTTAACCTTATGAATTAAAACTCTTTCTCTTTCCCTATCCCAACTTTCACGTCAATCCCTTCCTTAATCTTGTTTACTGCTAAACAGTTATGTTGAAACTTTAGCTTATTATTATTATTATTATTATTATTATTATTATTATTATTATTATTATTATTATTATTAATGTTATTTTAAAATTAGCAATAGGGCTTCAACCAATGACAACTTGGATGGAGAGAATTTTAAGTGGACCAACGAGAACGTGATGTCTTTTTGTGAGATTTGTATCAAATATATTCGAAAGCATGGGCGTGGGTTAATGAAATGGAAGGAGATTAAAGAAGAGTTTGAAGCTACCGCCAAACGGAAAATTGCACATAGAAGCAATATGTAAACAAACTAATTTAAATTTTATGAAGATGTCCTTTTTAGTCTTTTTACATTTATCAGCTTATCAAAAAGCTAATTTTACCAAACACTTTCAATCATAACAGCTATTCAATTTTCAGCTCCGAGCTTATAGCTTTTCAGCTTTCAGCTCCTTTTCAGCTATCAGCTCCTAGCTTATAGCTTTTCAGTTAGGTTTGCCAAACAGAGCCTTAATCATCATTCAATATTATTTTGACAAAACACACACTGATGTATGTATATAATAAGATAATAATTAATTACTAATGTCAAACTAATTAAGACGATGCATGTTCACACTTCCCACTATATATGTATGTATAGTAAAATTGTTTGGCCATGTTTATATTGTATTAGAAAATTTTACAATTTAAATCTCCAGACCAGTTGTCACACCCAATAAAGATGTCTACAATTCAGCGAGGGGATTAGTTACGGTAGGACGAAACCCTGGATACAAAAAAAAAAAAAAAAAAAAAAAACTTTACAATGAATTAATTAAATAGCCTCTTATTAGATATATGGTAATTAATTAAATTATACGAAGTAATCAATAAATAAATAGTATAATATTGAAAATGAATCATGCCTATTATTATAAATAGAAAGGGATATTGATATTCTTAAAATAACTATCATTTTATTTACAAAAATGACATTGTTCATTTTTATTTTTAGTAGTAAGTAAATATTTATTTTTTAGAATTTTATATTATAATATTATGGGGGAAACATTGCTTATTCCGATCTTAGCTTCAACCATTAGTCAATAGTTGATTTGGTCCACCATTGTAGCATGCATGAAGACAAATACCACCCTTAAAGCCTTAATAAGTTCACATTGTTACCAAATTAGTTAATATGTTAAGGTTCATCTTAATTAATATACACTTCATTAGGGCTATGTTTGGCAAACCTAGCGGAAACGGTAGCTGAAAGCTTAAAAGGAACTGAAAGTTGAAAAGCTATAAGTTAGGAGCTGAAAACTGAATAGCTGTTAAGCTATGCTTAAAAGTGTTTGGTAAAATTAGTTTTTTGATAGGCTGATAAATATAAAAAGACAAAAAAAAACATCTTTATAAAATATAATTAATTTGTTTACATATTAAAATGTAACATTTTGTCTTAAAAAAAAATAAAAATTAACATTTTGCAATAAAATTATTGGCATAATCATTGGTAGGATATATCCCGACCGACCTATGGTGTTCTCCGCGTCATTTCGCTACAACTCCTTTGCCCGAGTGCTGCAGCGGGAAGGCGGTCGGTACCGGTCGTCCGTGTGACCTTGTGCTGACCTTCTGCTTAGAGGCGTTCGAGCCCGATCGACCAACCCACCTCCCGACCGGTGTTCTGCTCGACCGCCGTACTTTTGCGCCACGTGGAAGCGGTATCGATGGAAAGGCGCACGTGGCAACGCCAGACGTTGACATAGGGTGGCCACCAGGCTTTGGCACGTGGATGCCGCGTGGAGTACATACCGATAAGCCGGACGCTGTCCTCGGCGATACGCTATAAGTATCCACGGCGGATAAGGCGAAAGGGACTTTTGGAATGATCAAGATGCTACTTACAGAGCAGCCCGACCGCAGTCAATCGGCCCTCGGAGTAGTCATTTAGATTGTACTAGGTCACCCGTGTATTTACACTATCATTTTGGCGCCGTCTGTGGGTATTGGTACAATTAGTCACGAACGACGAAATGCCTACATCCCAAAACATGTATCCATATATGCAAGATATACAGGAGGATGCAGACAGCTCTTCCGACCATCACACACAGTATGGTCCAACTGTCGACCTGAACCTCAACCTCTCACCCCCTCACTTGGTGGCTCCTAACCTGGTCAATTATGTCAAACCGATATATCCGCCACCTGGTCAGCAATTCCCGTACCTGGGATACTTTCCGCATCCAGCACCGCCCGCTCCGTATGGTTACTGGCCCGGGACCACAATGTACTATCCGCCGAGCAATTATCAACCTTATAGGCCTGCGTACATGGCTCCAGCTTCTGCTCCCCCGAACCAACCAGCCATGCAGACCGAGTCCGAGCTTCAGCCCGGTCCCCGGACTAGGCGCTCGGCTCGCTCGAGGTTGGGATCGCAGGGGGCAGGGGCACCGGAGGAACCACGACAGGAAACTAATGTTCACGCGGCGGATGAGCCTGAGCCCCAAGACAATCGCACGAGCGCGTTTGAGCGTCTTCGACCGGAAATGCGTCAACGATTGGGACCACAGGACCCGGATAAGCGGTCGGTTGACTCACCTATGCGCGCGGCCAGTCAAGCGGAATCATCAGGACACAGTGGACCTCACGTACACCGTCGCCGTCGAGCAAGCCCGGATGACCGAGCAAGATGACACCCGGGGAATGGTGAACGAGCTGCGTGCAGAATTCACTCGATGGCGGTATGAGCATGCTTTAGGGCCTCCGGATCACACCGCGTCATTATTGTGAACCCCTTTCACAGCAGAAATCATGGTTCAGCCGTACCCGCTCGACCTGCGCATCCCCGGTAATAAGGAATATGATGGACGAACAGACCCGGAGGTCTACATCAACACCTATTATGGGAACATGCTGATGATGGGTGTGAGCGATGCCGTGATGTGTCGAACTTTCTACTCGACGTTATCTGGACGAGCAGCCGAGTGGTTTAGAACGTTGGACCCAGGATCTATCTCTTGTTTCGCCAACCTGGCGACTAAATTCACTCGAAAGTTTGTAACCTCGAAAATCATCCGGAAGCCTTAAATGTACCCAATGTTGCAAAAAACGTTAGGCGCCGATTTTTTATTTAATTTTTTTTATTTTTTAATTAAAAATAAAATTAAAAATTAAAAAATTTCAAAATTTAGTAATAATAAAATATAAGGCTTCTGGTAGGGAATATCCCGACCGACATAGCTTCACCACGACCGACTTTGCCTTTGTCTTTTTCTTCTGATCTTTGCAGGTAGCAGGTCGGGCTTTTTTCATGAAGACCCCGGTCGGGAACGGCCGGGAGTTGCCCGAGCGACGGTGTCGACCACCGAGCGGTAGCCCTTTGGCGAGAGAGTTGATGAAGGACACGTGGCGGCTCTCTACATCGACAGACAGGGCACCCGGGAGGATGACACGTGGTGGCTACGTGGAGGACATGCCGAACGGCTGGAATCTTGTCCCCGGCATGGCGGCTATAAATACCCACAGTAGCTACAGTGTAGGGGACTTTTGGACGATCGATAGGTTGTTGTTAGAGAATCCCGACCGCAGTCAGTCGGTACTCAGAGCAACCAAGTAGATTGTACTTAGGGCCTCTATTGTGATCAATAAAGTCCTTTACTTGCTTTAATTGGTCTCGTGTTATTACATATTGCTTACGTATAATTAGCAGTATCATTTTGGCGCCGTCTGTGGGGACCCGTGCAAGAAACCAACGTCTTGACGAGCACCCGATCTCTATATCAACATGTATCCGTGGGCACACAACAACTTTGCCGACGACCAGGCGGATGCGGCGAGCTCCTCCGACCACTATGCTACCCAACAGCAGGGTCAGACGATGGACCTCAACCTCAACCTCTCACCACCGCATCCGTCAAATGCATACCCGGCCACCCAGCAGCCGGTGAATTACATACAACCGGGATACCCAACACCCGGCCTGCCATACCAGCAGCAGCCGATGATGTATCCCGCCCAGTATCCCTACCCGGTCCCACCTCCGCCGTATGGGTATTGGCCAAGCCAACCGATGTGCTACACTTCCCCGGTTGGTTATCCACCGTATACGCCAGCTTATACAGCTCCAGCCGCCGCCCCTCCAGTACAACCGACCGCACAGGTAGAGCCGCAGCGTCAGTCCGCATCCCGGGCTCGACGCTCGGCTCATTCGCGGTTGGGGTCGGGGGGTGCTGATGCGATGGAGGCACCAGCTCAAGCCGTCCAAGCGGAGGACCCTGAAGAAGTTGCCCGAGCGGTAGCTTTTGATCATCTTCGACCGGAGATGCGCCAGCGTTTGGGACCCCAAGACCCGAACCGCGGGCAAGAGGACGTACAGATGCAGGAGGCTAGCCAGGAGGCTTCATCTGGGTATAGCGGGTCAAGATCTCACCGACGGCGACGCGCTCGGGATACAGCCCAAGCCGCTCAAGCCGCCGAGCTCAACGAAACCCGAGGATTACTCTATAACCTCCAGGCGGAAGTTGCGCAGCTCAGGAATGCGTACCCTGCAACACCCCCGGTCAACCAATCGACCCTGCACCAGACGCCTTTCACAGCAGCGGTAATGGCCCAGCCTTACCCGCTTGACTTAAAGGTCTCTGGGGAGAAGAGTTATGACGGGCGGGCAGATCCTGAGGCCCACGTGAATGATTTTTTCAGCAACATGATGCTGAAGGGCGTTTCGGACGCCGTGATGTGCAGGGCCTTCTACTCGACCCTCACCGGTCGAGCGGCCGAGTGGTTCCGTACCCTGCAACCGGGGTCGATCGATAAATTTGAGACCCTGGCGATCAAATTTGTGAGGAAGTTCATCACTTCCAAAGTGGTGAGGAAGTCCTACATGTATCTCGAGAAGGCCAAGCAATTAGAAGGGGAAAGCTTGACCGATTTCCTCATCAAATGGAAAGCAGCGGTCGGGGAGGTTGAGCCTATGGACGATGCGACCGCCACCCACATGCTTCACATATCTCTCCGGGCGGGACATTTGTATCAGGACTTCATCCTACACCCCCCGACCAGTTACGAGGAGGCCCTTCGGAGGGTCACAGACTATGCCAACGCCGGCGAGGCGAATGCCGTAAAGCGCTTGCAGGAGGTCGGCTCTTCGTCCCGTAAACCGGCCGGCCGGGCGGAGCATCGGTCAGGAGATGACAATCCCCGATCCCGCACCAGGCCTGGCGAGTTTACGGCCTTGAACCGATCCGCAGCGGAGGCCATGCAGTACGCCCAGTCCTGCAATCTCATCAAACTCCCCCATCCCGATCGAGACGGCCCTGACAAGAGTAAGCACTGTGCTTACCATCGATGTGCCGGGCATGATACCGAGGAGCGTACCCACTTACGCCAATTGTTGGAAGATTTGCTTAACAGGGGAAAATTGGACAAGTGTGTGGGGAAGAGAGAGGACAACAAGAGGAACACCGAGCGGAGGGATCATAGACGTTCCCATCACCGCTCTGATCGATCTGGGCAAGACAGAAGGGACGGTCGACGGGATGATCGTCATGATGACCGGCGGGACCCCGACCCTCCATCTGGCAGCCGCCCGTCCGGAAAGCCTACCATCCACGTCATTTTTGGTGGACTGGAGGATGCTTCCCGACCGCGGACTAATTGCCCAGTCGCTATAGTGGATTCCCGGGGAACCGGGAAGAGGCAGAGGATGGAACCCATAACCTTCACCCTCGAGGACCAACCTACCAGCAGCGACCACGGCATGGAGGTGCTCGTAGTCACGATTGACGTTAAGGGCACAGACGTCCAGAGGGTTATGGTTGACACGGGCAGCAGTGTGAACGTCCTATACTTGGACGTGTTTGAGAAGCTTGGCCTCGACAGGAAGGAGCTGACTCCGGTCGGTGTACCACTGTCAGGATTTACCGGGGCTCTTATTTACCCCGAGGGAAAAATAACGCTCCCGGTCGAGATCGGCACACCTCCGAAGTCGATCCAAACGGAGCTAGAATTTGTTGTGGTCAACCTCCATTGCGTCCACAACATTATCTTGGGCCGACCGGCCATTATGAAGATCGGTGGGATAGTTTCTATGCCCCACCTGTGCATGAAATTCCCCACCCCTAATGGGGTCGGCGTGGTCCGTGGCGATGTCCAATCCGCCCGGAAGTGTTACACCCGAGCGGTCAATAGACGTGACACCGGTCCATCCTCCCGGGTGAACACCATAGCCAAGGAGGAGGCTAAGGAACGGAAGGAGCAGCCTGAGCCTTCCGAAGAAATAGAAGAAGTTCCCCTGTCCGAGGACCGCCCGGACAGGAAGATCAAGATTGGCCGAGCCCTCACCCCCGAGCTTCGAGCGGAAGTTTTGGCCATACTCCGGGAGTATGCGGATATCTTTGCGTGGGGGCCTGAAGACATGCCTGGGATCGATCGATCGGTCATCTGTCATAAGTTAGCCGTCGATCCCGCAGCAAAGCCGGTCGTGCAGAAGACACGACACCTTTCCTCCGATCGCCGCGAGTTTGTTAGAGAAGAAGTCAAAAAGATGGCGGCGATCGAGCACATCCGTCCGGTGGTCTATCCTAAGTGGGTGGCAAATATCGTTCTTGTTCCTAAGCCCCCAGCATGGAGGATGTGCATCGACTTCACGGACCTCAACAAAGCCTGTCCGCTCGACCCGTATCCTCTACCGAGCATTCACCAGATGGTCGACGAGACGGCCGGGGCCGAATTAATGAGCTTCATGGATGCCTTTAAGGGGTACCATCAGATCATGATGCACCATGAAGACGAGAGCAAGACAGCCTTCGTGACCCCGGATGGGCTGTATTGCTACCGAGTGATGCCGTTCGGCCTCCGGAACGCAGGAGCGACCTACCAAAGGATGGTCAACATGCTCTTTGCCGATCTATTGGGCCGAACGATGGAAGCTTACATCGATGACATGCTGGTCAAGAGTCGGGACCGATCCGACCACACTCGGGACCTCCGGGAGTGCTTCCAGATCATGAGGAAGTACCAGTTGCGGCTGAACCCGACCAAGTGCACGTTCGCGGTTCAGACCGGCAAGTTCCTCGGCTATATGATGACCAAGAGAGGAATCGAGCCTAACCCGGCCAAAGTAAAAGCGATTCTGGACATGCAGCCACCTTCCACCGTTCGAGAGGTCCAGCAATTGATCGGTCGGTTGGCAGCCCTCAGCCGGTTCCTCTCCAAGCTAGCCGAGCGCGCTTTACCTTTCTTCAAGGTATTGCGGAAGGTTAATGGATTCGTCTGGGACGAAGAATGCCGAGCGGCTTTTGATGAGCTGAAGGAGTATCTCATGTCACCGATCGTGCTCTCAAAGCCTGAGCTCGGAAAAGAGCTAGACGTATACCTCGCCGTGTCCGATCGCGCAGTAAGCGCAGTGTTGTGCCGAACCGATCCGGAAGGGGTCCAGCGACCGGTGTACTATGTAAGCCACGCGCTACATGGTCCCGAGCTCCGGTATTCCCGGCTAGAGAAGGTCGTTTACGCCTTATACACTGCCGCGAAGAAGTTGGCTCCCTACTTCCAAGGTCGAGCAATTCGCGTGTTGACCGATCAGCCGATCGGGCCAGTCCTCCGAACTGCTTCATCATCAGGTCGCCTGGTCAAATGGGCGTTAATGTTGACCCAGTACGCGATCGAATACCGACCAAGACCAGCTATTAAAGGTCAAGCTCTTGCGGACTTCTTGGTTGAGTGCACCGCCCGGGATACCCGGCCTCCTGAGGTTGCGGATCCCGAGGCTGAATGGTGGTCACTGGCTACAGATGGGTCAAGTAGCAAGAAAGGGGCAGGAGGAGGAGTGGTGGTCACGAGCCCGGAAGGATTCAAGGTCTATTTTGCTCTCATGTACCAGTTCCACCCGACCAACAACGAAGCCGAGTACGAAGCGTTCGTTAACGGCTTACAGTGCGCTCGGGACTTGGGGGCTGAATACATCCGCGCTCAAACTGATTCTGCGCTCGTGGTTGGACAAGTTCTCGGAGACTATGAAGTCAATGGTGAGCGTTTGCAGTTATACCGAGACCTTGCCATGGAGAAGCTCGCTCAGTTCCGGGGATATACCGTCCGGCACATACCCCGACTGGATAACGCCGATGCGGATATCTTATCCAAATTAGCTCAAGACGCCCCGGAACACATGTCGAAGATAGCTCGGATCTTGGTGATCCCGAGACACAGCATTCATCGCCTACCGGTTAATCCCATCCAACCGGTAGATGACAATTGGATCACCGATCTGAAGGAGTACCTCGAGCACGGCCGCCTCCCAGACGACCCACAGCGCGCTCGGAAGGCCAAGCTGAGGGCCCCAAGGTTCCAAGTCTTGGACGGTCGTCTTTATCGGCGATCGTACGGAGGCCCTCTCATGCGTTGCTTGACCGCATTCGAGGCCGATTTAGTCATGAAGGAACTGCACTCGGGAATTTGCTCTTCACATCAAGGAGGCCGATCCCTGGCCCGTCGTATCATGCTGATCGGGTACTATTGGCCGTCCCTCCAGCTGGACTGTGAAAAGTTAGCTCGGGAATGTGAGACGTGCCAACTGTTCGCCCGGATGCCTGGACGACCGGCGACCTTCTACCAACCGGTCACGACCGCGATCCCTTTCGCAAGGTGGGGGGTGGATATCTTGGGCCCTTTCCCTCAGCTCTCCGGTCGGAGAAAGTTCGTGATCGTCGCCATTGATTATTTCTCCAAGTGGATAGAAGCCGAGCCTTTAGCTACGATCACCTCCCAGCAATGTGCTCGCTTCCTATGGCGGAACGTGGTTTCCCGCTTTGGTGTGCCCGTGCATCTCATCAGCGATAATGGCCGCCAATTCGTAAGCCAATACTTCCAGAGCTTTTTGGCCACGATCGGGACGACTCACGTCCGGTCGTCGGTGGCTTACCCGCAGGGAAACGGTCAAGTGGAGAACGCGAACCGGACGATTTTGGAAGGTTTGAAGAAGAAGCTGCACTCGGCTGGTCATAGTTGGGCCGATGAGTTGCCATATGTCTTATGGACTTATCGGACGACCCCGAGGGAGGCTACTTTGGAGACCCCTTTCGCCCTGGTTTACGGAGCTGAAGCCCGACTCCCGATCGAGGCTTGGATCCCGACCGATCGAGAAAGAACCTACAATGCCGAGGAGAATGAACATGCTATGGCGGTGGATCTCGATGGGGTCGAAGAAAAAAGAGAGATAGCCGCTCGGCGTATAGCCGAGTATCAGAAGCGCGTCAAGAGTTCTAAAGATGTTCGGGTCAACCCTAGTTATTTTCAGGTTGGAGATTATGTTCTACGACGAAGGGAGGCCAGTCAACCTTTGGAGGGCGGAAAGCTAGCTCAAAATTGGGAAGGGCCGTACATCATCAGTGCGGTTATACGCCTGGGTACATACCGACTGGAGACGACAACTGGTCGGGTAATCGAGGGAACTTGGAATTCCGAGCACCTCGTTATGTTTAGGCATTAAGCCTTATTTTTTGTAACTTTTGACGAAGTGGGGGCTTGACCTGCGAGTAGGTCCCGGTCGTCAGGTGTAATTAAGCTTTATGATTGTAAATACTTGTTTACCGCCTGCGAGCGGGAAGGTTTTAATGTATATACGATCGGTGATTGCTCGACCGCTTGCATGCGGCGGCCCGGTCGGTTATTTCCTTTACCTTCAGTGCACGCAGATCAATTTATCTTCAAGCTATACCGACCGGGCGAATCTATCGACCGGTCAGATGCGCTCCACATCGGCGGACATTCGAGTCACGCCATTGATCGGGGGAGCCAGGAGCTCTCAGCATAATTCCCCGGTCCGTCCAACTTCTGTCCACTATCGCACCCACTCGTGCCTCGAGGGCACAATAGTGTGGGGGCTGGGATAAATGGAGTGTTGATAGGCCCATATCGCTCGGTATATCCTGACCGTGGGGCTTACTTCTTTTCGAAAAATTCGTCAAGACCCGGAGACCGGGTAAACTTGGTCGGGTAGGTCAATATTATGACGAATCTACTTCCAAAAAATCGTCAAAGGCCGGGAGATCGGGTAAACTCGGTCGGATTGGCCAATTTTATGACGAAACATCAGATGTGCGACCAAGCCATAAGGCCTTAAGGTCGGGCGTTGAGCGGGTTGAGTAATGCAAGACCGGGCCAAAAGGCTATGAGGTCAAGCATTAAGGTTCGGCTTGTGCGTGAATAAAAATAAAGATACGGAAAGAGGGACGAGTGACGCAAGCTTAGAAAAATGTGAATTTCATTGATATAATGGAGGGCCCGGTACAAATCGGGACCGGGCTCCCGGTCAGTAGTCCTTTACAAAAAAGAAGAAGAAGAAAAGAAGCCTACTCTACTTCTTCGTTTCCCGAGCCCCAGCAGCCGTTTCCTTCCCGCTCGGGGTGGCCGCAGACGTTCCACCGGGCTCGGCCGCTCTTTCTTTCGGAGCAAAGGGAGAGGGGCCAGGGTCAGCTAGGTCGGGAGGAAGGGCAGACAGTACGAGTTGGAGGTCGTCGCCTTCGAGGGCTTCCCCCAACCGTTTCTGAGCCTTTTCTAACATCTTCCTTTGGCCGGCCTTGAAGGCCCACCGACCAAAGGAGAGAATCAGGTCCTCCCCGACCTTGGTCTTCCGAGCAGCTGTGAGGAAGGCTGAGCCGGTCTGATCGTCCTTGAAGGCCGAATGGGCCAGCTCCTCCGGGCTCTCCAGGCGGGTCTTCAATTCCTTGTTCTCGCCGATCGCCCGCTGGGCGACCTTCTCTGCAAGGGCCCGGTCTTCCTCGCTCTTCTTCAAGGCCTTCTGGACTTTCTCCAGCTTGGCCTGAACGTCCTTCACCTCCTGAAGACGCCGGGCGGCCATCTTCTTGTGCCGGTCGGCTTCCTCAGCCAGCATGGCCCGACCCTGTAATATTTGGGCCGCTCGGGAGATCTGCAAAGACAGTCGGGGTTAGCCCGGTCGAAGACACTTGCACAAAAAGATGAATAGCTGAAAAAGGCTTACCTCGGCCAGATCATAGCCGATCCTCTCGGCTACCTGTGTGGGGGTCATCTTCCCCAGGTCTTCTTTGGCTCGCCCCGCGTTGCCAATTCGGGCCAGTATGGACGAAGCGTCCCTTTCTAGCCCGACCGAAGGGCTCGGGCTGCGTTGTTCGCGGCGGCGTTTCATGCCGCCCACCTCCCTCACGCCCTGCTCGGGCACTTTCTCTTTTCCCCGGGCAACTTCTACCCGGGCGACCAAGACATCGGACGGCTCGACGATAAAGCCCTCGCCCGTCGTCACGGTCGAGGCGCTTAGGGGTCGGGCCAAGGGGATCTCCTTTTCCCCGGCTGGCTTGGCTTTCGCCTTTTTCTTGCCGCCAAGGGAGATCTTGGTGGGCGGGGGAAGGGAAGTGTCTTCATCACCGAATTCGGCCATAGCTGCAAATAAAAAAAAATCAAGTTAGTTTGGGCAAGAAATAAAGCTGGGTCGGGAGCAGTAGCTCGAGTTAAAACCTTTCTTCGTTCGCCTCGACGGTTTGGCGACCGTCACGCCCATCGGCACGGGCAGGTATTTCTCCTGTAGCTCGTATGTAGGGGGCGGGAGTTTAGCCGCCTCGAGACTCTCAGCCGTTCGGAAGATTGTATACTCGTGCAGCTCGCTCGAGATCCGACTGACCGTCTCCCTGAGCGCTTGCGTCTCGCCCGGCACCACTTGTTTCCGAAAGTGGGTGCTCCAAGCGCGGTCAACCGGGAGAATCCAGGGGTCGTATTTGAGGGAGAAAATCCTATTCTTCCACCCCCTGTTGTTCCCGGGCAGGCCTCTGATTGCGCACATGTCGGCTCGGGACTGTAGCATCAAGAACCCGCCCCCGTAGCTGCCCGGGAGAACTTTGACTTGGTAGATGAAGTTGAACAGCTCCATCGTACAGGCGGCTTCATGCCGAGCGCATATCTGCGGGAAGCAGGCGATGATCCGGTGCGCGTTGGGGCAAATCTGGGCCGGGACGACCCGGTAGTAGGCCAAGAAAGCGTTCAGGAGGGGGGTGAAGGGAATGGCGATCGGGGCCATCAGGGAATCGTAATGCATCCCGATCCATTTGCCCCGATGCCGATCGATGACATTCCCTAACTTCCGGTTCGTGTCAAATTCCACCCGACCTACGAGCCTTTCGGCAATCCTAGCCGCCTCGCCCTTGGTTAATCGACTCATTTGTTGTTCAACATTCTCGTTGTTCAAGAATTCGAACTCTGTTGCGGCTGGTGCGTTTGGCTCAGCTATGTCTTCCTCGGCCGGCTCGGGAGCAGGACTCGGGTGGTCCCCAACCACCCGGGTGGGCGTTTCCCTAAGGCCTTCGGTCGGAGATCCTTGTCTCCCCGATGTGGCTCCTTCTTCTTCTTCTTCTTCGCCGGAGCTCCCCGATCCGCTTGAGCTAGAGCTCGACGACCCGGATGAGCTGGACGACGTGTCTTGTGCGGCGGCCTGCTCGGGGGCTGGCGCCGGTCGGTAGATAGCTTCGGGGGAGTAGGACATGATGTCCACCTCCTCGTCGCTGAGATGCTCGACCTCCTCGTCGTAATCCGCGATCGAGGCATTCTGACTGTCAGAGTCCGTCATTTCGATCTACCTAAAGGTCGGTCGGGGTTAGTAGAGGACTTAGAATGTCCGGGACAGTTAGTTGACCTAGAAGTTCTACCTAAAATGGAGGCATAAAGAAAAGAGAAGGATTGAGAACTTACCGAATGAGGGAACTTCGCGGATGAAAGCTTGAAAGTCCTTGCTCGACTGCCTTGCAAAGGTGCTCTGCTCGGGACTCTCTGAGGGTACCGATTGAAGCAAAAGAGTGAGGAAAGTTCAAATGAGGGCCTCAAGGGCCTATTTATAGGAGGAAAGTCGTCCACTTGCGCGACACGACCAGCGCTGATTCCGAGGCAACGGTTGCAGTCGCAGAGGCCGGCAGTGGCCGACACGTGGCGGAGAAGGGAGTGACAGCTGGCCGGTCGGTTTAGCGGCCGGCGGTTGGGCTTCTTCATCACGGCCCATTTTTTCCCGGACGATCAAAAAGGCCCGGGCTGGGGGGCTCTTGGTAGGGAATATCCCGACCGACATAGCTTCACCACGACCGACTTTGCCTTTGTCTTTTTCTTCTGATCTTTGCAGGTAGCAGGTCGGGCTTTTTTCATGAAGACCCCGGTCGGGAACGGCCGGGAGTTGCCCGAGCGACGGTGTCGACCACCGAGCGGTAGCCCTTTGGCGAGAGAGCTGACGAAGGACACGTGGCGGCTCTCTACATCGACAGACAGGGCACCCGGGAGGATGACACGTGGTGGCTACGTGGAGGACATGCCGAACGGCTGGAATCTTGTCCCCGGCATGGCGGCTATAAATACCCACAGTAGCTACAGTGTAGGGGACTTTTGGACGATCGATAGGTTGTTATTAGAGAATCCCGACCGCAGTCAGTCGGTACTCAGAGCAACCAAGTAGATTGTACTTAGGGCCTCTATTGTGATCAATAAAGTCCTTTACTTGCTTTAATTGGTCTCGTGTTATTACATATTGCTTACGTATAATTAGCAGTATCAGCTTCCATAGTTATTTCTTAGAAACTATATACGAAAGTGGTTGTAAAATTGTTCAAAAGATTGTTTAAAACATCTAAATACATAAAAAAAAAACTAAAATTAAGAGCAAAAGAAGTATTTTTTTGAGAAATTAGTGGACCAAACCGCCTCCGGCTGTTTGCGGTGGATAGATCTCAAAAAAATACGCGATTTGAAAAAAAATTGTCCAAATCGAACAACCGAGTCAAAAGTTATGCCTTCCGAAACTTTTCCCACATTTTCAACAACAACATCAAAAAAAAAAAAAAAAAAAAAAAAAAAAATCACCGAACCAGCCGGTTAGGCTGTCTAGGCGGCTAGCCGCCGAGGTCATTCATCGCGGCGACCTCCCACCGCCTAGCGCCTAGGCGCAATTTTTGCAACACTGCATGTACCTGGAGAAAACTAAGCAGTTGGAAGGGAAAACTTTGACTGACTTTTTGGTTAAATGGAAAGCGGCCGTAGGTGAGGTCGAGCCCATGGATGACCTGACGGCGATCCATATGTTGCACATTTCTTTGAGAGTCGGATATTTATAACAAGATTTCATACTCCATCCGCCGACGACGTGTGAAGAATCCATGCGCCGAGTGACCGACTATGCCAATGCCGGAGAGGCCAATGCTGTTAAGCGGTCTAAGGAAGTCGGGTCATCCCGGAAGCCCCCTGGACGGTCGGCTAATCGGTCGGTAGAACACCCCCGATCCCGAACTCGCCCGGAAGACTTCACGGCTTTGAACCGCTCAGCCGCGAAAGCCCTGCAGTACGCACAATCGTGTAATCTCAAGCCGGCAAGCTGGACAAGTGCGTGGGAAAGAGAGAAGAGAATAAGAAATTGACCGGGAGAAAAGACCATCAGCGTTTCGATCGGTCTGAAAGGTCAGACCATGACCAGAGAGACTCCGATCCCAGGTCTGACAGTCACCCTACGTCTAAGCCGACCATCCATGTCATATTTGGGGGTTTGGAAGATGCTTCCCGAGCCCGAGAGCCCTACCCGGTCGCGAATGTGGAATCCCGCGAGACTGGTAAGCGGCAAACAGTATTGCAAAAATCGCGCCTAGGCGCCAATTAATCGACGCCTAGGCGCTAGGCAGTCGGCCTCCTAGGCGCTAGGCGGTCGGCCTCCTAGGCGCGATTTATCGACGCCTAGGTGCTAGGTGGTCGGCCTCCTGGGCGCTCTAGGCACCCTAGACGGTCCCTAGCCGCCTAGAGGGCGCCTAGAGATTTTTCAACATTGGCGGCAAAAGATGGAACCAATCACCTTCGCGCTGGAAGATCAGCCCGAGACCAGGGATACGGCGATGGAGGCTCTGGTAGTCACGATTGATATCATGGGAGTGGATGTACAGAGGGTGATGGTTGATACTGGAAGCAGCGTGAATGTCCTTTACCTGGACGTTTTTGAAAAGTAGAAACTCGATCGCCGAGAGTTGACTCCGGTCGGAGCGCCTTTGTCTGGATTTACCGGGGACACTATTCACCCCGAAGGAAAAATTACTCTCCCGGTCGAATTGGGGACTCCTCCCAAGTCGGTTAAGACTCAGATGGAGTTTGTCGTGGTCAACCTTCGTTGCGTCCATAATGCTATCCTTGGCCGTCCGGCGATCATGAGGGTCGGCCGAATTATATCCATGCCCCATCTCTGCATGAAGTTCCCCACCTCGGCTGGGGTCGGAGTGTTGCGCGGTGACGCCCAATCAGCCAGAAAATGTTATTCCCGAGCAGTCAACCGACAAGACTCCGGCTCTTCGGGCGTGAATACCATCACCAAAGAAGTCGGAAAAGATCGAAAGGAGCAGCCCGAGCCCCCTGAGGAAATAGAAGAAGTCCCCTTGACAGAAGACCGACCTGAACGGAAGGTCAAGATCGGTCGAGCTCTGACCCCCGAGCTTCGATTAGAGGTCTTGGTCATCCTTCGGGAATTCGCCGATATATTCGCGTGGGCCCAGAGGACATGCCCGGGATTGACTGCACCGTGATATGCCATCGACTGGTCGTGGACACTGCCGCGAAGCCGATCAAGCAGAAGACCAGCCACTTGTCCTCGGACCGCAGGGAGTTTGTGCGGGAAGAAGTAAAAAAGATGGATGCAATCGGGCACATCTGCCCGGTCACCTATCCCGAGTGGGTGGCCAACATAGTGTTGGTTCCCAAGCTCCCATCTTGGAGGATGTGGATCGATTTCACTGACTTGAACAAAGCGTGTCCTTTGAACCCCTATCCGTTACCGAGCATTCATCAGATGGTGGATGAATCGGCTGGGGCGGAGTTGATGAGCTTCATGAATGCCTTTAAAGGCTACCACCAGATCATGATGAGTCATGAGGATGAAATAAAACATCGTTCGTCACGCCCAATGAATTGTATTGTTACCGAGTTATGCCGTTTGGTCAGCGAAATGCAGGGGCTACATATCAACGAATGATCAACATGCTGTTTGAAGACCTGTTGGGCCGAAGCATGGAGTCATACATTGACGATATGCTTATTAAGAGTCGGGACCGAGCGGATCATACTCGGGATCTTCGACAATGTTTTCAGATCATGAGGACGTATCAGTTACGTCTAAACCCTACTAAGTGCACGTTTGCAGATCAAACGGGAAATTTTTTGAGCTATATGATGACTAAGCGAGGGATTGAGCCCAATCTGGCCAAAGTGAAAGCGATCCTTGACATGCTGCCGCCCACGACCGTCCGAGAAGTACAGCAGTTGACCGTAGGTTAGCAGCTTTGAGTAGATTCCTCTCTAAACTGGCGGAACGGGCTCTGCCTTTCTTCAAGGTAGTGTTGCGGAAGGTCAATGGGTTTACTTGGAATGATGAGTGCCGATCGGCTTTAATGGATTTGAAAACTTACTTGATGTCCCCGATCGTGTTATCCAAACCCGAATCGGGGGAAGAATTGGATGTATATTTGGGCGTGTCCGACCGAGCGGTTAGCGCTGTGCTATGCCGAACAGATCAAGGGGGCACTCAACGACCCGTGTATTATGTGAGTCATGCGCTGCATGGGCCGGAACTCCATTATTCCCGCTTGGAGAAGGTCGTTTATGCATTGTACACAGCTGCCAAGAAGTTGGCCCCCTATTTCCAGGGACGAGTCATCCGTGTCTTGACCGACCAGCCGATCGGAGCTGTCCTTCGCACCGCTTCTTCCTCCGGACGCCTAGTGAAATGGGCGTTGATGTTGACTCAGTTCGCCATGGAATACCGACCGCGCCCAGCTATCAAGGGTCAAGCCCTGGCAGATTTTCTTGTCGAATGCACCGCTCGGGACACCCAACCTCAAGACTTGGAAGACCCCGAAGCGGTTTGGTGGACACTGGTCACTGACGGATCGAGCAACAAAAAGGAGCGAGCGGAGGAGTAGTGGTTACAAGCCCAGAAGGCTTTAAAGTCTATTACGCCTTGATGTATCAGTTCACCCCCACCAATAATGAGGCAGAATATGAAGCATTCATCAATGGATTACAATATGCTCGGGACTTGGGGGCTGACTACATCCGAGCACAAACGGATTCCGCCCTAGTGGTCGGGCAAGTACTCGGGGAATATGAGGTTAACGGTGAGCGACTCCAAGCTTATCGGGATTTAGCGATGGAAAAACTTAACTTATTCCGAGCATATGCTGTTCGGCATGTTCCCTGGTTATATAACGCTGATGCAGATATCTTGTCTAAGTTGGCTCAAGATGTCCCCGAGCATATGTCCAAGATTGCTCGGATCCTAATGATTCAAGGGCACAGCATCCATCGGCTACCGGTCGTCCCGATTCAACCGGTCGAAGAGACTTGGATTACTGATTTGATGGAATATTTGCAACATGCCTGTCTGCCGGACGACCCACAGCGCGCTCGGAAAGCCAAACTACGGGCGCCAAGGTTCCAGGTGCAAGAAGGCCGTTTATATCGGAGATCGTATGGCGGTCCCTTGATGCGATGCCTCGATTCTTTTTAAGCGGAGTTGGTTATGAACGAGCTACACTCGTCTCTTTGTTCGTCGCATCAAGGAGGGCGGTCGCTTGGTCGTCGCATAATGGTGATTGGATATTATTGGTCGTCTTTACAATTAGACTGTGAGAAGCTCGCTAAAGGCTGTGAGACATGTCAACTTTATGCCCGGATGCCCGGTCGTCCTGCAACATTCTATCAGCCGGTCACGACTGCAATTCCATTCGCTCGGTGGGGTGGATATATTAGGGCCCTTTCCGCAGTTATCTGGACGTCGGCGCTTTGTCATTGTCGCAATTGATTACTTTTCCAAATGGATCTAGGCCGAGCCCTTGGCCACTATCACCTACCAACAGTGCGCCTGTTTCTTATGGCGAAATGTCGTTTCTCGATTCGGTGTCCCGGTTCAATTGATAAGTGATAATGGCCGACAGTTTGTGAGTCGGTATTTTCAAAACTTCTTGGCGACGATAGAGACGACCTCAATCCGATCATCAGTGGCCTACCCTTAGGGGAATGGTCAAGTAGAAAATGCCAATCGGACCATCCTAGAGGGATTAAAGAAGAAACTACATTCAGCCGGTCGTAGCTGGGCCGAGGAACTCCCATTTGTACTTTGGACATATCGTATGACTCCCAGAGAGGCAACAAGAGAAACTCCATTTGCACTAGTTTATGGCGCTGAGGCTCGGTTGCCGATCGAGGCTTGGATCCCAACGACTAGGGAGTGTCTTATAATGCAATAGAGAACGAGCATTCTCTAGCCGTGGACCTAGATAGCGTGGAAGAGAAAAGGGCGATCGCTGCCAAACGCATGGCCGAATATCAACAGAGAGTGAAGGGCACCAAGGATGTCCGGGTCCAACCGCGCTATTTTCAAGTTGGGGATTATGTGTGGTAGGATAGATCCCGACCGACATGAGTTGGGTTCATCTTGTTGTTTGTGTAGGGTCTTTAGGTCGGGCGTTGTTCAGACAAAGCGGTCGGACCCGACTGCTGGATTTCCCGACCGGTGTTATTTCCCGGTCATCGTGCCTTTACTTCATGAAGAGACAAAGATGTTAGGGAGAGGCACGTGGCGATGCTATGCGTTGACAGAGATGGCTTGCCGGGTGAAGACGCGTGGACATTACGTGGGTTACATGCCGATAGGCCGGAGGTTTGTCTCCGGCCAAGGGCTATAAATACCCACGGCGGCCACAGTGAGAGGGGACTTTTGGACGATCAATAGGTTATTTACAGAGCAGCCCGACCGCAGTCAGTCGGCCCTCGGGATAACTATTTAGATTGTATTAGGTCACCTTCTAATCAATAAAATCATCTTTATTGTTATTATTGTTCTCATTTAGTGCTTTGACCGCATACACGTGGATATTAGTACTATCACTTTGGCGCCGTCCGTGGGGAATCAGTACGAAAAGTTGTCGTAGACTCGTATCTGATCCCGATCATCACCATATATCCATTCATGTACCAAGCACCGGAGGACGAGGAATCTAGCTCTTCTGACCACAATTACACACAACATCAGGGTCAGACGATTGACCTCAATCTAAACCTTTCACCCCTCGATCGGTGGCTCCAAACCCGATCAACTACCTTAAATACTCTCGCACTCATCCGTTTCTCATGTGTTCGACAGTGGGGGCTAAGGAGGGTTATTAGGTTGATCGATGGATTACTAGGTTGGTCAATTAATTACGGATTGATATTGATTACAGATCGATTGATCGCAAAAATAGAAATCGTTCATAATGGACAAAGTATAAAAGAAGTAAACAATTCCCTTCATTCAAAAGAAAAGTTGCCCGGCACAAACGGGACCGGGGTCCTGAGCGGTTTAAGTTGACAAAACTTTAAGATTACAAGATCGGTCGGAGACTACACGACCTTTTCCTTATCCTTCTCGCCGGCGCTTGGTTCGGCTGCAGCTTCGGAGGAAGATGGCTCGGTGAACGGCATCAGGCCGGGATCGGGAATCTCGTCCGGGAGAGTGGTCAGCACCGCCTTTAGGTCGTCACCATCAAAGACCTCCTCCATAATGGACCGGGTCTCTTCCCGCATGGCCCGTTAACCGGATTTGTAGGCCCAATGGCCGAACGACCACACCTTCTCCTCCCCGAGCTTATTCTTCATAAGCTCTCGGAAGAACTTATCGACTGTGGCCTCATCCCGGCACAAGAATTTGGCCAATCCTCCAAGGTTGCCCAACCGGGTTTCCAGCTCGTCCGCCTCCCGAAGCGCAACCCGAGCGGCCTTCTCCGCGATCGCCTGAGCTTCTTTCGCCGCCTTCAGTTCCTCTTAAAGCTCGACGTTCTCCTTCCCGCGCCGCTCGGCGACCTTTTTCAGGGCTTCGGCCTCATTGGCCAGCAACGCCCAATATTGAAGACTCTGGATCGCTCGGGATACCTACAAAATTAACACGTTAGCTCGAGCGATTAAAGTTGAGAAAATAAAAGATAATGAGATAGTAAAACGAACCTCGACTAAGTCTTGGACACCCCGCTCGGCTATCTGTGCCGGCGTCCATTTGCTCCTGTTTTCCCTGACCGGAAGTAGATTGGTTAGCCGGGTGAGGAGAGACTGCTCCCCGCTCGAGACGACCCCGGTCGGAGGGCTTTGCTTGCGACGGCGCTTAAGAGCGCCCGTCTCTTCTACGTCCTTCACAGACGCTTTTTCTTTGCCTTTTTGCCCGGCGACTCGAGCGGCTAGCTGATCGGTCGTGGTGTCGCTTGACACCACACTGGAAGCACCGACCGGTTGCGCGGTCGGGATAGAAACATCAGCGCCCTCTTGCCCGGCCGATGTCTCGGCCTCAGCAGCAGCTTTTTTCCCGAGCGTCATCTTTGCCCGGGGGGCTCGGGGTGTGTTGGCGGTGGGGAAGCCACGGGCTGGACCCATCTCTGCAATAAAAAAGAACAAGGTTAAAACAATAATCAATCGGCAAGATGTGGCCGGGAAAGTATGGTTAATGTTAGACCTTCGTTCGCTGGCTCGGCTTGTGGCGCCGCTACGACAACCGATACGCCAGTCGGTCGTGGCTTGTATTTTCACTCTTGGTCGTATCGAGGTGTCGGCAATCGGGCGTTGTCGTAAGACTCCCGCGACCCGAAGATTTTGTACTCGTAGAACTTGCACGAAATCCGGAAGGTTGCTTCGCGAAGTGCCCGGGTCTCTGCTGGTTGCACTTGCTTCCTATAGTGCGTTCCCCAAGTCCGGTCGACTGGGAAGATCCATGGGTCGTACTTGACCGAAAAGATCCTATTTTTCCATCCCCTGTTGTTGCCCGGGAGGTCGTCGATCGAGTATAGGTGGTCTCGTGATTGAATCATTAAGAACCCGCCTCCGTACTTAGCCGCCAAGTGCTTGACCGTATAGATGTAGTTGAAAAGCTCCATCGGGCATGTGGCGTTATGCCGAGCGCAAATCTGTGGAAAGCACACCAGTATGCGATGAGCGTTCGAGCATATCTGAGCGGGCAACACCCGATATGGAAAGAGTAGCAAAAGAACAAGCTAAAAAAAGAACGAGCTAAAAAAGAAGTAAAAAGAAGGGAAAGAAATGACCTACCGGTAAGTGAAGCTTGTCGGGAGGTGAAATTGTGTTGCTCGACTGATCTACAGTTCAGCTTGCTCGGGAGGCTCCGATCGATTCTCACGAGGTGGTAAAAGTTAAAATGAACCTCGGAGAGGCCTATTTATGTGAAAAATTTTGGCGGGAAATCGCCCACTTGCGCGATTTGACTGTTGCAGACCTCAAGACACCTGCAGACCGACACGTGGCACGCTGTCCGGTCGGGACTAAAGCCCGAGTGACAAGGACTTCTCATCCCGTTCCGTTTTCTCCCGAGCGGTCCAAAACGCCCCGGGTTGGGGGGCTCTTGGTTGGATATATCCCGACCAACATGAATTGGGTTCATCTTGTTGTTTGTGTAGGATCTTTAAGTCAGGAGTTGTTCAGACAAAGCGGTCGGACCCGACCGCTTGATTTCCCGACCGGTGTTAATTCCCGGTCATCGTGCCTTTACTTCATGAAGAGACAAAGATGTTAAGGAGAGGCACGTGGCGATGCTATGCGTTGACAGATATGGTTTGCCGGGTGAAGACACGTGGACGTTACGTGGGTTACATGCCTCGTAGGGTATACCGCGACCGACCCAGCTTAGTTTCTCTCGTTCTTTGTGCAGGTTTTACAGGTCGGATATTCGTAAACGAAGACGGTCGGACCCGACCGGTGGACTTCCCGACCGGGGTCTTTTACCCGATTATCGGCCCTTATCTTACGAAGAGTCAAGGATCTCGAGAAGAGGCACGTGGCAATGTTACACGTTGACAGAGAGGGCTAGCTGGGTGGTGATGTGTGGATGCTACGTGGGTTACATGCCGGCCGGCCGGAGCTGTGTCTCCGGCCTAGCCGCTATAAGTACCCACGGCGGCTACAGTGTGAGGGACTTTTTGGAACGCTCAATAGATTATCTACAGAGCTGCCCGACCGCAGTCAGTCGACACTCGGGATAATCACTTAGATTGTATTTGGTCCTTCTTGATCAGTAAAAGACTTTATTTGCTTTGACTTGATCGTATTAAGTACCTTGACCGCTTAACACGTGGGATTAGTACTATCATTTAGGCATCGTCCGTGGGGACCCGGTACGAGAAAGCTATCGTAGATGTGTCCGGATCCCGATCAACATCATGTATCCTTTCATGTACCAAGCACTCGAGGATGATCAAGCGGATGCAGCAAGTTCATCTGACCACTGGCGTACACAGTATCAGGGTCAGACCGTTGACCTGAACTTAAATCTATCACCACCTCACTCGGCGGCTCAGAACCCAGTCAATTACATTCAACCGGTATACCCGCCGCCCGGTCAACAGTATCCGTTTCCCGGACAGGATCCATACCCTGTTCCACCTCCTCAATATGGGTATTGGCCCGGGACACCGATGTATTATCCACCACCGACCGGTTATCCACCATATACGCCTGCGTACACGGCTCCAGCTTCCGCTCCTCCGATTTACCCGACCATGCCGACCGAGCCGGAGCTTCAGCCCGCTCCCCAGGCTAGGCGCTCGGCTCGTTCGAGGTTGGGGTCGCAAGGTGCCGAGGTCATGGAGAAACCATGGCAGGCTCAACCTGTTCAGCCGGAAACACACGCTCAGGTAGCTGAGGACCCTGAGATAGAAGCCAACCAGGCAATGGCATTCGAGCGACTCCGACTAGCAATGCGGCAAAGATTGGGACCGCAGGATCCGAACAGACGCTCGGTTGATTCGCCCATGCGAGCGGCAAACCAGGAAGGATCGTCCGGGCATAGTGGGTCTAAATCACATCGACGACGCCGGGCTCGGGAACCGGCCCCAACGGTCGTACAAGACGAGACCCGAGTAATGCTCAATGAGCTCCGGGCGGAATTCACTCGCTGGCAAAACAAGCACGATGTGAGGCCTCCCACCGATCAGTCAACCTCTCTGTTGAGGACACCCTTCACGGCGGAGATTATGGCCCAGCCTTACCCGGAGGATTTGCGTATCCCCGGCAACAAGGAATATGATGGGCGAACAGACCCAGAAGTGCATGTCAACACCTATTATGGCAACATGTTGATGATGGGCGTGTCAGACGCCGTGATGTGTAGGGGCTTTTACTCAACGCTTTCCGGTCGAGTGGCTGAGTGGTTCAGAACCTTGCTACCGGGATCCATCTCCGATTTCGCGACTTTAGCGGCCAAGTTCGTGCGGAATTTTGTCACTTCCAAAGTCATTCAGAAGCCCTACATGTACCTTGAGAAAGCCAAGCAGTTGGAGAGGGAAAGCCTTACGGAATTTCTGGTCAAGTGGAAAGCGGCGGTCGGGGAGGTTGAGCCGATGGACGATCTGACGGCCATCCATATGTTGCATATCTCCCTCCGGGCTGGTTATCTTTATCAAGATTATATACTCCACCCTCCAACCACTTATGAGGAAGCCCTCCGTAGAGTGACGGACTATGCCAATGCTGGTGAGGCAAATGCCTTCGAGAGGTCGGGACATCATCCCGGAAGCCTTCCGGTTGGGCGGATCATCAGTCGGAAGATCATTCCCAACCCCGTACCCGATCAGGAGTGTTCACGGCGTTGAACCGATCAGCGGCGGAGGCCATGCAATACGCCCAGTCCTGCAACCTTATCGATTTACCTCAACTGGGACCAGATGGGCCAGATAAGACGAAACATTGTGCCTACCATCGATGTGCAGGACACGACACGAAGGAGTGCACACATTTAAAATAACTGTTGGAAGATTTGCTTAACTTGGGAAAACTGGATAAATGTGTGGGGAAAAGAGAAGAGAACAAAAGAGTGGGCGAGAGAAAAGATCAAAGGCGATCTCATCATCGCTCCGATTGCAGAGATCAAGATCGGCGAGATCCCGATCCTCCATCTAGTAGTCGACCGGCATCCAAATCGACCATCCATGTCATATTCAGAGGTTTGGAAGATGCTTCCCGACCTCGGGAAAGTTGCTCGGTCGCGATCGTCGACTCCCGGGAAACCGGTAAGAGGCAAAAGACGGAGCCCATCACCTTCACTCTTGAAGACCAGCCGGAAAGCGGTGACCATGGTATGGAAGCCCTAGTTGTCACGATTGACATTATGGGAACCAATGTACAGAGAGTAATGGTGGACACCGGGAGCAGTGTTAACGTCCTTTATTTGGACGTGTTTGAAAAGCTGAAATTGGACAAGCGGGAACTGATTCCGGTCGGTGTTCCGTTGTCAGGATTTACCGGGGCCACCATTCGCCCCGAAGGCAAGATCGTGAAAACGGAGCTGGAGTTCGTTGTGGTCAACCTTCATTGTGTCCACAACGTCATCTTAGGTCGACCGACCATTATGAGGGTCGGCGGAATCATATCGATGCCTCACTTGTGCATGAAGTTCCCGACCCCTGCTGGGGTCAGAGTTGTACGAGGCGATGTCCAATCGGCTAGAAAATGCTATACCCGGGCAGTCAATCGACATGATGTCAATTCTTCCCGGGTAAATACCATTATCAAGGAAGCCGTCGGAGATCGGAAGGAACAACCCGAGCCCTCCAAAGAGATTGAAGAAGTACCTTTATTTGAGGAACGACCGGAGAAGAAAATCAAGATTGGTCGGGCCCTCACCCCCGAGCTACGTTTGGAAGTGTTAGCGATCCTCCGGGAATTCACTGATATATTTGCATGGGGGCCTGAAGACATGCTCGGGATCGATCGCACTGTAATTTGCCACAAGCTAGCTGTAGATCCCGCGGTGAAACCAGTCGTTCAGAAGACTCAGCATCTATCATCCGATCGCCGAGAGTTTGTCAGAGAGGAGGTGAAAAAGATGCTCAACCGCCCGGTCACTTATCCCGAATGGGTGGCCAACATTGTACTCGTTCCCAAACCTCTATCTTGGAGGATGTGCATCGATTTCACTGACCTCAACAAAGCATGTCCGCTCGATCCATACCCGCTGCCGAGCATTCATCAGATGGTTGATGAGACGGCCGGGGCCGAGCTCATGATTTTCATGGATGCATTCAAAGGCTATCATCAGATAATGATGCATCATGAAGATGAAAGCAAGACGGCCTTGTCACACCAGATGGGTTGTATTGCTACCGAGTGATGCCGTTTGGCATCCGCAATGTAGGGGCAACTTATCAAAGGATGGTCAATATGCTCTTCAAGGACCTATTAGGCCGAACAATGGAAACTTACATTGACGACATGCTGGTAAAGAGTCGGAACCGAGCTGACCACACTCGGGATCTTCGGCAATGTTTTCAAATCATGAGGAAATACCAGCTGCGATTGAATCCCAACAAGTGCATGTTTGCGGTGTAAACGAGAAAGTTCCTCGGCTACATGATGACAAAGAGAGGAATCGAGCCCAACCCCGCCAAGGTTAAAGCTATTCTTGATATGCAACCACCCACGACAGTTCGGGAGGTGCAATAGTTGACCGGCAGGTTGGCAGCCTTGAGTCGTTTCCTTTCAAAATTGGCCGAGCACGCCTTACCATTCTTAAAGGTATTGCGCAAAGTTAATGGGTTCGTGTGGGATGACGAGTGCCGATTGGCTTTTGACGAGCTCAAAGAATATCTGATGTCACCGATCGTGTTGTCAAAGCCCGAGCTCGGAGAAGAATTAGATGTCTATCTCGCCATTTCCGATCGAGCTGTAAGTGCGGTTCTATGCCGAACAGATTCGGAGGGAGTGCAACGACCGGTTTACTATGTGAGCCATGCGCTCCATGGTCCCGAGATCCGCTACTCCCGGCTAGAGAAGATAGTCTATGCTTTGTACATAGCGGCAAATAAGTTGGCCCCCTACTTCCAAGGTCGATCCATTCATGTGTTAACCGATCAGCCGATCGGGGCAGTTCTCCGCACCGCTTCTTCTTCTGGACGCCTAGTCAAGTGGGCATTGATGCTGACTCAGTATGCAATTGAGTACCGACCGAGACCAGTTATAAAGGGTCAAGCTTTGGCAGATTTCTTGGTCGAGTGCACCGCTCGGGAGACACGGCCCCCGGTGGTCGAGGATCCTGAGGCGGCCTGGTGGTCGTTGGCCACCGATGGATCGAGCAGCAAGAAAGGAGCAGGCGGAGGGGTCGTGATTACGAGCCTGGAGGGTTTCAAAGTTTACTATGCATTAATGTATCAGTTCCACCCAACCAATAATGAAGTCGAGTATGAGGCCTTTGTCAATAGCCTACAGTGCGCTCGAGATTTGGGGGCTGAGTACATCCGGGCTCAAACTGACTCTGCACTAGTGGTCGGACAGGTCTTGGGCGACTACGAGGTCAATGGAGAGCGGTTACAAGCTTACCAGGATCTTGCCATGGAGAAGTTAACCTTGTTTCGGGGGTACACCGTTAGTCATGTTTCCCGATTGGACAATGCCGATGCCGACATCTTATCCAAGTTGGCACAAGATGCCCCTGAACACATGTCCAAGATAGCTCAGATCTTGATGATCCCGAGGCATAGCATACACCGATTGCCGGTCGCACCTATCCAGCCGGCCGAGGAAACTTGGATTTCGGATTTAATTGAATATCTCCAGCACAGTCGGTTACCAGACGACCCTCAGCGCGCTCGGAAGGCCAAGTTAAGAGCACCAAGGTTTCAAGTTCAGGAAGGCAGACAGTATAGGTGGTCGTATGGAGGCCCATTGATGCGTTGTTTGACTTCATTCGAAGCGGACCTTGTGATGAAAGAATTGCACTCGGGTATTTGCTCGGCGCATCTATCCAGCTTGACTGCGAAAAGCTTGCGAGAGGGTGCGAGACATGCCAGTTATATGCTCGGATGCCTGGACGACCGGCCACGTTCTAACAGCCGGTTACGACCGCAATTCCTTTTGCTCGTTGGGGGGTAGACATTTTGGGACCTTTCCCACAGTTAGTCGGTCGGAGACGTTTCGTCATCGTGGCTATCGATTATTTCTCAAAGTGGATCGACGCTGAACCCTTAGCCACGATCACTTCACAGCAGTGCGCCAGGTTTCTATGTCGGAATGCTATCTCCCAGTTCGGTGTGCCCGTTCATCTTATCAGTGACAACGGCCGGCAGTTCGTAAGCCAGTATTTCCAGAATTTCTTAGCAACGATCGTGACAACCTCAATCCGGTCGTCAGTGGCTTACCCGCAAGGCAATGGACAAGTTGAGAATGCCAACCGGACCATCTTGGAGGGTTTGAAGAAGAAGTTGCATTCGGCCGGTCGTAGCTGGGCTGATGAGCTCCCGTACGTGCTTTGGACATACTGCACGACCCCGAGAAAAGCAACGCTAGAGACACCGTTTGCTTTAGTTTATGGGGCTGAAGCACGGTTACCGATCGAAGCATGGATCCCGACCACCAGGGAGCGATCTTACAATGCAGAAGAGAATGAACACTCCATGGCCGTGGACCTAGACGGTGTAGAAGAGAAAAGAGAGATTGCAGCTCGGCGTATGGTCGAGTACTAGAAGAGAGTCAAAAGCACGAAAGACGTCCGGGTCAATCCCCGCTATTTTCAAGTTGGAGACTATGTGTTACGACGTCGAGAGGCAAGCCAACCGTTAGAAGGCGGCAAATTAGCCCAAAATTGGGAGGGCCCCTATGTTATTACGGCTGTGGTTCGCCCGGGCACTTACCGGTTGGAAACAACGATCGAGAGGGTAATCGAGGGCACTTGGAACTCGGAAAATCTGGTTCTATTTAGACATTAATGCAATTACATAATTGTAGATGGAGTGGGGGCTCAACCTGCGAGTGGGCACGTCCATCGTTAATTGCCTTTTGTTAAGTTTGTAAATATTTGACCGTCTATGTATGGGAATTAATAATGTAATATCGATCAGTGATTGCTTGACCGTTTGTACACGGCGGCCCGATCAGTTTGCGCATCAGTTAAATGTTGAGTAGTTTTGGTTAGATCTACTTCAGAAGTTGGTCTTGCTCGTGCTTCGCCTGACCGAGACTTAGCATCGACAATCGAAGAGGGGCGTAAGCCCCACAACCACAATGTCGCTTAATTTCAGTTACAACTGATAAATGTACACACCTCTCCCTCGGTCCCGATCGATAGGGGTATACACCTAATTGGTCATTTACATTTTAGCCGGACAACTAACAACGCTCGGCTTATAACGCTCATCTTCGGCGGACACTTGGGTCACGCCATCGATCGGGGAAATCAGAGCTACATCAAGATCTCCCCGATCCGTCTAACTTCTTTCCACTGTCGCACTCACTCGTGCCTTGTGTGCACAACAGTGTGGGGGCTAGGGTGAAAGAAGGAAAGCACGAGGCCGAACGATCGGGAAAATCCTGAACCAAAAGGCCACACATTTTCAAGAGGCCAATAGACCGAGGGGTCGGGACACGAACGACCGATATACAAACAAAAATAAAAACGAAAAATCGAACGAGTCAAGTTGGGCAAAACAGTTTCATTAATTAATAAAAGTACTCGGTACAGATCGGGACCAGGCTCCTGACGGAGTTCGCTTAGCAAAAAACGAAGAAAGTACACGGTCGGAAGCTACACGACCTAAGCTACTTCTCTGTGGCGCTACTTGACTGGGCTACATCCACCTCGGGGCCGAAAGGTGGCGGATCGGGGTCGGGGACCTCGTCAGGGAGGGTCATCAGGACCAGCTGAAGGTCATGGCCCTCGAGCACATCCTCCATAATTGACCGAGTCGCGGCACGCATCCTACGTTGGCCGGACTTGAACGCCCAACGCCCGAACGTCCAGATCATGGCTTCCCCGTCCTTGTCCTTCCGCAGCTCACGGAAGAATTCCCGGGCCGACGCTTCGTCCCGACAGAGGAACCCCGCTAAGTAGCTATGGTTGCCCAGTCGGGACTTGAGCTCCGCTGCCTCCCAAAGAGCTTCCTTGGCGGCTTTCTCAACCAGCTCTTTGGCGCCCTTCGCCTTCCGGGCAGCTTTCTCCGCAAGCTCCCGATCCTCCTTCGCTTTCTTCAGCTCAGCTTGGAGGTCGGTAATCTCCCCCAATCGCCGGTCAGCGACCTTCTTTAACGCATCGACCTCATTGGCCAACAACGCTCGGTGTTGGAGGACTTGAGCCGCTCGGGATAGCTGCAAAACCGATCGGGTTAGCCCGAGCAATAACAAATTACGTACATGAAGAATTGAAGATGAAGACTCTTACCTCAACCAGATCGTGGCCAATTTTCTCGGCCACCTGAACGGGAGTCAGCTTTGTTTGGTCCTCCTTGATCGGCCGGAGGCTCCCGATCCGTGTGAGGATTGTCGCATTCCCTGTAATGGCCCCGACCGGAGGGCTCGGGCTGCCCTACTTCCTTCGGCGCTTCAGTGCGCCGCCTTCCTCGGCCTCTTTCTCGACCGCCTTTACGGGCAGCCACCCGGGAGATCAGGACATCAGATGACTCGACCACATAGCCTTCGGCTGTGGTGACAGTAGTAGTCGCGCCTATTGGCCGGGCGACCGGGATTTGTTGCTCATTGGACGACCCGGCCGTTGTCTTCTTCTTCCCGAGCGCGATCTTGGCTCGGGGTGCTTCCTCCTCGTCAAAACCTTGTGCCATTTCTGCAAACAAAAAGCAAACAATTAGAACAAGATCAAGATTTGATCGGGGAGTTAGGGTCGGGAAAGTTAGATAGGTGTTAGACCTTTCTTGGTCGGTTTGGCCCGAGTAGCCGCTATCGCTATCGATACGCCCGTTGGTCGGGGTTGTACTTCTCCTCTAGATCGTATCGAGGTGGCGGCAGCCGGGCAGCCTCGTAGCTCTCCCTCGACCGGAAGATCTTGTATTCGTGGATCTCACTGGAGATCCGGAAGACCGCATCCCGGAGAGCCTTGGTTTCGACCGGCTGGACTTGTTTCGTATAATGTGTGGATCAGGTCCGGTTGACCGGGAGGACCATGGGTCGTACTCAACCGAGAAGATGCAGTTCTTCCATCCGCGGTTGTTCCCGAGCAGGTTGTCGATCGTGCATAAATCAGCCCGGGATTGTATCATCAGAAAGCCGCCCCCGTACTTTGCTGCTAAGGTCTTGACCTGGTAGATAAAGTTGAACAGCTCCATCGAGCAGGCGACCTCGTCCCAAGCGCAGATCTGTGGGAAACACGCCAGGATCCGGTGGGCGTTCGGGCATATCTGAGCAGGTACTACCCAGTAGTAGCTCAAGAACGCGGTCAGGAGGCCGGAGAATGGGAAAATGATCGGGGCCATCAGGGAGTCATAGTGCATCCCGATCCACTTTCCCTGGTGGCGTGCCACTATATTACCTAAGGAACGCCGCTTATCGAATCGAACTCGACCGCTGAGCCTTGCGGCGATCCTCGCTGCCTCTCCGGTCGTCAGCAAGCATTCCTGTTGCCCGATCCACGTCTTTTCTTGTTGTTTGTGTAGGTTTACAGGTCGGACATTCCTGAAGGAAACCGGTCGGACTCGACCGGTGTATCTCCCGATCGATGTTTTCAACACCCGGTTGGTGGCCCTTGAACGAGAGATCCGAGAAGAAGCACGTGGCAACGTCCCACGTTGCCAGGCAGGGCTCGCTGGGAGAAGACGCGTGGGTGCTACGTGGGTTACATGCCGGCCGGCCGGAATTGTGTCTCCGGCCTAGCGGCTATAAATACCCATGGCGGCTACAGTGTGAGAGACTTTTGGAACGATCGATAGGCTATTTACAGAGCAGCCCGACCGCATTCAGTCGGCCCTCGGAATAGCCATTTTAGATTGTATTAGGTCCTTCACTCTATCAATAAAGACTTTATTTGCTTTTGATTCGGTCGTGTTGGCTTCTTTGACCGCATTACGTGGAATTTACACTATCAGGGGCTTTTGGTAGGGTATACCCCGACTGACCCAGCTTGGTTTCTCTCGTTCTTTGTACAGGTTTTACAGGTCGGATATTCGTAAACGAAGACGGTCGGACCCGACAGGGGTCTTTTACCCGATTATCGGCCCTTATCTTACTGGTAGGGAATACCCCGACCGACATGCCTTCGCCTTTTTATTCTTGTTTATGCAGGTTACAGGTCGGACTCTCTTAAAAGAACCCGGTCGGTTGTCGACCGAGCATCACCCGACCGATGCCTTTGAATCCCGATCGATGGCCCTTAGGCGAGAGAGCCGCGGAGAGACACGTGGCGGCATTACGCACTGACAGGCAGGGCTCCCGGGTGGAGGACACGTGGTTGCTACGTTGGGACATGCCGAACGGCCGGACTTGTGTCTCCAGCCCAGCGGCTATAAATACACGCGGTTGCAACAGTGTGAGGAACTTTTGGACGATTGATAGGCTATTCTCAGAGCATCTCGACCGCAGTCAGTCAGCCCTCGAAATAGCCATTGTAGAATGTACTTAGAACCTTCACCTTGATCAATAAAAGAGTTTTACTTGCTTTAATTGGTCTTGTGCTATTTTATTTACCGCTTACATGGGAATTAACACTATCATTTTGGCGCCGTCTATGGGGACCCGTGCAACTAAGCTAACGTTTGACGAGCACCCGTCCTTTCTTTCAGCATGTATCCATTCGCATACAACCTTTTCGGCGACGATCAAGCGGATGCGGCGAGTTCATCCGATCATCAACTGACCCAATATCAAGGTCAGACCGTTGACCTCAATCTCAACCTCTCACCGCCTCATCCAGCAGCTCAGTTCCCGGCCGCCCAATAGCCGGTCAATTATATCCAACCGGGATATCCAACACCTGGTCAGTAGCTCCAATACCCCGGGCAATATCCCTACCCGGTCCCACCTCCACCATACGGATATTGGCCCGGTCAACCGATGTTCTGTACACCACCGGCTGGTTATCCCCCTACACGCCTGTGTACACGGCTCCAGCCGCCGCCCCTCCGATTTACCCGACTGCTCAGGTAGAGCCGGAGCATCAGCCCACTTCCTGGGCTCGACGCTCAGCTCGTTCGCGGTTGCGGTCGCAGGGTGCTGAGGCCATGGAGGTACCACGGCAGGCCCAACAGGTACAGCCGGAGGTTCAAGCCCAAGCGGAAGACCCCGAAGAAGTCAACCGGGCAGTAGCATTTGAGCACCTCCGACCAGCAATGCGGCAACGATTGGGACCGCAGGACCCCAGTCGGCGCTCAGTAGATGTGCCGATGCAAGAGGCCAGTCAGGAGGCTTCATCCGAGCACAGTGGGTCGAGATCGCATCGTCGACGACGCGCCCGGGAGACGACCCAGGCCTAGACGACCGAGCTTAACGAGACCCGAGGACTGCTCTATAACCTCCAGACAGAGTTTGCTCGGTTTCGAAACGAGCACGCAGTGAGGCCCCCGGTCGACCAGTCAGCCTTCTTATTGAGGACACCCTTCACGGCGGAAATTATGGCCCAGCCATACCCACTCGATCTACAAGTCCCGGGGAACAAAGGGTACGATGGCCGTACGGACCCTGAGGTCCATGTCAACGATTATTACGGCAACATGATGATGGGCGTATCAGACGTCGTGATGTGTAGGGCTTTTTACTCCACGCTTTCCGGTCGGGCGGCGGAGTGGTTCCGAACGTTGCAGCCGGGTTCTATCGCTGACTTTCCTACCTTGGCAATGAAGTTTGTGCGGAAATTTATTACTTCCAAGATAGTGAGGAAGCCCTACATGTACTTGGAAAAGGCCAAGCAGCTTGAAGGGGAGAGCTTGTCCGATTTCCTTGTCAAGTGGAAGGCCGCGGTCGGGGAGGTCGAACCGATGGATGATGCCACCGCCACCCATATGCTCCATATTTCTCTCCGGACGGGTTACCTCTATCAAGATTTCATCCTCCATCCCCCGACCACTTGTGAAGAGGCCTTTCGAAGAGTGACGGATTACGCCAATGCCGGAGAAGCGAATGCCGTCAAAAGATCGCAGGAGGTCGGGACTTCATCCCGTAAGCTAGAGCCGTCGAAACGGTCTCACGAGGCGGGACGGGCCAAAACACACCAAAGCCCGTCCTCTTAGGGGGCTTGGAATGTGGCCGGCCCGCCCCGCCATGTCAAAACCCGCTAGCCCGCCAATCAATTTTTTCACTTTGTTATTTTTTTATTTTTTTATTAAAAATCACTGTACAATATCCTTAAAAAAAAAAAAATCACTGTATAGACGTGCAGTAACACTACCTAGTATTGTATTCCTATAAATCTATAATCCTATAACTTATAACACACTAACACAATTACACAAACCAAAATAGCATGTATTAAATACTAAATATATATACAAAATATATATGTATTAGCAGGTCGCGGGCTAAACCCGTGACCCGCCCCGCCTGGACCCGTGACCCAGGCGGGACGGGCTAAAAAGCCCGCTTCCTGGCAGATCAAAATTTGAAGAACCCGTCCCCTACCTACGGCGGTACGGGACGGGTCGACCTGACGGGTAAAACCCATATTTGACGGCTCTACCGTAAGTCAGCCGGCCGGACGGAACATCGATCGGATGATGACCATCCCCTACCCCGCACCAGGCCTGGCGAGTTTACGGCCTTGAACCGATCAGCGGCGTAAGCTATGCAGTACGCCCAATCTTGTAATCTCATCCGACTCCCTCATCCCGGACAAGACGGACCGGACAAATCTAAGCATTGCGCTTACCACCGGTGTGCCGGGCATGACACGGAAGAGTGCACGCACTTACGCCAGCTCTTGGAGGATTTGTTGAGTATCGAAAAGCTAGATAAGTGTGTGGGGAAGAGAGAAGAAGCGAAGAAGAATACCGATCGGAGAGATCATCGACGTTCTCATCACCGCTCTGATCGCTCCGATCGTGCTGAACGTTCAGATCGGTCGGGTCATGACCACAGGGATGACCGCCGGGACCCCGACCCTCCATCTAACAGCCGATCGGCAGGCAAGCCGACCATCCACGTGATTTTTGGTGGATTGGATGACACTTCCCGACCGAGGGAGAACTGCCCGGTCACGATCGTAGACTCCCATGATATCGGAAAAAGACAGAAGATGGAGCACATAACCTTTACCTTGGAGGATCAGCCCAACAGTGGTGACCACGGGTTGGAAGCCCTCGTGGTCACGATCGACGTAAATGGGACCGATGTCCAGAGGGTTATGGTGGACACGGGGAGCAGTGTGAACGTCCTTTATTTGGACGTGTTTGAAAAGCTTCATATGGACAAAAGCGAGCTGATTCAGGTCGGTGTACCATTGTCTGGATTCACCGGGGCCCTCATTCGCCCCGAAGGAAAAATTGTTCTCCTGGTCGAGATAGGCACTCCGCCCAAGTCTGTCAAGACCGAGTTAGAGTTTGTTGTGGTCAATCTGCACTGCGTTCACAACATCATCTTAGGCCGACCAGCAATAATGAAGATCGGTGGGATAATTTCCATGCCCCACCTATGCATGAAATTTCCCACACCTAATGGGGTGGGCGTCGTTCGCTGAGATGTTCAATCTGCGAGGAAGTGTTATACTCGGGCTGTTAATAAGCGTGATACTGGCACGTCTTCCCGGGTGAACACGATCGTCAAGGAGGCAACCAGTGACCGGAATGAACAACCCGAGCCTTCCGAAGAGGTTAAAGAAGTTCCCTTGTCCGAGGACCGACCGGATAGGAAGATTAAAATAGGCCGGGCCCTTACCCCCGAGCTACGATCAGAAGTGTTAGCAATTCTTCGCGAATTTGTTGATTTCTTCACGTGGGAGGGGGGGGGGGGCGAGGACATGCCCGGGATCGACCGAACGATCATTTGTCACAAGCTTGCCGTCGATCCCGCAGCCAAGCCAGTCGTCCAGAAGACGCGGCATTTATCTTCCGATCGCTTGCGAGTTTGTCAGAGAAGAGGACAAGAAGATGGCGGCGATCGAGCACATCCGACCGGTGATCTATCTCGAGTGGGTGGCAAATATTGTTCTTGTTCCGAAGCTCCCAGCGTGGAGGATGTGCATAGACTTCACCGACCTTAACAAAGCCTGTCCGCTCGACCCGTATCCGCTCCCGAGTATCCATCAAATGGTCGACGAGACGGCCGGGGCCGAGTTAATGAGCTTCATGGATGATGCTTTCAAAGGATATCACCAAATGATGATGCATCATGAAGACGAAAGCAAAACAGCTTTTGTGACCCCGGACGGGCTGTATTGCTACCGAGTGATGCCGTTCGGCCTCCGCAACGCGGGAGCGACCTATCAGAGAATGGTCAATATGCTCTTCGCTGATCTATTAGGCCGAACGATGGAGGCGTACATTGATGATATGCTGGTCAAGAGTCGAGACCGATCCGACCACACTCGGGACCTCCGGGAATGTTTTAAGATTATGAGGAGGTATCAGCTGAGATTGAACCCGACCAAGTGCACAATTGTGGTTCAAATCGGGAAGTTCCTCGGCTATATGATAATCAGGAGGGGGATCGAGCCCAACCGGGCCAAGGTCAAAGCGATTCTGGACATGCAGCCCCCTACTACCGTTCGAGAGGTCCAGCAGTTGACCGGTCGGTTGGCCGCTTTAAGCCGTTTCCTCTCCAAATTAGCCGAGCGCGCTCTACCATTCTTCAAGGTATTGCGCAAGGTGAACGGATTTGTTTGGGATAACGAGTGTCGAGCGGCTTTCGACGAGCTGAAAGAATATCTTATGTCACCAATTGTGCTGTCGAAGCCAGAGCTCGGAGAAGAGTTAGACGTATACCTCGCCGTATCCGATCGAGCAGTAAACGCAATATTGTGTCGAACTGATCCGGAAGGGGTCCAGCGACCGGTGTACTATGTAAGCCACGCGCTACATGGTCCCGAGCTCCGGTACTCCCGGCTAGAGAAGGTCGTCTACGCCTTGTATATCGCCGCGAAGAAGCTAGCTCCCTACTTTCAAGGTAGAGTCATTCGTGTGCTAACCGATCAGCCGATCGGCCCGGTCCTCCGCACTGCCTCATCGTCCGGTCGCCTAGTCAAGTGGGCGTTAATGCTAACCCACTATGCGATCGAATATCGACCAAGACCAGCCATCAAAGGTCAAGTCCTTGCAGATTTCTTGATCGAGTGCACTGCTCGAAACACCCGACCTCCGGAGGTCGAGGACCCCGAGGCGGAGTGGTGGTCGTTGGCAACAGATGGGTCTAGCAGTAAGAAGGGGGCAGGAGAAGGAGTGGTTGTTACAAGCCCGGAGGGATTCAAGGTCTACTTCTCTTTAATGTATCAGTTTCACCCGACCAACAACGAATCCGAGTATGAAGCCTTTGTCAATGGCTTGCAATATGCTCGGGATTTGGAGGCTGAGTATATCCAGGCTTAAACAGATTCTGCACTTGTAGTCGGACAGGTCCTGGGAGATTATGAAGTGAACGGGGAGCGATTACAAGCCTACCAGGACCTCGCAATGGAGAAGCTCGCCTTGTTCCGGGGATATACAGTTCGACACGTACCCCGATTGAATAATGCCGATGCAGACATCTTGTTCAAGTTGGCTCAAGACGCCCCGGAACATATGTCAAAGATCGCTCGGATTTTGGTGATCCCGAAGCACAGTATTCATCGATTGCCGGTCGCACCTATTCAACAGGCAGAAGATAACTGGATCACCAATCTGATGGAATTCCTCGAGCACGGTCGGCTCCCAGACGACCCTCAGCGTGCTCGGAAGGCCAAGCTCAGAGCTCCAAGATTTCAAATCCAAGACGGTCGTTTGTATAGGCGGTCGTATGGAGGACCTCTCATGCGCTGCTTGACCGCGTTCGAAGCTGATTTGGTGATAAAGGTATTGCACTCGGACATTTGCTCATCGCATCAAGGAGGCTGATCGTTGGCTCGTCGAATCATGTTGATCGGCTATTATTGGTCGTCTCTCCAGTTAGATTATGAGAAGCTTGCTCGGGATTGTGAGACGTGTCAGTTGTTCGCTCGGATGCCCGGACGACCGGCTACCTTCTACCAGCCGGTCACAACTGCAATTCCTTTCGCAAGGTGGGGGGTGGATATTTTGGGACCATTCCCGCAATTGGCCGGTCAGAGAAAGTTTGTCATTGTCGTTATCGATTATTTCTCCAAATGGATCGAGGCCGAGCCGTTAGCCACGATCACCTCTCAACAATGCGCCCGGTTCCTATGGCGCAATGTCATTTCCCGGTTTGGTGTGCCCGTGCATCTCATCAGCGACAACGGCCGGCAATTCATAAGTCAGTATTTCCAGAACTTTCTTGCCACGATCGGGACAACCCACATCCGGTCGTTGGTGGCTTACCCACAGGGAAATGGACAAGTAGAAAACGCTAATCGGACAATCTTGGAAGGTCTGAAAAAGAAGTTACACTCGGCAGGTCGTAGTTGGGCTGAAGAGTTACCTTATGTTCTGTGGACTTATCGAACGACCCCGAGGGAAGCGACTTTGGAGAAGCCTTTTGCCCTTGTCTATGGGGCCGATGCTCGACTCCCGATCGAGGCATGGATCCCGACTGTCAGAGAACGGACCTACAATGCAGAAGAGAACGAACACTCGATGGTCGTGGATCTCGACGGGGTTGAAGAAAAGAGGGAGCTAGCCGCTCGGCGTATGGCCGAGTACCAGAAGCGAGTGAAAAGTTCGAAGGATGTCAGGGTCAACCCTCGGTACTTTCAGGTCGGGGATTACGTCCTACGCCGATGGGAAGCCAGTCAACCTTTGGAAGGAGGAAAGCTAGCTCAAAACTAGGAAGGGCTGTATGATATCACCGTTGTAATACGGCCGGGAACCTACCGACTGGAAACGACGTCCGGTAGGCAGATCGAGGGCACTTGGAATTTCGAGCACCTCGTTTTATTTAGGCATTAGCCTGTTTATTGTAATTATTGACGAAGTGGGGACTCAACCTGCGAGTGGGCTCTGTTCGTCGTTCAAATGTTTGTAAATTATTTGCTGTAAATATTTTCAACCGTCTGCAAACGGGAATTCTCAATGTAACTACGATCGGTGATTGCTCGGCCGTTTGCATACGGCGGCCCGATCGGTTTTTTAACTCTCTTACCATGAAATAGGTTATTTTGAATCTGCTTCCCCAACCAGTCGCGCTCGAAACCCACCCGATCGAGCCTCGGCATCAACAATGAAGACGGGGTTCACGCCCAACACAACACCTCTCCCTCGGTTCCGACCGATAGGGGTGTGCAACAAATTAGCTCTAATAGCCATATACTTCAATGGCTCTAATAGTCGTCTACCTATTTGGCTCTAATAGCCACCTATTACATGGCCGGTCGAAATCTTACGACTGTCTATTGCGCTCATCTTTGGCGGACACTCGGGTCACGCCACCGATTGGGAAAGCCAGAGCTACGGCAAAATTTTCCCGATCCGTCCAACTTCTTTCCATTGTCGCACTCACTCGTGCCTCGTGCGCACAACAATGTGGGGGCTAGGATGAAGGAAGTGTACAAGGCCAAGTGTTCGGGAACGCCCCGAGCGAGAAGGCCAAAATTTCAAAATATTTTTCAAATTTTCGACAAGGCCGAACGGTAGGGAAAACCCCGAACGGGTAGGCCAAGAAGTTCGACAAAAGGCCATTCGGTCGAGACACGCACGACCGGACCATTAGGCCAAAGGGTCGGGCAATGAACGACTGACGTACAAGCAGTTAAAAGTAAAACATATTAAAATAAACCGAGCAAGATGAGATGGACTAAAAAAGGAATTTCATTAATTTGTTAAAATGTGCCCGGTACAAAAGCGGGACCGGGCTCCCGATCAGGTTCACTTACATCAAAACGAAGAAGAAAGCAAAACCTAGTTACTTCTTCGCAGCACTGCTCCGCTCGGCGACTTCATCCTCGCGGCAAAAAGGAGCCAAGCCGGGGTCGGAAATTTCTGCTGGGAGGGTCGTTAAGACCAACTGGAGATCATCGCCCTCAAGCGCTTGCTCCATGTTCTTTTGCGTCCTCTCCCGCAACCTTCGTTGGCCGGACTTAAACGCCCATCGACCAAACGTCCAGACCAGTTCCTCCCGGAGGAATTGGGTGCCCGACTCTATATCCCGGAAGAGAAACTGGGCCAGCTCGCCCGTGTTGTTCAGTCGGGATATCAGTTCAGCCGCTTCGCCGACCGCCTGCTGGGCGACCTTCTCAGAAAAGTCCCAATCTTCTTTGGCCTTCTTGAGCTCCTCCTTAGCTTTCCTGAGCTCCGCCTGGAGGTCTTTGGCCTCCTCTAGTCGCCGATCGGCGACCTTTTTCAAAGCATCGGCCTCATTGGCCAGCAGTGCTCGGCGTTGAAGGAGCTGGGTCGCTCGGGAGATCTGCAGAACAAAAGACAATCGGGATTAGCCCGAGCAAACACACTTGTATGAAAACAACGAAGAAAGAAGAGTTCTTACCTCGGCCAGGCGGTGGTCAATCTTCTCAGCCACCTGGGTCGGGGTGAGTTGGGTCATATCCTCCTTAACCAGCCCGGCATTACCGATCCGGGTGAGGATAGACGAGTCGCCCTTGATAGCCCCGACCGGAGGGCTCGGGCTCCGCTGGTTTCTTCGACGTTTCAACGCGCCGGTCTCCTCCGCCTCTTTCTCGGACGCCTTTTCTTTGCCCTTGGGGGCAGTCACCCGAGTGACAAGGACGTCCGAAGCGTCGAACACATAGCCTTCGGCTGTGGTGACAGTCGTTGATGCGCCCATCGGTCGGGCGGTCGGGATTCGTTTCTCCCCGGCCAGCTTGGTTTTGGGTTTCTTCTTCCCAAGCACGATCTTGGTTATGGGGGCTTGGGGCGCTTCCTCTTCATCAAAGCCGGCCATTTCTGCAAACAAAGAAGAAAAGATAGTTAGATCGGGACTATGGGGTGATCGGGAAGTTAGAGTCGGGGATGATTGGTTAGTGTTAGATCTTCATCTGCCGTCTCGACCCGAACGGCCACCCTTGTAATTGTCGCCCCCATCGGCTTGGGCAAGTACTTCTCCGTTAAGTCGTACTGCAACAGGAGCAATCGGGCTTCCTCGTAACGCTCGGCCGTGCAGAAGATCTTGTACTCGTGGATCTCACTCGAGATCTTGGCGACGGCATCCTGGAGAGCATGAGTCTCGACCGGCATCACTTGTTTCTTATAATGGGTGCTCCACAACCTCTCAACCGGGAGGATCCAGGGGTCATACTTGACCGAAAAAGTTTTATTCTTCCACCCCCGGTTGTTCCCGGGCAGGTTGTCGATCGAGCATAAATCTACCCGGGACTGAATCATTAGGAACCCGCCTCCATACTTGGCCGGGAGAACCTTCACGTGATAGATGAAGTTAAAAAGCTCTATCGTGCAGGCCACTTCGTGCCGGGCGCAATCTAAGGGAAACAGGCGAGGATCCTGTGGGCGTTCGGGCAGATCTGGGCCGGGACGACCTGGTAGTAGCCCAAGAATGCCGTCAGGAGGGCCGGGAAGGGGAAGGCAATCGGGGCCATCAGGGAGTCAAAATGCATCCCGATCCACTTTTCCCGATGGCGATCGATGATATTCCCGAGCTGACGGCTCGTGTCGAATTCCACCCAACCGTTGAGCCTTGCAGCGATCTTGGCCGCTTCCCCTTTCGTTAGTTTACTCATTTGTTGTTCCACGCTATCCCTGTTCAGGAATGCGAATCCATCGACAGTTGGTGCGGCCGGGTCCTCCTCGACCGGCTCCGGTGTATTTTCTCGATCATCAACCCGAGGTGCGGCCTGAGGGTAGTCCCAATAATCCTGGTAGGCGTTTCCCGAACGCCACCGGTCGGGGAACTTTGCCTGCTTGTAGAGGTCTCGCCGCTGCAGCTGATCGACTCGCTCGAGCTCGTTGACCCTTTCGAGCTCGAAGACCTTTGTTGCTCGGGGGCTTGTCGCGGTCATTGAACGACCTCCGACGAGGATGCTTCGATGTCTATTTCTTCGCTTATCTGCTCAACCGCATCGTCATAATCCGCGATCGAAGCGTTCTGGCTATCAGTATCCGACATGGTGACTACCTAAAGGGTGGTCGGGATGTTGTTAGGGTCGGGTACGACCCGGTTATGGTCGGTTAAGGCCTAGAGTTGGCTATGGAAAGCAAATATGAAAGAAGCAACTAAAAAGCTAAAGAAGGACTTACCGAATGAGAGCACTTGACGAAGAAAAGTTGAAAGCTGATTGCTCGACTGACTTGCTGAAGTATTCACTCGGGACGCTCTGGTTGCACCGATCGATTCAGGAAGATTGGTAAAAGTTCAAATGAGCTCCATGAAGGCCTAATTATAGGAAAGCATTTGGGCGGGAAACGACCCACTTGCATGACGCGACCGCTCCAAACTCCGAGGTGACCGTTGGGGTCGCAGAGGCCGACAGAGGTCGACACGTGGTGCAAGGGAATGACAGCTGGCCGGTCGGTTTGGCGGCGGACGGTTGGACTTCTTCATCCCGTCCTGTTTTTTCCCGGACGGTCAAAAAGGCCCGGGCTGGGAGGCTCTTGGTAGGGAATACCCCGACAGACATGCCTTCGCCTTTTTATTCTTGTTTATGCAAGTTACAGGTCGGACTCTCTTAGAAGAACCCGGTCGGTTGTCGACCGGGCATCACCCGACCGATGCCTTTGAATCTCGATCGATGGCCCTTAGGCGAGAGAGCCGCAGAGAGACACGTGGCGGCATTACGCACTGACAGGCAGGGCTCCTGAGAGGAGGACACGTAGTTGCTACGTGGGGAACATGCCGAACAGCCGGACTTGTGTCTCTGGTCCAGCGGCTATAAATACCCACGGTTGCAACAGTATGAAGGTCTTTTGAACGATCGATAGGCTATTCTCAGAGCATCCCGACCGCAGTCAGTCGGCCCTCGAAATAGCCATTGTAGATTGTACTTAAGACCTTCACCTTGATCAATAAAAGAGTTTTACTTGCTTTAATTGGTTGGTAGGGAATACCCTGACCGACATAAGCGTTACCCCGACCGGTGTGCCTTCGTCCTTCTTCTTCTTGTCTTTGCAGGTAACAGGTCGGGTTTCTTGTGAAGAACCCGGTCGGATCTCCGAGTAGCAGTGTCGACCACTGAGCGGTAGCCCTTTAGCGAGAGAGCTGACGAGGAACACGTGACGGCTCCACGCATTGACAGGCAGGGCACCCAGAGAGGCGACACGTGGTTGCTATGTGGGAAGCATGCCGAACGACCGGATTTGTGTCTCCGGCTCCGCGGCTATAAATACCCGCGATAGCGACAGTGGGAGGAACTTTTGGACGATCGATAGGTTGTTATTAGAGAATCTCGACCGCAGTCAGTCGGTACCCAGAGCAACCAAGTAGATTGTACTTAGGGCTTTCATTGTGATCAATAAGAGTTGTTTATTTGCTTTAATTGGTCTCATATCTTCTTAATTACCGCTTTACGTGGCAATTAGCACTATCATTTTGGCGTCGTCTGTGGGGAGCAGTGCAAGAAAGCTATCGTCTTGACGAGCACCCGGTCCCCTATACAATCATGTATCCGTAGGCATACAACTTCGCTGACGATCAGGCGACCCAGCAGCAAAATCAGAATTTGGACCTCAACCTCAATCTCTCACTACCCCACCTTTCAAATACATACCCGACCGCCCAACAGCCGGTGAACTACATTCAACCGCAGTACCAGCAACAGCACATGCCGTATCCCAGCCAGTATCCATACCCGGTCCCACCTCAATCGTACGGGTATTGGCCCCGCCAACCGATCTACTACACACCACCGGTTGGCTATCCACCATTCACGCCTGCGTACACGGCTCCAGCCGCCGCCCCTCCATTTTACCCGGCCGCACATGTAGAGCCGCAGCATCAGCCCACTTCCCGGGCTCGACTCTCGACTCGTTCGCGGTTGGAGTCGGGGGTACTGATACGATGGAGGCACCACGGCAGGCCCAGCAAGCACCGGAGGCTCCAGCCCGAGCGGACGACCCCGAAGAAGCTGCCCGAGCGGTAGCTTTTGACCGTCTTCGACCGGCGATACAACAACGTTTGGGGCCCCAAGACCCAAACCGACAACCGGAAGATGTACAGATGCAGGAAGCTAGCCAGGAGACTTCATCCGGGCATAGCGGGTCGAGATCTCACCGTTGACGACGCGCTCGGGAGTCAGCCCAAGCTACCAAGACAGCCGAGCTCAACGAGACCACAGGATTGCTCTATAACCTCCCGGCGGAGTTTGCGCAGTTCAGGAATGCGCACCCTGTGGTACCCCGGTCGACCAGTCCTCTTTGTTAAGGACGCCTTTCACTGCGGAGGTAATAGCTCAACCCTACCCGCTCGACTTTAAGGTCTCCGGTGAGAAAAGTTACGATGGTCGTACGGACCCTGAGGTCCATGTCAATGATTTATACGGCAACATGATGTTGAAGGGCGTATCAAACGTCGTGATGTGCAGGGCTTTCTATTCCACGCTCACCGGTCGGGCAGCGAAATGGTTCCGAACTTTGCAGCCGGGCTCAATTGCTGATTTTAACACCCTGGCAATCAAATTCGTGAGGAAATTCATCACCTCCAAGGTGGTGAGGAAGTCCTACATGTACTTGGAGAAGGCCAAGCAGCTTGAAGGGGAAAGCTTGACCGATTTTCTCGTCAAATGAAAAGCAGCGATCGGGGAGGTCGAGCCCATGGATGACGCGACCGCCACCCACATGCTCCACATTTCCCTCCGGGCGGGTTATTTGTATCAAGACTTCATTCTACACCCCCCGGCCACGTATGAGGAGGCCCTTCGAAGGGTCACAGATTATGCCAACGCCGGCTAGGCGAACGCCGTAAAGCGCTCGCAGGAGGTCGGATCTTCGTCCCGTAAACCGACCGACCGGGCGGAACACCGATCGGGAGATGATCATCCCCGATCTCGCACCAGGCCTGGTGAGTTTACGGTCCTGAACCGATCCGCAGCGGAGGCCATGCAGTACGCTCAGTCCTGCAATCTCATCAAACTCCCACATCCCAATCGAGACGGCCCTGACAAGAGTAAGCACTGTGCTTACCATCGATGTGCCGGGCATGACACTGAAGAGTGTACCCACTTGCGACAGCTGTTAGAGGATTTGCTCAATCTTGGAATGTTGGACAAGTGTGTGGGATAGAGAGAAGACACGAAGAAGAATACCGATCAGAGAGATCACTTGCGCTCTCATCACCGTTCCGATCGCTATGATCGTGAGGGACGCTCCGATCGGTCAGGTCAGGACCGAAGAGACGATCGTCGTGATGACCGACGGGACCCTGACCCTCCATCTAGCAGCCGACCATCCACGTTATTTTTTGTGGATTGACGATGCTTCCCGGTCGAGGGGCAATTGCCCGGTCGCCATTGTAGATTCCCGGGACACTGGGAAGAGGCAAAAGATGGAGCCCATAACCTTCACCCTCGAAGATCAACCCAGTAGCGGTGACCACGGTATGGAGGCGCTCGTGGTCACGATTGATGTCAAAGGGACGGATGTCCAGAGGGTTATGGTGGACACTGGCAGCAGTGTGAACGTCCTTTATTTGGACGTGTTTGAAAAGCTTGGACTTGACAGGAAGGAGCTGACTCCGGTCAGTGTATCACTGTCGGGATTTACCGGGGCGCTCATTTACCCCGAAGGAAAAATAATGCTCCCAGTTGAGATCGGCACATCTCCAAAGTCGATCAAGACGGAGCTAGAATTCGTTGTGGTCAACCTCCATTGTGTCCACAACATTATTTTGGGCCGACCCGCAATCATGAAGATCAGTGGGATAATTTCAATGCCTCACCTATGCATGAAATTCTCTACCCCCAATGGGGTCGGTGTGGTCCGCGGCGACGTTCAATCCGCCCGGAAGTGCTACACCCGAGCGGTCAACAGACATGACTCCGGTCAGTCTTCCCGGGTGAACGCTATAGCCAAGGAGGAGGCTAAGGACCGGAAGGAACAACCCGAACCTTCCGAGGAAATAGAGGAAGTACCCCTGTCCGAGGACCGACCGGACAGGAAGATTAAAATTGGTCGGGCCATCACCCCTGAGCTCCGAGCGGAAATCTTGGCCATACTACGGGAACATCTCGATATCTTTGCATGGGGGCCCGAATACATGCTCGGGATCGACCGATCGGTGATCTGTCACAAGCTAGCTGTCGATCCTGCAGCAAAGCCGGTCGTGCAGAAGACCCGACACCTTCCCTCCGATCGCCGCGAGTTTGTCAGAGAAGAGATTAAGAAGATGGCGACGATCGAGCACATCCGTCCGGTGATCTATCCCGAGTGGGTGGCTAACATTGTTCTTGTTCCAAAACCCCCAGCTTGGAAGATGTGTATCGACTTCACCGACCTCAACAAGGCCTTTCCGCTCGACCCGTATCTTCTACCGAGTATCCATCAGATGGTCGACGAGACGGCCGGGGCCGAGTTGATAAGTTTCATGAATGCATTTAAAGGGCATCATCAAATAATGATGCACCATGAAGATGAGAGCAAAACAGCCTTCGTAACCCCGAGTGATGCCGTTCGGCCTCCGTAACGCGGGAGCGACCTATCAGAGGATGGTCAATATGCTCTTCGCCGATCTGCTAGGCCGAACAATGGAAGCCTACACTGATGACATGCTGGTCAAGAGTCGGGACAGATCCGACCACACTCGGGACCTCCGGGAGTGCTTCCAGATCATGAGGAAGTACCAGTTGCGGCTGAACCCGACTAAGTGCACATTTGCAGTTCAGACCGGGAAATTCCTCGGTTACATGATGACCAAAAGAGAAATCGAGCCCAACCCCGCCAAAGTGAAAGCGATTCTGGACATGCAACCACCTTCTACCGTTCGAGAAGTCCAGCAATTGACCGGTCGGTTGGCAGCTCTCAGCCGTTTCCTCTCTAAGTTAGCCGAGCGCGCTTTACCTTTCTTCAAGGTATTGCGTAAAGTCAACCGGTTCGTCTGGAACGAAGAATGCCGAGCGGCTTTTGATGAGTTAAAGGAGTATCTCATGTCACCAATTGTGCTCTCAAAGCCCGAGCTCGGAGAAGAGCTAGACGTGTACCTCGCCGTCTCCGATCGTGCAGTAAGCGCAGTATTGTGCCGAACCGATCCGGAAGGGGTCCAGCGATCGGTGTACTATGTAAGCCACGCGCTACATGGTCCCGAGCTCTGGTACTCCCAGTTAGAGAAGGTCGTCTACGCTTTGTATATCGCTGCGAAAAAGTTGGCTCCTTATTTTCAGGGTCGAGCAATTCGCGTTTTGACCGATCAGCCGATCGGGCCAATCCTCCGAACTGCTTCATCATCCGGTCGCCTAGACAAGTGGGCGTTAATGCTGACCCAGTACGCGATCGAATACCGACCAAGACCAGTCATCAAAGGTTAAGCCCTTGCTGATTTCTTGGTCGAATGCACCGCCCGGGATACCCGACCTCCTGAGGTTGCGGATCCCGAGGCTGAGTGGTGGTCGTTGGCTACTGACGGGTCAAGTAGCAAGAAAGGAGCAGGAGGAGGAGTGGTGGTCACGAGCCCGGAGGGATTCAAAGTCTATTTCGCCCTCATGTATCAGTTTCATCCAACCAATAATGAAGCCGAGTACGAAGCCTTTATCAATGGCTTACAGTGTGCTCGGGACTTGGGGGCTGAATACATTCGAGCCCAAACGGACTCCGCGCTCGTGGTCGGGCAGGTTCTCGGGGATTATGAAGTGAACGGAGAGCGTCTACAACTATACCGAGACCTGGCCATGGAGAAGCTTACCTAGTTCCGGGGGTATACCGTCCGGCACATACCCCGATTGGATAATGCCGATGCGGACATCTTGTCCAAGTTGGCCCAAGACGCCCCGGAACACATGTCGAAGATTGCTCGGATTGCCGATCAATCCAATACAACCGGTAGAAGACAATTGAATTACCGATCTGAAAGAGTTCCTCGAGCACGGTCGGCCCCCAGACGACCCCAAGCGTGCTCGGAAGGCCAAGCTTAGAGCCCCAAGTTTCCAAGTCTTAGACAGTCGGCTTTACAGGCGATTGTATGGAGGCCCTCTTATGCGTTGCTTGACCGCATTTGAGGCCGATTTGGTTATGAAGGAGTTGCGCTCGGGCATTTGTTCTTCACATCAAGGAGGCCGATCGTTAGCTCGTCGTATCATGCTGATCGGGTATTATTGGCCGTCCCTCCAGCTAAACTGTAAAAAGTTAGCTCGAGAATGTGAGACGTGCCAATTGTTTGCCCGGATGCGTGGACGACCGGCAACCTTCTATCAACCGGTCACGACTGCGATTCCCGTCGCTAGGTGGGGGGTAGACATTTTGGGACCCTTCCCTCAACTCTCCGGTCGGAGAAAGTTCGTGATTGTCGCCATTGACTATTTCTCCAAGTGGATAGAAACCGAGCCATTAGCCACGATCACCTCTCAGCAATGTGCTCGGTTCCTTTGGCGCAATGTGATTTCCCGCTTTGGTGTGCCTGTGCATCTCATCAGCGACAACGGCCGCCAATTCGTAAGCCAGTATTTCCAAAATTTCTTAGCCACGATCGGGATGACCCATGTCCGATCGTCGGTGGCTTACCCGCAGGGAAATGGACAAGTAAAAAATGCCAACCTGACGATTTTGGAAGGTCTAAAAAAGAAGCTACACTCGGCTGGTCGTAGTTGGGTCGATGAGTTGCCATATGTACTATGGACTTATCGGACGACCCCGAGAGAGGCAACTTTGGAGACCTCTTTCGCCCTGGTTTACGGAGCAGAAGCCGGACTCCCGATCGAGCCTTGGATCCCGACCGACCGAGAACGAACTTACAACACGGAGGAGAACGAACACGCGATGGTCGTGGATCTCGAAGGGGTCGAGGAGAAAAGAGAGCTAGCCGCTCTGCGTATGACCGAGTATCAGAAGATAGTCAAGAGTTCAAAGGATGTCCGGGTCAACCCTCGTTATTTTCAGGTCGGAGATTATGTTCTACGACGAAGAGAGGCCAGTCAACCTTTGGAAGGCGGGAAGCTAGCTCAAAATTGGGAAGGGCCGTACATCATCAGTGCCGTCATACGGCCGGGAACGTACCGACTGGAGACAACAACCGGTCGAGTAATCGAGGGCACTTGGAATTCCGAGCACCTCGTGATGTTTAGGCATTAGCCTTTTTTTTGGGTAATCTTTAGACGAAGTGGGGGCTCGACCTGCGAGTTAGTCCCGGTCGTCATGTATATTTAAATTTATTGTTGTAAATCTTTGTTTAACCGCCTGCGAGCGGGAGGGTTTAATGTATATACGATCGGTGATTGCTTGACCGTTTGCACACGGCGGTCCGATCGGTTATTTTCTTTACCTTCATTGCACGCAGGACATCTCATCACCAAGTTACTTCAACCGGGCGAGTCAACGGAGAGCGTCTACAACTATACCGAGACCTGGCCATGGAGAAGCTTACCTAGTTCCGGGGGTATACCGTCCGGCACATACCCCGATTGGATAATGCCGATGCGGACATCTTGTCCAAGTTGGCCCAAGACGCCCCGGAACACATGTCGAAGATTGCTCGGATTGCCGATCAATCCAATACAACCGGTAGAAGACAATTGAATTACCGATCTGAAAGAGTTCCTCGAGCACGGTCGGCCCCCAGACGACCCCAAGCGTGCTCGGAAGGCCAAGCTTAGAGCCCCGAGTTTCCAAGTCTTAGACAGTCGGCTTTACAGGCGATTGTATGGAGGCCCTCTTATGCGTTGCTTGACCGCATTTGAGGCCGATTTGGTTATGAAGGAGTTGCGCTCGGGCATTTGTTCTTCACATCAAGGAGGCCGATCGTTAGCTCGTCGTATCATGCTGATCGGGTATTATTGGCCGTCCCTCCAGCTAAACTGTAAAAAGTCAGCTCGAGAATGTGAGACGTGCCAATTGTTTGCCCGGATGCGTGGACGACCGGCAACCTTCTATCAACCGGTCACGACTGCGATTCCCGTCGCTAGGTGGGGGGTAGACATTTTGGGACCCTTCCCTCAACTCTCCGGTCGGAGAAAGTTCGTGATTGTCGCCATTAACTATTTCTCCAAGTGGATAGAAACCGAGCCATTAGCCACGATCACCTCTCAGCAATGTGCTCGGTTCCTTTGGCGCAATGTGATTTCCCGCTTTGGTGTGCCTGTGCATCTCATCAGCGACAACGGCCGCCAATTCGTAAGCCAGTATTTCCAAAATTTCTTAGCCACGATCGGGATGACCCATGTCCGATCGTCGGTGGCTTACCCGCAGGGAAATGGACAAGTAAAAAATGCCAACCTGACGATTTTGGAAGGTCTAAAAAAGAAGCTACACTCGGCTGGTCGTAGTTGGGTCGATGAGTTGCCATATGTACTATGGACTTATCGGACGACCCCGAGAGAGGCAACTTTGGAAACCTCTTTCGCCCTGGTTTACGGAGCAGAAGCCGGACTCCCGATCGAGCCTTGGATCCCGACCGACCGAGAACGAACTTACAACACGGAGGAGAACGAACACGCGATGGTCGTGGATCTCGAAGGGGTCGAGGAGAAAAGAGAGCTAGCCGCTCTGCGTATGACCGAGTATCAGAAGATAGTCAAGAGTTCAAAGGATGTCCGGGTCAACCCTCGTTATTTTCAGGTCGGAGATTATGTTCTACGACGAAGAGAGGCCAGTCAACCTTTGGAAGGCGGGAAGCTAGCTCAAAATTGGGAAGGGCCGTACATCATCAGTGCCGTCATACGGCCGGGAACGTACCGACTGGAGACAACAACCGGTCGAGTAATCGAGGGCACTTGGAATTCCGAGCACCTCGTGATGTTTAGGCATTAGCCTTTTTTTTGGGTAATCTTTAGACGAAGTGGGGGCTCGACCTGCGAGTTAGTCCCGGTCGTCATGTATATTTAAATTTATTGTTGTAAATCTTTGTTTAACCGCCTGCGAGCGGGAGGGTTTAATGTATATACGATCGGTGATTGCTTGACCGTTTGCACACGGCGGTCCGATCGGTTATTTTCTTTACCTTCATTGCACGCAGGACATCTCATCACCAAGTTACTTCAACCGGGCGAGTCAACGGAGAGCGTCTACAACTATACCGAGACCTGGCCATGGAGAAGCTTACCTAGTTCCGGGGGTATACCGTCCGGCACATACCCCGATTGGATAATGCCGATGCGGACATCTTGTCCAAGTTGGCCCAAGACGCCCCGGAACACATGTCGAAGATTGCTCGGATTGCCGATCAATCCAATACAACCGGTAGAAGACAATTGAATTACCGATCTGAAAGAGTTCCTCGAGCACGGTCAGCCCCCAGACGACCCCAAGCGTGCTCGGAAGGCCAAGCTTAGAGCCCCGAGTTTCCAAGTCTTAGACAGTCGGCTTTACAGGCGATTGTATGGAGGCCCTCTTATGCGTTGCTTGACCGCATTTGAGGCCGATTTGGTTATGAAGGAGTTGCGCTCGGGCATTTGTTCTTCACATCAAGGAGGCCGATCGTTAGCTCGTCGTATCATGCTGATCGGGTATTATTGGCCGTCCCTCCAGCTAAACTGTAAAAAGTTAGCTCGAGAATGTGAGACGTGCCAATTGTTTGCCCGGATGCGTGGACGACCGGCAACCTTCTATCAACCGGTCACGACTGCGATTCCCGTCGCTAGGTGGGGGGTAGACATTTTGGGACCCTTCCCTCAACTCTCCGGTCGGAGAAAGTTCGTGATTGTCGCCATTGACTATTTCTCCAAGTGGATAGAAACCGAGCCATTAGCCACGATCACCTCTCAGCAATGTGCTCGGTTCCTTTGGCGCAATGTGATTTCCCGCTTTGGTGTGCCTGTGCATCTCATCAGCGACAACGGCCGCCAATTCGTAAGCCAGTATTTCCAAAATTTCTTAGCCACGATCGGGATGACCCATGTCCGATCGTCGGTGGCTTACCCGCAGGGAAATGGACAAGTAAAAAATGCCAACCTGACGATTTTGGAAGGTCTAAAAAAGAAGCTACACTCGGCTGGTCGTAGTTGGGTCGATGAGTTGCCATATGTACTATGGACTTATCGGACGACCCCGAGAGAGGCAACTTTGGAGACCTCTTTCGCCCTGGTTTACGGAGCAGAAGCCGGACTCCCGATCGAGCCTTGGATCCCGACCGACCGAGAACGAACTTACAACACGGAGGAGAACGAACACGCGATGGTCGTGGATCTCGAAGGGGTCGAGGAGAAAAGAGAGCTAGCCGCTCTGCGTATGACCGAGTATCAGAAGATAGTCAAGAGTTCAAAGGATGTCCGGGTCAACCCTCGTTATTTTCAGGTCGGAGATTATGTTCTACGACGAAGAGAGGCCAGTCAACCTTTGGAAGGCGGGAAGCTAGCTCAAAATTGGGAAGGGCCGTACATCATCAGTGCCGTCATACGGCCGGGAACGTACCGACTGGAGACAACAACCGGTCGAGTAATCGAGGGCACTTGGAATTCCGAGCACCTCGTGATGTTTAGGCATTAGCCTTTTTTTTGGGTAATCTTTAGACGAAGTGGGGGCTCGATCTGCGAGTTAGTCCCGGTCGTCATGTATATTTAAATTTATTGTTGTAAATCTTTGTTTAACCGCCTGCGAGCGGGAGGGTTTAATGTATATACGATCGGTGATTGCTTGACCGTTTGCACACGGCGGTCCGATCGGTTATTTTCTTTACCTTCATTGCACGCAGGACATCTCATCACCAAGTTACTTCAACCGGGCGAGTCAACGGAGAGCGTCTACAACTATACCGAGACCTGGCCATGGAGAAGCTTACCTAGTTCCGGGGGTATACCGTCCGGCACATACCCCGATTGGATAATGCCGATGCGGACATCTTGTCCAAGTTGGCCCAAGACGCCCCGGAACACATGTCGAAGATTGCTCGGATTGCCGATCAATCCAATACAACCGGTAGAAGACAATTGAATTACCGATCTGAAAGAGTTCCTCGAGCACGGTCGGCCCCCAGACGACCCCAAGCGTGCTCGGAAGGCCAAGCTTAGAGCCCCAAGTTTCCAAGTCTTAGACAGTCGGCTTTACAGGCGATTGTATGGAGGCCCTCTTATGCGTTGCTTGACCGCATTTGAGGCCGATTTGGTTATGAAGGAGTTGCGCTCGGGCATTTGTTCTTCACATCAAGGAGGCCGATCGTTAGCTCGTCGTATCATGCTGATCGGGTATTATTGGCCGTCCCTCCAGCTAAACTGTAAAAAGTTAGCTCGAGAATGTGAGACGTGCCAATTGTTTGCCCGGATGCGTGGACGACCGGCAACCTTCTATCAACCGGTCACGACTGCGATTCCCGTCGCTAGGTGGGGGGTAGACATTTTGGGACCCTTCCCTCAACTCTCCGGTCGGAGAAAGTTCGTGATTGTCGCCATTGACTATTTCTCCAAGTGGATAGAAACCGAGCCATTAGCCACGATCACCTCTCAGCAATGTGCTCGGTTCCTTTGGCGCAATGTGATTTCCCGCTTTGGTGTGCCTGTGCATCTCATCAGCGACAACGGCCGCCAATTCGTAAGCCAGTATTTCCAAAATTTCTTAGCCACGATCGGGATGACCCATGTCCGATCGTCGGTGGCTTACCCGCAGGGAAATGGACAAGTAAAAAATGCCAACCTGACGATTTTGGAAGGTCTAAAAAAGAAGCTACACTCGGCTGGTCGTAGTTGGGTCGATGAGTTGCCATATGTACTATGGACTTATCGGACGACCCCGAGAGAGGCAACTTTGGAGACCTCTTTCGCCCTGGTTTACGGAGCAGAAGCCGGACTCCCGATCGAGCCTTGGATCCCGACCGACCGAGAACGAACTTACAACACGGAGGAGAACGAACACGCGATGGTCGTGGATCTCGAAGGGGTCGAGGAGAAAAGAGAGCTAGCCGCTCTGCGTATGACCGAGTATCAGAAGATAGTCAAGAGTTCAAAGGATGTCCGGGTCAACCCTCGTTATTTTCAGGTCGGAGATTATGTTCTACGACGAAGAGAGGCCAGTCAACCTTTGGAAGGCGGGAAGCTAGCTCAAAATTGGGAAGGGCCGTACATCATCAGTGCCGTCATACGGCCGGGAACGTACCGACTGGAGACAACAACCGGTCGAGTAATCGAGGGCACTTGGAATTCCGAGCACCTCGTGATGTTTAGGCATTAGCCTTTTTTTTGGGTAATCTTTAGACGAAGTGGGGGCTCGACCTGCGAGTTAGTCCCGATCATCATGTATATTTAAATTTATTGTTGTAAATCTTTGTTTAACCGCCTGCGAGCGGGAGGGTTTAATGTATATACGATCGGTGATTGCTTGACCGTTTGCACACGGCGGTCCGATCGGTTATTTTCTTTACCTTCATTGCACGCAGGACATCTCATCACCAAGTTACTTCGACCGGGCGAGTCAATCGACCGGTCAAATGCGCTCCTCTTCGGCGGACAATTGGGTCACGCCACCGATCGGGAAAGCCAGAGCTCCCAGCATAATTTCCCGATCAGTCCAACTTCTTTCCACTATCGCACTCACTCGTGCCTCGAAGGTACAATAGTGTGGGAACTGGGATGAAGTACTGTTGACCCGTCGCTCGGGAAAACCCCGACTGGGGAGGCTTACCTATTCTAAAAATTTCGACAAGGCCAAAAGATCGGGTAAACTTGATCAGGCAGGCCAATTTGACGTCGAAACGTCGGATGCACGACCGGGCCATAAGGCCACAAGGTCGGGTGTCGAACGAGTCGAGTAACGCATGACCGGGCCAAAAGGCTATGAGGTCGAGCGTTAAGGGTTTAGTGCATGTTTGAATGAAGATAAATATGAATAAAAGAAACGGACGACACAAGATTGACAAAAGATGAATTTCATTCAGTAAGAAAGTGCCCGGTACAAACTCGGGACCGGGCTCCCGATCAGCGTCTACAAAAAAGAGAGAAGTAAAACTACTTCTATTTCTTCGCTCCCTTGGCTTCCTCTTTCTTACAAGCCTCCGCCTCGCTCGGGACCGTCGCCGCAGGACCGCTCGGGTCGGCTGCCTTGTGCTTGGGGGCGAACGGAGAGGGACCGGGGTCGGCAAGGTCGGGAGGAAGGGCAGACAAAACCAGCTGAAGGTCGTCTCCTTCAAGGGCCTGCTCCATTCGTTTCTGGGCCCTCTCGAGCATTTTCCTTTGCCCGGCTTTGAAGGCCCACCGACCGAATGATAGGATCAGGTCCTCCCCGATCTTCGTCCTCCGGGCCGCCGTGAGAAACGCCGAGCCCGTTTCGTTGTCTTTAAAAACGGATTTGGCCAGCTCGTTCGGGTTCTCCAGTCGGGCTTTCAGCTCCGCGGCTTCCCCGATCGCCCGCTGCGCGACCTTTTCAGTCAGGACCCGATCTTCCTCGCTCTTCTTAAGGTCTTTCTGGACCTTCTCCAGCTCAGCCTGAATGTCCTTGACCTCTTGAAGGCGTCGGGCAGCGATTTTCTTATATCGATCGGCCTCGTCGGCCAGCATGGCTCGACCCTGAAGGAGCTGGGCCGCTCGGGAGATCTGCAACACAGAAAACGCTCAAAGTTAGCCCGGTCAGAGGCACTTGTATAAAAAATCAACTGGAAAACGCTTACCTCGGCCAAGTCGTGGCCGATCCTTTCGGCCACCTGAGTCGGGGTCATCTTCCCTTGATCCTCCCTCACCGGCCCGGCATTGCCGATACGGCCCAGTATGGACGACTCGTCCTTATTCCACCCGGCCGAGGGGCTCGGGCTGCGCTGCTCCCTACGACGCTTGATGCCGCCGACCTCGGTCATGCCCTTCTCGGGCACCTTCTCCTTGCCCCGAGCGACCTCCACCCGGTTGACCAAGACGTCCGATGGCTCGACCACAAAGCCCTCGCCTGTTGTGATGGTCGAGGTCCCGATGGGTCGGGCCAGTGGAACCTCCTTCGACCCGGTTGGTTTGGCCTTTGGCTTCTTTTTGCCAAGTGAGATCTTGGCGGGCGGGGGAAGAGGAGCGGCATCGTCTCCAAATTCTGCCATTTCTGCAAAATAAAAATAAATAAGGCAATTAGTTCGGGAAAAGTAGAATCGTTCGGGCTGTTAGGATCGGGAAATGTGGTTAGCATTTGGTAGGGAATATCCCGACCGACATTACTTTACCCCGGCTGGTATGCCTTTGTCTTTTTTCTTCTTGTCTTTGCACGTAGCAGGTCGGGCTTCTTGTGAGGAACCCGGTCGGGATCTGACCGGGAGTTGCCCGACCGATAGTGTCGACCACCAAGCGGTAGCCCTTTGGCGTGAGAGCTGGCAAAGGACACGTGACGGTTCCTTGCGACAACAGACAAGGCACCCGGGAGGATGACACGTGGTGGCTACGTGGAGAGCATGCCGAACGACCGGATTTGTGTCCCCGGTGCAGCGGCTATAAATACCCACAGTGGCTACAGTGTGAGGGACTTTGGGACGATCGATAGGTTGTTGTTAGAGAATCCCGACCGCAGTCAGTCGGCACTCAGAGCAACCAAGTAGATTGTACTTAGGGACTTCACCGTGATCAATAAAGATATTTACTTGCTTTAATTGGTCTCGGGTTTATTTAATTGTTGCTACGTAAAATTAGCAGTATCAGCATTAAACCTTTAACCTTCCGCTGGCCCCGAGCGGGCATCCTTGCAATTGTCACGCCCCGAGGCTCGGGCTTGTACTTCTCGGGCACGTCGTATACGGGCTCGGGCAGGTCGGCCGCTTCAAGGGACTTGGTCGTCCTGAAGATCCGGTACTCGTAAATTTTCCCGGATATTTTGGTGGCCGCGGTTCATACTTTACGGAGAACAACCGGTTCTTCCATCCCCGGTTGTTCCCGGGCAGACCTTCAATCGAGCACATGTCCGCTCGGGATTGGGTCATCAGGTACCCGCCCCCGTATGTGGCCGCAAGCACCTTCATCTGGTAGATGAAGTTGAAGAGTTCCATGGTGCAGGCCAGCTGGTGTCGACCGCAGATCTGCGGGAAGCATGCAATCATCCGTTGCGCATTCGGGCAGATCTGCCCGGGCACCACCTGGTAATAACCCAGGAATGCGGTGAGGAGGCTCGAGAAGGGGAAAGTGATCGGGGCCATGAGGTCGAAGTGCATCCCGAGCCACCTTCCCCAGTGCCACTCGATAATATTCCCGAGCTGCCGGCTTATATCAAATTCGACCCGACCGGCGAGAGTTGCGACGATTTTGGCTGCTTCACCCTTCGTCAGCTTACTCATCTGGGTCTCGACGCTCTCGCTATTGAGGAACTCAAACCCGTCCCCGCCTGGCGCTGCAAGCCCGGCCGAGTCTTCCTCGACCGCCTCCGCGTCGTCTGCCCGGTGGTCCCCTTCGGGCTCAACCTGAGGGTAATCCCCTAATACCCTCATAGGCGTTCCCCTAACGCCTTCGACCGGGGAATCCCGTCCCCTCGTGGACGCTTTCCCGCTTTCTTCGCTCGAGCTCCCCGACCCACTGGAGCTCGACCCCGACGTCCCCGAAGAGCTGGATGACCTTTCATGCTCGGGGGCTCGGTCGGGGGTTGGCTGCGGTCGTTGTTCGACCTCCGGAGAATAGGACATGATGTCCACCTCCTCGCTAATTTGCTCGACCCCATCGTCGTAGTCTGCGACCGAGACGTTCTGGCTGTCTGAGTCTGACATCTTTTTTTACCTAAAGGTCGGTCGTGGTTAGTACAGGGCTCAGGACGGTGCGTTGGAGTTAGTCCTATCCTACCTCTACGCAAAACTAGAAATAAAAGACAAAGTAAGGAAGAAGAAAGCTTACCGACCAGGAAGACTTTGATGGAGCTTGAAGTTAGTTTGCTCGGTTGATTCAGAAGATTGAGGAATATTCAAATGAGGGCCTCAAGAGCCTATTTATAGGAGAGCATTTGGGCGGAAAACCAATCCACTTGTGCGATGTGACCCGCACTGATTCCGAGACGACCGTTGCAGTCGCAGAGGCCGGCAGTTGCCGACACGTGGCGAGAGAAGGAATAACAGCTGGCCGGTCGGTTTGGTAACCGACGGTTGGGCTTCTTCATCCCGTCCCGTTTTTTCCTGGACGGTCAAAAAAGCCCGTGCTAGGGGCTCTTGGTAGAGAATATCACGACCGACATATCTTTACACAGACCGATGTGTCTTTATTTTTGTCTTCTTGTCTTTGCAAGTAACAGGTCGGGCTTCTTGTGAAGAACCCGATCGGCTTTCGACCGGGAGATTGCCCGAGCGGTAGCACTTTGGCGAGAGAGAACTGACGAGAGACACATGGCGGCTCCACGCGTTGACAAGCAGGGCACTCGGGAAAACGACACGTGGTTGCTACGTGGGAAGCATGCCGAACGGCCGAATTTGTGTCTCCGGCTCCGCGGCTATAAATACCCGCCATAGCTGCAGTGTGGGGGACTTTGGGACGATCGATAAGTTGTTGTTAGAGAATCCCGACCGCAGTCAGTCGGTACTCAGAGCAACCAAGTAGATTGTATTTAGGGCCTTCACAGTGATCAATAAGAGTTATTTACTTGCTTTAATTGGTCTCGTATTTATTTAATTATCGCTTACGTGGCAATTAACACTATCATTATTCTCATTTAGTGCTTTGACCGCATACACGTGGATATTAGTACTATCAATGTGCTACGACGACGTGAAGCAAGTCAACCCTTGGAAGGAGGCAAGTTGACCCAAAATTGGGAAGGACCGTATGTGATCACATCGGTCGTTCGCCCGGGCACTTACCGTCTTGAAACAACCACGGGGAGATCAATCGACGGAACTTAGAATTCAGAAAATTTAGTGTTATTCCGCCATTAATGTTGACGTTTTATTTAGACGTGGTGCGTGTTTAACCTGCGAGTGGGCACGCTCGTTTTTTCTTTATGTGTAAGTGAATGTTTAAAGGTTTAACCGTCTGCGAACAGGATTTAACTTTGTAAGATCAATCGTTGAGTGCTTGCTCGTCTACGCACGAGGGCTCGATCGATTACCATAATATGTAAATAGTATGCAGGTTATTAAATCAATTCCAGAAGTTCAACCTCGATCGTGATTCAACAAATTTGCAACTTCCAAGACTCGGTGACAACGACCGAAACGGGCGAACGCCCCACGACCACAACGTCGCTAAAACTTGCCCAATAAATATCGGGATTAACTTGTCGGTTATAACTGATGAGGGTAAAGGCCTTTCATTCGGCACCGACCGATGGAGGTAAAAACCCAACGACTTTAAAAGTCGCTCACATTTCACCCGGGCAGATCACAATACTCGACAAACGAGTCTCATCTCCGCCGAACAGTCGTATTGCGACATCGATCGGATAAAGCATGTCAAGCAGTATGTGCCCGATCAATCCCAACACTAACCAACCTCTTAAACACTGTCGCACTCACTTGTCCCTCGTGTGTCCGGCAGTATGGGGGCTAAGGGTTAAGATACAACAAAGTAGGTCGAACGAGCATAAAATGTTAAGCGTGAATAAGCGAACGAGCATAAAATGATAAGCTTGAATAAGCGAAAAAATGCGAGAAAATAAAAAAGAGGTAGGCAATAGACAATCGATCGATTCGTTGAAAAATTAAAAGTTGCCCTATACAAACGGACCGGACTCTCGATCGAGTTAAGATACAAAATTTTACAAAATAGAAAAGCTTTTAGGCTTGGTCGTCGGTCACACAACCTTCCCTTCAACTTTTTCACACGCAGTTGGCTCGGACGTAGCTCCAGATGTGGATGGCTCAGTAAAAGGCGTAGGCCCGGGGTCGGGGATCTCATATGGAAAAGTGGTCAACACCGCCTTCAGATCCTCGCCCTCGAAGACCTCTTCCATTATGGTCCAGCTCTCCTCCCGAAAGTGGTACAGCGATCGAAACCGAAAGCGATCGTGGCGTGTACTTCAGTTCTAAGTCGTATAGGGGAGGCGGCAATCGGGCGTTCTCGTATGCCTCTCTCGATCTTAAGATATTGTACTCATGAAACTCGCATGAAATGTGGAAGGTGGCTTCTCGAAGGGCTCGAGTGGCTGGTGATTGTATATGTTTCTTGTAATATGTCCCCCACGTTCGGTCGACCGACAGGATCCAGAGGCCGTACTCGACCGAAAAGATCCTGTTCTTCCACCCTCGTTGTTCCCGGGAAGATTGGCGATCGAGCACAGGTGGTCCCGGGATTGAATCATCAGGAATCCTCCACCGTATAGGGCTGGCAAGGGGTTTAACTATGTAAATATAGTTGAAGAGCTCCATCGTACACATGGTCTTGTACCGAGCACATATCTGCGGGAAGCACACCAATATCCGATGAGCGTTCGAGCAAATCTGCGCCGGCAACGCACGGTAGTAGCCCAAGAACGCGGTCAAGAGGGGGGAAAAGGGGAAGGTGATCGAGGCTATTAAGGAATCGAAGTGCATCCCGATCCATTTCCCGTAGTGCCGTTCTTTAATTCCCCCGAGACTCCTGCGGGTATCGAACCTCACCCGACCGTTTAGTGTGGCCGAGATTTCAGCCGCTTCGTGGGCCAACAATAGACATTCTTGCTGCTCGACGCTTTCGCTATTGAGGAAGACGAATTCGATCTCTTCAGGCGCCGAGTGGGAGGGCCCTTCGTCGGCCGTATCGTGCGAAACTTCTTGAATGCGGGGAGACGCGTGAGCTTCAGAACCGGACCCAATCGTCCGAGTGGGCGTTTCCCGATCATGATCGGGCAAGGACTTGTGGTCGCTGGTAGATGCGTTCTCGCTGTCGTCGCTGCTGCCGCTCGAGCTCGACGAGCCTTCCGAGCTCGAAGAACTTTCTTCTGATTCAGTAACCGATCTTAGTCGTCGATCGGCGTTAGTAACCTCGGGCGAGGACTATTCTACCATCGTTTCTTCGCCACCGCTCTCGATCGTGTTGTCGTAGTCCGCCCCCGATATGTTTTCACTATCTGAGCCTGACATATCCCCTTCATAAAGGAGACGGTCGGTTCAGCGGAAGGGGTCGGAGTATAGTAAATAGAGTTTATCGGGTCGACGGGACGAGTGTTATACGAAAAATAAAAGAAAATTAAACGAAGGTAGAAAGGGAGGACTTACCGATCGGTAGAACTTGAGAAACGGTTGAGGAAGTACAGAATTCGATCGATCTACAGTGTTGATGGCTCGGGAAGCTCCGATTGATTTCCACAGCGGGGTAAAACTAGAAATGAGCTTTGCAAGGCCCTATTTATAGGAACCCTTTTGGCGGGAAAATCAGCCACTTGCGTGAGGTGACCGTTCCGAATCTCAAGATGTCTGCGGAGCGACACGTGTCTCGGGCGAGGGCAGCTGGGAGGTCGGGGCTGAGGGCCCATGTGACGTGGTCTTTTCCATCCCACACCGATTTCTCCCGGACGGTCCGAAACGGCCCGTGCTAGGGGGCTCTTGGTAGGATATATCCCGACCGACCTATGATGTTCTCCACGTCATTTCGCTACAACTCCTTTGCTCGAGCGCTGCAGCGGGAAGACGGTCGGTACCGATCGTCCGTGTGACCTTGTGCTGACCTTCTGCTTAGAGGCGTTCGAGCCCGATCAACCAACCCACCTCCTGATCGGTGTTCTGCTCGACCGCCATACTTTTGCACCATGTGGAAGCGATATCGATCGAAAGGCGCACATGGCAACGCCAGGCGTTGACAGAGGGTGGCCACCAGGCTTTGGCACGTGGATGCTGCGTGGAGTACATGCTAATAAGCCGGACGCTGTCCTCGGCGATAGGCTATAAGTATCCATGGCGCATAAGGCGAAAGGGACTTTTGGAACGATCAAGATGCTACTTACAGAGCAGCCTGACCGCAGTCAATCGGCCCTCGGAGCAGTCATTTATATTGTACTAGGTCACCCGTGTATTTACACTATCAATCATGATCTAGCATCCCATAATAAAGTAGCAATATTGTTGCGAATCACCTTCATCTAATAATAATAATAATAATAATAATAATAATAATAATAATAATAATAATAATAATAATAATAATAATTGCGGTGAAAGTTGATAAAGGAGAATAGAAAATGATTTTAATTGGAAAGGGTAAATGATGTCATTTCTTTAAAATAATAAGGACAAAAATAGAAGAAAAAAAAAAGTTAGGAAGCTACTAGCTTATTTTGAAACACTACCTAAGGTAGCGTTTCAAAATAAGCTCTTATTTCAAGCTACACGCTTATTTTGGGAACATTACCAAACAGAGCTTATAGCTTATTAATAACTTAAAATAAGATATAAGCTCCTAAATAAGTTTTGCCAAACAGAGCCTAGGTATCGAGAAATACGGAGAATACTGAATCATTTGAACCTCGTAACATGCAAAAAAGGAAAAACAAAAAACAAAAAATGTAAGTGAAATAGTATATTGGCAATTTTATTTGTTAGTCTAAATTAATTAGGGTTAAATACTAGCACGAATTTTATACCTTTCGCTCTCCTCTCGGCATTTAGCAACTCGGTTCGCAATCTTTCCACTTCAGTAGCCTTGGCAACAACGTCGGTCTCCAGAAGTTTCATTTGTTCAACTTTCGCTACATTTTTACCTTTCTCAAACTCAAATGTCTCGCTTTTGCCACGAAAAATAAAGATCAATTCAGTAAAAAAAAAACAAAAAAAAAAAAAAAAAAAAAAAAAAACACACACACAAATAACGCTATCTCATTATAATATTTCAAAAACATGCCTAAACCACATCAGCTACATTTTCACATTTTGATCCCTTTGCACTAACTCGAGTGGAAGTGCTACAATCCATTAAATGTCAGAAAACACAAGAAAGAACCAGAGAAAAGCCCGCATCAACACAAAAAAAATTCAATAGTTGAAAGCATCCTCAAAGCTAAAACATCTAAAAACATATTTATCGATGTGAATCCCAAACCAATACTAAAGTAGTGTTAACATTTTTGTAAAGGTCAAAAAACACTACATAGAACACAAGGAAAAGGAGTTAATACCCAATTTAGTCTACGATTATAGTGATTTTTCTCGATTTAGTACTAAAAGTCTTTTAATGCTTAATTGGGTCCTGGATTTCGATTGTTTTACTTAATTGAGTCATCGGCTATTAGAATCCAGGAAAACCATTATAGTCGAGGACTAAATTGGATATTGAGAACTAAATTGGGCAGAAGGACTATATTGGGTATTAATAGAGGAGAAATTACCAAGTTATCCTAACAAATGACTCAATTAGGTAAAACCATCGAAGTTCAGGACTTAATTAAGCACAAAAAGACTTTTAAGACTAAATCAAGAAAAACCACTATAGTCGATTACTAAATTGGGTATTAACTCCAAGGAAAATCATAAGAAATTTGATAAATGCGTATGCACATTCAAGGATTCAACATGTGGTTAGTCCAAACATACGACTCTTAAGCAATATAAGCAAATAATAATAATAATAATAATAATAATAATAATAAAGAGCAATACTAAAAGATTTGCTTACCGTAACTGTTGGTGTTCTTGCTGCAAATTTTCAAGTTCAGACCGCACTTCTGGTAATTTCTTGAATTCTAAACGAGTTTTTTCTAATTCTTCAGTAGCGGGCTTAAATTTAGCATCCAACTCTTGAGTAATGGTAACTAAATTCTGTGCCTCGTTAATGGATTGTTGTAGATCGTTCTTGATACTATCAGAAGCTTGAACGGCACTTTCCTTTTTTGCCATCTTGTCCAATGTGACCCGAATCTGGATATCACTTTCAGTTCGAATGCTTCTAACATGATCTCGGAGTTTCTCTATTTCCTCATGAACTGCAGAAATGTCCTGCTTCAAGGTCACATGAGTAGACGCTAATGTATGATTGTCGGTAACGAGCTGCTCTATTTCTGCCGCCTGAGAGACTAATTTGCCCTCCAAAATTTCACGATGAAGTGGATCAACGGAGTGATGTGCAGCGGGCAAAAAACCATAAGATGTCATTCCGGCAGCAGGAGTCGAATGTCCCTCGAACACTTGTGGAATATGCCTTCCGTTCGCCATATATACAATTTGTCACTATCGTAAAGGGGCAAACGATTACTTGGTCTCCGGTTGCCGAGATGAAACCACCTATAATTTTATCAAAGAATTAGCGCTAGAAAAAAACATGCTTTTCTATCAACGTAGTCAATACAATTCAGGGAAAAAAATCAAAAGCGGTCTCCTGTCTCCATTAAAATGACAAACAGCTATTACCCACAACATCTACTTTCTTCTGAATCGCATATTTTATACAGAAACATTCATCAATTTAGAATGTTGAGTCCCAATACAACTTCATTCCTAACATTTTCACCATAAAGATAAAAGCTTTCTCTTTCAATGTGACAAAAACAAAAACATTTCCAGTTTTCTCCTCTTTCTGGCAGCTTCAATATCCCTTTTTCTAAATCCCCAGACATCATACTCAAAAGCATTCTACTTTCGCAACATTTTCCACACAAATGGCATCACAATTCATCTCCCAATTAGTGCACATAACAACTAAAATGTGTAAACATTAGGAAAAAGGAATCAAAGAGCTCTAAGGAACTGACAAAAGAGTGAAAAGAAAAAGAATTCTGAATTCAATCATACACACTGCAATAGAAATCCAGAAACAGTTCTGAAATCAACCATAAGTTCTATCAAGAATGATAAAGAATATGTTTTTATCTCTAATAATGGATTGCACTTTCCAGAAAGAAGAAAAATAAAAAATAACAAATTGTGCAATTAGCGTGCGTGCAGGAGCTAGGGTTTCGAATTCAGGGCACAATTATCTCCAAACCTCAACAAAGGCTCTAACAATGTTGATACATTTGCGATAGGATAAGAGACTCAAAATTCACAGGATGTTCTTGCTTGTTCAGTTGCTCGATACAAACATCATATTCCATTCAAAAAACAACAACAAAAACAAAATTGTATGTATATCATGCGTGGGTATAAGAAACGGTAGATCATACCTTCATATAGAGACACTTGCAGAGCTTCCTCTCTAGGAAGCAAGTGACCAGGGAAGAACTTCGTTCTGAGAGTTTGATACGAGGAGCGAGAGAGAGAATTAGAGTACTATGTACTCGGAAGTAGGAAGGCTTGTCTTTCTCTTCTCTCTCTCTTTCTCTCCCAACGTTTTTTTCTCCTTTGGATATAAATGTTGATGAAATTACAAACTCGCCCTTAAGATTAAAAAAAAAAAAAAAAAAAAAAAAAAAAAAAAAAAAAAAAAAAAAAAAAACCTTGTAGATGGAATTAAGCGCCGTTCGCTCCGAGGGACGAGGAACCGAACTTGGGTTATTTCGAAATTCTCTCTCAGAAAGAGAGCTCACTTAACATCTGAGTTATCATCCCAAGTTAAAATCGCAATTATGTCCTGAAAATGTGTTCACATAACTGGTGAATACGGGTTCAAACAATGTCATTTTTACGAAAAAAAAATTTAGTTAATGCGCTGTTAACAGGCGTTTTGCTTTTTATGTTCAAATTATGAATTTATATTTATTAAATTATAAATTTTCTGTTATGAGATTATGAATTTACAATATGTAATTATGAATTTTCTGTAAATTCATAATCTCATAACAGAAAATTCATAATCTCATAACCAGTGTTGCAAAAATCCCGCCTAGGCACCGATTAATCCCCGCCTAGGCGCTAGGCGTTGGCTGGCCGCCTAGCGTATCACCATAATTGGTGATCTAGGCGGTTAGCCGGCTAGGCGGCCGACTAGGCCGCCTAAGCGCCGCCTAGGTCGCCTAGGCCCTGACCGCCTAGGCTTCCTAGGCACCGACTGGTCGCCTAGTCGGCCGATTAGCTATTGTTTTCTTCTTTTATAAATGAGTTATTTCACTCAAAACGATGTCTCATTTTGAGTGAAATAATCCTAAATTATTCAAACTCTATGTTTTTTGTTAATATTTAATATTTAAATATTAAAATATTAAATAGTTTATAATTATCAAGTTTTAAAAAATTTTAAAAATTTAAACAGTTTTTTTTTAAAATAAAAAAATACACGGGCGCCTAGGCGCCGATTAATCCCCGCCTAGGCGTCTTAGGCGCTAGGCGCTACCCAAACGTCCGAGGAGCGCCTAACGATTTTTTTCAACCATGCTCATAACAGAGATTATGAATTTTCTGTTATGAGATTATGAATTTACATTTATTAAATTATGAGTTTTCTATTATGAGATTATGAATTTACAGTTATGTAATTATAAATGTTTTGTAAATTCATAATCTCATAACAGAAGATTCATAATCTCATAACAGAAAATTCATAATTTCATAACAGAAAATTCATAATATCGTAAAAGTCGCCCTATTAATTAAGAGAGAGAACCAAAAAAAATAATAATAACGGTGTCGTTACCGTTGAGACCGTGTTCACCATGGATGGTGAACACGGTTCCATGGCATAATGATTGGGTTAAGACCTTGTGGTTTAATGACATATTGACATTAAAGTTGGACTCCCATATAGGAGGTTGTGGGTTCAAGTCTCAATGGAAGCGATATTGACTCTTTGTGTTTTAGTAGGTTGAACAGATACTATATAACACTTTTTTTCCCTAAAATTGGCTTGAGAATATAATTTTTCTTGCAATTTAAGGGGTTGTTTACCAAAGTGGAGAAATGGAAAATTTTTCAAAAAAATAGAAAATTGGAGAGGTAGAAAAATGGAAAATGGAAAAGTTGTTTACTAAATTTGTTCCTCCAAATCCTTATTCCATCTCCATTCTCCACTCTTCTTAAGGAATTTGGAGAATTGAAAATCCAACTTCTCCAAATGGAGAAATGGAAACACACGGGTGAACAGTACAAGCCAAGTGTGGCGTCCCAGGTTCGAATCCTGTTGATCCCTTCTTCTTTCGATTTTGATTTTTGACACTGGCGCACACTTCTTCTTCCGATTTTTACACTGGCGTACAAGCAAAGCGTGGCATTCAGATTTTTGACACCTCTTCAGATTTTATTATTATTATTATTATTATTATTATTATTATTATCATTTAATTATTATTACTAATTATTATTATTATTGTTATTATTATTAAATTATTAAATTTTTATTACTATTATTAGTATTGTTATTATTATTATTATTAATTATTAAATTAGTATTATTATTATTAAATTATTAAATTCTTATTATTATTATATTACTACTATTATTATTGCTGTTATTATTATTATTAAATTATTATTATTATTTTTATTATTATTATTATTATTATTATTATTAAATTTGTATTATTATTATTATTGTTGTTGTTGTTGTTATTGTTGTTGTTGTTATTATTATTATTATTATTATTATTATTATTATTATTATTATTATTATTATTATTATTATTATTATTATTGTTATATAGGTTGATAATAAAATCAGAAAATTAGAGAAATGAAACTGGAAGAATGGAGAAATGGAAAACTGGAGGAATGGAGAAGGAAAACTGAAAAAATGGAGAAATGGAAAACTGGAAATGGAAAAACAGAGAAATGAAGTAAACGACCCCTAAGACTTTGTGAGGTGTTAGAAGTCGAGGTTTGAGGATCACGCATGGAATTTATGTGTTGCATGTGTTAAAGGTTGTAAATATACTACAATTAAGAAATACGTTCAAAACACGGTAAGATGTTTTACTGGAGACATGGACGATGCTCCTGCTTAATCTTGTGGAGTATTGCAACCTTGTCAGAGAGAGTTAATGATTATGAAATTACAAACTCACCCTTGAGGTTTTGCATAGAAACTCAAAAAAAAAAAAAAAAAAAAAAAAAAAAAAAGTGTCTTCCTGCACCATAAATTATATCAGATTCTTCATGTCGTACCCTGAATTTTCATAAGTGTTATTTCGATCCACAAACCATTAAAATTTTCCACCTATAATTTTTTACGGGTTACCTACAGGTTGCAGGTAATCTATGTTGACAAGAACTTTTTTTTTTCTAGTACCTTTGCCATTCTCCGGGAGTCGCTGCCACTGCTCCTTCAATCTTTCAAGTTCTTTCCTCAACTCCCCTACGAGGGTTCATTGTAGTCGTTGTCACTGCTCCTTCGAATTGTTCATGTTCCGGAAGATCCGTACGAGGTCATTGTAGTCGTCGGCAATGACTTAAAGCTCCCGTCCACTTCGGAGTGATAGGAGAGTTCGTAGTCAAGCAGCGTCCGATCGTCTAACAACTCAGCTCCATTGACGTAAATTGTTATCCTACTCACCGGAATACCGTCCGGAAGAGTGAACATTCGATGATCAAGCTTTAACGGTGTTGAGTCCACAACCTGAAACCACCATAAAACAACAACTTAACCCCTCTCCATTATCAGCCCATCACTGCAACTCCGATCCTCCAGCAACTTTGAGTCAAACTTTAATAAAAAACACAATGTTTTATTTAAAATTTAATTTATAAGAACTCAGCAGGCCCATTATGCGGTGTGCATCAAGAAACTGCAATTCATCTATTTTTGGGGTGGTTGTTCGAACACACATAGGTGAGGAACATGGTCTCATATGGGAAGGAAAGGGTGAAGGGAAAGCTTAAACATAGAATGACGAAAATATCCCTAAATTACACGGTTGGGAGACAAAATTTTTAACTATTGAACAAAAGTGGAACACTTATAATAATAGTGCAGTGGTTGTAATGTGGCAAGACAGATAATGGTGGACTTCATTGAGTCACCGTGATATACATCCTCCCACATGCTCTGTCGGGTCGGAGTGTAAGGGACCCTTAGAATTGGGGATTCAGCCTTTTGGAATAAGATTGATACTGCTAATTCTACGTAAGCAATATAAATAACACAAGACCAAGTAAAGCAGGTAAAGTCTTTATTGATCAAGGTAGAGTTCCTAAGCACAATCTACTTGGTTGCTCTGAGTACCGACTGAGTGCGGTCGGGATTCTCTAATAACAACCTATCGATCGTCCAAAAGTCCCCTACACTGTAGCTACTGTGGGCATTTATAGCCGCTGTGCCGGAGACAAGATCCCCGCTGCTCGGCATGTCTTCCACGTAGCCACCACGTGCCTTCCTCCTGGGTGCCCTGCCTGTCGACGTAAAGAGCCGCCACGTGTCTTTAGTCAGCTCTCTCGCCGAAGGACTACCGCTCGGGGTTGACAGCCTCGCTCGGGCGACTCCCGGTCGGTTCCCGACCGGGTTCTTCTCAAGGAGCCCGACCTGTTACCTGCAAAGACAAGGAGAAAGAGACAAAGACTCCTCGGTCGTGGTGAAGCTACATCGGTCGGAATACTCCCTACCAAGAGCCCCCCAGCCCGGGCCTTTTTGATCAGTCGGGAAAAAACGGGACGGGATGAAGAAGCCCAACCGTCAGGCATTAGACCGACCGGCCAGCTGTCATTCCCCCCTACGCCACGTGTCGGCCTCCGCCGGCCTCGGCGATCCCATCCGTCGCCTCGGATTCAGCGCGGGTCGTGTCAGGCAAGTTGGCCCATTTCCCGCCTAAATGTCCTCCTATAAATAGGCCCTTGAGGCCCTCATTTGAACTTTCCTCACTCTTTCGCATCAGTCGGTAACCTCAGAGAGTCCCGAGCAGAGCAGCTTATCAAGGCAGTCGAACAAGCAAACTTCAACTTTCAAGCTTCAACCTTCAATCTTCCTCCAACCGGTAAGCTCTCAACCCTCCTCTTTACTTTAGGCTCTCATTTATAGGTAGAACTGCTAGGTCAACTAACTGTCCCGGGCGTCTCAAGTCCCTACTAACCCCGACCGACCTTTAGGTAGATCGATATGACGGACTCAGACAGTCAAAACGCCTCGATTGCTGATTACGACGAGGAGGTCGAGCACCTCAGCGACGAGGTGGACATAATGTCCTACACCCCGGACGCCAGCCCCCGAGCGACGCCAGCCCCCGAGCAAGCCGCCGAGCGAGACAACGCATCAAGCTCCTCTGGATCGTCAAGCTCAAGTTCGAGCGGATCGGGGAGCTCCAGCGAAGAAGAGGAAGAGAGGACCACGTCAAGCGGGCGAGGTTTTCCAACCGAGGGCGTTAGGGAAACGCCTACCCGGGTGGTTGGGAACCACCCGGAGGCTGCTCCTCGAGGGGGTGATCGAGAAAATACCCCCGAGCAGACCGAAGAAGACCCGGCCGGGCCGGCCACACCAGCCGTCGAGCTCGAGTTCTTGAACAGCGAGAGCGTCGAGCAAGAAATGAGCCTGCTGTCCAAAGGCGAGGCGGCTCGGATTGCTGAAATACTCCGGGGTCGGGCAGAGTTCGACACGAGCCGGCAGCTGGGAAACGTAATTGACAGGCATCGGGGCAGGTGGATCGGGATGCACTACGACTCCCTGACGGCCCCGATCGCCGTTCCCTTCACCCCCCTCCTAAACGCCTTCTTGGCCTATTACCGAGTCGTCCCGGCCCAGATCTGCCCGAACGCACATCGGATCCTGGCCTGCTTCCCACAGATATGCGCTCGGCACGAGGCCGAGTGCACGATGGAGTTGTTTAACTTCATCTACCAGATCAAGGTTCTCCCGAGCCGCTACGGGGGTGGGTTCCTGATGCTGCAATCCCGAGCGGATATGTGCTCGATTAGAGGCTTGCCCGGGAACAACAAGGGGTGGAAAAACAGGATTTTCTCCCTCAAGTACGAGCCCTGGATCTTCCCGGTCGATCGCGTCTGGAGCACACATTTCAGAAAGCAAGTGGTGCCGGCCGAGACGCAAGCGCTGAGGGACGCGGTCAGCCGGATTTCGAGCGAGGTGCACGAATACACAATCTACCGGACGGCTGAAAGTCTCGCAGCTGCCATGCTCCCGCCCCCCACGTACAAGCTGCCGGAGAAGTATCTGCCCGTTCCGATGGGCGTGACGGTCGCCAAGCCGTCAAAACGAAAGAAGAAAGGTTTGGCACGAGCTACTTCTCTCGACCGGGTTTATTACCTCGATCTAACTAACTTTCTTGCGTTGCAGGTATGGCCGAGTTCGGTGATGAAGACACCGCCCTTCCCCCACCCGTCAAGATCTCGCTCGGCGGGAAGAAGAAGGCCAAGACCAAGGCGGCCGGGGAGAAGGAGATCCCATCGGCCCGACCTCTGAGCGCCTCGACCGTGACGACGGGCGAGGGCTTCATCGTGGAGCAGCCGGACGTTTTAGTCACTCGGGTGGAGGTCGCCCGGGGCAAGGAGAAGGTCGCCGACCAGGGCGCGACCGAGGTGGGCGGCCTGAAGCGCCGCCGTGAACAGCACAGCCCGACCCCTTCGGCCGGGCGGGAGAGGGAGCCTACATCCGTGCTGGCACGGATCGGCAATGCCGCGCCAGCCCGAGCGGACCTGGGGAAGATGACCCCGACCCAGGTTGCTGAGCGGATCGGCTACGATCTTGCTGAGGTAAGTCCCCACTTTTAATCTCTCTTTGCCTAAGTATCGTTGATCGGGCTAATCTTGAATATCCATTTTTGCCTTGCAGATCTCCCGAGCGACCCAACTTCTTCAGGGTCAAGCTATGCTGGCCGAGGAGGCCGATCACCACAAGAAGACGGCCGCTCGCCGTCTGAAGGAGATCAAGGAGCTCCAGGCCGAGCTGGAGAAAACGCAGAAGGCCCTGAAGAAGGGTGACGAGGAGCGGGCGCTGGCCGAGAAGGTCGCCAGCCGGGCGATTGGGGAGGCCAGGGAGCTGAAGGCGCAGCTCGAGAACCCGAGCGAGCTGGTGCGGGCAGCCTTCAAGAACAAGGAGCTGGGCACGGCCTTCCTAACAGCAGCCCGAGGAGACGAGGTCGGGAACGAGTTGATCGTCTCGTTCGGGAAATGGGCCTTCACGGCCGGGAAGCAGAAAATGCTCGAACGCACCCGCAAGCGGTTGGAGGAGGCCCTCGACGCCGATGATCTCCAACTGGTCTTGTCGGCCTTGCCCCCGGACGTGGCAGATCCCGGTCCCTCACCCTTTACCCCGACCCCGAAAGCCAAGGCAACCGAGCCTGGGGCTTCGTCGGCGGCCACCTCGAGCGGAAAAGAGGCGACCACCAGCGCTCAGGAGGCGAAGAAGTAGACTAGGCTGTCTCCCCCTTTTGTAATGACGATCGATCGGGAGCCCGGTCCCGCATTGTACCGGGCACCTTTTGCTAGTTAATAAAGTTTTATTTTTGCTCCATCTCGTGGCGCTCGTCTTTCCCTTCGTACTTTTCCTTTTGAATAACGTAGAAATGTCGATCCTTAATGCTCGACCTTGCGGCCTTATGGCCCGGTCTTGCATAGCTCGACTTGTTCGAGACCCGATCCTATGGCCCAACGGCCCGATCGGAGCTTTGAGATTTCGACGTCAACTTGGCCACACGACCGGGTTTACCCGATCTCGAGGCCTTTGCCGAGAATGGTGAAGATCCATAAGCCCCTACGGTCGGAATATAACCGAGCGACGGGCCCGTAAGTACTCGCCGTCAAATTGGCCAACCTGAGCGGGATTACCCGGTTCTTAGGCCTTGACGAAGTTTTGAAAAATACGCAAGCCTCTTCGGTCATGATATAACCGAACGACGGGCCTGCAAACACTTCCTTCATCCCAGCCCCCACACGATTGTGCGCTCGAGGCACGAGTGGGTGCAGTCGTGGAAAGAAGTTGGACGGACCGGGGAATAATGCCGAGAGCTCCTGGCATCCCCGATCGGTGGCGTGACTTGAGCGTCCGCCTATATGGAGCGCGTTTTGACCGGTCGACAGACTTCGCCCGATCGATTGAATGTTGAATTGATCTGCTCATGACGAGGGTGAAAGAAAATAACCGATCGTGCCGCCGCATACAAACGGTCGAGCAATCACCGATCGTATATACATTAAATTTTCCCGCTCACAGGCGGTTGAACTAATTTTACAACCATAACATTTACATAGAAATGACGACCGGGACTAACTCGCAGGTCCAGCCCCCACTTCGTCTAAAAGTACAAAAAATAGGCTAATGCCTAAAAAGAACGAGGTGCTCGGAATTCCAAGTCCCCTGTATTAGCCGACCCGTCGTTGTCTCTAGTCGGTATGTTCCCGGCCGGATGACAGCGTTGATGATGTACGGCCCTTCCCAGTTCTGAGCTAGCTTTCTCCCTTCTAAAGGTTGACTGGCCTCCCTTCGTCGTAAGACATAATCTCCGACTTGAAAATAACGAGGGTTGACCCGAACGTCCTTCGAGCTCTTGACGCGCTTCTGGTACTCGGCCATACGCCGAGCGGCTAGCTCTCTTTTTTCTTCGACCGCATCGAGATCCACAGCCATGGCGTGTTCGTTATCCTCCGCGTTGTAGGTTCTCTCTCGATCGGTCGGGATCCAAGCCTCGATCGGGAGTCGGGCTTCAGCTCCGTAAACCAGGGCGAAAGGGGTCTCCAAAGTAGCCTCCCTCGGGGTCGTCCGATAAGTCCATAAGACATATGGCAACTCATCGGCCCAACTACGACCGGCCGAGTGTAACTTCTTTTTTAGACCTTCCAATATCGTCCGGTTAGCATTTTCCACTTGTCCATTTCCCTGCGGGTAAGCGACAGACGACCGGACATGAGTCGTCCCGATCGTGGCCAAGAAATTCTGAAAATATTGGCTCACAAATTGGCGACCGTTATCGCTGATGAGATGTACGGGCACGCCAAAACGGGAAACGACATTGCGCCAAAGGAACCGAGCACACTGCTGAGATGTGATCGTGGCTAAGGGCTCGGCTTCTATCCACTTAGAGAAGTAATCAACGGCGACGATCACGAACCTTCTCCGACCGGACAGCTGAGGAAAGGGGCCCAAAATATCTACCCCCCACCTAGCGAAAGGAACTGCGGTCGTGACAGGCTGGTAGAACGTTGCCGGTCGTCCAGGCATCCGGGCGTACAGTTGGCACGTCTCACAGTCCCGAGCTAACTTCTCACAGTCTAGCTGGAGGGACGGCCAATAGTACCCGATCAGCATGATACGACGGGCCAGGGATCGACCTCCCTGGTGTGAGGAGCAGATTCCCGAGTGAAGCTCCTTCATCACTAATTCCGCCTCAAACGCGGTCAGGCATCGCATGAGAGGGCCTCCATACGATCGTCGATATAGACGATCGTTCACGACTTGGAACCTCGGGGCTCTCAGCTTAGCTTTTCGAGCACGTTGCGGGTCGTCTGGGAGTCGACCGTGCTCGAGATATTCCTTCAGATCGGTGATCCAGCTATCTTCCACCGGTTGGATTGGATTGACCGGCAAGCGATGGATACTGTGTTTGGGGATCACCAAGATCCGAGCTATCTTCGACATGTGTTCCGGGGCATCTTGGGCCAATTTGGACAAGATATCCGCATCGGCGTTATCCAATCGGGGTATATGTCGGACGGTGTACCCCCGGAACTGTGCAAGCTTCTCCATGGCGAGGTCTCGGTATAGTTGTAGACGTTCTCCGTTAACCTCATAATCTCCGAGAACTTGCCCGACCACGAGCGCAGAATCTGTTTGGGCTCGGATGTATTCAGCCCCCAAGTCCCGAGCGCATTGCAAGCCATTCACGAACGCCTCATACTCGGCTTCGTTGTTGGTCGGGTTGAACTGGTACATGAGAGCAAAATAGACTTTGAATCCTTCTGGGCTCGTGATTACTACTCCTCCTCCTGCTCCTTTTTTGCTACTTGACCCATCAGTAGCCAGCGACCACCACTCGGCCTCGGGATCTGCAACCTCGGGGGGTCGAGTATCCCGGGCGGTGCATTCGACCAAGAAGTCAGCAAGGGCTTGACCTTTGATAGCAGGTCTTGGTCGGTATTCGATCGCGTACTGGGTCAGCATTAACGCCCACTTAACTAGGCGGCCTGATGATGAAGCGGTTCGGAGGACTGGTCCGATCGGCTGATCGGTCAAAACGCTGATCGCTCGACCTTGGAAATAGGGAGCTAACTTCTTCGCGGCTATATACAAGGCATAGACGACCTTCTCCAACCGGGAGTACCGGAGCTCGGGACCATGTAGCGCGTGGCTTACATAGTACACCGGTCGCTGGACCCCTTCCGGATCGGTTCGGCACAATACTGCGCTTACTGCACGATCGGAGACGGCGAGGTACACGTCTAGCTCTTCTCCGAGCTCGGGCTTTGAGAGCACAATAGGTGACATGAGGTACTCCTTCAACTCGTCAAAAGCTGCTCGGCACTCTTCGTCCCAGACGAACCCATTAACTTTTCGCAATACCTTGAAGAAAGGTAGAGCGCGCTCGGCTAACTTGGAGAGGAACCGGCTAAGGGCTGCCAACCGACCGGTCAATTGCTGGACCTCCCGAACGGTAGAAGGTGGTTGCATGTCCAGAATCGCTTTAACTTTGGCCGGGTTGGGCTCAATTCCTCTCTTGGTCATCATGTAGCCGAGGAACTTGCCGGTCTGAACCGCGAATGTACACTTGGTCGGGTTCAGCCGCAACTGGTACTTCCTCATGATCTGGAAGCACTCCCGGAGGTCCCGAGTGTGGTCGGATCGGTCACGACTCTTGACCAGCATATCATCAATATAAGCCTCCATCGTCCGGCCCAATAGATCGGCGAAGAGCATATTGACCATTCTCTGATAGGTCGCTCCTGCATTCCGGAGGCCGAACGGCATCACTCGGTAGCAATACAGCCCGTCCGGGGTTACGAAGGCTGTCTTGCTCTCGTCTTCATGGTGCATCATTATTTGGTGATATCCCTTGAAGGCATCCATGAAGCTCATTAACTCGGCCCCGGCCGTCTCGTCGACCATCTGGTGAATGCTGGGTAGAGGATAAGGGTCGAGCGGACAGGCCTTGTTGAGGTCCGTGAAGTCTATGCACATCCTCCAAGCTGGGGGCTTCGGAACTAGAACAATGTTTGCCACCCACTCGGGGTAAATAACCGGGCGGATGTGCTCGATCGCCGCCATTTTCTTGACCTCATCTCTGACAAACTCACGGCGATCGGAAGATAAGTGTCGTGTCTTCTGCACGACCGGCTTTGCTGCGGGATCGACGGCTAGCTTATGGCAAATGACCGATCGATCGATCCCGGGCATGTCCTCGGGTCCCCACGCAAAAATATCAGCATACTCCCTGAGTATGCTCAGAACCTCTGCTCGGAGCTCGGGGGTGAGGGCCCGGCCAATTTTAATCTTCCTATCCGGGCGGTCCTCGGACAGGGGAACTTCTTCTATCTCCTCGGAAGGTTCGGGTTGCTCCTTCCGTTCTTTAGCCTCTTCCTTGGCTATAGTATTCACCCGGGAAGACGGACCGGAATCGCGTTTGTTGACCGCTCGGGTGTAGCACTTCCGGGCGGACTGGACATCGCCACGGACCACGCCGACCCCATTGGGGGTGGGGAATTTCATGCAGAGATGGGGCATGGAAATTATCCCACCGATCTTCATGATGGCGGGTCGGCCTAGGATGATGTTGTGGACGCAATGGAGGTTGACCACAACGAATTCAAGCTCTGTCTTGATCGACTTCGGGGGGGTGCCGATCTCGACCGGGAGAGTGATTTTGCCTTCGGGGTAAATGAGGGCCCCGGTAAATCCTGACAGTGGTACACCGACCGGAGTCAGCTCCTTCCTGTCGAGGCCAAGCTTCTCGAACACGTCCAAGTATAGGACGTTCACACTGCTACCCGTGTCCACCATAACCCTCTGGACGTCCGTTCCCTTGACGTCGATCGTGACCACGAGCGCTTCCATGCCGTGGTCACCGCTGCTAGGTTGGTCCTCTAGGGTGAAGGTTATGGGCTCCATTTTTTGTCTTTTCCCGGTCTCTCGGGAATCTACGATCGCCACCGGGCAATTCGTCCTCGGCTGGGAAGCGTCTTCTAGGCCACCAAATATGACATGGATGGTGGGCTTGCCGACCGGGCGACTGCTGGTCGGGGATCAGGGTCCCGTCGGTCTTCATGACGATCGTCCCTTCGATCGTCTCTTCGGTCCTGACCCGACCGATCGGAGCGGTGATGAGATCGCCTGTGATCCCTCCGATCGGTATTCCTCTTGCTTTCCTCTCTCTTCCCCACGCACTTGTCCAATTTCCCCAAGTTGAGCAAATCTTCCAGCAACTGGCGCAAGTGGGTACACTCCTCGGTGTCATGCCCGGCGCATCGATGGTAAGCACAATGCTTACTCTTATCAGGGCCGTCTCGATCGGGATGGGGGAGTTTGATGAGGTTGCAGGACTGGGCATATTGCATGGCCTCCGCTGCAGATCGGTTTAAGGCCGTAAACTCACCAGGCCTGGTGCGGGATCGGGGATGATCGTCTGCCGATCGATGTTCCGCCCGGCCGGCCGGTTTACGGGACGAAGACCCGACCTCTTGTGAACGTTTCACGGCATTCGCCTCACCAGCATTGGCGTAATCCGTGACCCTTCGGAGGGCCTCCTCATACGTGGTCGGGGGGTGGAGGATGAAATCCTAGTATAGATGCCCCGCCCGAAGGGAGATATGGAGCATGTGGGTGGCGGTCGCATCATCCATGGGTTCGACCTCTCCGACCGCCGCTTTCCACTTGATAAGGAAGTCGGTCAAGCTTTCCCCTTCCAACTGCTTGGCCTTCTCGAGGTACATGTAAGACTTCCTCACCACTTTGGAAGTAATAAACTTCCGTACAAACTTGATCGCCAGGGTCTCAAACTTGTCGATCGACCCGGGTGGCAGGGTTCGAAACCACTCCGCTGCCCGACCGGTCAGGGTCGAATAAAAAGCCCTGCACATCACGGCGTCCGAAATGCCCTTCAGCATCATGTTGCTGAAAAAATCGTTGACGTGGGCCTCCGGATCTGTTCGACCGTCGTAACTCTTCTCTCCCGAGACCTTTAAGTCGAGCGGGTAAGGCTGAGCCATTACCGCTGCTGTGAAAGGCGTCTGGTGGAGGGTCGATCGGTCGGTCGGGGGTGCTGTAGGATACGCACTCCTGAGCTGCGCAACTTCAGCCTAGAGGTTGTAGAGCAATCCTCGGGTTTCGTTGAGCTCGGCGTTCTGGGCGGCTTGGGCTGTATCCCGAGCGCGTCGACGTCGATGTGATCTCGACCCGCTGTACCCGGACGAAGCCTCGTGGCTAGCTTCCTGCATTTGTACGTCCTCTTGCCTGGGATTCGGGTCCTGGGGTCCCAGACGCTGGCGCATCTCTGGTCGGAGACGATCGAAGGCTACCGCACGGGCAACCTCCTCGGGGTCCTCCGCTTGAACGGCCTGAGCTGGTGCCTCCATCGCATCGGCACCCCCCGACCCCAACCGCGAATGAGCCGAGCGTCGAGCCCGGGAAGTGGACTGACGCTGCGGCTCTACCTGTGCGATTGGTTGTACTGGAGGGGCGGCGGCTGGAGCTATATAGGCAGGCGTATATGGTGGATAACCGGCCGGGGAAGGGTAGCACATCGGTTGGCCTGGCCAATACCCGTATGGTGGAGGTGGGACCGGGTACGGGTACTGGGCGGGATACATCATCGGCTGCTGCTGGTATGGCAGACCGGGTGGTGGGTATCCCGGTTGGATGTAGTTGACCGGCTGTTGGGCGGCCGGGTAAGCATTTGAAAGGTGCGGTGGTGAAAGGTTGAGGTTGAGGTCCATCGTCTGACCCTGCTGTTGGGTAGCGTAGTGGTCGGAGGAGCTCGCTGCATCCGCCTGGTCGTCGGCGAAGTTGTTGTGTGCCCACGGATACATGCTGGTATGGTGATCGGGTGCTCGTCAAGACGTTGGCTTGTTGCACGGATCCCCACAGACGGCGCCAAAATGATACTGCTAATTCTACGTAAGCAATATAAATAACACAAGACCAAGTAAAGCAGGTAAAGTCTTTATTGATCAAGGTAGAGTTCCTAAGCACAATCTACTTGGTTGCTCTGAGTACCGATTGAGTGCGGTCGGGATTCTCTAATAACAACCTATCGATCGTCCAAAAGTCCCCTACACTGTAGCTACTGTGGGCATTTATAGCCGCTGTGCCGGAGACAAGATCCCCGCTGCTCGGCATGTCTTCCACGTAGCCACCACGTGCCTTCCTCCTGGGTGCCCTGCCTGTCGACGTAAAGAGCCGCCACGTGTCTTTAGTCAGCTCTCTCGCCGAAGGACTACCGCTCGGGGTTGACAGCCTCGCTCGGGCGACTCCCGGTCGGTTCCCGACCGGGTTCTTCTCAAGGAGCCCGACCTGTTACCTGCAAAGACAAGGAGAAAGAGACAAAGACTCCTCGGTCGTGGTGAAGCTACGTCGGTCGGAATACTCCCTACCAAAGATAATGGTGGACTGCAATTAGAATGACCCCATAACAATAGGACTAAAAATGGAATTAACTCTTATAAGTTATAATAAAGAGATAAGAAGTGAAACAAACTCTTATAAACTACACGTTTACATTCCATTGGCTATCATCATTCGTTTGGGTCAAAGAAAGTGGAGCAAAATCAATATCACATTATATATATGATGAGTAGGCGTAGCATGTCAATATAATGCCAATTTCTTATTTTTATATTATTTTACCAATAATCTTAAATTCATGTTTATCTTGAATTCCATGCAAGGCCAATGATCAAACAATCCTTTTTGACTTTATGCATTATGTGACTATAATACCTAGAGCACTACAACTTATACATTATTATGCACATACCAACGGCATATTTAATTGTATTCACACTTTGCTTCTAAAGCCTTAGCTTAATTATTGTATTTCAATAGTTTTTCCACCTTCATTTGTGTCTTCTTAATCATCATTCCATATTATTTTGACAAAACACACGCTGATGTATGTATATAATAAGATAATAATTAATTACTAATGTCAAACTAATAAAGACGATGCATGTTCACACTTCCCACTATATATGTATGTATAGTTAATTAATTGTTTGGCCATGTTTATTTTTTGTATTAATTAGAAAATTTTACAACTTAAATCTCCAAGCCCGCTGTCTTACTCAATAGAAGTGCGCGTCTACAATTCAGTAAGGGGATTAGTTATTGTATTTGACGATAGGCAAAACCCTAGATACACCAAAAAAAAAAAAAAAAAAAAAAAAAAAAAAAAAAAAAAAAAAAAACCTTTACAATGGATTAATTAAATAGTCTCTTATTAGATATATATATATATATATATATATATATATATATATATATGGTAATTAAATTATAGAGAGTAATCAATAAATAAACTGTATAATATTGAAAATGAATCATGCCTATTATAATAAATAGAAAGGGATATTGATATTTTTAAATAACGATCATTTTATTTACAAAAATGACATTGTTCATTTTTATTTTTAGTAGTAAGTAATTTTTTTTTTTTTGAATGTTCTATTATTATATTATTATGGGGAAAACATTGCTTATTCCCATTTTATCTTCAACCATAAGTCATTAGTTGATTTGGTCCACCATTGTAGCATGAAGACAAATACCACCCTTCAAGCCTTAATTATTTCACATTGTTATTGCCAAATTAGATATTATGTTAAGCTTCATGTTAATAGTTCATTATTAGGTATATATTGAGAAATACGGAGAATACTGAATCATTTGGGCTCCGTAACATGCCAAAAAAAAAAAAAAAAAAAAAAATCTCTCCTATCTAGCTATATGTTGCAAAATACGTTAGACGCTGATTTTTCAACGCTTAGGCGTCCGATTTTTTTAAAAATTCACTAATAAAACATAAGGTTCCTCAAGTTTTTTTTTACAAACTATTTGCGTAAGTGGTTGTAAAATTATTCAAAATATTGTTGAAACCATCTAAATACATAAACAATTAAAATTAAGAGCAAAAGAAGCATTTTTTTTTGAGAAATCGGAGGGACAAACTACCTACGACTGTTTGTATTGGATAGATCTCGAAAAAATATGCGATTTCAAAAAAAAAATTGTCTAAAACGAATAACCGAGTCAAAAGTTATGCCTTGCCAAAAAAAAAAAAAAAACAAAAAAAAAAACGATTCAGCCGGCTGTGCTAGATAGCATCACCTATCCGCCCGGCCACGGAGGAGGCCGGTTCCGGCCTTCCTTACCGCGGTTAGACGGCACGATTTTTGCAACAGTGTAGCTACCTATCTACAACTCTATTCGATCGGCTCCTTTTACACATGCTTAACTCTAATTAGTACCCAAGTTCGTTTCAACTGATACCTACAATAATACTCTGATCTGCGATCATGCAATAATGCATTATATTGTATGAACATTTCAAACTTAGGTTAATTATTTGTGCCATGACAAAATATGAATCAGGGGCTAATGTGAATTGAAGTGTCACTTAAGACTTGCTTTCAGTTAGTGGGATTTTGATTCATGCCACGAACATTGAGAGTGTGAATTTAATTTGAGTTAGGATTAGCGTTAGCCTCCTTGTGTGCATAAGTGTATTGTTTGAGTTGAAGTTGAGTCTTGAAGTTAGATTGACTCGATTTACTTTCGGTTGTTATATCATGCACCGCGCGTTAGACAGTACAGTGTGTCTGAACCGACATTGTCTCGCGTATTATTTTTATATTATCAAATGAAACTACAGTTATATCAAAATGATACTGTAGTTGTGGTGAAATGAAACTACAGTATATATAAAATTAAAGTGAATAACATTTCACATATTTGAGTGTATATTGTACAATGGAGCTGTAATTATATTGAAATGATCATGTAGTTGTGTTTTAATGAAATTATAGTGTATATAAAATAAAATTAAATAACATTTTCACATATTTGAGTGTATAAATATTGAATGAAACTGTAGTTATATCGAAATGAAACTGTAGTTGTGTTGAACTGAAACTGCAGTGTATACAAAATAAAACTAAAGAACAGAGTTATTTTTTGCGAAAATTCTGTTTCTTTTCATTAAATAAAACGACGTCGTTTTGACAGTGTCGGTTTAGAAAAGTGTCTGACGCGCGGTGCATGATATAATTTGCCATTTACTTTCTCATGGACCCGTAGACTTAGTTCATGAAGTAGTCCAGAATATAATTCCGCGATTTGAGTTATTAAAAAATGAATAAAAATTTTAAGCTATGTTTAGGTTGGATGTATATGTGAATGCACGAAATAGCCCATCCACTTTGTTAGTGGAATGATGGGTGGACACACTATTTTCATCATAGCATTTGGCTTCCACATGACCGATACTCCAACAGCCTTTTTCCCACTGCATGCGGCCCTTATCTTTCTCCACCACAAACTTTGTCCCAATCTTCTTCTCACCAAACATATATAATACCAACCACGTTTATTTTATTTTGACTGATAAAAAAATTTGTTTATCTATAGTACATAAATGTCACAGTTCAAATTATTGTTAATATTTTTTTGATGGAGTTCGTCGCATAAGGTCTTCTTAGTACGGTTTACCTCTTTTGTAATTTGCGAGTTATTACATAAAAGCAATGTTTAATCGGTTGAACCCGTTGTTACATCTCTTAAGTGATAGTAACTTAATGTTTGTTTGTTTAATCCATAAACTATTGAAATTTATTTACTAAGGGTGCATTTGGAAACCGGAAAATGAGTTCTGTAAATTATTTTCTGGATTTTCAGTGTTTGTCTAGAGGGGAAAAATAGAAGTCAATGGAAAATAGGGGTGTGGTCAATGAAAAATATAGGGAATTTTCTGAAAAATTCTGTTTGCAACGGTGGAGCAGCCAATCATTCACCGCCGCCACAACCACCCCCAACCACCACCACCACCACCACCATCATTGTATATTTTAAATATTTAAAATTAACAATAATTATGTTCATTTTTCAGAAAATAAACCAAACACACCAAGACAGTTTTTTGGAATGCAATCAAACACGGGAAAAAAATATCTTCTAGAAAATGACTCATTTTTCAGAAGTCATTTTCCTGCTTTCCAAACACACCCTAAGTTTAAAGTGAACTAAATATTAAAAAAAAAAAGTTTTGGAAACAAATAAAAATCTCTTTTCAATAAATTTCAGATTTTTTTTTTTTTGGGTAAATGTTGTTTATTCAATAAATTTCAATTGACCCAAACAAATATAAATATAATAGGCCATTTACAATATTTATACATTATACTACAATGTCTTTTTCGTCAAAATAAGAAATATGTGTCATTTTTATCATATACTATTTTTTTATTAAAAAAAAATAAATCAATTGATGATATGACCAAAATATATCTAGATCCCATTTGGCTCACTAAGATAAATATATAATAAATGGAAATTCATGAAAAAGAAATAAAGAAAGATTCCATATTTCGTTATTTTACCGTCGAAGCCTCGCTGAATTATAGACATCTCTTTTGGATGTGCCAGTCGACTTGTAGATTTAAGACTGCTCCATACCCAAAGCCAAGAACTGAACCCTTAACATTTGGTTAAGGATAAATGAGTCTCTTCCACTCAACCACACCTCAAGTTATATTTCATTATTTAGTTGGAGTGAAATTTAAAGAAATTTTTTAAAAAAAACTACAAAATTGAAATACCTATGGTATCGAAAGATTTTTTTTTTCCTAGTATATATTCTATAAATTCAAACTCCAATGAAAAAAAACTCTGACACCGACCAAACATAAGAATTCACATTTTTAACAAATTATATATTATAGAAAGGATTTTGTAACATTTCTTGCGAACCAAACAGATTATTACTCTTTTTGTTGTTTTTAGAAAGAAAAGATATCGTAGAGTTATTTAAAATATAATTTTCCAAAAACTATACTATTAGTTTAATGTCCATATTAATTAAAGCAGCCGTCCACCACCACCTTCTCTACTTTGGGCAAATCTTTAATTTTACATGCCAAAAGCCTATGATTTCTCACCTATAAATACCACTAGATTTCCCCATATGTTGTCACCACCCATACACAAAAACCCTCAACTATCACCATAGAAGCTAAACAAGAAACCTTGTCACACAACCTAGGATTTGCCACTCTTGGTGAGCTTCCTAGCATGGCTAAATTCGCGGCGTCAGCTCTAGTTGCTTTGCTTGTATTTTCTAGTGTGTTTGTGGTGTCCCAGAGTCGGGACATCAAGGCCGAAAAGGCGGCCCAAGTAAGGACGGAGGGGTTAGGGTTGGACCTGGGTGGTATTGGCATCGGTATTGGTGCGGGCATTGGTATTGGATTAGGTGGTAGCGGTAGTGGGTCAGGGGCAGGAGCAGGTTCGGGTTCAGGCGGTGGCTCCAGTAGTTCAAGCTCGAGCTCGAGTTCAAGTTCGAGTTCTAGCTCTGGTGGTGGTGGTGGGGCTGGATCCGAAGCCGGATCCTCTGCCGGGTCGTATGCCGGATCAAGATCCGGATCGGGCGGCTACGGAGGTGGCCAGGGAAGTGGCTACGGTGGAGGTAGCGGCAGGCACTAAAAGCTTGGGCTTGCCACTTCATGTTACGTTATTAACACACTACTAGATTGGAATAAAATAAATAAAGAAATAAAATAGTTGTATTAATAATATTATCATATGATGTCCTATATATATGTGTGTTTATAGTTTGAATTATCTTATTATTCTCGAGTCTGATCTGTGGTCGGGTCTGTAGTGGTGTTGTAATGTTGTCTGGTTCCTTCTCTTTGTCCATAAAAATATATATATTGAAAAGTTATGTTTCAATATCATCATATGTCCTCATATCAATCCATTGTAGTATCTTTCTTCACTGCATGAACTAAAATGCCAGTTAGTCATTATATAGATTATTGTAATGACCAAATTAAAGAACAAAAATATAATGTTTAGTTCTAACTAAAAATTGGTATAGTAATTATCGAAATATATAGTTCAAGTAATTAATACTAAATAAGTTGATATATAGGTTCCAACTACCATGTATTGTGATGACATCCCAGTTATCATTCAAAATGAATGGTTATAGGTTCGAATCCGGTGATGAGGGCTTAGATTCTTTGGGCTGAAAATATTTGAGAAAGTATAGAACATATATTACCTTCAAAATAATCATGAGTATTTCAAAAAAAAAAAAAAAAAAAATTGATAGGTAGAGCACACCCTCAGATTTCAAAAAAAAAAAAGTATATTTCAAATAATATACTACCTTCAAAATAATCATGATTTATAGTTGCAACCCTCTTTTGCATGGTTATTATTTTTTTTTTTTTTTAAACAAAACTTTATTAAGCAAAGGAATAAAAATGTCTTACAACTGATGATCCAAAAGTGACCATAACACATACTCAGCCCTTGAGTTTGGGCCTATACTAATATAAAGAAACTAAAATAAAGAATGGACTCAAGCCCTAACAGGCCAGGCCTAAAGAATGAAAGAATAAAATAATAGATCCAAGCCCAACTAATAAGCCAGATCAAAGGAATAGTAAATGAAGAAAAATAAATAAATAATAGGGGTGCTGAAATGGAGGCGCAGAATCCCCCTATTGGCGTCGCACCAATTTTCGCAAAAACCAGCAGCATAACGGCTGTTTCTAGGAGAATAGCTGCACGTGTGTGCTACCATGTACTAGTGCGCCACCATACCGCACCATCACAAAGTTGCAATGCTGCAACTCTGCGCCACAATGCAACGATGCAACAGTGCCAACATGGCCGCAACGCTTCACGCCCACGTCTCGTCAAACTAAATCTATTGGCTGGCCACAAACCTCCAAGAATGCTAGCCCATTTTGTAAGATATCCGTCAGCATAACCTACTGCAGGGCTATCTCACAAGGACAGAAATACACAACAACAACTTCCCAACATTCATCACAAGGCAAACAAACAAAAAGGAGGCACACATGCCCAAAAAACTAATAAATGGCACGCAGGCCACCAAACACGCAATACATGTATTTTTTTATATCATTATTACTTATTAGCTTAGAAAAGTTATACCAACATTTAACTTGGTAACTACAATATTTCAAATTCGACTCAATGTGGTAGTTGTTTAATGACTTTCTAGGTTTGAACCAGTCAATTATGGACAATTTATATTAGTTTACCTCATTATAGTTCTTTGCCATCTAGAGTCACTTAAAGTATACATTCTGGTAGTCTATTACCTAGTTAAGAGTTTCATGTAGATCAAAGATAAATGTATGTAAATACACCATGACTCTATTACCTAATGTAATTTCACATTTCGTGAACTAAACGCCCTAAAGTGAAGACTTTTGAACCAAAATTTCTTGTTGTTGATGATATGACCATCATTACTTATATAACAAATGCTAATTACTTCATTGTTAAAATACTCATGATTATTTAGAAATTAAAGTAGTATATGTTTTATAATATACTCTCTCAAACATATTCAGTACAAAGAATCTAAACTCCCTCTGTCGGAGTTCAAACATATGACCACCTATTTGGAATGATAATCGAAGTTTGTTAATTTTATTTTATATTGTTAAAAGTTTTAAACTTGTATTTCGTTTTGAATGTGTTTAGTTTTTTCAGCAGTTGGAATTTTTGAAAATCTATTTCAAGTATTTGGTTTATATGAAATTTCAAGTAATACCAAACAACTTGAATATGTAAGCATTAACTCATCACACCATTTACCACAATCATCCTCGATAAGTACAAAGACAACCAAGAAGAGAGAGAGTTGGGGTTTGGGGGGTGCACAAGATCAAACCAGGCAAAAGGTCACCAATTGCATATGCAAAAGTGCAAAACATTTCAGCAATCCAGAAATCACGCTAAAAATACCATAGTAATTTCCAAGAGGGATAACTTTAACCATAAAAAAATGTGCTACGAACCAGTACCAATAAAAAAATCAGGAAGAACTTGTCCACAAAGACACACCAATACCGCTTTAAATAAATAGCTAACTTAAATTCGATTTGAGATGTCGTCTTTACTAACTACCGATATTATTATTCAATTAGGGTGTATATCCAAATATTTCATAAACTGCCTATAAACCACTCGAACCCCATATCCTATCAAGATTCGAGAGGGTCAGATACCAATTATATGACATAGTCATCAAATAAGTTATAAAATCTAAAACTTGCTTTTTATAATCAAATGCTGGAATAGCTCAGTTGGTTAGAGCGTGTGGCTGTTAACCACAAGGTCGGAGGTTCAAGCCCTCCTTCTAGCGTTTTTTGCTTGACATAGTCAACAAATGAGTCTGAATAAAAATTTATCTTGTCTTTTTATAATCAAAAGCTGGAATAGCTCAGTTGGTTAGAGCGTGTGGCTGTTAACCACAAGGTCGAAGGTTCGAGCCCTCCTTCTAGCGTTTTTACTTTTTAGCCCCATTATTTTCCTACCCCAAATGCTCCTCATGTAATGCAACTATCCAAGTCGCCAAGTCCAACCAAAATTAACTCTCGAGCCCAAGCACCCAAAAAAATGAGCCATTTACTCTGCAAATCAACCTTAGCTGCTCGTTTCCTACCCTCCTCCCTCACTGCTACTTCTACTCTCATCAGATTCAAACCTTTCTCTCCTTCTTCTCCGCCTCCGCCGTCGCCGCAGCCTAGAGTTCCCAGAATGTCGACGGAAGCTGCCGCCGCCTCCTCCTCATCTTCTCCCTCTCCTTCCTCCGCCATCGATTTTCTCACGCTTTGCCGCCGCCTCAAGGTATACACCGTACACAAAAGTTCTGTGATATGGATGCATTTGTGTGCATATGGTGAACTAATAGACATCAGTAGGACTTTAGATAGGATGATTCCGATCCCAAGGCAACGTACAACTGTTGCTGCACACTGTACACCGAAGTAACACTACACTTGAGCTGTTGAACTGACTGAATCACAGTTTTTATGTGGTCTACTTTCTTATTCATAAATTCAATGATCGCGTTTAAACTTTTGCTTGCTGAAATTTGAGTTTTCGTTGAATCTACACTTCACCGAACTGAATAGTGAATCGCAGTTTTTATGCGGTTTACTTTTATTCATAAATTTAATGATCGTGTATATTTATTTATTTTGAATTTTCGTTGTATCTGCACTTCACCGAACTGAATAGCATTTCTATGTGGTTTGCTTTTATTCATAAATTTAATGGATCGTGTTTAAGTTTTTGTTTGCTGAATTTTGAATTTTCAGTCTCTCCTTAGATATGTTTGTGTTGTATGCTTTAGAAATGAATCAATGTGATCAAGTTCTTGGTTTATGAACATTGTTACTTTAAATAAACTGGAGTGAGCTAAATTGAATGATGTGGTGTTCTTACTAGACCACGAAGAGGGCTGGTTGGGTACTTAGGGATGTGCAGGGTCCTGAATCGATAGCTGATCACATGTACCGAATGGGAGTGATGGCTCTTATTTCAGCTGATATTCCTGGTGTGGATCGTGACAAGTGAGCCGTGTATCATTTCTTTTGATCTTTTGAGTCTCTCTATATTTTATAAATTGACCATTTTAATGTAAGCTTCAAATTCAGGTGTGTAAAAATGGCAATAGTGCATGATATTGCTGAAGGTGAGAATGCTTCTTGCGAGCCATTTTGTCTATTTTAATATACTATGGAGTAACATTTAAAGAATGATGTATGTAAATCGATGCGTGTAGAAAATTTTCCTTGCTCCTCTGTCATTGAGTCATGGCTACACACAGCAGACAGCCGTGCAGCTATTTAACAGAGCCTAGGGATGCAATAAGATACTGTTGTTTTACTTATTATATTACAGAGTACTTATCAGAAACATATTGAATGTTCAAAAATGTTTGCATATAAAATGTTATCATGTAGTCAAGTAGAAGGAAGCAGTCAATAGCCATAAACCTCCCCAAATTTGGCACACAAAAAATAGTTCTTCTTAGACTCCTGCCTAGCGACAAAAATATCATTGTTCTTGGATAATTGAATACCAATCAGAAAAAAGTAGTTTTAGAAATTTTCTAAATGCATTGTGTAGGAATTCATTTCTAAAACCAATTTAAAAGATTAGATGTAAGAGTGGTATGATTTTTCTCCTTTTGGGTATTGTTTGATGTTATTTATAATGTGATTTTGCTTTACTTCTACTTATCCCTTTGTTTCACTTTACTTTCTCACAAATATTAGCACATGTATGATAAACAGCAATTGTTGGAGATATTACTCCTTCTGATGGGATTTCAAAAGCTGAAAAGAGTCGTCGGGAGAGAGAAGCAATAGAGGACATGTGCAAACTACTAGGTGGAGGGCCCCGGGGTACCACTTTTCACTGCCTGCCTTCATATATTGAGGTTTTAAGCTAACTGAGGAGTTATGAATTTGTTTGCCAGCTGATGATTTGATGTTGACAATTGCAGCCAAGGAGATCAAGGATTTGTGGTTGGAATATGAAGAATGTTCTTCATTAGAAGCTAAAGTTGTTAAAGATTTTGACAAGGTATCCAGAGCATTAGTACTAAGATTCAAACAAATAAATTTTGATGCATTGTGTCAAGCTTTCTTTTACTGTAATGAAACTTTAAAACTGGTATTTGGACAAAAGCTGTGTCGTCATCAATGAAGAAGCAACATATGTATGAAATCAAGCATAGCCAAAACGAATTCCTAGGACTTAGGAGGATAGATATTGGTTAACATAATAATGGTCAATATGTTTGAAATCAATGATAAAATCCAGGGGCCCTAGTTTTGGTGAATTCGTTTCTAAATGATTTGAAGTTGAATTGCCGATGAACTTGTGTTGTGGTGCCGAGCACTTTTGGTCTACATCAAAAAATGATCATGCCATCTGTTTTCTTCCAGATTGAGATGATACTTCAGGCTTTGGAATATGAAAAAGGTATGTTTTCTGTTTCTTCCAAGTTCCATGTAATGTAAATTTATTGTACAGAGTAATTTCTAGGTGTATGCTAGCACACACCAGAGTGGACATGTTTCTTTCCTTTGATGGAATACTATGCTGGGATGAAATTTGTACTTCTTCTTGGCTTGTCCCGTATTAGGGGTCTTTAACATGTTCAAGTGAATTCATTTCATGTATAGGTTCCAATTTACTTATGCTTCTGAGTTCTGATAGGCCTGTTGTAAATCTCTTTGTTACTTTAACAGCACTTGGCACTTTGATTTTTATCTGGCACTCAATTGCCAGTTTAGCTTTATTTTTTCTTGTCATTCATGTAAACCTTATGCATAGCAAGACATGATGGATAACGAAGGGGTCTCTTGGTATTCCAAGATGCATTGATATTGAAATTAAGACTCAACTAAGTCCACGATGCTAGCATGAGATAATAACAGAATCTGCTCAATCTCTTGGTTTTCTAGCAAAATCTACTCCATCTTCCTGTGGTGATGAATTAACTAACTTACTAACTAATGCATTTTCCATTCATTATTACAAATCAAAGTAATTCTTGTAAACAAAATTAGTTATGACATACAAAGAAAATGCTTGATTTTCCCCCCTCTGGTAAGTAGGAAAAAACACCTGCTTCGTCTAAGATAGAAATGCAAGTTTACAGTAAGACCTTTGGAAGAGAGCCATTATATTTATAACTACTGTATGGCCCAGAGCAATACTCTGGATGTTTTCTTTTTATCTCTAATAAAATTCTAATTAGAAGAATTTGATAGGAGTAATAAATATTTCTCCAGATAACACTTGAAACATGATGTATTTGATTATGTAGTGATTTGTTGAATTCTTTAATATGAGAACAGAGCTGTGAGCACTCAACACTCACACTAATGTCACATTTTGTGGTTGTGCAGAGCAGGGAAAGGATTTGGATGAGTTTTTCCAGTCAACAGCAGGTTCATATCTAACTATCTAAGCATCTTATTATGCAGTTACTATGTTTAGACTTTCCACCTTATTTGTTCTTTCCCCTGTCTTACAGTGTATCTATTATGCTCTAAAGATATAAATAACTTGTCAAGTAATTATGTAATTAGCAATTACATTAATCTTTGTTCTCTTCAATCAGCTGAAAATTGATGTAAAAGTTGCTTGAGAAATACTAATGTTATATAAATTGTGATGCATCATGCAAAGATATAGTACGAGAACTAAGATGGAAAAGCTTTCCTCACTAGGGAGGCTTTCCTAAAGTAGAAGTTCGTACCTTTGATGGTAGCCATCAAACTAAGGAATGTGCGAATTTGTGAGATGATGACAGAATTATGCAAAATGGGTATATTGGTTGGGAGAAGTGGCGATGTGGTGACATTAAAACTGATGTGTTTGCATAGACAAAACAGAAAGAAAGAAAAGGCGAGAAAAAGGAAGTAGAAACTAGAGAACTGTTTAATGGAGTCGTTTAAAACAATCTAACTGGAATACCAAATAAATATCCTTGTATTTTCGAAACACAAATATGAAAGAAGAGATGACACCTTAAATTTAACCTTTCATTAACTTTGCATATACATTGCTCCAAAATCAGCTTAAGTTGATTCATGATTCATAACTTCAATTTACTATTTAATTTTTCTTTTTACAAGAAATGAATAAGCTGGAAAAAGTTTGAAAAAAAAATTAAAAGAAAAATAAATTGCATAATTTCATATCCTGTTGTTAATCTGCTTTGTAAATTGTAATTTTCCTGTTTGGATGCCTTAAACTTATACCAACTAGGTACGATTTAAGGCTTATTTGATTTATGTAGAATGTCTTCTCAATGTACTTGCTTCTGTTTTCCCTTCTCACCATGTTTCTGAGAGATAAAGGTTTTAACTCGTGCTTCTTTCTGCAGGGAAGTTTCAAACAGATGTGGGCAAAGCTTGGGCATCAGAGATTATATCAAGACGAACAAACACAACTAAGGCATAAGTTTTTCAAATGTATTGGATTCATGGCAGCTATTCTTCATAGACTAGTCCTTTCTGACCCAAGGTAAAAAGAATCATCAATGCTTCTCATTTCATGTCTTTCCTGTTGCAAGAATGATATATCATCTGATGCACTGTCCCGTTTCCTGTTGATATACACCCCGAATGTGACATTTGTTCAGTTTTGATTTCTTTCATTCAAGGCCATCTATGTTGAAAACGTTCTGTCATTATGCGTCTCTTGCATGGTTTCACTTTTGATGCTTGTGTTTTTTTTTTTTTCAGTCGCGAAGCTGGAAACTGAAGCTGTATCTGCGTGGTTTTTATGGAGTTGTAGTCTTGTAGAGCGTTAGATATTGCAAGAATCTGAATAGACACCTAATTTGAACAGCAGCAAAGACACTTGTATGGGGAGGTTATTAGGCCAAAAAAATGACAAATGATAGTTATTTTGATTCCAATACCCCCATAGTCATAATATTGCAACTTTTGTGCCCGGGTCCGGTTGATGAAGCATGATTCTTCTACTTTAAATGTCACGAGTTTAATTTTTGTCAACACTCTCTTAGTTGAAATTGTCACAAAGTCTAGTGCAGTTTACTTTTCTTGTATGGTTTGTGGGTTATTACATATGAATATGATTTACCTAGTACATATCCTTAAATAGTAGGGGTGTGTTTCTTTCGTCACCAAAAAATTGTAACTTTTGTGTCTTGCAACCCTGCAAGGGGTAGCTGAGTGGGTAAAACTTGATTTCCGCATTTAAAAGTCATAAATTTAATTTTTATGAAATTTTTTTAGTCAAATTTATACGAATTCCTTAATGTGGTTCCTTCTTATGTGTATTTTGTAGGTTTTCTTTCTATCATATTAAAAAAAAATCGTAATTCTTGTGAGAGAATAAAAACTTTACAGCTATTGAGTAATGATGACTACAAAACTCCATAGGGTATCTGACTATCTGTGGGTATGAAATTGTGACTTTTCAAGTTTTTCAAGTTCCAAAAAGCGATGAAATAAAATATTTTCCTTCTTAAGGCTTTTCAAAATGGACTATTTGGTTACCCCAAAAGGTTAGAACAAAGGACCTTGCATTTATATCTGCTTTATAGACTCTTGTACATAGTTGATTCTTGATTCTAATATGGGGATGTCCTGAACAGAGTATTCAAATATGGAATGCCAGTTTGATTCTAATACGTTGAAGTTTCTAATATGAGATTTTTGAAAAAGTTTCTAATATGAGATAAGAATACATTTTGCGATTTATCTTTATCAATTAGGAAATGATTATATATTTTCCACAAATAAGAATTAATACTGACGTACTGACCGGACCACCTGTCCTGAAGGTTTGAACGTTCACTTATGGCCGCCGCTCCTTCACGCCTCATTTTCTTCTGATTTCTGGATATTCCGGCGACGCAATCGCAATCAGATCCACCTCTCGTCGACCGCCATGGCCTCCGGTCGCAGCCTGCGCCATCTCCGCTCATCTCTTCACGTACGTTCCTCTCATTTCTCTCTCCGTTCATTTGTCTGTAGAGTGGTTTATACGCATATATTCGCTCGTAGAATGTGTGGCTGTTTTTGCATATACGCTATATACTCCGTCGACTGATTTGAATAAGAAGTAGTTTATGTCTGTATATGACGTGACCACTTGAGAACACTGAACAGTATTCTTTGTTGCAGAGGACGAGTCTGTATTGTGCTGGATTTCAGCAAGGTATGGCCATTGACAAGGAGTATTATTAGTTCTGATATGTGTGGAGGAAGTGAATAGTGTTGAATGTATGCCTTGGTTTTGGAATTTTTTAGGGAGCGGTTCATGGAAGTATAGCACGATTGCATATTCAAAGCAGAGGCTGTTGAAAATAGAAGACCAACAAAAGCAGTTAGCTAATGAGAGTGATCCTACTTTTGAGAGTGAAATTTCTGAAATTCGGGAGCAATTCAATGCTGCTAAAGAGAGGTTTCTGAAAATACCAGATGCTTTAAAAGATATGCCCAAAGCGAATCCCAAAGGTTTTTTGCTTTTTCTTTTTTTACTTCATGTGTATTTTAACTGTTTGTGGTTGAGAATTGAACTGACGTGGTGCTGGTTTTGATGCAAATATAGGAATATATGTGAATAAGAACCTGCGGCTAGATAATATTGAAGTGTATGGATTTGATTATGATTATACATTGGCACATTACTCCTCTAATTTGCAGACCTTGATATATGATCTAGCAAAGCAGCATCTTGTTAATGAGGTCAGTTTCAACATGGACTAAGTTTCTTTACTCCATTGTCCCCAATGGTTCTTATTATGGTTTTTAGGTGAAAGGGGAATGCTGAATAGTGAGTTGTTTTCCTGTGAATTCTGGTTCCTTCAGTTTAAATATCCTGAAAGCTGCATGGAATTCAAGTATGACCCTTCATTTCCTATTAGAGGGTTATACTATGACAAAGTAAAAGGGTATCTCATGAAGTTGGACTTCTTTGGATCAATTGAGCCTGGCAGTTGCTACTTTGGTAGGCGCAAGGTACAGCTATTTAGGTTTTTGAACAAAATTGTTTGTGTTTTGTATTTGCTTCGATGAATGATTACTGTTGCTACTTTCTTGGATGATCCTACTGTTGAAATGTGGTCAATTGCATCCATGCACATTAGGGTCAATATGTGTTCATCTAGAAACTTTGTCAAATTAGCAAGAAGTGTTTGTGTGTATATAGTATACACACACAATTTGTGATTACTGCTTGTATATTGGCCAAGAAATACTGCATGCAATTCTAACCTTTTCCATGTTATGCTATGTTGTTAGTCATGAATTTCTTCTCTATAGTCAGAATGATTCTGAGTCTACAATGAAATATTTGCATAGCTCCATTACGTTGCTAGTTTATGTTTCTTATCATTGTTGTCAGAAACCACTGCAGTTTAATGTATGTGAACTCTTATTTCACTTCCATGTGCTCAACACAACTAAACGAAGTCTCCATCTTATCTGTATGTATGCCTTGTGGTCATTTTTCAAGAATTTTATAACAAATCTGGCTGGGTTGATTTCCTGTGAATGCTTTAGTCAGTTTAGTGATATTATTGCCTCATTCTCTGTCAGCCAATTTAACTCAATAGAAAATAGAAGTGAACTTCAAACTCAAGTGACAAGTCAAGTCAAATAAGTTGGTTTTCATTGTATATTCCTTTAGAGTTTTTTTAATTAATATTATTTTACAGCTTAGTCATGAAGAAATTGATGAGATATATGGTAGCAGACATATTGGCCGTGATCAAGCAGGGAAACTTGTGTGCTTGATGGATTTCTTCTGTTTCAGTGAGGTTAGTTTCTTAGTAATTCTAAACTATTACTTACATTAGGTGTTGCATGTAGGACCTGTGTTTTCTTTTTTTTCTTTAAATATTTATTGGTTTGTATTAATAAGGATGGGGCATCAACATTTTATTAATTAGGTTGAAGCCTGAGTTAGGGTCCAACCAATGTAGCTTGATTAATTGAACTAGCATTAGGTTGGCACTTGGAATGATAGATTTTACACACACATATATAATGGTAAATTGTGATGCATTTTCAGGAATTTTCTTATTCTCAAAAGTGCCCATATTTCACCTTTTTCTCTGCAGGCATGCCTTATTGCTGATGTTGTGCAACATTTTGTTGATGCTAAATTGGAATTTGATGCTGGTTATATTTACGAAGATGTTAATCGAGCTATACAATATGTTCACAAAAGTCACTCGGTTCATAAAGGAATTCTTTCTGATCCTCAGAAGTATCTTGTAAAGAATGTAAGTGAATTACATAGTTTGTCAGGCAGATGTATTGCTGCTTGCAGTCTTTTGTGTTGTGGGTCTCTTGACTCTCTTTCTTTTTCATATATTGTATGCTGTGTTCCAGGGGCAGCTACTAAGCTTTCTAAGGAAGCTAAAGGACAAAGGGAAGAAACTCTTCATGTTAACCAACTCTCCCTTCTTTTTTGTGGACGGAGGAATGCGTTTTATGCTCGAAGTAATACTCATTTCATGTTTTCTGAATTAGCAGTTTATAAGAACGTGCTTGCAGTTTGTGCCATTAGTTAAGTAAAACATGTGATTGACTGAGAGAGAGTATGAATTTATGAAATTGTATCTGTATTTTCATTCTCAGAGTTCTTTTTCTGCTTTTTTCTTTGCTTAGCTAAAATGTAACTATGGTTAAAAATTAGATTTCAAAAGATTAATAATGTAAAAAATCTAATGGTCACAGCTATACAACACATAAACTATATCCAATTATGTTATTTGAGTATTTTGTCTCTTCAGTATATGAGAGCAGTGATCTTGAATCACCATAAATGTTCCTCCTATCCTATTCTTGTCATGTTTTTCTTTCTACATTTCCTTTCAGTTAAACCTATAAAATTGCTGAAATTAATTTTGTTTTTCACGTCTTATTAGGATTCTTTAGCTCAGCAAGACTCCTGGAGGGAACTTTTTGATGTTGTGATTGCTAAAGCAAAAAAGCCAGATTTTTACACATCTGAACATCCATTTCGGTTTGTTGCTCTATTACTTTTTTTTTTTTTAAATAAAAATAAAAAATGATGATAATTGTTTACAAAAGTGTGATGCTGTGATGCAAGAATTAAATTACAGATTTGTGTTTGTTATGCATTTCTGTTGGCTGTATGAGTTATATATGCCCTTGTTCTCTTTTGGGGTTTTACCATAGATGTTATGATGTTGAGAAGGACACCTTACAATTCTCAAAAGTTGATTCTTTTCTTCCTGACAAAGTTTATTACCATGGATGCCTCAAAACATTCTTGCAAATCACAAAGTGGAAAGGCCCAGAGGTATTTTCTGTGTTATGCACTACTCTGTACACCTTTATAGGATTTTATCTGCTAGGGTGTCTCCAATGATATAATATCCTCATTTTTCTATTTGTTACCCATACAATTTTAGGTTATATATTTTGGCGATCACCTGTTCAGTGATCTGAGAGGGCCTTCAAAAGCTGGATGGCATACTGCAGCTATCATCCATGAACTGGAAGTAATCCATTTTTTCTTTATTATCCTCATTAATTTGAGGACTTCTGAAATTGCTACTTTCATGATAACATTATTAACATCTTTATCTCATAATAAATAGGATGTGCCTGCAAAAAATGATTTTCCATATTCTTGGATTGAGTTTTTGGACATAGAGCTCTAAAAGAGAAAGAAGAACTTATAGTTTCTTTGAACATATTAAGTAATAATAGAATTTAAAAGTACATTTAGTGAGGTTTGATAAGTTATGGGTGTGAAGTTTATTATGTGAGTTACCATTGTGTTAAGTTTGCTTCTAGGAGTTGGGCTGTATCTCTTCCCTTTCAGTTAAATTTTAGGCTTGAAATCTAATCTCCTATCTGTACTTTATACTTGGCTTTGGAAATTAATGGCCTTTCGATGTGGATGTAAGTTCCTACCTCAATTATCTCGATATCCTAACTTCTGAGTGGAAATTGATTTTTTTTACTTTTTGGAGAAACCCTTTCTTTCTCCTAACTTCTGAGTGGAAATTGGGTTGTATCTCTCTTTTTTTTTTTTTGTTTGTTTGTTTGTTTTTTTTTCTTTTCCTCTTGTTATTTCCTAAATCCCAGATTCTACTCCTTTGTATTGACAACCAGAGTATGTAATGAAAGCAGAGTCTGAACCTTCATGTGAAAACAGCAGCTTCTTCTGATTGATTATTGTCATCTTCTTGTTGATCCAAATTAATTTTTGTTCATCCAATTATTTGGTTTAACAATAATTTTCTCCTCAGTCCTCATATCTTGTCTTTTGTTTGTTTGTTTGTTTGTTTGTTTCAGAATGAGATCAGTATTCAGAACGATGATAGTTACAGGTTCGAACAGGTAGCCCACTTGCAAGTTTTTGATGCTTTATTTGCAACAACACAAACATGTGTTAAACACTATTCTGTAGACTCTAGATGCATCCTTTTTGTACCATAGGGGCATTATGAATTGCACTTGGTATAATGTCTTTATCTACTGGAGCAAAAACCATGGCAGTCAGGGCTTCTGAAGCTCCAAAACCCCACAAACAGCATTTGAGCTTCAAACAGGGCCTTAAATTGGTTAACTTTCATTTAATAAATTGCACTTGGTACCTGGTTTCTTCTTAACTTTCTAAGCATGTTTTCTGCTTTCATTTTCAATTTCAGCTAGAAGTTCCTATGTTGGATGTTGAATCCCTTATTTGTTTTAATTGTTCTAAACTCACAAGGCTTTTGCCGTTATTTTACTTCTCTCTCTCTCTCTCTCTTTTGGTAGTTGATATATTCTCATACCACGTGTTCCAACTTCTTTCCACATTAACAACATAATGAACATTAGTTTTTACAAAGGATGTGGTATTAACTGGCTCATCATCAGGCAGATTATACACTGCTACCTATTAGGAACATTTATCTAAATTAAAAATTTCATTCTTAAATATTATTAATGGAGTGTTGTTTCGTTTTCCCTCTCCTGCTTTTGTTTCAGGCCAAGTTTCATATAATCCAAGAACTTCTTGGAAAGCTGCATGCTAAAGTTGTCAACTGTCAGATTAGTGAAACATACAAATCCCTTCTTTGGGAGCTCAATGATGAGAGGCAGAAGGCACGTTACGCGATGAAGGAAATGTTTAATAGGTCATTTGGAGCTACATTCCTTACTGATTCTGGTCAAGAATCTGACTTTGCTTACCACATCCATCAATATGCTGATGTGTACACCAGTAAACCAGAGAACTTTTTGTTCTATCTACCTGAGGCTTGGCTTCATGTGCCTTATGATATAAAAATATTGCCTCACCATGTCAAGGTATTATTTTCTACCTTGTCGTATTTACGTTGCTAAGACTTTGAACCTGTAGATATATTGAAGGTTTGGCTCTGCCCAATTAATTTCATCGGAATGACACTTCAATATCAGTTAGCTATGGACTACATTATGCTGATTTTATCATGCCATGGTTTTTTTTTCCAGCATGAAATTTCAAGTTTTTCAAGAAAATATTGAAAATTGTCCACACCCCAACTTCTGATTGAAATGGTCAACAGTCATAGTTGTAGACTTGTACCCCTTGCAATACTAATGTCCTGGTCTCAAATATCTGATCCACATATTTTTTTTTAATGACAATTTCACATGAATAGACAAAGATTTTGCTCAACTTCTGAACATGTATTGCAGATTTGCAGTTATTACTATATGTGCAACTCTTTTATAAGGTTTTCTTCACACAGGTTTCATCAGACTTGTTCAAGACTTGAGTGCTCTTCTGGCCAAAGATGGTTCAACAAGTTGGATCATTAAGTAGGGACATTACTGTTATTTATGTAGTCATTTTTTTGTACCATTCAATAGAAAGGCGGTTTATCCCCAGGTTCAAGAGTTTAGTGAGGCTAATAGTATACTACTGCATCATATCCTTAATTGCAAGCAAAGGTTGGAGGATGTGAAGGCCACAATACAAGTAAATTCACAATCCCATTCTTTTGTCTCGTAATAAGTTTTCTTGAAAGCATTGAAGTTCCTTGTACACTTTAATATTTAGTTTTGGTATAGTTTCCTCGTCAACTTTTCACTTTTTGGTTACATATTGTGTCTTTATTTTCTATGACGTATTATGTACACTCTGCCAAGAGCTTCAATCTTATTTGCAATCTCCTCGATCCCTTCCCTCTATTTGAAATAAAATGTGATTGATACCATTCTTAGTAGGCTAAAGATTTCTGCTCGAGGTTATCAAATATGATATAGTGCATTGTTTCTATCTTTTGTATCTTTGATTGTGAATATTGGTGGAGGAATTGATACAAAAAACATGAACATGTTTGCTTTTCATTCACAGGTCCTACATTGGAATGAAACATGTACTTTGACGCTGCTTCTTGTTCTCTGTCTGTTTGTATCTTGCACTGGCTTTTGTTGTAAGGTGTTAGGTATGTCCCTGATTGATTTTTATCATTATAACATTCATGTGAATATTCAATAATGATCATCATTGTCAAATTCAATGATCATTTCCTCAAGAAAGTATCTTGACAAAGTGGTACTAGTGGAAGAGGAAATACAGACTACAAGGTCACAAGTTCGATTTTTGTCAACATCTTTTTGTTTGAGCTTGTCGACTTAGTTTTTTTTTTTTTTGTACGATTTACCTCTTCTGTATAGTTTGTGGATTATTACACATAACTGAAGTTTATCAAATGCAGTCACTGGAAAAATAAAAGAAGAGAAAATGAAGCTGGTGTTTTTACGATTTCACCTATTACAGAACTTTCCTTGCTGGCTTATTATTCCTTCCAACTTTTCATGAATCTTCAACCCCTTGTCCTTTTTTGTCCACAACTTCCTCTTAAATGGTAATTTCTCAACAGATTAGCATTAAGCCATTAACCCCTTCTTTACCCTTTCTACTTCAAGGTTATCTCCCCTTTATATTCTTATTCTTATTATATTATTATTATCTATATTTTATTACTCCCTATATGTTATCCTATGCCTATTAAATACTTGCAAAGGGAAATTTTTGGTGTATTTATTAATCAGAGAAATTTTTTATTTGTTCGGAGAAATGAAAAACTAAAGAAGGAAAAATTAAGAGTATAAGAGTGTTTGGTAAATAGTTTTTAGCTGATTGAGTTAATGAATTTTATTACTTGATAGCATTAGTTGATTGTAGAAAAATGTTTGGTAAATTAGGAAATGGAAGCCTACACTTGTGTAATCGAATTGGAATTTTATTCTTTATTCTCAAATTTGAGTCTGTTTCATACATTATACGAGTGTGAATAATGCCTCTTAAATATTTTATTTATTTAATTTTTTGGTGTAGAATTTATAGTATTATTGAATTCAATGTGTACTCCATAACAAATAGCTAAAACCAAAATAAATAAATAAACCGAAGAAAACTTGCAGAACTAGAAATCCAGAATGTTCAATTAGCTGTGAATAAGAGCCACGTGGTGATGCCTTCTAAAACTGGATAGTTTCAACTTTCAACGGTCTCCCAATTCCCAAACCATCATTATTGTATGGATCATGATTTATATAGCTGTGTGAATCATATTATCAAATAATGTATATTTAGTATACAAATAATATATTTTTAATATATTAAAAATGTACATTATATTTAAGAAAAATATATTATTTAAGTATTAAAAACATATTATTTTGGCACAAGTGTCAAATAGGTCCATCTACTACTGCGAAGTGTTCAATTCCCACCACAAACTAAATTAAGTGTCAAATAGGCCCATCTACCAGCTAAATTTGTTCAATTAGCTTTTTTTACAAGTTACCAACCGGTTACCTATTTCTTAATTATTAAAAAAATAAATAAAATAAAATAATTAAAAAAAAATAATATCAGTCGCCGAACAGCCGGTGGCTGCCCATCACAGACAGTCGTGCCACGGCTGTCTGCGATGGGCAGCCGGACAGCCAGTGGCTGATATTATCTTTTTTTTTAAAAAAAAAAATTAATTATTTTAATTAATTTATTTTTTTTAAATAATTAATAAATAGGTAACCTGTAAAAAAAGCTAGTTGAACAAATGTAGCTGATAGATTGACCTATTTGACACTTAATTTAGTTCGTGGTAGGAATGGAGCATTTCACAGTAGTAGATAGGCTTATTTGACACTTGTGCCTATTATTTTATATAATTTACATTCAGTACACAAATAATATATTTTTAATATATTAAAATGTATTTTTTATTATGATTCATATCGCACTGTGTGGCCATGGTCTACACAATAATTTGCCTCTTACAAATTGCCCACCTACATTATGTTGCCTAGCAATGGAAAATGATAGAAGTATGGTAGCGTTTTAATTTTTCATTACGTGTCTTAATTTATTGCATAAATTTATGAAAACTTAATAAAATATTTCAAAATGATTTCTTTCATTTGCAGTAAAATGTTGAATTGGCCATGACAAGTGCCTATACCAAAAGTATGTGCTAAAAATACCGGATGACACGTGCCTATACCAAAAAAAAAAAGATAATAAATATAGTATTACGTGTTAACAAGTGTGGCCATTATTTCTTATCCAAGCTTGTAGGACAAATGTCGCATTTGACAACGTGTGAATCTGTCACAACCTTGACAATTGTTCACAAGGTTTGGCAACCTCCCTCCATCAATCTTTGATTTCAAAAAATATTTTCACCCGCACGGGTTTAGCTCAATGATTTAGTAAGCAGTATTTCAAAGAATAGACCAAGATTTAACCTCGACAATGAAAATATGTGAATTATATGCGCATCAACATTTGACCTTGTCTGTTGAGTCATTGAGTCACTATGATTTACTTCATCTGAGCCATTGAATCACTATGATTTACATCCTCTGAGTCTTGAGTCACTATGATTTACATCCTCCCAACTGTTCAGTCGGGTCGGAGTGTGAGGGAACTTTGAGGTTTGGGATTAACCTTTTTGAGAAGAAAAAAATCTTCAATCTGTTTATTTTGGATAAAATTCACCTTGTGATTTAGTCATCACAGAAAAGTAAACCAACATAAGTTATTTTAACTGATCGGAACAAACAATAATGTTTAAAGACAACTTATAAAAAAAAAAAAAAAACTTATAACTTTATAATTATTATGTGGTTGAATTAACTTGATTATGATTGTTATTCCGTCAATTATTTGCATGGTCCAAACCTTTCTATCGCAACAAACTGTATTCCATCAATTATTTGCATGGTCCAAACGTTTCTATCGCAACAAACTGGTTCTAATGTATACTTAATTTTCATGTGTTCTACTTTCAAACCTATAAAATAATGTTGACTTATGTATATTATACTGAGTATATGTACAGATTAATATTTTAAACTAGTGTTAGATTTATAAATTTTTTTTAATATATATTTGACATATCAAATTACACAAAACAACTATATATTATTTTATATCGAGTAAAAAAATATTTTTATGTGAGTTTATTTAGTTATATTTAAAAAATAATAATAATAACCCATCAAATTTAAATAATAGGTAAGTTCCGTAAAACCCTGCAAGCACAACTTATAGGGGTAAAAACAAGTTGAGTCGCTTGCAAGTCGTTTAGTTAAAGCTTTATTTGAATTTAGCCAAATTTGAACTTGAGAAGAGCTTGAGCCGGCTTGTTAAGTAATTGAACTAGACTTGAGCTTAAAAGTTTTGTGGCTCTTTTATGTCAAGCTGCTTATGATCTCTCTCTTTATATATATATATATATATATAACACATATACACACACACTATTTGTGCTCAAGCTCAATTGAGCTCGAGCCTAAATTTTTAAATTCAATTGAGTTTAAACCTAATCTTGTCTAGGTTCGAGTTGGGCTCAATTTATTTGCACCCTAATGTTCGAAAAATTAGTTGTAAAAAGTTGATGAGACAAAAGAATTTTTAAAATTGTGAAGAAGTTTATAATTTGGTGTTGAATTTCAAAATTAGAGATAATTGAGTTTATAAGATTCAAATATAGTTTGGTCAAATCATGAAATTTAGGCCATCAAATTTTTTTTTAAATAAAAATAAAAAAGAATAAATGCCAAAAAGAAGGGAAAACACAAAGGCAATGAAGTAGATGAGAACGTGAACTTGTATTGTTCACCAACTCTCGCTTCCCTTAAATTCCCCTCTCATACACTCCATCTCTCTCTCTCTCTCTCTCTCTCTCTATATATATATATATATACACACACACACACACACCATAACACCATATATTTTCTTCACGGGTAAATTAAATAGTTTTTCCCAAATTGAGTTTCCAGAAAATTAAAATGGGGGGAAAATATGAAGAAGAAGAATCTGTTTTTGCAGGTGAAGATGACAGTGAGGAAAAGAATCAAACAGTTTGTGTTCTTGATGCATCCACCTTTGTGGGCTACTGGATTCTCAAGAAACTGCTGCTTACAGGCTACAAAGTTCATGCAGCTGTCCAGAAGAATGGTAATGTAATGTAATAATGTCACCTTTAATTTTTATGGTTATGTTTAAGGTTAATTATGCCATGTAACCAAATCATATATGGTTTTGGTTGTTTTAATTAAGGTAGTCTGTCTGGGGGTAAATAATATAATGTGTGTTGTGAATTTGTAGGAGAGAAAGAGATAATGAAGAAGATAAAGGAGTTGGAGAGGACAGAGAAAGAGAGAGTGGTGATATATAGTGTAGATGTGTTGAATTACAGAAGCATTGTTGATGCCCTTAAAGGCTGTTGTGGTCTTTTTTGTTGCCTTGACAGCCCAGATGGCTATGATGTAAGTTTATTTATTTATTTATTTTTTAAATGTATCCTGTAGTAGTATCTTCAGCTCATTTGAGTTTTGGTGGGATAAAACTAATTCAACCAAGTCTAATCCCGTGAGACAAGACTAAATCAATTGAGTCTGGGTCTCATCAATTAGTTGGGACAAGACTAATTCAGTTGAATATGGGTCTCATATGCTGAACTTGAATAATTCAGTCGAGTCTCGATCTCATCTCATAGGACAGGATTAATTCAGTTGAGTTTCGGTCTCATACTCTCATCCCATATGACAAGACTTATTTAATCGAGTCTCGGTCTTATCCCGCAGGACAAGACTAATTCAGTCGAGTCTCCGTCTCATCCCTCAAGATAAGAATAATTACACAAGACAAGACTAATTCAATCGAGTCTGGGTTTCGGTTTCGTCCCGCAAGACAAGACTAATTTAGTTGAGTCTCGGTCTCATCCTGTTCAACAAGGCTAATTCAGTCGAGTCTCTGTCTCATCCTCATCCTGCAAGACAAGACTAATTAAGTCGAGTATAGGTCTCGTCCCGCAAGACAAGACCAATTAAGTTGAGTCCGCAGGACAAGACTAATTAATTTTTAAAAACTAATTTATTTAAGAAAAATACTACATGTACTCTCATTTTTTACTCTCAACTTCTACTCCCTCTCATAAATTCTTGATGTAAACACATTTTCTGGGACCCATATAATGAAAATATCAAATCCTTATTTGTCATATCATGGAGTAAAAGTGAGGGAATAGAATTTAAAGGTACATATAGTAGAACTCTTTATTTAAGCCATAGTCTCATCCAGAGCGATAAGACTAAGACAAGAGTCCTGGACTCATCCCGCAAAACAAGACTAATTTAGTCCAGTTTCAGTCTCATGTATTTAAAAAATCCTATTTACTTTCAAAGAAGAAAAAAGTTAGGAACTTTATATTTTTGGACTATATTTATGCACTAGGACTTTTATCTTTATAGTATCTGATGACACAATTTATATCTTTTTGGGGGTTTTGTTAGGATGTAGTTGTAGATTTGGAGGTTAGGGGGATAATCAATGTGATGGAGGCATGTGCACAGAGTGATAGCATACACAAGATTGTGTTCACTTCATCTCTAACTGCAGCTATTTGGAGAGAAAACATTTCCACCCTCAAAGATGTTGATGAAACATCATGGAGCAGTACAGATTTCTGTCGAAAAACTAAGGTATCTTCATTCAATCTCAGAAAACAAAAAACATCTGTTTAAGGAACAATTAGACTATGATGATGAATGTTTAGTGCACCTTTTTCTAGCCAGATGTGTTTCGTTCTGACTAAAAGTTTAAGCTGATAGTGATGACTGATGATTAGACTGTACGTTTATATGTATATATGCTTGTGTAGCTATGGTATGCGCTGGCGAAAACGCTGTCTGAGCAGGCGGCGTGGGCGCTGGCAATGGACAGGATGCTGAACATGGTGTCTATAAACGCGGGCCTGGTTATTGGCCATGGCGTTTCGCAGCTGAGCCCTGTCCCGACGCTGTCTTATCTTCAAGGGGCGGCAGAGATGTTCGAGAACGAGCTGTTGGCGGTGGTTGACGTCGAGTTTCTTGCGGATGTTCATGTTCGAGCATTCGCCGATCATTCGACTTGTGGCAGGTACTTCTGCTTCAGCAGAAGTATTACTACTGAGGAAGAAGCTGTGAAACTTGCTAAGAGCTTGGGCCCCTTGATACCCTTACCAGCTGCAAGGTAACACATTGTTCAATTAGTATATTTGTTAAGAGTCTCACATTCATAAAAATAAGAGAGGATATACGGATTTATAAGTCCATGTGTTAGATTAGCTAATTGGTTGAATTCAATTTTTTAGTGTGGTTTAGTCCATATACATTATAGCCCAGTTGAGTGACCCTAGTTCAATCTTAATTTCTCTTATGATTGATTTTGCAGGTACAAGTGGGAAGCTAATGAAGTGTATGGTGAGAGATTAAGAACCAAGAAGTTGAGCAAGCTGGTTGAGGGTACAGCTGCCACTGCTTGTTAGCATCCAAACAAGAAATGTAGAAAAAAATCAATTCCAATATTATTGGAATATAATGTATGATATGATGATTGGTGGGTTAGTCCATTTTCCTATTAGCCCCAATATTTCCATTAAATAATTATCCTTTTTCTTTTATTGAGTGTGTATTTGTAAAAGTGAAATGTATTTTATCAGTGCAGAAATTTAGTGTTTTTTTTTCATCTGTATATTTATACAAAAATGGTGAGCATTATATAAAGTGATAGTTTTTGTCTCTTTATTGCATATGTGAAGCTTGTTGGTTATTATAGGGACAAAATTATAACCAAAGTTCTCCTTGTGCGCAATAAGCAAATATCTAGCATTTGTGTGTTCAGTTGAGTTATCATGATTTACATCTTCTTAGATATTCTGTTAGGTCGGAATGTGGGGCCTTTGCAGTTAGGAATTTAACTTTTTTGGAAAGAATAAAATAAAAATGTCTTATTCATACTTGCCATATCAGAGAGTATAATTAATGGGGATTCAACCTTTGGGAGAAGAAGAGTATAATTAATGGAATAAAATTAATGAATTGCCCTAGTACAACTCTAATAAGTATTCTAAAATGGGAAATTCTATTTGCACCATCCATTTTGCTATTTACACCCCCTATTTAATAGGTGTAATAACTTTATAGGTGGTGCAAATAAAAAAGTGCTATTTGCACCACCTCATTAAATGTAGTCAAACATTAATCTTTATTTTTTTATTTTTATTTAATAATCAATCTCTTTATTATTATTATTATTATTATTATTATTATTATTATTATTATTATGTTTTAATGCCTAATTATTTTGTGCAATATTTTTTTAAGTTTTTATTTTCAATATATATATTTTTTAAGTTTCTTTTTTCAATACATGTTTTTTAAGTTTATATTTTCAATACTTATTTTTGTTTATGTTTTAATTTTAAATAAAGAGAAATAATAATTAATTTTGTTATTCTAATTTTTTTTATAACTCAAATTTGTTGTATACATTATTTTAAATTGTTTTAACTATAAATTGAAATATAAAATGATTACTAGTGATATTTGAAATGAATAAATATAAATTAATTTTCTACCTATCTTTTTATACTGTAAATATTGTAACAATTTTATAAAGATATATGTGTGACTGTGGGTTATAGTTCTAACAATTTTGATGTAGTTAAAATTCTATAAAGATATGGGTTAGAGTTCTACTGAGACTTTGAAATATAAATTGATTTTCTACTTATCTTTTTATACTGTAAATACTGTAACAATTTATAAAGATATGTGGATTAGAGTTCTAACAATTTTGAGGTAGTTAAAATTCTAATCATAAAATAAGTGGAGGTCAAGGCTTCTAATCATAAAATAAGTCCATGCGTTCCTACACTCTTTCTATTTTGAATTTTGTATTTATGGTTGTCCTTCCGTCTCGGTAGAATAGTTTCCTACAATTGTGTATTCTTTGTAGTATATATTTCTCTATGTACTCAATATTACTCAATAAATTGATATTTTACCTATCTTTTTATATTGTAAATACAATAAATTGATTAATTAACAACTATATTCACAACAAATTAAATTAATTCAGTATATAGATAGACTCACCAGTCACCCAATAAATAAAATCCCAAATTCATTACTCTTTATACTATAATTTTCTATCTCGAAATGGATCAAAGAGATTGTTATTTAGTCAATTATTGAGAAATTATATCTAATTTAAATGAATCCTAATTACCTAGCAAGCAAGAACAAAGTAGCTTAAAATACAAATAGCAACACCCACAGAAATAAATAACAATTCAATTCTGCCTATTTGTTTATACTGTAAATACAATAAATTACTTAATTTGCAACTATATTCACAACAAATTAAATTAATTTACAACTATATTCACAAAATTGATTAATACTATAATTTTCTCTCTTGACATGGAACAAAGAGATTGTTATTTAGTCAATTGAGAAATTATATCTAATTTAAATGAGTCCTAATTACCTAGCAAGCAAGAACAAACTGGCTTAAAATACAAATAGCAACACCCATAGAAATAAATAACAATTCAAATTCAAATAAGAACTTAAAATACCTCATAATGTCCTTGACTTTGATTTTGATCATTGTAACTAAGTAACTGGCTTTGATTCTGATTATTGTAACTAAAAAAATCTTATATCCAATCATCCATGGCTTATAGATTGTGTGATACATATACATAACACACACCCCACATATATATAGAGTCTTATGAGTCCAATTTGTATTTTCTGTCGCCCAAATTATCAGTAATTTCATCTCACAAACATCAATATTGACTAATTGTTTAAAAAAATATGTATTGAAATTATAAACTTAAAATATGTATTGAAGTTAGAAACTTAAAAAAAAAATGTATTAAAATTAGTAACTTAAAAAAATATGTATTGAACAAAAAATATATATATTGAACAAAAAAAAATGTATTGAAAATAGAAACTTAAAAGAAATATTTATTGAAACTTAAAAAAATATTGCATAAATAATTAGGCATTAAAACAAACAAAAACAAAAAAAAAAAAAACAAAAAACAAAACAAAAAACAAAAAATAAAAAACAAAAGCAAAACAGTGACTGGGTTCATCTTCTTTTTTTTTTTTTAAATAAAAATTAATGTTTTAATTAATTAGGTTTTGAATTAAAATATTATTAATTATACCTCATAAATGACGTTTGGTCAAGGTGGTGCAAATAGCAAAATAAATTCTTATTTGGCTATTTACACCACCTATGCAATTATTAAAAGTTTTCACCTTTTACAATTTCAAGATACTTTATATCTACTTCTGGTCAAAGGGTGGTGCAAATAGCAATACCCTCTAAAATTTCTATAGAAGTTCATACAGTGAATCAGACATGAGTCAGCAATGCAGTACATTCTTTTTTTTCTTTTTCATACATGCATGACTCAGCAATGCACATCCTTTTTTTTTTTTTTTTTTTTTTTTTTTTTCTATAATCACCTCTTTCATACTTTATAGTGGCAAATGTTTAAATTAGGTCATAGAATTACACAAAAGTGTAATTAGATCTTTTAATAAAAAAATGTAATTGGATTTCTCAATTGTCTAAAAATATACAATTATATTAAATTTTACATGTTTCTAAAGTCATTACTGACGTGAAAATTATCCTATTAAAAATAATTATTTTTAAATTTATTTTAATAATTATGAATAAAATAAAATTTTAAAAAATCCACTCCCAAGGATTTCCTTTTAAAACAAAAATTATTTTATTTAAAATTATTAAAATAAATTTAAAAATAATATGGAGTAATTTGTAATAGAATGACCGATACGTAAGAGTCTCAGAGATGATCTGAGGAATTGGCCAAAATTTATCGAATTGCATAATTTTTGATAGTTTAAGGACCTAATTGCACTTTTTTGAGTTAGATGCACTAGGAATGGCAATGGGACGGGGTGGGTGGGGGATATATCCCCTGCCCCGCACCCGCACGGGTAATGAAAATCCTATTCCATACCCGCCCCGCGGGAATTTTGCGGGTGCGGGTAATACCCAACCCGCAACTCTAATTATTAATATTACACTTAAATCTAATAAAAATCTTATACTACAATTGTAATTATCACATGGATTTTTTATAAGTTTGAACATAACTCTAATAATAAAATTGAATAAGAGCCAATGAAGTTAGTTCTTAATTGGAACTAAAATTGTGTTGGTAGTATAAATTGTATTAAGTGTTTACTCATTATGTTATTTGTGTTGTTCCTATTAAATTTCATAAACAAAAAACTAAGGAGTTTAATTCATTATGCATTTTTAATTATAAAATATACATAAACTTATATAATAAATGAATACTAATAACAATATATATAAGTGCGGGTGCGGGTGCGGGGCGGGGATACCTCCCCCGCACTCGCCCCCATACCCGCGCGAGTATACAAATATTTCTTATACTCGCACCCATTATTTAAATTGTGCAAGTATTTTAAAACACGCAAGATAGGAATGTGGGAAATCCATTGGGTACGGATAGAATTGTCATCCCTAAATAGCACAATTATACTTTAGTGTGTAATTTGATTGCTAATTTCTTTAGCTATCAAATCAACCACTATGGTTGAACTTAACTATCAATTTTTTATAAGTGGATTAGAACAAGGAGATATAAATTGTAGGGTAGTTGTACGTTGGTGGCTACCCGACGTGTCTCGCTAGCGTGTGATAGAGATTTTTTTATTTTTATTTTTCATATTTAACACAAAAACTCAACTTAGCATTATGCACCATTTTTTTTTTCCACTCCCTCTGCCCTCCCCCAATATATGCAAAAAGGACATAAAATTGTCCTCACGAGTTTAGTGCAGTGATTCAGTAAATAATATTTGGCAAAAAAGATCAATATTCGGATTTCGACAATAACAATGTGGAAATTATGTCCAAAATAGACAGATCACTGATGTTGACATTTGACTATGTCTGTTGCGTCATCTTGGTTTACAAAGCCGGGGTACGGAAAGCTCTTGAAATTAATAATTCAATTTTTTGAGAGAAACAAAGACATAAAATTCAATTTTTTTAGAGAAAAAAAAAAAGGACATAAAATCGAAGATATTGAACTAATGGGATGCTCTCATGAGTCATGATTCATGCAGGATGATTATGTCATTTTAAAAAATCTGATTAGATAATAATGATGAATTGACAAAAACATTAAAAAAAAAAAAAGTTTAAAAGTCACCAATATTTATCCACAATATTCAAAACATTCTCATTTTTATAAATTTCCCCGATAATGACTAAGATCTATAAATATATCCAAAATCTAAACTGTCATTGTCCAAATACTTAATAAATGTAGGGATACTTTAATTAGATCTAATCTTTAGGTTAATGAGTAATGACACTTTAAGTCTTTGCCTTTTCTTTTTCTTTTTTCAAAAACTTATCATTTCAACCTAGACTTTTATTATTTGACTTACATCGAAAAATCCATAACGAGAAGTCATTTTAGATTTTTAGGTACTCTTATTATCAATTCAGTTTTCAATAAATTTATAATTTGTTCTAAATTAAGTTATTTGAATTTCAATTAGAGATGAAACCTAAACCACATAGTACTTAATTATTGCGTTTAATTCAAAAATAAGCTCAAATTATATTTTTTGGGGGAAATAATTAGAAAATATTGTGTTGTTTTAAGGGAAAATTGAAAATGTGAACAAGTGAAAAATATAGACATGTTTTTACTTCTATATATATATATATATATATATATATATATATATATATATATATATATAAAAGAGCGCTCATATGTGGTCATGTCATTAGGTGTGACGGTGTGATCGTATCTGTGTCGTTGAATCAATTTAATCTAACGGCAGTGGTAATTCTGAGGATTTTCACGCGTTTTGGTAAGTGGGAGTGTTATGGTAATTACAATGGCCATTTATAGCGGGCGGTTCCAGAATACACCAACAGTGTTGACAACATGCACCAATAGTGTAATAAAACACACCACAGTAAAACACACCAATGGTGTATTCCCGTGTTATGGTAATTACAGTGGCCATTTATAGTGGTCGGGTTTTAGAATACACCAACAATATTGACAACATGCACCAATAATGAAATAAAACACACGACAATGTGATTTTTCCTATTCTATTGATTTATGACGAGTTTACCCTTACAGTTCGCTGGGTAGGAGAATGTGCGCGAAAATAGTCATTATATCATTATATAAATAATAAAATTTTAAAAACTAATTTAATAATATAATTTATGAATTACTAAAACATGCACGGGTGCACACACGAACAATTTTAGTTAGCGACACTTTCAAAACAAATTAATCCAAAATTTTAAAATTATTAATCGTTAAACAAACCAAAATATTTTGATTAAAAATGGCTAACTGAAATTTGTCGGTCCTGTTAATTAACTGATTTTTTATAGAATTGTACACACCCCAAATTGATAGGGCCATAATGTAATTCTTGAAACAAGCAAGGGTTAATATAACATTAGCAAAAGTTTGGGGGTCAAAGTGAAATTAAACCCACAACTACCCCCACCCCACGGCTCGGCTCTCCCATTCCCCCCTAGTCAAATATATATAAAGAATCACCTTTCTCTTTTTCTCTTCGTGCTCCCTTTGTCTCTTCCCATTATTGTTCGAAGAAGAAAGATTCCTGAAAAATAGGTTTCTCTGTGTTGGTGTAATCCAAATATAAAAAGAAGTATGTATATTCTTTTCCATTTAATAGATTATTATATTATATTATATATATACATTATCTGGAATGCATATGCTGAAATTTTGCGTGGGTTAGCCTTGAGAGGTTGAAAGACAGAAACTTTATTGAATCTTGGAAGATCAATTTGGATCTTTGCCCAATCAGCTAATCAGGTGACTCCAATAGCTTTCTCTCTTATATTTGCTTTAATTTTTGGAAAGAACTGTACCCTTTTTTCTTTCTTTTTTTAAATAAATGGGTTTTCTTGAATTTGTTTATATTGGATGGATTGTGTTAATTTATATTTGGAAGTGGGATTTATTGCTCATAGAATCTGAATTAATGGATTTTGTTGAAAAAGCAGATTGAGTGAATACTGTGTTCTGTATTATATACTCTGCCATTATTGTCATGGTCTTTTAGTTTCTTTTATTGGCTGAAATTTCAGATTGGGTTTTCAAAAACTGTTTGATTGTGTTATAAAGATTGAATCTTTTGACTTTTGTTAGTGTTAGTTCTCTGTTCTTGCAAAAGTGAGCATATTCTTGTGAATAGTAGAGAGTAATGATTATGTGTAGTTGTGTTAATGTGAAGGGTATTTGGTGTTTTTCTGCAGGGTGTTGAAGGGGCAGAAATAAAAGCCCAGATTTTGTTGGGAGTGTTCGAGAATATGAGGATGATTTTGAGGTCAATAAGGCGATTTAGTTCGAGTGTTCGATATAGAGATCGTAATTTTTATGGATTTGTGGCACAAAGGAAGCTTTGGGTTGATTCAAGACAACGGTCTCTGTATAAACTGTCTAGCAAACCCGAGATTAGTATGTGCAAACACCCGTCTTCTATGCTATCCCGAGATTTGGTCACGAGTGCTGCTGGAGTTGCTAATAGAGGTGGCGTTTTGGAATGCTATTTGTTATTGATTTTTTGGTTGTTTATTTGTTCGGTTGCTATTTTTTGAGGATAAATTTCTCGCCTTTGTTGATTTTTCTGTAAAATTCATTGAATTGTAGAGCTAAACAGTGGAGGGCCTCTTGTGGAATACGAAAGAAGAATTGCTTCTGGTGACCTTTTCGACGGGGATGCTTGCCAGGTATGTCATAAAATTTTATTACGATGACCGAACTTTGATGCAAATTAGTAAAAAAAAGGAGTTCTTAATGTTTGAGTAGATGGTAAAATATCGAAGTTCGGTATTTCTTTTCTTCTTTAAAGGTAGGCACCTTGCGAGAACTTCAGAGACTTTACGATGAACTAAACGAGAAAGCGGTTGAGTGCCGGTTGGACCGATACGCTGCTTCTGATAAAGACGGAAGGTCTGTATTGAATCTGCGGTTTTCATAAATTGTTTACGAGTTTCTTGAATTTTCCTAGAAGTTCTTGTCATGTATTTGACGGTCTCGTTTCCAATCTTTCAGGAGTAGATGGTTGTGGTCTCGTTTTATCCCGCAGTCTAGGTATGCGCCCGTAAAAGGGTTGTACCTTTACGGGGGAGTAGGAACCGGGAAGACTATGTTAATGGACTTGTTTTACGATCAGTTGTAAGCACCGTAATTGCCAGTATAGTTATGATAGTTAATATTACATTCGGTTCTCGTCTTGCAACTAATTGTACTTGCGCTTTTTTCTCAGGCCGAGCAATTGGAGAAAGAAGAGAATCCATTTTCACGACTTCATGTTGAATGTCCACAGTCGATTGCAAGTATGAATCCTAACTGCGTTTACGGGGCTTTTTTTTTTTTTTACCACATTGCATCATATGCTTATCGGGATTATTAATGTTTGTGTGATACTGTCTATTTAACACCAGAAGCACAAAGGCGTGCCGGATCCCCTCGAAGTTGTTGCCGGAGAGATCTGTGACGAAGCCATTCTGTTATGCCTCGATGAATTCATGGTAAGCAAGAATTAGCAATGTTGTAAAAATCGCTAGGCGCCCTCTAGACGCTTGGGGACCGCCTGGAGCGCCTAGGCGGGCGCCTGGAGTGGCCCTTAGGCGGGCCCCTGGAGCGGTGCCTAGGCGGGCACTTGGGGCGCCTAGGAGGCCGACCGCCTAGCGCCTAGCGCCGATTAATAGGCGCCTAGGCGCTATTTTTGCAACACTGAGAAATAGTTTACGATCTTTTTTATGCATAAAACGAGTTTTAGTATCTTTGGCCCGCATATTCTCGGCTGCTGAAATTCACGGGTTTGTGCAGGTGACCGATGTTGCTGACGCATTGATTCTGAACCGGTTATTTGGACATTTGTTTAGTAACGGAGCTGTTAGTATATTCCCGTCTCTCTTGGTTATTAAATTTCGACTATGGCGATTGAAAACTGAAAAAACTAATTTGTGTGTTTTTTGGGTTACGGGGAACACAACTGCAGATTCTTGTTTCTACTTCGAATCGGGCTCCGGATAATCTTTATGAAGGTGGACTTCAGAGGGATCTTTTCCTGCCTTTTATTGCTACTTTGAAGGTTCCATATAAACTCCCGAATCGATATCTAATTATTCTTTTCCACGTTATGTTCATTGCGTTTAAGGTTAAGAAAAACTACATTTTTTTTTTTGTAGGAAAGATGTGTGGCACATGAAATCGGCTCGTCTGTGGATTATCGGAAACTGACTTCGGTAAATATTAAATTGGAATTCGATTTTCTAAAATAAAATACGGTTTGATGTTTATTTGAATTTTTTTTTTTTTTTTTTTTTTTTGTGGTTTACTCGAGTATAGGCGGAACAGGGTTTCTACTTCATCGGGAAAGACTTGTCGGGCCTTCTCATTCAAAAATTTCTAATACTTGTAGGACAGCACGAGCCCGTTCCACAAGAGGTAGAAGTTGTTATGGGAAGGAAATTGCAGGTTTGTGCACTCGTCCCGCCTAATTTTTCCTGTAAATTTCGAGTCTTTTTTTCTCGGTCTATTCTGAAAATTTCCGAGGTCCCATTTGGTGCGAAATTTCCGTGTATTTTATATAGTTTTTGAAAACAAGAAGTCATCGTTTTTTTCTTGTCTATTCTGCGAAATTTCAGGTCCCGTTAGGAGCCAATGGATGTGCATATTCCCCTTTTGACGAACTCTGTGACAGACCTCTCGGGGCAGCAGACTATCTCGGATTATGCAGTAAGTAGTTTGACACCGTCCTTTTTCCCGCTATTTGTCCATTTTCCCGCTATTTTCCCGCTCTTAAATTTCTGCACTCTATTATCCAGAAAAATTTCATACACTCGCATTGGATGGAGTACCCGTCTTTGGACTTCACAATAGGACTGCAGCATATCGGTTCGTTACCTTGGTTGATGTTAGTCATTTCTCTTCTAGAATGGCTTCCGAGTTTTTTTTTTTTAGTTTTGTAATTTGAGAAAAAAGCATGATGTTCTCGTGTCCTGGAAAGAACGAAATCCTAAGATTCTCGAACATTTGTAAACATATACATACAGTACACAGACTGATGTTTTTTCGCGGGATTGTTGCAGGTGATGTATGAAAATAAAGCCAGGCTGTTGTGCACGGCCGAGGGCTCTCCTGTGGAACTTTTTGAAAGAATCGTAACGATTTCCGATGCCAAGTACATCGCTCCGAGGTCTTCGAGATCCGTGAAGAAAGACGATATTGACCTGTGTGTAGACAACGAGCTCGGTTTTGCAAAAGATCGTACCATTAGCAGGTAATTACTACTACGCCTTGCGGTTACATATTCTATTTCACAAAAACTTGTGCGAAACCATCTTCACAGATCTCAAATATGTCATGCTTTTTAGCAAAAATGTAATACTTTTCTATAGGTTAACAAGTACTGCACTTTCTTGCCCCGAAAGCGGTGACCAAGTGCGTAAAACATAATTCTTGTACTTGAAGGTCACAGGTTCAATTCTCGTACAGTGTCTTCCTAGTGCGGTTTACCCCTTTTCTGTGGTTTGTGGGTTAGTACACAGGAGCTATGGTTTACCCCCATGGCACACTTTCGGGTAGTGACTGCGGGTCTCCCTAGTCACCAAAAAATAAAAAATAAAAAAAATAAAGTATCGCACTTTTACCAAAAAAGTGTTATTTGTTCTTTAAAGAGTATCCTTGAAAACACAACAGTTTTCAGTGAAGTTTGTAAAAAAAAAAGTTATATTTTCGTATTATTCGTCTAATGTAAGACGGTCTCACATAAGACCAGACCCGCAGTTGTATTTCGCCATACTAGGTTGTTTTTGAGTGAATAAAAGATGAATGTTTGATGGATATGCAGGCTGACAGAGATGAACAGCAGAGAATATTTAGAGCAACATGCAGAGATGTTTGGAGGAGAAATGTAATAGATAGGAAGAGGAAGACAGACCATTGTTGTGTTGTAGGATTTTTTTTTTATATAATAATGTCGCAGGTTGATCGTTTTTGTGGTCATAAGATCAACACAGTTAATAATGGTGTAGAATCTTTAGTTTAGTGAACCATTGTAACTATGATATATTCCATTTTCAACATTTTCCATAGATGAACAAGATTGTAACAGTAATTGAATTATTATCTTTATTTTTATTAGTAAAAATAGCACTTTTTTTTTTTTGAAGTAAAAATAGCACTTTTGGTCATCTAACTATGGAGAAATCCTCGGGACAATTTGTTAATAAATCATCTCATGGCCAAATATAATCCTTAATGACAATTTGTCTATTAGGTATCCACATTTAGTTGTGTTTGGTTAGGGATTTTTACACTCTAAGATTATTGTTTATGCATTAAATATTTAAATATAAAATTTTAGTATATATGAGCCATTAATATTGTATAAATCAACATCCAGGATTAATAGTGAGTAAAAAGATGCGCGGTGATAATTTAGTCTTTTTGTATTTAGGTCAAATTTAATGTGCGTGATTTTTCTTTTTAAGGTGCGTGATTTTTGTGCTTAAGCTGAGTGATTTTTGTACTGTGTGGTTATGGACACTGTGAGCAAACTCCAAAATATTACCATGAAGATACTGCCTATTAGTTAGATGGTATTTGTAACGGAGGATTAAATTTAGTCGATTTTACAAATTAGAGGACTAAATTGAGTAATTTATAAATTCTGGGACTAATGCAAAATACGTAATAGTTGAAGGACTAAAATGGATATTAACTCATTTAATTAATTAACTACTCATTTTGATTTAGATTCTTATTTATCACAAAACAAAGTGATTTCTATTTAGACTCATTACTCATTATTATATATTTGATTCTCATCACTATTTCAATTTCAATATTTGAACCAAACGCATCCTTCGTTATATTTTGATGGTTAATATAACCATTCATTATATAGATGATATAAATATCCTAATAACTAAAAGATTGAGCTATTTTGATCTACGTACATAATAAGAATAATAGTAATAATAATAAAGAAAAATGGCTTTTAGTCCTAAATATATTAATAAAAACAATTGTATTTGTTTGTCAACATGAAAATTTTGGATTGTAGCATTGACAAATTTTAATACGGAGTATTAACTAATATAACCGTATAAAGGCATTAGAGATTATTATAAATCCAAATTTGAATAGTAATATAAAACTATCACTTCAACATATTCTAAAATCTTTCTCAATTTTATAAAAAAATTAAAAGTATTAAACAAAATCAACTAAGATTTAAGATCCAGAAAATTTGATGAACTTAAAAGTTTAAAATAAAACATGAGACAAGCAGTCAATAATCCAACACAACAGTACCCAATCTTGGGGGTTTCATCCAACCCCCACAATTTTATTACAGTAAATTTCAACTGGTTCTACTCTGTCTGCATAGTAATGGCACTCTAAACTCTACAAGTAACATGTCATTTCTCATGAGGTGAAATGAGCAGCAAACCTTAATTCCTCCAAACCTGAATGAAACTTTCCTAGATGGATGGCTGCTACACAAGAATCTTTGTTGTATACGCTGAGCAGACAGGTGGGGGGATAAGCCATTCGCAGTACACAAAATGCCAAGTTTACGTAGAAACCCAAGGGGCATCTTTGCACTTAAAATCAGTCACGTTCAATTCTTCAGCATTACTAAACTGCACGTTGGGAAAAAATGTAAAAGTTGGTCTGTGCATTGAGAATCTTATGATTTGAGTGGATATAGTATGATAAGGAGTAGAGAAATATCACTTACGTTAGCAGCTTCTAGGAATGTTTCATGTAATGTATGAGTGGCCTTAGAGAGGGGCGAGCCCTCGCGCACTGGTGCAGGATCCCCACTCCATCATCCCTGCACCAGCAGTGCAGTTGTTGATTAATTGCTAATCTGAGTCCTCATAAACTCCGCCATCATCAGAAAAGTCATCAAAAGCTCGAACATCAAGCTGATAGCGCAAGATACCCCCTATGCCACCAAAACCTCTACAAAACTGAGATCCTTCTTGAGATTTGTTGGTAACAAATTCCAAAGAGCAACCAAAACGCCTGTACTCATTTGCAAACCACTCTAACAATGGCATCTTATCTTGAACCTCCAACTCTGCATTTGTTTCCGGATCACGGAAGTTACTCTGATCAGCCTCTTGATCCTTATTCAAGTGTTTTATGATAGTTTCTCCAGATGTGTTATTTTTCAGCACATACCTTGTGATGTCCAAATTTTCCCACACAATAAGTGTCTCAACAGCCCCCATTTCCAGTACTTTCAATGTGTCGTCAACACCAAAAACATACTTGCCAGTGTCCTGACTTATCTCCTCAAAGTACTTGCCGATCAGTTTCTTCTCTTGTATAAACTTCACATTAGCCAATATCTCAGCAGACAGCTCAATTGCCTGATTAAAACCATTCTCTCCACCATAAGAAACATCCACGACATTCAAGATCTTTGCCTGGAGACGGATATCAAACATATCTGACTGACTGAGTTCGGTCTTGAAGTCAGCAGATCCAGCAAGTATGAGTCCTGAAACATTGGGCTGACTGGTTGCAGGATTAATGAAAAATTGGGTGGCAAGTTCAGCAGTCTTCCTCACATAGTTGTGACGCTTCTCCATTCGAAGACGTGCAAACCGAAGAGCAGATTGTCCTCCTCTACCGTGCTTCTTAGGGAGGTCAACACTAAACTTGTGAAGAACCTCCCTAGTGTTGCCACTCAATGTCCCAAAAAGGGTTCCATTCCCATCCATGACAATGAATCCAAACTTGTCATCAGATTCCAAAAGTTCATTAAGAGCTTCAGTATGGAACTTGTTATCACATAGGTAGAGAGATGCATTTATGGGCCTGAATGGTTCAAAGTCAATTGTGACCTTCTTCTCTTTCCCATCATCTGTAACAATAGTTCCAGTGTAAAGTACAAGACCATTTGGAGGCACTTTGTTATAGAGTTTCAGCCTCTGCTGGGCAGATGTGATTGCACCCAAAACAGATTGCCGATTAACTCTACTTTTGATGTTTGATGCAGTTCCAAACTCATCGCCAAGCATCTTGGTAACACGAGAAATTTGATCACGAGGAGGCATAATTAGAGAGATCATGCTGGTACCATTGCCTCGAGCAGCTTCCAATGCTTTAATTAGCTTTTTAATTTTCCATATCTCAATGTTCTTATCACTTTCATGTGCATCAGCCATTGTGAGATATAAAGAAGCTGCAAAAAAAGGGGTGAAATCTTTAAACAATCAAGAACGTTAAACATGGTAAACTCAAATACAGTGGTGGATGATGAAAAACTTGAAAACCCAAAAGCACCAGAACCCTAAGTAGACCAATTACCAAACAATGGCACAACACCATAAAGTGACCACAGTAAAGAGATTAAAATACATTGGATAATTTACTAAATATAGATTCTACCTGATAACCAGCATAGGTATTTCAGAGACTAGTTTGGTTCTTATTCAAAGGAGAGTAAACATTGAAAAAAGAATTGCTACTAAAACAAGAAGGAATTACTTTTGACATAATATTTATTTATCTAGGAGAAGGTGCAGTGAAGAGGGTGTTCCTAAATATTACGGTACGGCTTCTGTTCTTTCTTCTTTTCAATGCTAACCAATCAGGCACAGGTAAAGATGTATCATCAATCGAATGACTTACTTTATAAAAGCATCATAAATTGGATGACTAAGACAAAAAATTAACATACTGATTGAATTTCAAGGAAAAACACTATGCATCTAAGCAAATCCAATGCGTATGCAGGCATCATCATATTTAACTGCACAATCTCAAACAGAAACATAAATCGCAATCCTTCCCCTCCAAATACAACAAATCCAATACACATGCAGGTATCATCAATCCAATAAATCAATCAGAATATTTGAACTATAACAACAAATAACCAAATAAAATAAAATTAAAATTAAAAAAACGCTCACTCAAGCTAAACCATACCTTGGCATCACAACCTTCAGGATACAAACAATTCATTCATTATCATTAAATAAAAATATACAATTCAACATAATCTCAATTCACAAACCTCAGCTCAGACCAATATATCCGATCAAACCAATCAATCACACGCAACACTCGATACATCAACCATGCATCATCATCAATACACATATATACATCAAAACGTCACATGAAACGTACAACCAAAACAAATACATACGATATATGAATCAAAACGTAAACAGCCGCCAATACGTGTGTGTATAACACCAAAAAAGCGTAGATAACAGCAAATTCAGATCAAGCGAAAGCATTTACGCTACGCAATTTAGATTCGACGATCAAAAGCGTCTGAGATTTAGGGTTACGACGAACGCTTACCTAAAAGATCAAAGATGCGAGAAGTGTCACGAAACTATGCGGCGTTTGAGGGGGAAACAATTGGGAGTGGTTTTATGGTATAGGAGAAACGGAATAGAAGTCTAGGGCAAACAAACTTCTCCAGCCGACTTTCACCATATATTTGGCTTTTTTTTAAAAAAAAAAAAAAATAGTTATGTATTTATTTATTTTTATTTTTATTTTTTTCCTTGTTCACATAATTTTCCCAAGTATAAAACTTTGTGTGGCTAATTGGCTATTGAAGAAACAATGTGCAAGAATATACAAAAAAAATTCCTATAATAAATGGTCAAAAAAGTTAATTTAACTTAGAGAAAATATTTAAAGTATAAATACTATTGTAACGTAAATAGCAATTTATAATCTCATTATGATTTATTGTTATATTATATGATAGTATGACACTCGTTGTGTATTGATTATTGAATTTAAGGCGTTGAGAACATTCATTTAGATGGTTTAAGATATTTATAAATAATTAATCTTAGCATTATTCTAAGCTAGCGCTACAGAGAATAGACGCTAACAGATCTCTCAATTATTATTATTTAGAAGACATTATATGTGAGTAAATAAGACACGTATTTACAATCAATCAAAACGTTAATTGTGTCCAAGTATGAAAGGCACACAATGTTTTTTTTTTTGACAAGGGAGACTCACAATCACTTTTCGAGAATGTGCACTTGAAAATTCATGCTTAAATCGTGCTAAGAAAATTTCGTGGAACAGACAACAACAAAAGGTTGAATTCCCAATTGCAAGAGTCCCCCTACACCCCGGCCCGACAGGGCACAAAAGATCTGTCCATTTTAACATAATCCCTACATTGTCGTTGCTGAAATTCGAATCTTCCATGACTACCGTCCTGCTATCTTATTCCACCAACACCCTTTGTGGGATTTAAGTTAGCGCGCAATTGAATGCCGTAACCCGGTAGTCTTTTCTCTTAAATATTGCCTATTAAACCATTACACTAAGGTACGGGCAACTCAACATATGTGTAGTGTGAAACAAACATTTTCCAATATGCAAAGACCAAAAACCTGCAAGAAACGCATGAGGCCTGCAAAAGCAAGAAGTGGAAAGAGACCCCATTTTGGTAGTTTCAAACAAACCCAGAAAAATGTCAGTAGTAATTGAGGAAGGTAGCAAGTAAAAGATGATGGAGGAAGGGAGGGACACCTCAAACCCTTCATCCAATTACTTTCAGTCAATATCCCCTTTTTGCTTTTCCTTTTACTCTCTGTCTCACACCTTTTGGGCAAGGCATCTTCTGCATTCATTTCTTTATATTTTCTTCACATTCCCTAAGCAAACCCACTTAGGGCATATACCAACACTCATCTTGTATTCTTGTATCACACCACAAGTTCGACACAAAGTTTATACCTCTCATGTGTGATTTACTGGTCATCTAAGTCGAATCCGTTAAATAGGGTCTTCTTAATTGTAGATTGATAAACCAATTAATAGTAGTTTTATTCTTAGATCAGATAATTACTTAGCACACACTTTAGCAACTTCGGCTTTTAATTACTCAGCTGCTATGTATTCAGACTCTGGCCCGCCAGAGTCTATTTCAACTTACTTTCAATAAATGCCGCACAGGCTCTTTTCAAAAAAAAAAAAGTTGTGCTCGGGGTGAGATGCCTTGTATCATGCCATGGCCAATGTAGCAATTACTATCTTTTAGCTATTTCTAATTGTTTTAAGCTTGGAATCTTTGATCTTAACCATGAATCAAATTTTGAGCCCACATGGGCGGCTCAGTTAGTCACAGGAGTGAATGTTCCCGAGATCGAATCTCACCAACCAACCCCTCAAAGTGAAAGGGGCTTCTTGTGCGCAGTAAACAAAGATCTAGTCTCAGTATTCAGCTGAATTACCATGATTTGCAGTTGGAAATTCAACCTTTGGGGACAATGAATCATAGCCCAAACAGATTGTGTGCAAAGACGTAGGATTGAGTCTGGCAGCCGCTTTGCAATATAACATTTTTCTAGTCTAAAAATACATAAGACATCAAAGAGAGCAAAAAAAATTGAAAGTAGACAGCAATAGCCACACAATTCCAAACATATTTACTAACAAAGAAGGTTATCTACATTAGAACAAGACCTCAAAGGGGGAGCACAAAGTGCCTAAGAATCTAACTGCAAATTGAGAATCTCAAAGCTCCAAGAATGGCATCCATTCCAAACCCAAAGAGGTCAAGTTACCATTGTGAAGAAGACAGTGGGGGAAAAGGTGAAATGATAAACTGAGATCAAACAGAAAGTTGAGTGGTCTATTATGTTCTCTCTTTTTTCCTTTTTGCCCTTTTTTTTTTTTTTACTGTTTTCTCTACCTAAGAGTGAAAGAAAGATTGATACTATTTCAGTAAAGAATAAAAAAGAATTTTACTTATCTACTTCTCCTGTCCAGTCTTTATTACCTTGGCCCCGAAAGCTCCATGGCATGCGCATCATAGTCATCATCTGTCATTGTCCCGAAGATGGGCAAATGGTCATGCTCGTTGTCATCATACCCGGGGACCACGGGGGGGTTGGTGCTGTTGGCTCGGGAGAAGTGGATGCTCGGGCTGTTGCAGTTGTGCGAGGCTGCCCATTTCTCAGCAAGACCGTCCCCCTCGAGCATCCTAACAACCTCGGACATCTTGGGGCGTTGGGCGGGCAGATACTGAGTGCATAGTATGGCCACTTGCAGCATCTCCCCGACTTCAATCCTGTCGTAGTTCGTCCCCAGCTCTCGATCAACCAGTGCATCGATTTTCTTCTCCTGCTGCATTTTGTTCACCTGAAATTCACGAGTTTTATGTCACAACTGTTCTTGGGAGGCTCATCAATATTAGCAATGCCCATAAGTGTAAACGAGGGATTCTTTTACAGTACGTTTGGTTCGCAGAATGAATTTTGAGGGAATAGGAATACTATTTCATTCCGGGAATGGAATTGGCTAATACCAGGGGGACCAGGGGTTCCTAGTAATAGCTATTCCCCTGTCCCCTACAGGGGGAATAGGCCATTCCCAGGAACATTTACCAAACAAAGGAATAAGCCTATTACTGGAAATGTTATGTCATTCCAGGCCTATTCCGCGAATTAACGAAAAACCAATTGCAAAATAAGCGTTACCCATTCAAGTGCAGCACCCTTCTGGTTTACTGTCTTGCCTAATTCGAGAGCTCTCATTCCCGTTATGAGCTCTACCAGGAGAATCCCGAATCCAAAGACATCGGTTTTTTCAGACGATTGACCAGTCGAGAGGTATTCGGGGGCAATGTGCCCGACAGTGCCACGAACAGCAGTGGTCACATGTGACTCCGCGTGATCAAGGAGCTTAGCGAGGCCAAAATCGCCAACGACAGCTTCATAATAGTCATCCAAGAGCACATTAGCCGCCTTCACATCTCGGTGGATTATCTTCGGATCACATTGTTCGTGGAGATAAAGAAGACCCCGGGCAGCTCCAATCGCAATTCTCTTCCTGGTGTACCAATCTAGAGGCGGTTTTCCTGTCATTACAAACACAAAAGCCCGAGAAATGTATAGTCAATATGGTTTTGCACCGCGAAGTTTGTAAAGATTGAAAAACACACATTTCATCCTTTCCTGTTTCTAACCACGGGCCAGAAATCTATAGACATCAGCAAAATCATACACAAACCCGAAGCACACTTCAAGTAGTTAAACATGGTCCCCAACACCCAACCACATTGGTCTGAAGTTACAGAATAGAACACGAGGGCCCCACTGGAAATTATGTCTATTGCAAGTTAAAGAACCGAACTTTTTGTGGGTCAAGAACCCGTATGTTATGGAATATATATTTGATATATGGAATCTCTATAGATTAGGCAGTCTTAGAGATTCAGGTAGGTAAGGCATATGAAAACTTATTTCCTATTCCTAGTCTTCTAGCACCTATTTATAAGGTTTTGTATTCTCTTCTCTATATGACAGGTCGAGACAATATACGACAACACATTCAAAAACTCTCTCTTTACTTTCGTAACACCGTAAAAACAGTAAGGTACCCACCTCTGAGTCTAGCTGCCACGCTACCATTCGACATGTAGGGATACACCAAAAGGCGCTCGCTTGGCGTGGCGCAGTAGCCAACTAAGCGGAGAAGATTTCGATGAACTGCCAAGCTAATGAGTTCGAGTTCGGTCTGGAACTGTGATTCCCCCGCTGTCCCGCTAATATCCTTTAGCCGCTTAACCGCTACCAGTGAGCCATCCCCGAGTTTTCCCCGGTAAACGTTTCCAAATCCCCCCGTGCCAAGAATGTTCTTAGAGCTGAAATTATCAGTACCGTGTTGTAGCTCTTTGAACGCGAAGCTTCTGAGGTTGCCTAGTTTTATTAGCTCCTCATCTTGCAAATCTGAAACATAACACTCAAAGCTCGTTAGTAGAAGCAACTAAACAAAAACGAGAACTAATATGGACGATTTTGCTCAAGAACTAACTAACTAACCGTTAACATTTAGAATGGACTGTTTTGTCTGTTTGCTTCGTTTCCAAAAGATAAACCCGATTCCTATGAGGAAAAGGGAGACAAAGCTACAGCTGATTGCGAGTGCAATGGCAAGTCTTTTCGAGCCCTTCTTTCCTGGATTTCACGAGACTCGGTTTAGTGATTAATGACATAAACAGGCAGAGAGAGATTTCCATAGTTTACCCGTTGAAGTATTCAAGAAGAATGAAAGCGGGATTGGGTTGAACGATCCATTGCACGTCCCGGAGGAGAGGCTTCCACAAATTAGCGGGTTCCCCGCAACACTACACCACCATTCATAACAATGTTAAAGCACAATCACAAGGCAAACATAGCCACGTTCGAGGAGTAAAGTATAATTCATATACCAAAACTTTTGTGCACAACACAAAACGAACAACTTATATCAAACAAATTAATATATCATACAAACGAATATATAAATATTATGCAGGCAACCCCAGCCAAATTGGTCAGGTTAGCCTTCTTCTTGATTTGAGATGGTCAGTTACAGGCTGGTTTAACTCCTTGTGGTCTTTTGCCGTCTTTTGCTAGCTAGGGTCACAAGGCGGGGCGGGGCGGGGGGGGGGGGGGGTTTAGTATGTTTTCTTTCCTTTCTCTCGTTACCCAGAGCACACTCTCGGGTTGTGGCTGCGGGCTTCACTCGTCACCCAAAAGAAGAAAAACAAGAACGATTAGCAGAGAAACCATACTTGAATGTTCTAGCAGGAAACTTGGGGACAGGTCCACTGAAATTGTTGTAAGACAAATCCCTGGAAGGATAAAAAAAAACATATTTAGTACCTTAAACCACAATGCTGCTCTGAACCAAAACAATTTCACTTCAAGAAAAACAGTTCATATTCCAAACTAATGAAAGAAAAGAAAGGAAACACAAAAAGAGAGGAATAAAACAAAAAGGGCACACTCACAAGAAAGCAAGTTTAGATGCCCTAGCTAAGGGCAGTGGAATAGCCCCAGACAAGCTATTGTTGTTCAACCTCCTGTTCATTAAAATGACAGAACCAGAATCAGAACAAGAACATAACAAACCAAACATGGTCAAACAAAAGAAAAGAATCCAACATAGTCAAAACAATAAAACCTTAAAAAGGAAGAAATGAAAATTTCTTTAGAAAGAGAGATAACTCCAAAAGAACAATCTATTATCTACCACATACAAATATTGGAGGCTGTTCAAAAGACCCAAAGTTTCAGGTACATGACCAGAAAACTTATTATTGGATAGATCCAAAGTCTGAAGATTAGGAAGCCTGCCAAGCTCCCTTGGAATATGTCCTGAGATATTGTTGTTTTGCAACAATCTGCATGCCAAAAAGATGGAATTTTATTTCTAGTGTTTGGACTCTAACACAAATTGGTATCTGAACCTCTTTTTATCAGAAAAAAAACACATAAACATGGTCTGTATTCTTACATTTGTTTGAGGTTTGTGAGGTTTGCATTCAACCCAGACAATGTCCCAGATAAACCTTGACTTGGTGCTATGCTGTAAAACCCAGACATAAATTATTCTCCATAACTTTTACAAAACAGCAAAAAAAAAAAAAAAAAAAAAAAAAAAAACAGGAAAAAACACTCACAAGGCAGTGACAAGATTATCAGAAGAACAAGTGATCATAGCCCAACTACAAGGGTCCACTGAATCAACATCCCAATTCCTTAAAACTCCATTTGGGTCATTCAAGAAATTCCTTACAGCTATCAAAGCTTCAACTGCAGCAAAAAACATAAAAACCCATAAACCAAAAACCAGAGAAAATGGCTTTTCTTTGGTGTTTTGAGTACCTTCAGGGTTCCTCCCTTCATATGAGAGAGAAAGAGTGGCAGAAGCCAGGAAAATGCAGAGAAGAAAGAGGCTCCATCCATGGCAGAGATGCATGTTGACAGCACAAAAAAAAGACAGAATTCTCCTACTACATTTGCTCCCTAAGACCAGCATTTTGATCTGTATTATGTTGTTTCCTCCAAATCCTCCACAGCCCAGAGACAAAGAGAGGAAAAGGTGAAAGCTTTACCACAAACTATGGCATTGTTTTAATGGAGGAGTGGTGGGTAAGTGGGGATGATACGGGATGTCAGTGACAGTGAGGGAGGAGGGGAAGTTTGAAGCTCAGAAATTGAGAGTGACAGGAATATATAATATGCACTGTGTTTCTCTCACTAAACCCATTCTTGATTTCTTGTTTTCTTCTCTCTCTTTCAACATACGTGTTTGTATATATGCAGTGGTTGTTACAGTCAAGGACACAGGGAAGGAGATGCACGGCAAGAAAGGTAAAATGGCAATGTGGAGTGGGGGGAGGGGGTGGGGGTGGTGGGGTGGGTAGGGGGGAGGGGATTTTCGAGAGGTTTGATGTAGGCACACAACACAATACAGATGTTAATTCTTCTCATTTGTTCCTTTTGATAGGCTATGAAATGAGAAAAGACCAGACAAAATGGTCTACAAAATCCCCCTACTATTATAAATTATTATGCCTATTTTCATTAAGAGCTAGGTTGAATCCAATGGATTATGTATCCAAAAATGTCAAGTGTATAGTGTATTGTCCCGAAATAGGTGTAACATCATTTTTATATTAAAATATTTTAAGTTTGATGTTTATAAATATTTTCTGTGTTGAGCATGTTAGCACAATTGGTTTATGACTCGAAATGGGTGACTGAATGAATGGAACATGATTCTCATGTTAAAATATTTTGAGTTTGATTCTTGTCAATATTCTCTTGGTTGAACCCGTCGTACAGAGTATACACTTTAAAATAGGTGACCAAATGGGTGGAACATGATTCTTATACTAAAATGAGTTAATTTTGATTCTTGTCAACATATTCTTGATCGAATCCATTGCATAGGATCTTTCTATAACAATTTATTTCTCTACTATAATTTGTGAATTATTACACAAGAATGGGTTAAAAAAAAAAAAAAAAAAAAAAAAAGGTTAAGTCGATGATTAAAAGTTGCTACTGGTATCAATCAATATCAATATATAATTACAAGGCGTTTGGTTGGAGGGATTTTAAATTCCCTTCCACTTAATTCCCACCTAATTCCAAAGGCCATTAAATTCCGTAGTTTGGTTGGAGGGAATTGCAATTCCCCCATTTTCATGGAATTAAAATCTCATCCCCGGGATTTTAATTCCTAGGATTTTAGGAAGAAAAAAAATACTAATGAGACAAAATTACCCTTCTCTTTTTTAACCTGAAATGAATGTCTGATCTTTCCTTTTAACAACAATGGGCATTTTAGACTTTATACTACTTATTCCCTTTCAATTTCCGTGTATACCAAACATTAGAATTCTATTTCTATCAACCAAACACTATAATTTAAATTCCCACTTTATTCTCAGTAATTCAACTCCCATGGAATTACAATTCTTTTTCCACATAATTCCCCCCTCCAACCAAACGCCCTGTTAAAAAAGAATAAAGGAACTCTATTTAGTGGTGTAATTCCGAAATTCTCTATAAAAAGATTTGAAAAAAGTGTTAATAAGTCATCAAATTTGTATTGGTCATGCAATTAGACCACAAAAAGAGTGTGCGCAATTAAACGATTTAGCATTAAAAATGTGTGCAATTGAGTAGGTAAGTAACAAATTGTTGATAACTTTTGATTTAATATGCACATGAAAAAATAAAATAACTTTTTTTCTTTAATTATTTAACAAATATAATATAATATTAATTTTTATTTAAAAACGGAGCCTCATCCATCTAGATTGATAGAGGAGGAAGCGGTCTCCTCATCCGTCGACATTAACGGATGAGGCGGCCTCTTCCACCGTCAACGTTGACAAAGGAGGTGGACTCCTCCATGGTCAACATTGATGGAGGAGGTTTCTTTCTACGTAGATGGATGAGGCATCCTCCTCCACTATCGACGGAGGGGATTTTGCAAAAAAAAAAAAAAAAAAAAAAAAAAAAAAGAGGTTCAAGACAAAGGAAGGGTAGTAGTTATGGATGTCTGCCCTTCGTCTGTGGTGGACGACGGAAGGGGCAGCCATGATTGTCTCTCATTTGTCCAAATTGAACAAGGGAGGAGATAGTCATGGTTGCCTCCTCCGTCTAAAGTATTTTTTTAAAAAGTTTTAAAATAATAATTAAAATAAATTTGTATATATAACTTGACATGTCACAACCACATAATCATCCAATAAACATTAGCATTTTAAAATTAATTATATTAAATTAAATGTCAAGTCATTCATTTAACTTGTTTTACTTAGAGCAACATGTAAAAAAAATGATAATTGCATATTTTTTACATGTTTAATATTCTAATTATTATTTTTTCTTTTGTTTGATGGTTTAATTGTACAAAGTGTAAAAATTCAATGACATATTTGAACTTTTTTCAAAAGATTTTGATATCAATTTTTTTTTTTAAAATAGTGACCCCTACTTAGGATTAGTTAAAAACAATTTAAAAATGGAGAATTCCCCAGCTTCAGTCAGTATTAATTAAATAATTTTTGTTTTTCTTTTTCTACTTTTTCATTTTTCTAGGAGAAAGAGTGATTTTTTTTATTATTATTAATATACGCACAATGTCTAAAAGATACACCTAGCTTTCAAAAAAAAAATATTTGTTTTTATTCTTGTTATTATCTACGGAGTATCTTTTAAAATAAAAATAATTTGTGTGCCTTTTTATATATAAATAATTTTATAAGACACTTATGACCCAATCACTTATTTAGAGTGTCTTTGAAAATACGAAAATGACTTTTAAAAATTATTTCTTAAATTTTTAGTGTTTAGATATTCATGAAAAATGAAGTTAATGCTCGATTTTTCTTTTTTTCTTTTATTTAATTAGTGTCAACTGTCAAGTGAGATGATCGATTCGTCATTTACTCAATTATTATTTTGAAAGAAATTAAACAAATAATTATTAGTGTTACCAAACTTATATTTAATTTAAACATATAATTACTACTGGTTTTAAAATATAATTAACTAAGTATGCTTATTTTTTAATTTTATTTTTATAGTATAATGTCACATTATCCAATATAATTTGTGCAAGCTTTTGAAGTTATTTGCCTGAAAGCTAGGCTGGAAGCCTGGAAATCCACTGGACCCCATTAACGGAAACACACAACTTTACAAGTCTAAGGTGAAAAAGAGATCCTTAATGCTTTATTAAGGTTGTAATTATGATGTTTTTAGTTAGGAAAATTAATATATAGTACATTTATCTCGTTTCACTATGCGTTAGTTTTTTTTTTTTTTTTTTTTTTTTGAATGTTATTGACTCTATTACAATGTAATACATGTTCCTACTGAAGCACAAAAAACCAATGAGACTCAAAATCACAACCTCTCATATGAGAGTCCAACCCGGATGCCATTAGATCATACCACAAGGTCTTAGCACTATTCGTTAGTTAAAACTAACTCTTTTTCCAGTATTCTTATGTTGCAACATTCAATGGTTATGGGAAAGGAAATGATGAAATGACACTACTACCCTTAGTTATTATTATTATCACTTATTTTTTTTCTCAATTTCAATACTTCTATTCTTCCTTACCAAACGACGTAATTTGAATTCCTATTTTATTCACACCTTTTTTTTTCCCACTGAATTACTATACAATTCGGTTTGCACTAGGGGTTTTGCACCATATACAAAGAGACCATTATGAGACCATAGCTTTTCCTAAATTGTATATATTAATACTATACTGAATTACATTACGGAATCTCGTTAACTAAATCAGATACATAAAATGAGATCAAAGGAGTGGTATAAATTGCACCAAATGTGTGAGAATTGGGTCATTAATTTCCCAAAAAAGGGTACATGCAAATTGTGTGTGGATTTGAACTACATCATAGGATCACACATCTTTTGTCCTCTGCCACAATTGGCTTAGGGATACTTCATCACTGTTGGAAAAGGGTGCCATAATTTTCTAAAAATGATTGATCAATCGTCATGGAGATATATTGTTGTTGACAATAATGTCCTTGCATGGTTCCATTGTCGTCCGATGTGACATCTGGTTTTTTATGAGTACATTATCAAGAAATCTGTTTGAGTGTCTATTGAGGTTATGTTTTGTCTGTATTTATGAAGATAAGTTATACGTTAAAGCAATCAAAAGAGAAATAGAGAATTGGTTTGTTGGTGGAACAAGAATTTCACATGGCAAACCAAATAGGTTAGTTTGTGTTTGCTTGGAGGAGTGGGCGAGTTGGTAGAGTATGACTCTCGCACTAGGCATGACAAGGGAGCGAAGTGAGGGCCTCGTCTCTGTCCCCGAATCTCAGACCTCGTTTCCGTTTCCGTCCTCATTCCCGGCGGAGAATTGAAAATATTTCCCATTCTCATTCTCGTAGTAAATTATGCGGGGATGGTCAACGTAATTCTTAGTCCAAATCTTAAAATAGTGTAATTTTTAATTTTAAAAACTAAAAATTTAAGTTTAATTATATATATATATATATATATATATATTTATTTATTTTAATTATAATAATTATTCGGGGACATGGCGAGGCATGGAGGGGTATCCTAGTCCCTATCCCCGTCCCTGTTCTTCAAAAATTTTCCTCATCCCCGTTCTCGTCGGGGCCGGGATCGACGATCCCTATCGAGGACTAGGCAAATTATCACCCCTATCTTGTACCTGATGGTTACTGATTTGATTTTTGTCAACACTTTTTCAATTATGCATACTGCACATACATGGTCTTCCTAGCATGACTTGCGGTTCTAACACATAAGTTTAAATATAATTCTTAAGGCATAAAAGTTTGTGTTCTTTTTTTACCAATAAAACTCTGTTACGTAGTTTTTATTTAACATGGATTTATAGGGATATATGAGATAAAAAGGAAAGCAAAGTGGACATTCTAAAAGCCTAAAAGAATGGAGTTCCAAGTGCATAAAGAATAACATATAACTCCACTTTATGGCCCATTCATATGCACATACATATACATCCGCACAAAGCTAATAAAGCAAAGTGTGACAAAGTTATAAAGAGAGTGGAGATAGCACTGTCGCAGTTAGAAGCTTTTTCCACATTCTAATTAAAATTCCAAAGAATTTATTGAGATGTGTGCATATATATATATATATATATATATATATATATATATATATATATATATATATATATAATCATAGCCATTGATTTTGTCAAAATACACACACGAGATCAAATGTGAAGAAGGTCTCCAGATAAAATATGCGGATTAATTATAACCATTGATCTTGTCAAAATCAACAGCCTAGAATGAAGATAAATATATATTAAAAAAAAAAAACTTGACTACATTATGATAATTTTGTGTATTGTTGAAATCTTAATTAAAGTGCGTATTTTTAAAGTTTAAGCTGCATCATTTTAACACTTAAAATGCGTCATTTTAACACTTAAGGTGCGTTAGTTCCATACTTAAAAGCTTAAGGTGTGGACTTGTAAAGTTTAATGTGCGTATTTTCAAAACTTAAGGTAGTGCATCGTTTTAACACTTAAGGTGTGCTATTTTAACACTTGAGGTGCGTCATTTTAACACTTAAAGTGCATCATTTCTAAGACTGAAGGTGCGCCAATATAAACATTGCATTGATATATTTTGAATTACTTATTTAAATATAAATATAAATATTGTGCATTAAATCAATCGCACAATATGCGTATAAAATTAGTATATTAAAAAAAGGAGGGGAGGGGGGGATTACTTACACTAGTGAAGGGATACCAAACTTTTGTACTTTCTTTTTAATCATTATTTTCAAGTGTTATTTCTATTATGGTTAATTATGATCCAATTATTATTATTTTTAAAAAAGTCCAACGTTGAGAAAGTGCTAGAATGGAGAGCAATACTTGAAGAGATGATAGGGCAACACAACAAACACTCATCACAACATCATTAACATTAATTAATGTCGATATCATATATAATAAAGTAAAGATACTCAATATATATATATATATATATATATATATATATAAATATATATAATATGATTTACGAGCTAATACATAGGAACGAAGTTTATTCAATACACACTCAAATAGTAACTGTGAATTTTCTTCGCCGTCATTGAAAAATAAATAAAAATTCTTTATCTCTTTACTAACAACTATAAATTATTATCGTGTATTAATTACATAATCAACTCCATTGTATGGTTAAAGTATAATTTGATAATAAAATATACTCTTTTTTATAGGTATGACTAATTCAATCGTGTCCCGATAGGACCACACATAGCACAACTCTCCCCATAATATTGATATATACACAGCTCGAACTTATGACCTCATACTAAAACAACTCAAACTCACCCCAAAGTTTAATAAATTGGAACCATGAATTAAAATAAAAACTCATTTTATAAACAATTTCAGAATAACATTATCTATACTACATATCTACAAATCTACCAATAGAATAATAATGACCGTGCACAATTATCCATCTATATTAGCTACTCTATGATCTATGATGTGTCATCTTTTTATTGGATACGTAAAATCACAGTCATTATTTGAGAGTGTGCATTACATGTAAATTATATTCATGTGTAATAGTTTACAAATCATGTTAAAAATAGTGTGATAGACAATTCGACCTACCCAACCTAGAGAACTACTTTGATTATGACTTATGAGGGTATTATGAGTTTTCAGATAAATAATAAAAGGAAAAACAAAGTACAAGAAAAAAACATTAAATATTTCCTCGTAGTTCACAATTTACAGAGAGAGGAAGGAGTAATTATGAGGGAACATAAAATAATATTGGGAAATAGATAGTAAAATCTTTGTTGGGGTGCGAGTTTATTCTCTACTCTTTCTTTTCTCCTTCTCATTCCCAAAGAGAAGAATTGATTCTTCCACGTTGGGTATGTATGGTGGTGTGGTGGTGACAACCCTAAAGTTAACCCCCACCCCTGCCTTCACATTATCCCCCCACCCCCACCCCTCCACCCAAAAAATAAAAACAATACCAATTTCAATACACTTATACACATATGTAATTATGTATATAGTTACGTAATACTCCGAAATGTTCGCATGAACAACTCAGTTGGTTATAAGAGTAAAGTTTGAAAAGTTTGACTAAGAATTGAGTCTCATTAGTTACCGTGTGGGAGCAACTTCTCATTCAGCTGATCATACCCGTCACTTAAATTAAGGAGAAAAAAAACAGTTAAAAAAACATTAAATATTAACTTATCATATCTTGCACAATGGACATCCAACTAAAATATCGGACGGACCAGATCAAATTAAAAAAATGAGGTGACATTTTCATTATTATCATCAATTTTACTATGCAAACTTAAACTTTAAAATCTACGCTTCTCATAATTTTTGAGGTTTACACATTTAGTATTAACATATTGTACATTTAGCATTAACATTTTTTACATTTAATTTTAAAAATTGCATTTACAGAAAATGCAAAAGTGCATAGTCCACTCATCAATTATTATCATCATAGGTTCAATTTTTTTTTTTTTTATAGAAAATATGGAAGGGGGAAACCCAGGTAATTACAAAAGGGGGCAGTCTAACTGTCTCCAAACTTGTAGACCGACTCTATCTTCTTCTATGATTTGGCTCAGTACCTCCGGCGCAGTATCAAAGATCTTTAGGCCATTGGAGTAATCGATTTCTTTGGCTAGGCAGTCTGCGGCACGGTTTTGTTCTCTCGGAGCGTAGGAAACTGTCCAAGTAGCAATATTGCTAAGTTCTCGGCTGCATGCATGTAATATGTTCCTTGTAACATTATCAACAACCCCATCCTGATTGATTTCCTTTACTGTGCTCAAAGAGTCGCTTTCAAAAACGACCTTTTCCAAATTTAGAGAGATTGCTAGCTGAATACCCTTAAGGAGTGCCCAGGCTTCGGCGGCATCAATTGAGCATGCCCCGACTGAATATGTAAATCCTTTGATCCAGTTCCCTTGATCGCTCCTGACCACCTCGCCACACCTAGCCAGATTTGAAGTTGAGCTGAGGCACGCATCAATGTTCACCTTCGACCAACCTTGTGGGGGCTTGGACCATCTGATAAGTTTCCAGTTCCGTGATGATGCCCTTGGACCCATCAATTTAGCCTTGTTAAATGCTTCATTAATCTCTTTACATTGCAGATGTATCCAGTAGACCTTCTGGTTAAGGCTTAGATTCTTCTCGTTAAAAATTCTGTCATTTCTCCATCTCCACAGCCACCATAGGGAGACTGCAAACATAATTTTGTTGTTGTGGCTACGTCTGTTGCAATTCCAGCCTTCGATCCCTGCATCAAACCATTCCAAGAAGGACGAAGCTTGACTTGTATTACCTGTGTTTGGCATTATTTGTTCCCAGAGCTGCCTCGTATTAGGGCATTTTCGGAGAATATGCTCCGTTGATTCCACCTGGTCTCTGCATAAATCACATCTGCTATTATCCGTAAATCCTCTTTTGGCTCTGTTTTCGTTGGACATGATCCTGTTGTGCCTTACCAACCAGAGAAAAAACTGTATCTTGCTAGGGACCTTTAACTTCCATATATTACTCCACTTACTCGTCTCGGGGTGTGACTGTGGGTTGGTTAACAGTGAGTATGCTGATGAGACTGAAAATTCTCCTGAAGAGCTGTATCCCCAGCCAACTCTATCTTCCTCTTCATCATCCATTAGAACGAAGGCCGCTACCTTTTGCAAAGTATGAGCCGGCAGTAGGTCTATTATATCATCCCATTTCCATCCTGTAGTAGCATCCCAGTAATCCGAGACTCTAGCATATAGGACTGGTAACAACAGGTTAATGGTAACTAGATTAATCAAGGGCTGCTGGTCTATCCAAGGCTCCATCCAAAAGAGAGTATTTCTGCCATCTGCAACTAGCTTCTTGATGCCCTTCGTGAGTGTTGGTGCTGCCTTGAGGACTCCTTTCCAGGCATTGGACATACCTGCCTTTGGTTGCCATGTATTGGGGTCAGAGCTTTGAATCCCGTACTTCGCTCTCAGAATCTGTGCCCATAAACCTTCTTCTCCTGATTGTAATCTCCACCCAAGTTTTGTCATGAATGCTAGGTTCATGTTTTCCAACTTCCTGATGCCTAAGCCTCCATTTTCCGTGTCTTTAGTGACTATATTCCAAGCTACAAGACTGCATTTTCTTTCGTCAGCTGACCCTCCCCATAAGAATTTCCGAATTAGCTTTTCAATTTCTTCGAGTACTCCCAGTGGTATCATTGTAGATTGTAATGCATAGATAGGTATAGATGAGAGGACCGATTGAGCAAGGACTCTCCTACCTGCCATGGAGAGAGATTTCATTTTCCAACCTGCAAGCCTGCTTCGAACTCTGTTCACAAGCCCTTGGAACGAATCTTTTTTCATCCTACCATGCAGCGAGGGTACCCCCCAGGTATTTACCTAAGTTATCAGCCATTGTAATGTTTAGGATTCCCGCAATTTAGCGTCTTTCAGTCTCAGGTGTGTTCTTAGAGAAGTAGAGAAGGGACTTATGGTAATTAACATTCTGCCCTGAGCTATTGCATAATAGGTCCAAACATCGTTTAATCACATGTGCTTGCTGTGGTGTAGCCTCCCCGAATAGCACCATATCATCCGCAAATAGGAGATGCGAGATGCAAGGGCCATTTCTAGATACACTAACTCCTTTCCAGTGACCTCCTTCAACCATCTCATTAATCAAATGACTTAATCTTTCAATACAAAGCATGAAAATTAGCGGAGATATAGGATCACCTTGCCGAATACCCCTCGTGGGCTTGAACCAATGCGACCTTTGTCCATTCACAGTAACTGCCAGCCTAGTAGATGTGATACATCTCATAATGTTCCTAATCCATATTTCGTTAAAGCCTGCTTCCCGGAGAGTATCTTGCACAAAACTCCATGACAGCCTATCGTAGGCCTTCTCAAGGTCAATTTTCAGGATCATCAGTCCCACTCTTCCTTTTTTGTGATTTGCTGTGTTCAACACTTCTTGGTAGGCAATTATATTGTCCACTATCTGCCTACCGGGGACAAAGCTCGATTGGTTTGGACCAACAAGCTTCTGGATAGCTACTTTCAATCTAGAGGTAAGCGTCTTAGATATTACCTTGTATGATACATTACACAAGCTTATGGGTCTTAGCTGCTTTGCATTCTCCGGGCACTGTACTTTTGGCATAAATGATATAACAGTATCATTACATTTTTCGGCAAGGTTTCCAGTAGCAAAGTAATTCATCACAAAAGATGTCAACTTTTCTCCCACCACTACCCAGTAATGTTGGTAAAATCCAGCATGGTAGCCGTCCGGCCCAGGAGCTTTGAACGGGTGACATATCAAAACATGTTTGCTTGACTTCCATTGGTGTGAAGGGGGCATTTACATAATTCCAATAAGCTTCTAGGAGAGTTGGAAAGGTCTTTCTCCAGTCAGGCTTGTCACGATTGATCACATCTTCCGTGTACAGCTTTGAGAAGAATTCTGTAATATAAACTAGGATGGCCTCCTCCGTTTCTAGTCATTCACCTTGGCTGTCCATTAGCTTAGAAATTTTAGAATGTGGTTTTTTTGGCAGCTGTCGAGGCATGATAGAACCTCGTGTTCCTGTCCCCCGTTGCTATCCACTCCTCTCGTGAGCTCTGGAACCAGTAGAGCTCTTCTTGGCTCAAAATTTTTTCTAACTCTTTTTGCAGCTTCTTGCTCAATTTTATTAGGTCCGACCTTGGACGAATTTCGATTGCCCTTTGGACCCCTTTAATCCTGGCTAGTACCCTTCGTTTCCTTTGGAAAATGTTCTCGAAAGAGCTATGATTCCAATCTTGCAGTTTCCTTGCTAGTTCCTCCTTAGCATGATCCAGATCATAATCAGCATTCCAATTTTCTTTAATGAATTTCGAGAAATCGGGGTGAGTGGACCAAGCTACATTATACTTGAAGTTTCTCAGCCCAGCACACTTCTGACTTTCCTTTGTTCTTATAAGGAGAGGTGCATGGTCCGATCCGACCATGGGCAAATGTAGTACACTTGCATCCAGGAAGCGCATTCTCCACTCCGAATTGCACAGAGCACGATCTAGCCTAGCTGCTTTAAAAGATGTTAAGCTTAGTCCTCTACACCATGTGAACTGAGGGCCCTCAAATCCGACATTTATTAGTCCTTCCTCAAAGATCCAATTCCTAAAACCTGCACATCTGGAAGACGAAAAATTAGTACTGCCGGACACTTCATCTACTGAGAGAACTGAATTATAGTCCCCTGCTATTAACCAAGGACCATGGAAATTAAGGCCCTCCTGAGACAAGTCCTCAAAGAGGTGTCTTCTGAGGGCATGGTCAGGACTACCATATACGAAGGAAAGATTCCACGGTGTTGTGTTATCTTCCATAATTTCTAGTAGGACGAATTGGGGATGGGTTCTAGAGATCCTAACTTGAATCTCATTTTTCCAAAAAACCCATATTCCACCTGAAAAGCCATAAGCTTCAACTCTTATCCAATGATCAAAAGAGAGATCAAAGCAAATTTCGTTAGCATGGTCACCAAAAACTTTTGGTTCCAATAGACACAATATGCTGGGTTTAAAATCTTGTAAGAAAAGTTTGAGGGTGCGGCGAAACGTTCTGGACGCCGCCCCTTGGCAATTCCAAGCTAAGACGTTCATTAAAACTAAAAGAGTAAAGGGATTGCTCAATTGAGCAGATTTGGATCCATAGCCAGATTAGACTGGCCACGATTTGTCATATCATCTTCCATGGCATCAATTGGCGTATCACAGTCGTAGAAGTCAGCTCCCTCGTCCGGGGGTACTTCAATACTGGTGCTTGCTGACGAGCGGTTAGGCATTATTCCCGGGTTAATTTGGTGGTGGTTGACGGTTATCCTTGTGATTGGTTGGCCTCTTGCCGAACCTCGCACCAGGGTATGTTCATCTTCAGCTGCTGCCCTCCGGGGAGTGGCTGATCTACCCCTTCTCCCTTGCTGAGAGGATTCATTGATCCTAATGTCCGGGAGTCGGCTTGTCGGAGAGAGAAGGTCGTTGGTGCCACCACCCTTCCGGCCGCCGGCTAGCAGGACCTCTTCTTAAGGACAAATAGCAGCTCCTCTCTCTGTTTCTGGACTGGCTCTTCTGGGTGAGCACGAGTCCCTCCCTTTCTCTTGGTTCTTATCTGGGAAAATCTGTTTCCCCCCAGCTCGTTGGTGCGCAGATGGGTGGCGAATCTTGTTCTGCCCATTAGCCGGTGGACCTGCCATTGGTGCTTTGCCCGGGTTCCTCTGGGTGGTATTAACATCTTCATTCCTTTCTTCGCCTTCATCATCCTCGTTCAGGTAGTTGAGGGGGCCAAATCTGGTATTAAATTTCTGGGGGATAGGGCCACGGGAAGAACTTGGATCTTGGTTTCTTTCCGTCATGTACTGCTTATGTGTGGCATCTTGATTTCCACTTCTTCCGGGTGGTCTTCGGTCTTTCCTTGATACAAGCATCCATGGCCCAAATCTATCCTTAAGGTGGGCTTTAGTTGTATTTTCTTGGAGGTTTTCAACTGGCTTCTGGGGGTTGTCGTCTGTCTTTTCTTTGGGTGAATCATCCTCCATAGACTCAGTGCTAGGCTTAGGTTGCTGCTGAACATCTTGGCCGCAAGAATCGAATTTGTGTCCATACTTTCCACACTTGAAGCAGATGAGGTGGATGCCCTCGTACTCAATTGGGTACTCTTCGTCTTCAATTGTGAACTTGGCCAGAAGTTGTTTGGTTATGTCTATCTCTACACAGATGCGGGCGAATTTCCCTCGTGACTCAAGGCAGGTCATGTCATCGATCTTAATGGTTTTACCGATTTTGTCGCCTAGTTTGATCAAGGTCTCCTCATCGAAATATTCAATTGGTATGTCTGGAAGCCGAACCCAAACACAGATCTTCTGAGTTTTGTTCGTCTGAGGCCTAAAGTTTGGTTTCCACTGTTGAACAATAAGATAGTGATCTTGAATTACCCAAGGCCCCTCACACCTAGCAATATCATAATCTCTCTGCAACTCAAAGCGAGCCAAGAAGTAATCGTGCTCTAGGTCGATGAGTTCCATATGTCCTTCTGGCTTCCATAGAGAGCGGATACGACGAATTAGGAAGTTGTATCCATTTGATTTCCCCATAAGCTGGATGATAAGCGTTCTTCTCCAAGGTCTCCTAATCCTGATCTTCTCCTCCTTTGATAACCTAATTCTTGGGCATTCCGGGTCATCTTACTCCTCAAAGCCCTCATCATCACTAGTATCCTCTTCCAATCCTTCAAGATCGTCTTTCTTGTATGTCATGAATTGTCGTAAGCTAAGTTTGTAGCTCGCTGGTAGGGGTGGATTCGAGGGCTCTGACTGGTTGTTCTTGACCGTCGTATCCATCGTATCTGGGCCTAGCTCTGCATTGGAATTCGTGCTTGTCGAGAATGGGGCGTCTGGAATTGTGTCGTTTTGTGGAGTAGACACCGGCGTGTCTAACTGGTCTCGGGATCTCTTCGTCTTCTTGTTCGATCTTTCGCGTGAATCAGGTACCTCCAGCGACCGATTGGTCGCCGTCGGTATGGCGACTTCAGAAGGCGTTTCTGCTAACATGAGGCCATATCAATTTTTTCAACGATTAATTATTTGAATAGATCATAGGTTCAAATTTAATTCATCAAAGTAAATATATTATACTTCTCATAATTGACATTGGAATTTGATTAATTTTATGGACCTCTTTTCACCAATGAGGTGTACAATTGAGTGGTCGGCCCATTAGCCTATTTTTGTATGGGCTATTGGATGTTGAATTATGAGCTCAACAATAATCACTAACTCGGCCCAGAAGGTCCACCAGCCAAGAATATAATTATATACATTTTTTTGGGATAAAAATGTTTAAAGTAGCTATTGAACTATACGGGGAAGTGAATTAGACCATTAAACTTTTTTAAAAAATATAGTTAACTCTTTAAACTGTCCAAAATTATACAACACACCCCCTCTCTGTCTCCGTCTCCGGCCTGGGGACAAAGAAAGCTCTTTGTCTTTGTCTGGAGACGAAGGCGAGGAGAAGGGCGAGGTTTTTTTTGTTTTTTGTTTTTTTTTTTTTTTGTTTAAAATTATTGAAATAAATTTAAAACAATATTTTTTTAATAGAATGATTGCCACAATAGTATAACTAGAGGAACATGTCAAATTACATAAATTTAGATATTTCAAAGATCAAATTGCTGTTTTCTTGAGTTGGATAGCCTAATTAGATTTTCGCGTACTATATTCTGGATTCCACGAATCTGTCCTGTGACCTGTGATGAGATAAATTGAAGTAATCTAGTTATGAGACACAATACCAAATTAAACATACTCCCGAATTCTACCACCTGATGTGAAAAATAAAGATGGATTATTTTCATTATACTTTTTTTTTTTAATAATGCCATGCTAATCGGAGGGAATAAAGACAAAAGAAATTGGGTTAAAAATAAAGAGGTAAAAGAGTAAAGAGACAAGTGCACGAAAAGATTCGATTCATAATACGCACGTCGCCGGCACGCACAATAAAATATATATAGAGCAGCAGCATGCGCCTCCAACGCTCTTTTTCTCCCTCTATTTTTCTTCTCCCAATTAGTGAAAAATGCACATTATCTTTATACTTCAAAAGTCTTTTAACTCTACCCAAAGAAAAATAAAAATATTTAGGTTAGGAGAAAAACTTGTAACCATTACTTAAAAGTTTATATAGGGTAAAAATTTCAACATGATATTTCATAAATTGCACAAAGAATCACATAGGAAAGATAATAGTCTGCAAAATATACAAGAGAGGTAAATTAAATTAAAAAGACTTAGTGCGACGAGCAAGAAGAAAAAAAAGTGTTTGTAAAAATCTAACTCAGATGTTTATACACAAGAATCATGTTTTACCCACTTGACCACCTAATAGGGGATCCAACTGAGGTGAAGGGGGGGGGGGGGGGGTATACATAAAATGGGATAATACTTTAGAAAATAAATAAGTTTTCATTAAAAAAAAATACATGGAATCTTTTTGTGTAACTCTTGTGTGATACAAAATAATGTGATATGATATGAGATGTTTTTGAATATAAAGAAATTTTCAATTGTCAACTATCATATAGTTTGATGGCATTCCGATTATTATTCCAAATGAATGATCATAGGCTTGAACTCCCGTGGTGGGGCTTAGATTATTTTTGTCCAAAATGTTTAAAAATGTATAGAATATATACTACCTTGTAAAGAATTATTAGTATTTCAAAAAAAAAAAAAAAAAAAAAAAAAAAAAAAAAAGAAGAAATTTTCAATTGAAATAAATTAAATCAAATAATGCATGGAATCTTTTGTGTGACTCTCGTGCGAAACAAGTGCTATACGAGATGAGAGATATTTTTAAATATAAATAAGTTTTCAATTGAAAATACATATGGAATCTCTTGTACGAGACAAGTTCTATGCGATATAGAGATATTTTTTAATATAAGTTTAATTTGTTTGACAAATAAGCACATGTTAGTAGAGGTGTACATACAATCAAATTTTTTAAGTTAAAAAATTTGATATAAGTGGAATTAACACTATTCAATATGTCACTAGGAAATGTATAGTAGTACTCCCTAATAGAGTTCGAACGAAATTTAATTAATTGAATGGAACTAATACTATCGAATATGTCATTAGAAAAAGTACTCATGGTTCAATTCAAATAAAATTTGATTGAATTAACCTCATTTTATAAAATATAAATATCAGGATAATGTAGTCACAATTTTTCAACCAAATATATTTCTTAAAAGGCATAAGAATGACAACATTTTAAAAAAAATATATCACATCATATACTCTCTAGTGTGATTTATCCAAACATTTGGTGGTGATTACTTTACATCTAGAAGGATGCACTATATGTGTATATATAGAGAGATAATATAAAAAAATACAATTATAATGTGACTCATAGGGTGAAAGTGAGTATATATTATAAAGATTCAGTAATGAACTAATGGGTAAGTTACAAGTAATCTTGCCCATATCTAGGTGGTGCCAAATTATGGTAATGGAGAATCTATCACCAATGGTTTAGGAAATTTTGGGCCGGGGCCAAAAATGTAGATTCTTGTCCACTTTTCTTGAGAGCCATAAATTAAGATCTAAGAGCATATACATTAGAGGAGAAATGGAGGAGAATTTACTATTTTTGAGACTAAAATTTCATGGTGGCAGAGAGAGAATAAAGAGAGAGAAGGGGTAGGGAACATCTGCAAAGGTTGGGATATTACTTTTCCAAGAAAAAAAATTAATGATGGAGGAAAGAGAACCAATAGAGAAATGACATGCTTATTTTTTTTAGTTTTTTTTTTTATAAAATTAGTTTTGATTTTTTTACCCTCCCCTCCCACATTATTCTCTTTCCTACTCACTCCTACATTCTCCCCCTAATATCCCCAACTGATAAGAGCATCCTTATCAGTTGAGGTTATTTCTCAATTATTTGTGGGTCCCAGCATCCACCTCATCCTCTATCATCTCATTCAATTACAAAAAACTCTTCTCCACATCAATTTTGAGTTATTTCTCAGTTTTTTATGCACCCACCATTTAACACACTATATTTTAATTATTTCTCTCACTTATTGGGACCACAAATATACCATACTTTGCATAATAAATATTTTTGAAATAACTCCTCCCCACATCAGCTATTAACTTTGAGTGGAGAGAATTCATGTAGAAATAACTCCTAAATAACTACTAGTCTGGATGCTCTAAGGATGCTCTAATAAGTAGTAGGCATAAAGAATCAATTAAAGAAAAATCTATTAATACATATCCAATATAATACACTTCTTCATCTTTAGATTGTCTGGCATCCATACTTGGGAGAAAGTTTTAAATGTAACTTCTCAATGAGAAAATATGACATTTATTTGAGTTGTAAACAATGTCACAAATAAAAATAAATATATTTAAATCCCAAATTTAAGGGTCCCTCATTGATATTGGAGACGAGTATGTAAAGCAAGTAAATCACGTAATGTGCTTTAACTTGTCTACAGACCCCAATAATTTTTACCTTACGAGTTACTACTGCTAACAAAGCAAAACTCATGACTTTATTTTGAATTAATTGACTAAATGAGTTATTGTGCTTTGGGGCCGAATGAACGTAATAAATGTAGAAAATAAAAGTGGGCAAAAACCAATAATGCGTATTGAGTAAACCATGTTTTTATGTTAGTCTGCAAACCCACATTAAAGGTAAACTCCAATATCCTTTTTGTTTTTAATCATATCGATCACGGTATAATACATTATAGTTTAAGACACTAAATTTTATTAAAGAATTGAGATAAAATTGTAATGTTTTATTCCATTTGTGAAATTCCAATATTACCCCCACCCAAATTTACCTATAAATACCCTCTCTTGGAACCTCTTCCTTCACGCAACACACACCCTCAACGCAAACCGCTTCCATCCTCATCCAATATTGTCTCCTCTCCTCCGCCGCTCACCGCCGTAAGTTGCCGGAGAAATTGTCCATTCTTCATTTGTTTCATTATATTCTCCTCATGAATGGTACGCATTCTTGAATTTTAAGGTTGTCGTGGTCGTGGTCGTTCGGAATTTGGAGAGAGCGAGGATTGATGTTTTAATGGAGATCAAAGGTGGCAAGAAGAATCCTTCCAGTAGTTCCCAATACGAGACCCCTCTCGGTTTCATCATCGAAGACGTTCGTCCTCACGGTGGCATTCACAAATTCCAATCGCCTGCTTACTCTAACGTGTGTATATATATGGTTTCTGCAAAGATTGTGTTTTCTTTTCTTTGTCCAAAAGGCGAAATTCTCTAGTCCTCAGCCTTATTTGGTCCTGGTACCCATAAAGAACACTAACATAATTCCTAACTCCTATACTATCATTTTCAGGGGTGGGCACGCAATTTATCACTCAAAAATCAATTAAATTATCCTAACGTAAAAGCAAGATTGTGTTTTTTTGTTCGGGCCCGGGTACCCACAAGGAGCTCCACCTTGATTCCTAACTTCTATACTGTCACTTTTAGGGTTTGATTACATGTTCTGGACACAATTTATCACTAAAAAATCAATTGAATTGTCCTAGCTTAAAAGCAAGATTGTGTTTTTTTGCCCTTATCCAAAGTCAAAATTCTCTAGCCGCCCTCAGTCTCCACACCCTAGCTTGATTGAATAATAGAAGGATAAATAACGGTAACCCTCCACCCTTTATTAGATGAGAGGACAAGTGCTTCAGACTCACAAGTAGTCCTAACTCTTATATTGTGTTAAAACTTGATCTTGTGTTTTGCACACAATTTATCACCCAAAAATCAACTGCAACAAAATTCTCTTGTCCTTAGGGCTCTACTTCATATACACATTTCACATAGAAATCAATGTTCGAAGTGACGGCAGTGGGCACCTTGTGACACCGACATTTGACCATGACTTGACATTTGGTGCTAAGCCATTAAATCACTTACATCCTCCCAAACATTCTATGAGGTGTGAGAAACGCTTGGGGTTAGGGATTCAACCTTTTGGGAGAACACAAGATTGTGTTTTCTTTTTAGGTAACATTTTGTTGTTCTTGACAATGTCTTTTTTATATGAATGCAGTGCGTGAGGAAGCCATCCTGATACAATTTTCCTGTCGGTGAGGTAGATGAATATGGACACTCCAGTAGAGTAGGAAGAAGAAGAAGAAGAAGATTGCAGTTTTTTCTTTGTTTTTTGATTTTTTTTATATAGAAATATAGAAAAGTGAACTCTTTTTACAATCTGTGCTGCCATGGCGGAAGCTCTGTCGTCGGCCATAGGCTTTGAAGGCTTTGAAAAGCGTTTGGAAATCTCATTCACTCCGCCGCCATTGTTCCGAGACCCGCGAGGAATGGGGCTCCGGGGCCTGACCCGAGATCAACTCGACTCCATTCTTGAACCGGCGTTTTGCACCATTGTTTCCGAGCTCTTCGGCGCCGAGTTTGACTCGTACGTTCTCTCCGAGTCGAGCATGTTTATTTACCCTCTGAAGATTGTTCTCAAGACCTGTGGGACTACCAGGCTGCTGTTATCGGTTCCAGTGATCTTGAAACTTGCTGACTTGCTATCGCTCGGCGTTGACTCGGTCAAGTACTCGCGGGGAACCTTCGTCTTCCAGAATTCTCAGCCCGCTCCTCACCGAAGCTTCTCGGAGGAAGTGGCGTTCCTGAACTCGCAGTTTAAGAACGGCGTCGCTTTCGTGCTCGGAGACCCGGAATCGCCAGGCCGGAACTGGCATGTGTACGTGGCGGAGGTGGGGTCGGGAGCACCGGCGCCGGAGACGACGGTGGAGATTTGTATGACGGGGTTGAGCCGGGAGAAGGCGGCTATGTTTTTTAAGAGACCCGGTGGGGATGGTGAAATGACGAAAATGTCCCGGATATGTGACGTCATTCCGAGTCACGTGATTTGCGACTTCGAGTTTGACCCTTGCGGCTACTCAATGAACGGGATGGACGGCGCGGCTTATTCCACGGTACACGTGACGCCGGAGGAAGGCTTCAGCTACGCTAGCTACGAAGCCATGGGGGTCGAGCTAAGCCTCGTCGGGCTTGAGGCCCTGGTCAAGCGGGTCCTCAACTGCTTCGAGCCAGCCGAGTTCAGCGTGGCCGTCACTCGCTTTGGAGTTCCGGCGCGAGACAAGATTTGGCGTGGCGGCAATGCTGACGTGGACAGGTACGCGTGTCGATTCAGGGTAACACAAGAGCTCCCGGGCGACGGTCGCATCGATTACCGGTGCTTCACAACCAATAAGGTGGCTTCGCGTCCCTCCGCTTTGCAGTGCTGGAAGGAAACAGAGGAGGAAGTGGCAGTTGTCGGTGGCTTGCCTTTTGGTACGACGGCGTCATCTGTAGGGTCACCGGCGATTTGTGAGTTAGTCTGCTAGTCATGTTATTTTGTACCATTAAGTTGTTGAAATTTATTATTAAGAAAAGGGTTTAGTTATAATCCATATTTTGGTTTATGTTAATTAGGTCTTAGATATGATGAGTGATAGATGCATTAAAAAAAAAAGGCTTTTCAAGCCATGTATGTAAGTATGTAACTAAACAAGAGTAATTTTGTAATTATTTATTAGTAATTTTTTTGTCTTGGTATCAAAAATTTAAAATCCGGAAAAAAGTTTAAGTTGATAATTACTAGTAGCATGGTGCACTATCTACATAAAATGTAGCGCAAGAAAAGAAAATCATTCTCCAAGAATTGTGGGCTAACTATAGAACCACATTTAATAAGTGTTCTTAAGACAAATGAGTTAGGTGAAGAATAGGTGGGTACTTAAAAGGCCGAAAATGATTTAAATTTAATAGGTTTCTATAAATAAATAAAAAACAGGGTATTATTACTCCATTCAAGAATAAGAGTTGAAACAAAATTGAAGCATGTTTTGGAGGGAAGCCAAAGGTGCCAAGAGCGTGGCCTATTAGGGGAGTAATTCTTGCATAGAAACAAAGATGGTGCCCTGAAATCCCTACTCGAGTGAGTAAACATGATTCTCATACCTAAAGACTATGAGTTTGATTATTATTATTATTTGACAGGACTATTATTATTATTAACCTTTTGTTTGAGCTTTTTTTTTTTTTTTTTTTGAAAACGGACGAAAAAATTGTATTATAAAAGAGTTGAAATACAATCCGGAGGAACAGAAACCCACTCCCACAGGACAGACGTGGAACCAGCTACCTGCGCCAACGTGTGAGCAACTTGGTTCGCTGACCTTCTGACATGGCAAACTAGTATGTTCCCAATGCCACTAGCAGTAATGCGACACTGCTCAACAATCGAGCCAACATAAGAAAAATCTAGAGTTTTTGCATTAAACGTAGTACAAAAATTTAAACAATCAGACTCCAAAATGTAACCACTAGCAGGCCGACCTTTAATCCATGTCAAAGTGTCCTTAATAGCACAGGCTTTCGCTAGATAGGGGTCCCTGTAATGAGGTAGTCTGCCAGCCTTGGCTAATGTGGTTTGAACGCGTTAATGTGCCAATTAGAGGAAATGGATCAGGATTCACAATGCAAAGTATGGTGGACTCTGGTCTAAAAATAAAAATGACATTCAGATTAAGAAAAAGAGTCAAATACACCCTTGAAATTTACACGAAAAGTCAATTAGGCATTTGACCTTTTAAAAGTTGTAATTAAGCACAATCATGTTAATTTAGTACATTGAAGTCCAAATCGATTAGTGACTTGTGATAGCATGTCACTAAGGTTTTAGCGATATTCCTGGAAAAATCGGCAGTTGGTTGCCTTCTTTGCGATCAGCAGGTTGTTGGAGAATTGAAGGCGACCAGTTGGCCGCCACCTCTAGTTGTTGGATCGCCTTCTCCAATCCGACGTCTAGGGAAGGCAACTTGCTGGTCGCAAAAAAGGTATTTCGTCACCGATTCTTTCTCGAGAGTAGCCAACAGTATCGCTGGAACATTACTTGAAACCTAGTGACATGTTATCACATGTCACTAATTGGTTTAATTTAGGTTTAGATGCACAAAATTGATGCTCATATGCTTAATTGTAATTTTAAAATTTCGGAAGCCTAATTGACTTCTCGTATAAAGTTCGAATATGTATTTGACCCTTTTCCCTTCATATTATTATTTGTCTGCAAAATATTATATACCTACACTTAACATATTATATATGTGTCACTAGTTAACCTATTATGTGCCTTCAATTTATTTACAGACACATAATTTTTGGAGCATGTTCCACAACGCAAAGTGAACCCTAGTCCAATATATAACAATTGCTAATTAGATGGTTGGAGTTGATTGAACATACATATACACAGCTAAATGAATCAATGTATATATTGTCGCTCTAAATAACTTTAAAGACGGCAGTGCAGAAAGTTGAGGTACAATACCAAGTCAAAATACAAGTACAAGATTCACCCAACAATGAAGCATGCGTTAATGATCCCGTGTTTAGCAACTAAACCTAGATTTTGATTCAACTAATTCAAGATTACGAGCATGCTAGCTTCTTTGCTTACCTCACAACATCCACGCCAGGCGTTCGTTGTCCTCACTTTCATCTCCATCTGCCTCTCTATTTGTATTTTTATTTATTTATCTATTTTAATTAATTTTATTTAATTAAAAAATTCTAAATAATATAGCCACATTGCATGCATGACAATGGATAAAGGCGGGCTATGATTATAAAATAATTTGTCAAAAGTCTATCCCAAAATCAAATGAATATATAAATTTAGTTGACATTAGTACCAATAGTTTCAATGGTTATACTCAACATTCTTATAGTTCATGAAAGACAATAATAGAGAAAATGATCAAACAGGCCTCTAAACTTTACTTCAAAGGTCAATAAGCCCCTTAAACTTTATAAAAGTGTAATTAAACCTTCAAACATGTCAAATTGGATCAATAAAGCCCAAAAATTAATAAATGACATGTTATTACAGGTAATTTCAATTCCGGCAACCAGTAAAAAAATCCAGTCACCGGTGACAAAATCTGGCCGTCAGGTCATCTTCCAGAGAAGATGACTGGACGGCCGCCTTCTCCAGTGGAAGACAACCGGACGGCCGGATTTTGTCACCGGTGACCAAAATTTGTCACCAGAGTCTGTTGCCGGAATTGAAATGACCTGTAATAACAGGTCATTTACCAATTTTTGCACTTTTATAAAGTTTAGGGGGCTAATTGACTCAATACCAGCACCGATCAACACCAACACACAACATTCTTATTATTCACAAAGATTATCAACGTCAATACTGTCAACAATATTATCAACACCAATACTTGTCAACAATATTATCACCACCGATACTAACCAACACACGATATTCTTATGGTTCATAGAAGACAAAACAATATTATCAGCACGGGTACCCATCATCACCAAAACATGCTTAGAAAAGGCTAAGAAAGGACTAAACACACCATTCTTATGGTTCATGAAAGGCAAAACAAGCAACTTTCTTTTAGAGGTTAAAGCAACTCAAGATATCCAAAGGATACAAATTGTAACATCACTAAGCAAAACAATAACTCCAACAGAATAGACATAAAACTCCGACAAATGAACTGGAGAAATTTCAAAAATTGTTTGTAGCACAAAACTTCACTATCCATGCCCTCTACTTCTTGTCCTCTTTCTCTGCCTCGGCAGCCCTCTTCTGCCTTGCACCAAGGTGACGCTTGTTTGTGCGTTCAAGGCGCAGTTTATCATACGCCTTGAATGATTTCATCTCGTCGGTGACCTTCACAAGTTCGACAGATGGCTTCTCCCTGGTAATTGGCAAGTATGGACCCTGGACTTGGGTTGCAGTTGCAAGTTCCTCGGCAGATGAATCACCAGCCTGCAAACATGACAGCTCGGTTAAGTTTTTATTCATGAAAGTTTCCAACCTACATATATATAAACGATTCTTTGCTTACCTTAACCTTCTTGGAACGCCTTGGGAAGATGACAAGCTTAGCTTTGTATGTCTTAAGCCTTTGGACATTAGTTTGGAGGCCTTCCAATGAGCTGTTCCTTCTCCGATGATCAACAGAAATACCAATGGTCGGAGCCAATTTCTTGGGAATGCCAGCAGCCTGCAGAACAAAAAGTCAACTTTTTAATCTTTTATTACGTAAAAGAACAAACTAATGTTAAACCGAGTTGCTAATCATGCCTTGGTTGAGGCCCCATGAATCAAAAGGTAGCTCATTTTCAAGTTTCATAACATCTACAAAACACAAAAGATCTAAACAAGTGGAGTGTAGGTTCAGCCGTTAATGGGGGTGTTTGGTAAATGGCTACTAGCGGACAAGGGTTTGATTAGTTGATAGCATTAGCTAATTGTAGAAAAGTATTTGGTAAATTAGCTGTTAGCTGATTACATATAAAATGACTTTCTCAAAAAGCTGGTCGAATAAGCTACTTTGAGCAGCTTCTTGAATTTTAGCATTTTGGAGCAATAAGTTAATGGTGGTCAAATAAGCAAAAAGTGGCCAATAACAGTGACAAGAATCTCATAATTTATTGATAGATAGTAAGATTTAAGAAGCTTACTTTCAGCTCTTCAAGAGAGAACCCCCGGCCTGCTCTGACCTTCATATTGTACTTGAGTGTTTGCCCATGAACAATTGGTCGAAGTGGCCCAGCAGTGGGTCGAGGGAAAATCTTAACAGCTTTCTTTTGCCTAGCTGCAGAAGCATACAGATTGATGTGAGAAAATGCCATCAAAACCGCAAATAAGAACTTTAAAGGACAATGACTTACCTACACGTCTCCTTGTTTTTCTAGCTGGTTGGTTAAACCAGGTTCTGACATAATTTTGCCAATGCTTCCTGAAATGCCCACTCGGAATAACATTGTTATGCTTCATTCTGTCTTACCTGCAAACAACATATCAAATAAATAACAATCACGTCAAATCAATACAGCTATGTAGAATTGATTCTATTATTATTTTGAAATAAAGAATGCAAAGAACCGAGGACCTCAAGGATAATAGGAGCAATTGGTATTCATGAGCAAGAAACATAACTCTTCATGAACCCCGAGTACAACTAAATTTCATGGCATCATCTACTTACAACTAATTATCAAAATTAACATTTGAGAAACAACGAAGGCCTCACGACAAGGATGTTCTGTTGTTATAATTTGAGCAAAAGGAGACGATGTCATAGCAAGCAAATTATGTAATCCACCACTTGCAAAACATTAAAGTATGAACCAACAAAATAAATCACATATATGAATATATGATATGACAACATACATGTTTAATCAATATATTAGGGTTATATGCTTGAAACTTTCCACCATCAACGCATACATAATTACCAAATCACTAAAAACGGAGCACTCTAAACCATAAACCTGTGTAATGTCTTTAGAGGCCCAAGGAAACCATTTTTTCTGGGACATATACAAAACCCAAACCATTTTTAGGGTTATATGCTTGAAATCTTCCACCATTAACGAAGACATAATTATCAAATCACTTAAAACTAAGCACTCTAACCCATAAACCCCAGGTAATGCCTTTAGATCCCCAAAGACACCATTTTTATGGGACATATACTAAACCCAAACCATTTTAGGGTTTTATGTTTGAAATCTTCCACCATTAATGCAGACATAATTACCAAATTACTTAAAACTGAGCAATCTAAACCTTAAACCCCATGACTTGTCTTTAGAGCCCCAAAGACACAACTTTTCTGGGACTTATACTAAACCCATCGCAGATTAACACCATGCTTACTATAATACCTACCTCATATTGCAGCAAAACATATATCAATAAAAATTTGGGAGGGGGGAGAAAACATAAGAATGAGTCTGTAGCTACAAGTTCAAAACTTTTGAATCCCGAAATAATCAGATCAAACATAGGAACCCAAACAATGCTAGAACTAACAGAAGACTAATCATCGAAAACATAATTCAGAAGAATTAAACCAGTTCAACATCCTACCATCTAAGGATATTCACGGATTTGGGAAATAATTAGGATTTAGGGCAAAGGGTATAACAAACCTGAGAAGAAGAGCTGCTGCTTCACTTGCTATTGGAGTCTGGAGAGAAGCGAGAGCTGAGCAATTACAGGTATTTAAGGGTGCTATCTCCAACTGAAGTAAGAAAACCTAGATCGGACGGCACATATTGGTTTAGTACATTTTATGGGCTGCAATTTGATATTGGGCTTTATATAATATTGACCTATGCAATTACATCCCAACCAAGTTGCTTAGCCCATCGGGCTGACACTCAGATTTTGAACCTAATCGGTTCCTATTTAAAAAATAAAATTAATTGAAGGAAAATAAGGCAAATTATTGGCTGGACCATGGTCCAGCCAAGTTTGCTGAACCATGGTCCAAAACGACGCCGTCTCTCCATTTAAGGAGAGACGGCGCCGTTAAACAACGTTTAAAAAAAAAAATTCTACATCGTCTCCGACAGCTTCTTCAACAGCTTCTTCGCGCATCTCCACCGTCTCCGACGTCACCTCCAGCGCGCGCTACTACAAACCAACGCCACAAGAGCTTTCTTGTACACCGTTGACGCCATCTCCATCTACTGATTAGGTACATTTTCAACTACCTAGGGTTTTACTTGTAGCTGTGTATTTATTCATTCCTGACACTATCTTGGCCTTTGCGTTCGTGGCCCTTTGCGTTCTTGGCCTTAATCTTTGTCCCCAAGTAGCAAGCTGAACCTTCAGCAGCTGCTTTTCTGCTACCAAGAGACTCCCTATGGTTGCCACCATTTATGTTATTATTATAGGTAGTATCAACATCCAGGCGGTTCTCACCAGTCTCATATCTTGACTCGAGAGTTCTTTTATGGCACGGTCTGTGTCCACCAAGAGCCTGATAAGAGCTAAAGATCTTCTTACAGTTCAAACACTCGTACTTCTTCTTCTTCTTAGTCTCAGAAAAACTGAGCTTTATCTTCTTATAGGAATCAGTTTTGTATTCAGGATCATAAGAGCTATCTTTGCTTTTCTTTCTTGAATCATGCTTCCCTGCATTTGAAGCCACTCCAAAATCACGATAATCGTAGTCCTTTGATCCTGATCTTGACTTTTCTCTATTGGAGGCATCCATTTTAGGAGTTTTCATGTCAATAGAAGATGATTTAGTTTCTAGAACCACAGAGTTATTATCAGAAGACTCCATAAATGAACTAACACCATTCCAGTTCCCAGAATCCCTAGACAACATCATCAAACACTTGGCTACTTCCTGTTGATCTTGCTCAAACATCTCAGACCCAGTATTAACAACATGATTAGGCAAAGTAAATGAACAAGTGTGGACAATTTTCTTGTACCTCTTAGGCCTTGCAGAAGATGATTTGTTCCTCAGGTCCTCTGCCTCTGTGTCAGAATTGCTATCCACCACCATAACCTTCTTGCTCTCACTAGTCCAAGAATGCTCATCCTTCAACCCACCACCCTTCTCTTTCTCTGAGTGGCAAGCCATGTGCCCACACAGTGCTTTGATGGACTGGAAAACTTTCCCACATTGCTTACAGACCTTTTCTTGGGGCACAGAGAGATTGGAGTCTGTTGCCCTCCATGTCTTCCTAAGGTTCTCTCTTAAGCCATACCCAGAATTCCCACCAAGCTCAAATCTTGCCTGCATCTTCAAAGATGCCATCTTTTTCACATTTGCTATACTCTTGCCATTTGATTGCCAACAGACTGTAAGGAAGTTTCTTGATTGCACCCATCTGCATTTGTATTACTGATAGTTTGATAAGGTTATTATTTCTTATATAGGGAGTGCTTTGTATAAATTATGACTTTACCTTTCAAAATTATGGTTGATAAAATGTTATAGATGTATGGCTGCCCTTACGGATATAAGGACTATGAAATAATAAGGAAAATGTGAGTGTAATTTGAAATTCTCAGTAGAACAATTGTATTTTAGGACCTTAAATAGTACTCCGTATCACTATTTAAATTTGCAGATAGAAATTGTATAAATGTATTTGAGCTTCAAAATACATTTTGTTGTCTTTCTATGCAGAATGTTAACTACTTATTGTATGTAAACTGTGCTTAAATCTTCTAAATAGGAAGTCAAATGATCATTTATAACAACATCAGAAATAGACAACCAGAATCTTGATCATAGGGAAATGAAAATGCTATTTAGTCTGTTCGTTAGGTACATTATATCTGTTCGTTAGGTACATTATTTTAATACACAGGGTACCCTCTTTTTATGCATGATTTATTTTGTACATTTTGTAGTGAATAGAGCATCGCTGGATTTATTCCCTTAACTAACATTTTACTTGCAGCAACTATGTCTAGCCAAGAAGTAGATTTATCATTAAAAGAGGTTACCAAAACCTATCGGAAAAGGAAAAGATCTACCAGTAATGAAGAAGACGGAAATAAAGAAAAGGCCACTAATAGGACTGTAAAGAAAGAAAAGGCTCCAAAGAAAATTCAGCTCAAGACTAGGATGTCACCAATGGAGTTTAACAAAATGGTAGCAAATCTCAGTGATGAACAAAAAAATGCGATTAAAGAGATTGGGTTTGGATCATTACTCGAGCTTAGATTGTCCAGCATGGACAATACACTAAATACATATTTGGTAGAAAACTATGATGTTTGTAGTTGTTCCCTAATGTTGGAGAGTGCAAAGATGGAGCTCACAGAGGATGATGTGGAGAGCACATTAGGTCTCCCCAAGGGTGAGGTTGAAGTTGTTGAAGGGAACAACTCAAATGCAACTGAAGAATACAAAACCTTGTTGGAGGAATGGAGAACACGCTGGGAATTAGACAATTGTTCTCCATTGGTGAAAAGACTTGGCCATGGTATAGTTGAGAAGAAAGACCACGGGGACATGTTCAAAAGGGATTTTGTGGTGTTTGTTGTTTCTAGTTTGTTCAAGGGCCACGCTAATTGGACATCAAACTTCAAAATTTTGTACTCATTGATAGACGTGAAAAACATCAAGAATTTGAATTGGTGTAGGTACATTTTTAATAGTCTTACTACAACAGTGGAGAAATGGAAGAAGGCAAGAAGTACATTCTTCACTGGACCCTTGGTCTTCTTGATGGTAATACCTTTAATTCAATTTATGTTGCTTATTCTATTAATGCATTTTTGGCTTTCATACTAACTTTTTTTATTTTATTTTATTTAGGTTTCATACCTTGATAGGATGCAATTTAAAGGGCAGCAAATCCCAAGGAAATACCCTGCGATATCAGTTTGGACAATGGATATGGTCCAAAAAAGATTAGCAGATGAAAAGAATTCTGGTGGGTATGGCAGGGGAAAAGTCTTGGATAGAGTTAGGAAATCGGTTGCTGAGATTGAAAACAACATTGTTGGGGATGGGGTGGAGGCACAGGCAGTTGGTGATAAAACTAAAATGAGTGATGTAGAGAAGATATCTATGGGAATGAAGAAATTGACTGCAGCCATAGTTGAATTTGGGGAAGTTATGGCTGAAGTTGGGAGCAAAAACACCGGACAAGAAATTATAAAGAAGACTTTTAGCAAGATGTCTGATATGCTGAACATTGCTTCAACTTCCCAGCCTGACAAGACTTCGACATTATTGGATGATGATCCAATCTTCAGTAGCGAGAGCTTTCTTGCAGCAGTTGCATCATTGGAAAAGGCAGCAATGGAAGCATTGGAAAAGGCCACTACAATCACCGAAGAACCTATTAATCCTGAAACATTTTCACCACCACGCTTCAATTTGTTAACACCTACCCCCCCGGATATTCAAAAACCAAACGAAACAACTACTACACTCCCTGGTGAGGAAAGAAGCACAGAAAAGGAACAAACATTGTTTGACATGTAAGTTAAACTCTAAAAGTTGTGTTTCTGATTAAGATACATTATTTCTGGTCACTATGTACATTATTTTAATGAGTAGGGTACATTATTTTTATGTGGCAGTGCACTTGAGGAATCAGAGAGGGAGAATGTCCAACATGGGGAGAGAGAGAAAAGAAAATTGAAAAATGTTCCATTGCGATTGAGGTCTCCATATTGGACGAAAAACAATGAAAAACTCTCCTTTGTCTCTGCGAAAGAGAAGATGTTGTCTGATTTTGCATTCATGGAACCGTCTATTCAACATCCAATAGAGTAGGTTTTCACTTTAATTATGTTTAATACTAATGTTTGTCTTTAATATGTGTTAAAAAGTTATTTTTCTTGCAGTGAAACACTGTTTAGGTATAAAAGGTACCACATTGCAAGGGACCAGTTCTTGACTCTACGGGATGGTGAAGTAGAGAAGACCATTATAGATGTTTGGAGCTTAAGAATGAATTATGAAAATATCACTCGTGGAATGGGTGAACCAAAATGCATCTACTTCACCACCAATCCTTTTGTAAGTGCTTGAACTTTCTCTTATATTAAAAAAGAAAATTGATAATGCAAGTTCTTATTGATTATTAGTTTTTCTGCACAAAGTACATTATTCTTGTTCACAGGGTACATTATTTCTGTTCACAGAGTACATTATTTGTGTACATAAAGCTTTGGTGTATATAATACAGAATTTGATGGTGTAATATGTTTACTTAGTAATATAATTTTGTGTTCAGATGGAAATTGATGATGCTACTGAACGGAAAATAGAATTCTCTGCAGAGGAAAAACAAAGACGATTCAATGGATCTTTGGATTATGAGATTAAATTGGCCTCTAACATTGACATCTCTGATGCTGAACTGGTAATTTATCATGCATAATATTATAAATTAATAAATTATGTGAAATTCATTTTATATACACTCATTGGATATACTTCTAAAATCATATGTATTTAGGTTTTCTTCCCTGTTATACGCTATCATCACTACTTCATCATGTGCTTGAACTTCAAGAAAAGGGTTGTCCAAGTAGTTGACAATAGAACACTGGGCAAGAATACCAACTTTCTACAAAGATATGATAATTGTGATCAAAACCTAGTAAGTTGCAAAATCTAAGATTGTTATGAGTTTAAATTGAATACTGTTAGGTACTTGATATATTATAATGAACATTAACTAATGTGCAGGTTAATGCATTCAAAGAGTATTGCAAATTTAAAAGGATCACAACTTTGTTAAACAAAATGACAAAGCATGATGATGAGGATGATGTGTTTAACCATGAATTGGTGAAGATGTCTTGGAAAAATGCCACTAATGTTTAAGCATGATGAGATACATTTTGATAACTCATAGGGTACATTATTTTAGAGCACAAGGTACATTATTCTAACCCATAGAGTACATTACTCAAAATCAAGACTGCAAGGATACATTTTGTTAACAAATAGGGTACATTATTTTAGAGCACAAGGTACATTATTTTAACCCACTGAACATTACCAAATAAGAAAACATTTTATTAATGCATAAAATCAAAAATATGTTTGTAGAAACTATAAAAAGTAACATACAATTAAAAGTCAAATTTAAAAATTATTAAAATATGTTTTAAAAATATAAAATAATAGTTCGTTTTACCAACGAACCCCTCCCCTAATTTCCCATGGTGGCGTGGACGGGGTTGGGGTTGAGGAGTATACCACCCATCATCTCTAAGACTCTAAGTGGTGATCAATTCATGAACATGTGACCTTAACTAAGATACATTTTGATAACTCATAGGGTACATTATTTTAGAGCACAAGGTACATTATTCTAACCCATAAAGTACATTACTCAAAATCAAGACTGCAAGGATACATTTTGTTAACAAATAGGGTACATTATTTTAGAGCACAAGGTACATTATTATAACCCACTGAATACATTACCAAATCAGAAAAGATTTTATTATTGCATAAAACACAAATGTTCATAATCTGTCAAGTGCAAATATTTCCTTTAAAAACTCACAGAATATAAAACCAATTCATAATCTGTAAATAACTCACACAATATAAAACCAATTCATAATCTGTGAAGTGCATATATAAGTAAACAAAATTTCAGTACAACTCCTAATTATCATTTGAATTGTTTTGAGACTTAGACCTAACACAAATCAATTCTGAACTAGTAGTGTCATTAGGATGAACAAGATACCCACTGCCAACAATATTAGACACAACTTCCTGCATAGAAGATTGGACGGCAGCCTTTGTGTTAGATTCAACTCTTTTTGCATAATTTTTTCGGCCACTTGCTTGATTATACTTTTTTTGTACTGTACTAACTGGCCTTCGATTACGATCGCCTTTCACACCGCTTCGTTCTGGATTTTGTATAGCATTACTTCGCATAGATCTTTCCAAATCATCAAAGCAAATAGGACCAACCTCACCTTCAATCCTTCTTCTTCCATCTTCAATAAGGTTTTCACATACTTGTCGAGCTTTGCAATTGTCTTGACTTGATAGAACTAACCTTTGCCATTTTCTACCCATATCTATAACCCAAATTGGAGAAGCAACTGTCAAAATACTAGAAGAAGATGCAATGTCCATAATCCTGTGTTCAACAACCTTTTTTGTCCACCTTCTACAAATATATTTCTCAGGAATTTTTTCAACACAATGAATGTTCAAAATACGCAAACAATGTGAACAAAGAATACCCATCTCGGAGAAAAACTTGCAAGTACAACATATGTTCATATCCTTAATATTGAAACAAACCTCATGCCGAATAATGTCAATATCCGGCCGCCATATGTGATATTTAAGCTCATCAACATTGCTCGCTACACTCTCTTGGTGACAAGCAGCACCTTTCAAAAATTGTTGCTCAAACAAGTAGTAAGCCTCAATAGTGTATACATTCCTAGCATGTAAAAGAAGTTTTACATGATCCAATGCCATTGTAGGCAACCCTTGAGAACACCGCACATCTTCCCCATTCTCTTTGCTCCTCCACTCAGAAACCACATTAACAAAAGAGTTGTAAAAATCAGACAACCCAGATGTTTTAGATAACCTTTTTGAAATTGAATGATTTGTAGTCTCACTCCGTTGAGAAGATAAGATACCTCCAGAGAAGTAATCTTTATTAAAAGCAGGGCACCACTTCTCCCTAATATCATACAATTTGTTTAACCAAACATTTTTATGGCAATTATAGTTCGTCACCAACCTGAAAATAACAAAACTGAGTGTGACTGCAAAGATACATTTTCAGCATTAATAAGGTACATTATTATAGCCCATAAAGTACATTTTCTAAACACTATAATTTCCAACTTAACATGAAAGGTAAAAATGTATGACATTTCATTTTATTAGTACAAATTACTACATGCTACAAAGGAATCACACATAGAGAACAAGGAAAAGATCTAAGTTTTAAATGCAACTAGAAAAATAAGGAAATTTTTTTTATCAAATTGCTGCTGCTGCAAAGATACATTTACAGCATTCATAAGGTACATTATTATAACCCATAAAGTACATTTTCTAAACACTACAATTTCCAACTTAACATGAAAGGTAAAACTGTGTGACACTTCATTTTATTAGTACAAATTACTACATGCTACAAAGGAATCACACATAGAGAACAAGGAAAAGATCTAAGTTTTAAATGCAACTAGAAAAATAAGGAAATTTTTTTTTTATCAAATTGCTGCTGCTGCAAAGATACATTTACAGCATTCATAAGGTACATTATTATAACCCATAAAGTACATTTTCTAAACACTACAATTTCCAACTTAACATGAAAGGTAAAACATCACGTGTTTGATTTTATAAGCACAAAGTAATCTATGTCACAATGCAAGAATGGCAAATCAAATATATAAAATGATAAATTTAATAGCATATGTACCTATTCCAATAAAATTCAAACTCAGCTTCTGTGTCTGTGTACTTCAACAGAAAATTAAATAACTCCATAAAGCCGTTTTGACTCCTTAGACATTTAATATGTTTCTTTGAATTCTCTCCAATATGCCAAATACAAAGTCTGTGCCTTGCACTTGGGAAAACCAGAGAAATTGCAGCAGACATAGCAGCACATTGATCGGTCATGATTGTTTGTGGACACTTACCACCCATAGCTCGCAAAAATGTTTTAAACAACCAAACAAATGAGTCAGTCCTCTTGTTCAATAAAAACCCACACCCAAACATTATATTCATACAGTGGTGATTCATTCCAACAAAGGGACCACAAATCATATCATACTTATTAGTACGATACGTTGTGTCATGCACTACCAAATCACCAAACAACACAAAATCCTCCTTCATTCTTGTATCCCTCCAAAAAAAATTACACAGTCTTGCATCCTCATCTAATTCAAAATCAAAGAAAAAGTCGGGTTCATTCGACTGCCTTTGTCTAAAGATTTCAATTAGTGAATTTGAATCGGTCCCATCTAATCTCTTTATCGAATCTGTATGCAGGCTATTATAAGCATCCCTTGGTGTAAATCCAACCAAAGGTGAACCTCCAGACTGGTGTTTCAAAAATCGAATGCCATCCGACAATGCAACCCCACTCCTTTTCAAGTTTTTTAAATAATCCAATTGGGTATCAACAACACTTCTGTGTGACCGAAGAAGATAGCTGTTAGAAGGTGGACACAACTCATGGTTATGATCCTTTACATGTTTTGTCACAATCAACTGTCCATTAGACGCCAAATCAAACTGACAAAACGCATTACATCCTGTTCGTGTGTCTACCCTTGAATATGACCTTGAATCTTTTTTTTTGTTGTCCTTAAAACCACTCTTTGCACAGTGGAATTTCTTCATTTTAATAGTCTGACTACCGGAAACATAGTACTGCTTGCCCTTCCTAACACTGAATCCCAATCTAAAAGCATAGTCATTATATAGATTAAATGCTTCTTCAATTGAGGTAACTGTAATCCCCAACAACTCCTGAGTAACTGTAAATTTCAAAAAAATAATACAACTAACAAGTTACTAGCATAACACATTAATATTATGTTTAGTGAATATCTGATTTCTAAGTAGAGGGGTGGTGGGGTGTGCCGAATAAATTCAGCCATGCTCTACAAAGAAATAAGATATTCACTAAAAGAAAAAACTCCAATCAATACACAACAGAATGTACAGATAAATCATGCATAAAAATAATGTACCGTGTGGATTAAAATAATGTACCTACTGACCAAGTATAATGTACCCTAATCAGAAGCACAAGTTTCAAATCAGAATGCACACAACAGAATGTACTGATAAATCATGCATAACAATAATGTACCCTGTAGATTAAAATAATGTACCTACTGAACAGAAATAATGTACCTCTAACAGAAATACAATATTCACAACAGAACATGCAAATACTTTATTGTAACACCAAAACAATAATAAAAAACGAATCATTCCATCAATATAATTAAAAAACAACTAATAATAAGTAGATAATAATAAAAAACTTTTTTAAAAAGAACCTGGAATTGAAGAACTCTCATCCATAGCATTAGAAGAACTAGCTTGAACTCCAATTGGTGAACTCTCATCTGTTGCACCCCCCGAAGTGCCATCAACTGTAAATAATTTACATTAAGCATATAAATAATATATCTAATAAACACATTAAGCATGTTCAATAATGTAGTATATTTTGCACAAAAATAATGCACTCTATGAACAAAAACTATGTACCCTGTGAACAAATATTATGTACCCTGTGAATAAAAATTATGTACCCTCACACAACCAACAAAACAAACCTAGGCACAATAGATCAAAGCATTGTGGAAGACAAACCTGGAATTGATTCAACATCAATGGGAGAAATAGGTTCCACATGAATCAAAGCATTCACATCTTCTACAATATAAAAAATATACAATATTAATCAAAATTCAAAATAAAAACGAACCTAAATTGCATATAAAACAATATACATACTTGTAATATCATCATCTACTTGAATCGCATCAACTCTGTTGTTTGAATCATTTATATTATTCATGATGACGGAGGCAATTCTAGGAAGATACAAATTGCAATGAACGAAGCAGTTGCGGCGAATGAAGAAGATTTGCAGTTGCGGCGAATGAAGAAGATTTGCAGTCGCAATAGCGGAGGAAATTGCGAATGAACGAAACAAATGATCAAACGGCGTAAAACTAACGTTCTTTTTTTTATTATTTTTTATGATAAAACGGCGTAGTTTTGGACCATGGTTCAGCCAAGTTGGCTGGACCATGGTCCATGCAATAACAATTGGGAAAATAATGGTAAAATATGTCATCCAAATAAGCAACTTCAGTTAAGTTAGTCAGACAATTAACTTGATAGCCATAATATTTTAAGTTTGACTTCATATGCAGAGTTATTTATTACTCTTATTGGTTTAAGATGGCAAATTATGCTGTGCATCCGTATGCACCATGCATGGTGCATATGGATGCAAAAACGCGCGTCTCGCCTTAAAAAAAAAAAAAAACAGGTTCGATTCCTAGCAACAACATATGAACTATAATTCCATATCTATGAACTAAAATTCCAGAATCAATGAACTAAAATTTCATAATGAATGAACAACATAATGTTGTTGCTGGGAATCGAACCTGATTTTTTTTTTAAGGGGAGACGCGCGTTTTTAATAAAAACGACGTCGTTTTTGCATCCATGGTGCATACGGATGCACAGCATAACTATTCGTTTAAGATAGAGCTATCGAAATGGGTTGGCGGAACTAGGCCTACCAAAGCCCGTCATATGGGGGGTGGGCTAAAAAGCCCTCCAAAATACGGGCACAAGGGAGGGCGCCCCGCCTTAATGGCCTTGTCGGGGGCCGTCAAATTTTAAATGTTTTAAATTTAAATAAAAATTAATATCAAAAGGTAATAATTGTATACTAAAATAATTTTGATAATTTAAACATATATTAATGCATTTATAAATATTTAAATACAATAATAACTAATATATAAGCAAATACATAATGTGTTAATCTATAAGTCAATAACAAATCGTTTATACAGTGTACTATTATATGTGTGGGGGGAGGGGAGGGGGGTGCACCGACCCGCGCATTAGGTGAGGGCGAACTAAAAAGCCTACCATAATACATGCCTAAAATATCAAAGCATGCCATGCCCTTTTCGCAGGACGGGCTAAGTCCGTTTTGACGATTCTAGTTTAAGATGGTCACTTGTGAACACCTTAGACTAGTTTACCACATTATGGTCCTTTGCTGATTAATATCACATCACAGTTTTTACCTATAATACACTTTCACTAGGTAACATATTAGCACATCAACCTGGATGACTACATGGAAAATTAAATGTTGTCGGCTAGGTAATTTCGTGTTTTTTTTTTAAATTGCCAATTGAGATAATTACTAACCAATTGCCATGTCACCTGAATACTTACATGAAGAATAAAATGTTGCTCGACTGGATAATTTTGTGCAATTCTTCTAAGTTATCGGCTGGTCCAATTACTAATTAGTTACCACGCCAATTGAATATCTATGTGAAATTTTTTAAAAATAATTTTTAAAAAATTAATTATAGCTCAATTTCATATTCACATTTAAATTTTCTTGGATTAATAAATATTAGAATACTGAATGATATTTTAATAAATTCTAAAACACAAATTAGACATTAGAGTATTCCCACCAAGGTTGAATGGTTGACTTTTGTGAGTATGTGTTTAATTTGTTTATTTGGTACCTAGGAAAATGTTAGCCTTTATTAATCGTAGTATAGAGGTTTGGCCGATTGAGAAGTAAAAGAGATTTCACTCCACAAAGCCCTAATCTTAATTCATTCATAGATCCAATGCCGATTGCCAAATCCGATAAGATTTTCGTCGCCGGCCACGGCGGCCTCGTCGGATCCGCCGTGGTCCGAAAGCTCATCCACCTAGGCTTCACCAACCTCCTCCTCCGTACTCACTCCCAGCTCGACCTCACCGTCCAATCCGCCGTCGACGCCTTCTTCGCCGCCGAAAAGCCCGATTACGTCGTCCTCGCCGCCGCCAAGGTCGGCGGAATCCACGCGAACAACACCTATCCGGCGGACTTCATCACCATTAACCTCCAAATCCAGACCAATGTGGTTACGTCGGCGTACAAGCACGGCGTGAAGAAGCTCCTGTTTCTCGGATCCTCCTGCATTTACCCGAAATTCGCCCCGCAACCGATACCGGAGAACGCGCTGTTAACCGGTCCGTTGGAGCCGACGAACGAGTGGTACGCGATAGCGAAAATCGCCGGCATCAAAATGTGCCAAGCGTACCGGATTCAGTTCAACTTCGACGCCATTTCCGCCATGCCTACGAACCTATACGGCCCTAACGACAACTTCCACCCGGAGAATTCGCACGTCCTGCCAGCACTGTTGAGGAGGTTCCACGAGGCGAAGGTGAGGAACGATGAAAAAGTGGTGGTGTGGGGGAGCGGTTCCCCGCTGAGGGAGTTCCTCCATGTCGATGATCTGGCGGATGCTATAGTGTTCTTGCTGGAGCATTACAGCGGATTGGAGCACGTGAATGTAGGGAGTGGGAAGGAGGTGACCATTAAGGAGCTTGCAGAGCTGGTAAAGGAGGTTGTAGGGTTTAAGGGGGAGCTGGTTTGGGACCCAACCAAGCCCGATGGAACTCCCAGAAAGCTCATGGATAGCTCGAACCTTGCAGGATTGGGATGGACACCCAAAATCTCACTGCGAGATGGGCTTGTTGATACCTACAAGTGGTACTTGGACAACTATGTTCAGAAATAGTGCAGGTGATGATCAGCACACACCAATTTGTTACAATGTTGCCTTTATGATTTTTTGTTGTTGTGTTGCACCATTGCCAAAAGTTATAAGCATTCTTGTGGGATAGAATGATAGATACATCATTGATTTGCTATACTGTTTCTTGATAGCAATAGTATTATGCTCATCTAGAATTGTTATATCTCACATTAGAAGAGGTTGTAGTTTGAAGAGATTGTATAGGCATTGGTGTTATACATTATGTAACTCTGTCACTTGGTGTGGTTCCAAGTTTATCTTACTGCAAATTTAATAATGAGCCCTATATTCGTGTTCTATTGCTCTTTGCCGGTGTGGGATACATAAATTTCATGCAAGTGATGCAACTAAAGCCTTTTTCTTGAAACCTTTTACCGTGTTAGTTATTTGATATATATGCTTTTCACCTTGATTGATCTGTTGCTAGCAGATCTAGAGCTCACCTTGAGTTCAAAAAGATTAAAGAATGTTCGCCAGGAGTTTGAAAGAAGCTTGTTCCTCCATATTCTTGTTAACTATAATTCTTCACAATATAATGTGGTGTGCTAAACTCAGGCTTCCAGAAGATCTAAAAAATGCCAGATTAGCCTAAAGCTCTTGAATTTCATTACCTCCTCTATACCAACTGTTAGACATTTTGTTAAAACCAAAATAAAATGAACCTTAAACATTTGATAGCCAACCTTCAAAATGATCTCTTTTCTTACAAGTTTCACATATTATCCATGTAAGCGCCCCTTAGGATCTTGGAACCTTATTACAAGTATAATTTGGCTGTTTGGCATGTCTTGTGCACTTTTCATTTAAAAGTTAATCCTTGTATCATTCCATCTTTCTAAGTTTTCTGGTCATAGACAGGAAATGTCTAAAGGCATTCTTCTGGCATGCATTTTCAGTCCATACTTGATTTTGGGTATTGCTTTTCTACTGACAGAGACAAAAGATCTCATCATTTGTGCAAAAGCTTGTATATTTGGTCTCAAATGTATGTTCTCTTAAAATTAAATACAAGGGCTTTCTTCTATCCTAAGCTTTTCTTATGAGATTTTTGCTCCAAAGTCCTATGGATGAGCAAGCTTTTGGAAAAAGAAAAGTAGAATGTGGGTGAAAGGACTGGAGCAAATGAGCAATGGTGTGAAGAGGATTCCTGGAGTTAGTGATCCTTCCTGAGATGCCCATTTTAGCTGTTGGTTTTCACAACCCAATTACACAGAGTGTAATAGAATCCCTACAAAGGGCAGTTTCCTACTTTCTCAGTTATGTCAAAGAAACTGGCAGAATTGACTAGAGTAGGACAGTGTCTGGCATTTCTGTAGCACCCAAACAGTAGGTGTCAGTTACTTTAAACTATTTCATGGCTTTTATGAGGCTTGAATGGAGCAGAAGTGCCTTTTTTTTCTTTTGGAAAAATGGAGCAGAAGTGCCTTGAATATGTAGGTGAGTCCTTTTTAGATGGTGGGGTGAATGTTTACAGAGTAGTATAGGCTTCTCTTCTCTATGGGCTCCTATGTCTATTCTACATTTCTATCCTAACATGATTGTATGTTATTTGTTCAATGATGATACCATGGTATCAAAATTGAATTTACTGTTGGGCTGGTGATTTTGTAACCACAAGGTTCCAAGTTCGACTTCCCGTGGGAGTGGCCTATTGTTCTTGATTTGAGCCGGTGAGCTATGGGCAACCTAAGCTGGTTTACCTCAGTGTTGTCCTTTGCCTGCTAGGATCACAAGGTAGGGGTAAGCTGGTTTACTTCCTTGTTGTCCTTTGCCGGCTAGGATCACAAGGAAGGGTTTACCCAGTGCACACTCTCGGGTAGTGGTTCCGGGTCTCTCTCGTCACCAAAAAAAAATTGAATTTACTTTTGATATAGTTTCAGAAATATGGTATCAAAACTGAAGTTGGGGTGGTAAAAAAAGTGTTGTACCATGCCAACCAAATGGTGATTTGATTGTATTGTAGACTTTTCCTATATGAGACATTGAAGAGCCTATTCAAAGGAGGACAGACTGATAGCTGAAAATTCATCACTTCTCACTTTGCCTGAACTGAATGCCAAAAACCTGAAATACTATATGCTGTCATGCTGTTCATGAATCATGAACACTCCTTTCCTGTTATATTTCCCCAAATAGGATTTCTAATTCAAAGTACAGATTAAACTCTTATTCACTTATGAATTATGATGCTTTGCAGAATTGCAGTTTAAGCACTTGAGAACAGGTTCTTGGCTTTGAATCTCCAGTACTGCTCCCTTGACAGCTAAGAGTTCCATCTTGCTCCCATTCAATTAATTCTGTTAATTTGATTTGGTTTTTGTGGAATGCTTTCTTTTTGTACTTGATTTTGGTTATACCTAACTTAGTACAGATTAGTAGTTGGGGGGGGGGGGGGGGTGGTCATTACCTTCCTTTAGCCCAAGCTTAGCAATTAAAACTCATTGACATTTTGTGAAGCAGCAAAGAGAGCTCTTCATTTCCTTTACAAACAAATGAACCTTCCTAGCCCCGGGACAATGGTCTAGTAGATGAGCAGTTGTACTTGAAACTCTCCTCCAGCCGCCTCACTAGAGACAATTTGGAGATGAGCTCCACCAATTTTGTCTGGGATTGGGCAAATTATACCATGGATTAGGGTCTACCTTGCATTGTAGACCCTGGTTCAAAAATAACATTCAGATTCTGTATCTATAGTTGACACATTCTATACTTGCATTTGATAATTTCTGTACATGTAACTATCATATGTCAGCAATTATCAAGTTACGGAGTATTTGTTTACATGTACAGAAACTGTTAACATTAGGTACATAATGTGATAACTGAAGGTACAGAATTTTTGTATTAGGGTTCACAATGCAATATGGCTGGTCCATAGTATAACAATTGTTGGGATTGGGGTTGGGCTCCTTGAGCGCAGAAGGGTACAGTTTGGTGTGGGACTCGAAGCTAGGCAGACTCAATTTACCTTCTCATGGGCTAGGTTGGGGTTGGGCTCCTTGTGCACATAAGGGTATAATTTGGGGTAAGGCTCGAAGCAAGGCAAACTCGATTTACCTCATCATGCACCTATAATATAGTCTAACAAGGCTGGAAACGTGGGTTATCCCCCCCACCCCCCACCCCCCCACCCCCCAACAAAAAAAAAAAAAAAGGGAACCTTCTTATGTTCATCTTTAACATTGATTCCAACAAGAGGATGGTTCCTTAGATACTCAAAATCTGCTAGCAAAGCTACTCTGCTCATTGCTTGTACTTCCATTGGGGTTTGAAGGGAACCTTCCTTGACCACCTTAGCCTTGTTGTTGATGATACAAGTTAGAGTCGCCTATTGTCCACCACGATAAGACTAATTCATATTCAGGTCGCGTCGTACTTTCAGAACTTAACTCTTATTCGAGGAAGACCTTATTTAGAATTCATCAATACGGAGCATATATATATATATATATATATATATATATATACCAACGGCGATTCTCCAACCTTGTAATTGTATTAGCAGTTGTTTTTACCCCGAGTAAACTCAAAACTTTGGGATGAGATTTGAAGATATGATCTCAAACTGCATAATATCAGACTTACATTGACCATTCAGTATTGAATCTTTAATGTCCTCAACGAACTGAAAGCCACATATAAGTTTTAAGTCATTAATGGGTGACTGAGACACAGCAAGTATCTATCCATGAAGCTGGTGGACATCACATGTGTAACTAATGGATATGAGAAAGAGACAAGATGAAAAACAATGTTTGCTTCTTACTCTGCTTATATTCATTTCAGTTGTGTTTTACCTTGGCTTATTTGTCACGAATTACTAATTCGAATTCAATTATCTCTCAGAGTAAGGCAAATTATGGACAGATAATTACTAATTCGAACCATAACAAAAAGTACATTTTTAATATACTGAATGTACATTATTTTTGTACTGAATGTTCATTATAAAATATAATGTACACTCAATACACAAATAATGTACATTCCTTGAATACAATGTCATTTTAATATACTAAAAGTATATTATTTTTGTATGGTCCACACAATAATGATTGTCAGAGTAATTACAAGTCAATTATCTTAATCCTTCTATATCAATGTTATGTGTGTGTGCGCGCGCGCGTGTGCGTGTGCGTGTGTGTATTCACCAGTTCGCAATCACCTAATGTGGCTGGTGGGTGCGCTCGCATTGCATCTCTCCTCCGCATAAGCAAACACTGGGAAAACCCCTCAATGGGGCGTCGTAAGAGAAAGACAAAGAAGATTAAAACAAGTTAGTCTCCTCAACTACAGAACACTACGACTTTCAGACACCGAGACTAATTCTCGAAACCCTCGGGTTAAGTTGAAAGAAATATGTGTCATCTCATCGATACATTTATGGGTATAGTTGGTCTCTTCTAATGATTAATGGTCAATTATCACGTCAAAAATTATAACTTCAAGGCGGGCAGTATAATGTATAATATTATTGTAAAAAAAAAAAAAAAAAAAGAAAAAAAAAGAAAAAGGAGAATGGTAAATGATAATGGGGACCGCCCACTGTTTTGGGGGGAAGCAAATGCAGAAGAAATGAAGGTAACGGATACATATGCATTCAGTCTGCTATATCGACACGTCCAATTCAACTCTACTACCCCCCCCCCCCCTCCCAAAACCCTCACCCCACCCACCCCCTCCATCCAGCTATACTACTATTGTACTACTGTTCAGAATTAATTTTATACTATTTCTAGGATTTTTTTAATTATTATTTTTTTTTATTTTCATAATGGTCACATTCAACTATTTTGAGATATTAAGATTGGTTATTAATAGGATCTGATGGCCCTAACAGTTGTTATCCATTTTGACTTATAAACACAATTTATATTTTAAAAATACATAATTTTAATACTAAAAATACACAAGAATCAGGATCACTTTGCAAAGTGGATCCTGATCCATGGTATAACAACTTTTTCAATGTTATGGAGCACTACAATATTATACAATTTTATTTATAGTAAATTTTGCCCTACTCTCACTCTTGCTACATGTGATTTTTTTAATTAAAAAATGGAATTAATTCCTAATAAAATCTAAATTATTCACATAGTCCAATAAAATTTGTAAAATTGTAATGGACTATCAAAATTAAAAATAAAAAATTATGCAAGTTATTTGTTAGTACTGCACCTTGACCTATGTAGGCTGACATGTTGAATAATACAACTCTAATTTAACCCTCCTAGTCAAGCCCAGAGTTTGCAGTCTGCAGGCTTTTTATGTGTCAAGGATCAAGATAATTTTCCTATTTGTTAAAATAATAATCATTATTATTTTAAGAGTTCGTAATTTCGAATCTTTTTTTTTTTTTTTGTTTTTTTTTTTGGGAAAAATTTCGAATATTACTAATAACTAAAAAAGGAAGTACGAATAATTTTGTTGTGGAACAATATTGTATAAGCATTTGGAGATACTGACTTTGTCATACAATGATCGAACTTTTGCCTTTTCATTTAGAAAAGTGACAATTATACTATTTTATCACAAGGTCTTTGACCTCTTAAGTTTGGAGTTAAAACCAAACTTAAAATTTATAGGGGTGTTTGGTAAATAACTGTTAGCTGATTGAGTTAATGGAGATGTTTGATAAATAACTGTTAGCTGGTTGAGTTAATGTGGGTGTTTGATAAATAACTGTTAGTTAATTGGGTTAGTGAGTTTGACTAGTTGATAGCATTAGTCGATTGTAGAAAAGTGTTTAGTAAATTAGCTTGATGGGAATTATTCTCTGAGTTTTGTGCCCATACGATGACCAGCACTAACCCTGTCGTAGTTAACTTATCACCCAATTTTAGCTTATTTGACCATTATTAGCTGTTTAACTTGGTTAAATAATTAATATGAGTGTTTGATTAATTAGCTTGATGGGGATACATAGGGCCCGAGCTTCGTGCCCATAATTAGCTTCACACTGATTCAGTATGTGAATCATGAACATTCAGTACACAAATTGTGTATTTTCGAACCCAAATCCACATTGCAAGGTAAACCCAAACCAGAATCATTTGCCAACTAACTATATTACCAAACAAGGCCATAATCTTGATTTTAAGATTTGTTTTTCAAAACACACATTATGAAGTGTGACATTATAGTCTGGAGTAATGTCAAATGGTACCATAAAAAATTTCCCAGGAAATCAGCAAGAAATCTCTACCAACTGCACGTGAGTACAACCATCCAAAAATGTAGATAATTTCCCAATAATTAAATGGCCAAAAAACCCTTCAAAAAAAAAAAAAAAAAAAAAAAAAAAAAAAAAAAAAAAAACCTAAATTGGAGACTTGGAGTGGTCTTCATGTGTACAAATTACACAATGACATGGATAGGACACTTCCATGTAAAGCACCCATCCTTCACTTTCCTTATTGTCCTTTCTTTACCCTCTCTTTCTTCTTTCATCTCTCTTAATTTAAACCATACTATTTACTGAAATCGTCTCACGTAAAATATTACGGAGTATATTATAAGTTCAGGAAAAAACATATTATATTATATGGGGACAACTTAGTTGTGTTGGTTGAGTACGTAGTTGGCTTGTCTTTGAGTTGGTGAACTATGAGTAACCTAGGCTGATTTGCTGATTAAAATCATTAAGCGAGCTTCACACATAACATACCTTCGAGTAACAGTTGTGAACTTTTTGTAAATTAAAGAAAACATGTGCGGAGTATTATTTTATATGGGAGTAACCCCAATCAAGTTAGTCGGACAATTAATTTGATAACCACCCGATATCAAGTTAGAAAGTATGGGACACTATCCCGTGATTTTAGTATTAAAAATAACATTTTTTTTTGAATTTCAATACCCCATATGACCCCCCCCCCCCCCACCACTTTTTTTTTTTTTTTTTTTTTTTTTTTTCTCAGTACAATACTTTTGTAAACTTCTTACTTCAGAGATCCAAACAGACAAGGAAAAAGGGAAACATGACATTTAAATTAAATTATTATTATTATTTTTTAAAAAAAGACAGATCGAGGGTTTCCAATTAACTGGAAATTAAGGAAATAATAACTATTTAAAAGCATTTTATTATTCCTTCATCCCTAAAAAGAATAGTACCATATATTTGGGAGAAGAATAGTACCATATATTTTCTTTTTAAAAAATAAAATCTAAATTATTATTCAATTTTTTTCATAAATAAACATCACAAATACTTCTAATTTTTTTTATATTGACATTAAAAAAAAAAAAAACTATTCATTTTTTTATTGGCAAAAGAATACATACAACTATATAAGCACTCTTCAATTCCCTTATTTTTCTTAAAATTAGTAATTTTTCCCCTCTTTTTAAATATTTACATAATAAAAAATATGATGATATGAAAAAAAAGGCAAAAAATCTTCAATAATTCACATTTTTCTTGTTATTTTCAAGCTAAAATTTTAAAAATTAAATATAATTCCCAATGCTACATAAATGAATCAGAAAAAGGAACAGAATGAAGAAAGCCAACCTGTATGGGTGAAAATCCTTTTCCAAAATGAAAAAAATAAAAATAAAAATTAAAGATGACAGTACAAAAAATACATGTAAAGATTGAGCCGTCCCCGCCAATATCACCGCCACCTCCGCCGCCGTCAACCACCAATGAGAAAAACCGCTAACACCGGCAAGCCATAAGGTCCCAACCGCAGATCTTTAGGACCCATTTCCTCCTCCTCCTCCGCCTCCGCCGCCGCCGCCGCCTCCACCGCCACCATTTTCTCGATAGCCTCCCAAGAATTTACAGCCACATAATGGAAACCTTCATGGATAAGGTGGTGAATGAGACCATGAAAGCACGGGGGATTGTAACAAGAAGATGGTGAAATTATCGGTTAGGTATATATATCCGACATTATTATAGAAATACTCGAAAAAACCCCAATCTCCTCGTACCATTAGCCTCGATACGAACTGGATAGTGGCTGCAGATTTCTCTCGCTCGAGAGGAGAAAAGGGTGTGGAAAAGGGGGCAAAAAAATGGGTTTTCCTCCAAGTGGTTCTATAGCTACTTGCATTTACAAATGGTGATGGGAGAATTGAATTGAATTGAAAAAGAAGAAGAAAGAAGCTCAAAGACAGCTAAGGACATGAGGGTTTTGGGATGTGTTTGCATTTGTCTTCTGTGTGTATATGGTAAACAGTGGCTGTCTGGCTTAACATCACATGAGATAAAAAAGAGTGGCTTGGCATGTTTATGGTTTAGGCATTGGGGGTGGGGGGTGGGGGTGGGGTGGGGTAGGGTAGGGTGGGGGGGGGGTAATTTGCATTTTGCAATTCATTATATATTACTATCTTTCCCTTTGGCTTTGGTTTGACCTGACACCAAGTTTATAATGTGGAAGCTAGATATCAAGTGCAAGGTATGGTTCTAGAAAAATGGACCAATTATAATGGGTTTTCCTCTAATGTCTATAACAAAAAGTAAAATAGGGAGATAATGGTTCAACAAAATTTATTAACTATATAATATAAGTGCGAGAGTTCAAGTGAAATGAGTTTGAATTTATGTGTATATATAGGAAATCAACGTCAGTAGGGTGAGAAAAGACAGAATAAAATTAACTAACTAAGAGCGCTAAGCCAATGGAATGTGTTTGAGCGGGAAGTTCGAACTCATGTGTATACAGTAACGTTAATAGGGTGAGAGAAAATGTATTGATATTTTAACCTAATTTACATATTATAACATTACCTATATTCTAGCTATGTAATATGAATAATTAAGCATTATCAGTTTACACTTTAGGGTTTCCCGATTTACACTTTAAACTCGAGGATTTTACAAAGTGCTTATACACAAGTGTTCAACTGGTCACAAATTCATATTGCGTTACTACCCTCTCTAGTGGAATTTAGATATGCACACTATAACTATCACCGAAGCATAGTATTAATTAACTTTATTTTAGTTGTTCCCAGAAGATTGAATTTCTAATTTCAAGAGTCCCTATGCTCTGATCCGAGAGAGCATCAAGAATATAAATTATGATAATTCAGTTGAATACGAGTTTTGAAACAAGCAATCTCGTTTATATGGAAAGTTCATGGAAAATATCAAAAAGTAGGTCCAAGAACAAGAATCAAAGTATGAAAAGCATTCACACATTAGTTGCCCTAGAAGTGCAATTTTGACAGTTTTGCTAGATTTGCGTAAGCAATCTCTGTCTTGTTTCCTTTCCCTTGCTTCACCTCTACATTTCACAAAATGCCCTATCCCACCCCCCACACCCATCCACCAAGCCCTAGGGTAACCCTGCAAATTTCCAATTAATTAACCCTTATCCCCATTAAAATTTATACCATTTATAGATTTGCTAAATATATAATATCAAAAATTTTGTGCATGAAGTATTACATAATATAGCATAGGCAATTCAATTGGTCACAAGAGTAAAGTTTAGAAACAATAATCCGAGATCGAGTGTTACTGATAGTCCAAAGTGAGATGGCTTTTTGTGCACAATAAATAACAATCTAACTTCTATATTTAGCTGAATTACCATAATTTATATTCTCTTAAATATTTTGTCGACCAGAAAACCTTTAAGCTAGGTTGAGCATTATTCAACGTTTTGGAACAAATAAAATTTTGTTATTGGAATTGGAAAAGAAACCTGACTCTCCTGAGTCCTGACCAAACAGGCATCAATTCCTAGGCAGTTAATGTTTTTTTTTTTTTTTCTGGTTTTTAATAATAATATTATTATTATTATTTTCGAGACTTGCACCAAAGCCCAAAAGGTCCAAAATAAGCATTGGCCTCGGCAGGAAGACTGTTTATGGCCTAACATTCGTTTATGGATTCTAGGGGTTGCCTCATAGCTGCTAAGCCGCTTTCATTTTATTTAGTATTTTTTCTATTCCCTATAATATAATCCTTTTTGTTTTTGGTTTCCTTATTTTGTTTGAAAAAAATAAAATGATAGATAAAATTTGACAAGAAAATTTTATATAGTGTGATTTATTGCGGTTAATTGATAAAATTACACGATATTTTTGTTTACGGTACAATTTAATTTTAAGTGTGCAAGAGAGCCCTGAAATGGGTGGCCGTGTGGATAGAGTATGACTTTCGTACATGAAAGTCACGAGTTTGATTCTTACCAGTACTTTCTCAGTCAAATTCGTCCATTAGGATTTTTATACTTTTTAGTGCAGTTTATTACATAGGAGCGTGATTTACCTATTTACATGTATTCTGTAATATATACTTCATGCACAAAATTTTAATATTTAATTAATTTTTAAAAATTTACATGATACTTTTTGTCTCAAGAACAGAAGAATTTACTCAAATTTCATGTTTAAAGATTGGTTTATTAAGAGGTGAGAGACAAACCCTAGGTAGTGTGAGTTAGCATTAGTTTATGTGGTCGGACAGATCGGACCGACGACACTTTATCCGAACAAGATTTGGAGCATATGCTTCTTGGAAGCTTTCTTTTTTTTTTTTTTTTCCTTAATTTGTTACTTTACAAAATTGGCATTCTCTATCATATCCCATACTTTAAAGCTGGAGAATGCAAAAGGTTTGACAGCCTTAGCTTCAAGCTTTTTGCTCAACAATTATATATATAATCATGTTCAAATGAAAACTAGATATCCCGTGAAAATGATCATGACTAATCTTATCTGTTAATCTATTCATCAATAGTTGAAAATTAAGAAAAAATACGATGATATAATTTATTACGATGGTCTATTTAAGAATGTTTGATAATGCACCTTGAAAAAACTAATAGTACGGTGCACACATTGAGTATACTATTACAGATTCTAAGTGCACTATTAGTTTTTCATTTTCTCTTAGTTCTGAACTGATCATGAACCATAGAGGAACTCCCCTCACTTCACTTTGAGAGGTTGCTCCTACACTGTCGCTGGTGAGACTCGATCCCTGCTAATTCTTCCAAACTTTCACCTCTATGACCAATTGAGCTACCCATGTGAGCGCCCCCCGCCCCCCCTCACACACACACACACACACACACACACACACACACACACACATATATATATATATATATATATATATATATAGGGTTGAGTTCACATGAGGACTACAATATATAAAGGACTGTGCAGACTGATTACTCACACACAATAAATTAGTACCAGGCACACAACTTAATACACAATGGCACACAAGAATACATGTAAACATCAGGTTTCGAACCCAGACTCTATTAATTAACAAACCTATGCACATGACATATAAATTATGACACACGATTACATCCGACCATGCACACGACATACAGACTAATGACACACGACTACATCCGTCATCATAGCCCTCTATAATATAGTAGTCATCATTTGAACTCAACTATATATATATATATATATATATATATATATATATATCACTTTAGTTTTTTTCTATAATATTTGGTATTCTCATTAACTATAAGACTAATTCAAATTTAGTTTAAGTCACGTCACACATTTTAAAAATAAAAAAAGACAAAAAGAGGCTGAAAACAAGAATAGCAAAGGACCCCACTAACCAAAGGGTCAATAACCCATTTTGCATATGCCATAGAATTTATAAAAGAGATTTTTTTTTTTAATAAAAAAACTCAATTTTTTTTTTGGACATATTGAACTGTTATCTATTTTCTGCATTTTAAACAATCAGACGACTCTAATTAAGTATCAATCGAGTCATATTTGAGTCAATTTTCTTAAAAACGTCGTTGAGAGAGTAATGTGAAACCTAAAAATTAATCATATAATATAATATGGAGAGTGTATTTTTAATTATTTTTGTTAGAGATTAAAGAAATTGCCTCATCTCTCGAAGATAGAGAAAGTAATGCATAAAAAATCAAAAGGCAGAGGTAAAACAAAAAAATTCAAAGAAAAACAAAAGGGTTTGGGTAAATGTGAGACCAAAAAGCCATAACATATGTAGTGACATGGAGAGTGTATTTTTAAATTATTTTTGTTTGTCCAAAAAGAGAATTGTGTTATTATGAAATCACGTTGTCATTGCTTTAAGAATGGAGGGTGTGACCACGTTGCTTTATGAAATTTTGTGGTGATATCTATATATTTATAGGAAAAATGTTTGAAATATCTTTGTCGGACCGATTTTACTCGATATGTTTTGATTAATTGGTTATTAGATATTTCTTACAAGATTTGTTCTACTAAAATCATATGTTCTTTGTTTGTCACTATCTGATATGTGCAATAGTCCGCAAATCACTTTAATCGTTCACCCTCCGTCGTTCTTTATTTGTCACTCACTCTTGTGTAATAGTCTGCAAATCACATACGAAAGATAAATTATACTTTGTTTGTTACTGTTCAATGGTGAGCAAAGGGGTAAAATTAGCTGATTTGTAATAGCCGCAAACAACACAAGAGATGTAAACCTCAATAGAAAGAACTTGTGCGATAAGCTCGATCAATATGTTGCTGACAAGAATTTAATTCATGACATTCTGACACGAAAATTATTCTCCACTTATTCAACAACCCCTTTGAGATATAATACTCATCTTTATATTATAAAGATATATAATTACAATTTGATTGGAAATCTATGAGTAAGAAAGTATATATGCAACTTTATTTTAAATACTAAAGGTTACTTATAAAGTATAACAAGGATATTGTTAATAATAAAATTTAGAGCAATCTACTCACCTTTTTAATTGTTTAATTATAAATTTTATTGACAAAACATGTGCTCCTATTATAGTTTTATGCATAATTCATATATTATTGCCTAGATTTAGGATAAAGTGCATCTCAAATGTTCAATGAAATTGTACCCGAAGTTCATAAAACAGGAATGCTATGATGTTGTTTGTAAAAGTCATGCTCCATTTTTATCATAGTTATGATATCTCTTGAAATAAAATGCACATTACATCATGAATAATAGATTACAATTCTAACAAAGATGTACACACCAAAACTTTAGATCAACATATATATATATATATATATATATATATATATATATATATATATATATATCTGTGTGTGTGTGTGAATCCGCCCATGCTTTCCTGTGTTAGGCTAGCCCATGCTATAGTGTGCTCGGCTAGTTCATGTCATGTCGTGCTAAGTTAATATGTGGGTTTTTCCATGCCTATCTTAGCAAAACACCGTGAAGGCTATAAATGTGCCATTAGAGTGCAACAAATTAAAGATGAACTTTATTTTGTTGTATCTAATATTCTCATTATTCTGAGATTCATTCAGATTTAGCCTAAATTCGGGAGAAAGTCCGACCCAAAATTCATTAACGTAATATACCCTTACGAATCAAATCTCTTACTTTACAGTTGCATAAGCGACCTACTCAAAATCCAAGTGAATGATATACTCCGTATTACTATATATGTTACAAATCTAAACGGCAAATTATTGTGTGGACCATGGTCCACAGAGTGATGTGTGGACCATAGCAAAATGTACATTTTTAATATCCTAAATGTACATTATTTGTGTACTGAATGTACATTATATAATATAATGTACACTTAGTACATAAATAATGTACATCTCATTAATACAATATACATTTTTAATATATTAAAAATATATTATTTTTATACTGAATGAACATTATTTTACAGTATATAAAATATGATTCGCACAGCTTAATTAATGATTGAATCCAAACCCACAAGGCCACAAAGCCTAATAGTTCTTTTGTTTAGGCTTGTGAAGTCTCAAAGCCCAACCCAATAGCCATCGAGCCCACAACCCATTTTTCTTATCTGAGATAAGAAGAATGTTGTAGATAAGAAAATGGACCATTGATGATATTTCTTGACTATTCTCATTTCAAGAATAAAAATAGATAAGGATTCAAATTTTTACCAAGTTGTGGGAGCATAATATACTAATTATAAAATTGACAATTTTGTGAATTCAGCTGGATACAAGTCTCTATTCATTTCTCCCTCTTTCACCAATATATGTATATGTATGTGTGTGTATGTATGTATATATATTGTGTTTGTTGGATGACGAGAGAAACACACAGTTAATGTTTAAAACTGTGCATGAAATAAATCTTAGTTTTGTATAATCACATTACTTTTATTTTACTTCAACTTATTTTTTGACTATAATGTTATATTATATTACCAAAGTTGTCATAACTTGAATAGAAACAAGTTATATAAGATAAATTGGAGGTACATGGGGTGCAACCCCTAACCAAGTTAGTTGGATATATAGTTGGTTTAATAATTATAAAATTTTAAGTTTGATTCCCTATGAGAGTTGTCTATCGACCTTCTTCATTTAAACCCAATTGTTATGTCATGGATTCGGATCCACCGTGCAAAGTGGAAGTAGGTTCAAAACGACGCCGTCTGAATTAAAAAAAAAAAAAAATGCTTCCTTCCTTGTCGTTTGTCTTCAGAATTCGTTCCTCTATATTCACAATTTTAAAACTTTATATTCACAATTTTAGATCTCAATATACAAAATTACAGAACTCAATATTCATAATTGCAGAACTCTATATTCACAATTTTTGAACTCTATATTCACAATTTCATAACTCTATATTCATACTTACAAAAATCTATATTCAACAGTATAACACAATTTTTGAATCTATGTTCACAATTTTTGAACTCTATATTTACAAAAAATAAAAATAAAAATAAAAAAATAAAAAATCATTGAGTGAGGAAACGGTGCCACTAACGGCACCATTATTCCAGACATGCGTTTTGGACCTGGGTCCACAACATAATTTGCCGTTTAAACCGGCTTAGTATTATATTACTTCGAATTAAACACCATTCAAATTGGGCATTTGGTCTAGTGGTATGATTCTCGCTTAGGGTGCTAGACTAGAGGTCTTGAGTTCAATTCTTGAAATGCCCCTTACCCCCTCTTAAGTGAATTTCAATTTAGTTACAAACAACTTAGGGAAGTGGAATTTATCCAAAATACATTTTTTAAATTAGTGAATGTAAACTTTTCAAAAATTAGAGATACATTATGCAAAGAACACGAAGAATCAGAATCCTATTCCTAGTTAGCATGAGAATATTTACTTAAAAAATAAGTGGAATGTTGCATCTATTATATTTGTCACAACGTGACATAGGCCGCAAATTAATGTTCTATCTAATTAAATTCTGGCTGCCAAAATCAAGAATGTTCTGTCGGAATAGTATTTGTCATTAGTATTTAGTATTATCGAATCTCCCAATTTGTTAGGGAGGCCTAATAAAGTTTCTACATATTTCCAAAATCCTAATTCTATGCAATTTGGGAATGAAATAGAATAATTACTGTTCAAAATTCGTCAATTTTTTTTTTTTTTTTATGCAGTCAAAGAAAAAAAGTTGTGATTTTTTAATTAGTATATTTAATGTCTGCAACTACTATATATTGTAATTAAAAAAATTATTTAAAACGTGTATTATTCTTTAATTTTACTGTATTATTATATCACCTATCTTTCCATTTTTTAAAAATACATTTTATGGGAATGAAACGACAGGTAATATAATATTATAATTAACACCAACTTACATCTTAATCCTATTCCATATTCTTTGTAATATAATATTATAATTAATTTTTTTTAATAACGAGAAAACTCATTCGTACTCGCGCTAACAGGTACTAAGAGTCTTCTATCCCAACTCGTGTGGTTCATCGATTCCACCAAAACCTCGATCTCATTTGTTGAAATGGAGTATAGTGCGCTTTAGGACCAAGCGAGAAATGTCTCTTCTTTCATTTGCAACCATTACCCGATGGTGTGTACTATGTAAATCATACTCTTATGTATCATGCGTGACGGAATCGACCGAGATCAGAGGGTATTACTGTTGCAATCAAACTCGTGACCTTCTAATAAGATAATTATGTTCTCTCCACTTGAACACGGCTTTCAAGGTTTTTTTTTTTTGAAAATAAAATATTTTTCTTTTAAAGCTACGGACCGGAGTACTAATTTGAAGACTTCTACTTTAATAATTCATGTAAGGTAATGTTTGACAACACATTAGTATTACATTTTTGACTAGGTACAGAAAAAATATGTTAAATATTTTTAATTTCTTATTAAAATTATGAAATTTATTTATTGTAATCTATTTTTTCCTATGTATATAACTAGAACTAATCATATATTAGTATCTAATGTTATTGTTGTTCTAAGTTTTGACCGGAAAAACCACCACTATTTGACTAATTTGAATTTGGTTTGATTAAGATCTCTTTATCATGGCACACACATACAAGAATGAATCATCCAACGTTGCAGTTACATTAACAATAAGTTTACCAACTGCGTTAAGTTGTTGAGTTGACTATTTTGCTAATAGCAACACATATACTTATATCTAAGTCGGAGACAATCTTGTGATAGTGTAATTAGATCTGGTATATACTCATACGCTACGTAGAATATACCAAGAATAAAATATACAATGAGTTTGAGTACAATTTTACTAAAGTACGAGATTCGATCTTAGAACGCTCTTCAGTCAAGTGTATGAAAAATGGAGATTTAAATCCCCAAACTAGTAGGTAGAGGTTTATATATATATATATATATATATATATATATATATATATATATATATATATATATATATAGAAAATACAATTCAATAATGTCAAAATTTTGTCGACAGATTCGACATGGCAACTAGTACTTGGACATTCACGTCGATAGCGACACGTGTCAATTATTTAAACCTTGAAAACAAAATTGACTTGTCTTACTTACGTACGGTCCAAGTCTCATTGTGATCAATTTCTCAACCAGGAAAAAAAAAAAATTGAAAAACATCTAAACCTAGTTGAAACTTGAGTTATTATGCCACTAATCTACTTACAATATAACCCATCAATCCAAAAAAAAATAAAAAAAATTGAACAATCCTAAAATTTTATATTATAAAAATTCAAATTAAAATTTAAACTTGAATTAAACTATTTTTCTAAAAAAAAGAATTAAACTATATGATTATATTGTTGATGAAATATAGAATTGAATTGGAAGGCACTTTGAAGGGAGTGGACTTGGAAAAAGACTTTTGTTAACCTTAAAGAATGAAACTTGCAGTGATATATATTGACCGCTATTTGCTAATTAAGAGCTTTGACAATAGCATTTCCTCCTTAAATATTGACCTTAGAACTTAGTTCGGTATATTTTGGCCAATTTGGTAAAATAGTTAATTTATCATTCAAATTTAGTTTATTTGATCATTATTATTAATTATTTGACTTGGTTAAACAATTAATATGAGTGTTTGATTAATTAATTTTTTGTAACAACTTACTATTTCAAAATACTAAACTTCAAAAAGGTGTTCAAAGTAGCTTTTTCGATCAATTATTTGAAACTAACAGCTAATTTATCAAAGACAATGAGCTGATACTATCAACTAGTCAACCCACAAACGAAATCAACTAATACTTATCAGCTAATAACCGCCAATTTACCTAACACCGTACCCCCTTTATATGAAAAATTATAAAGTGTGATTTTATTTGAATTCTGATGCACAATTGAGATATAAGATTGGACGGTCGAGATCTGAGTAGTGATTACAGATTCACCTTGTCATCTATTTATTCCCAATTTGCTCCTAGGGGTGACCGCGGTTCCGATTCTGATTCCGCAAATGGACAAACCAGAACCGAAACCTTATAGTAAGGTTCCGTTCCGATTCCCGTTGGAACCGCCGGTTCTAACCGGTTTTATTTATAAAAAAAATTATAATTTTTAATTTTTTCCTATTTGAAATCGGAACCGCCAATTCCGGTTCCTTGCCATCTCGAGCCTTAACCGAAACTATATTGACTCCGATTAGAAATCGGAACCAGAACCGTACAAACAGTTCGGTTCCGATTCCGGTTCAACAGTGCACGGTTCGGTTCGAATCGAACCGAACCGTGATCATGCCTATTTGCTCCTATAAATAGAGGAAGACATCGCTGTCTCTCTCAAGAATCCCATACCCACAAAACTCTTCTCTCCCATCCATTAAAATTCTCTCTCTCTCTCTAAAAAAAGAGTGAAAATGAAGATGATGAATGTTGAAGGAGAGCAGAAGAGATATGCATTGCTGCTAGCAGCAAGGGACTCAGATTATGTGAAGAAAGTGTACGGAGGATACTTCAACGTGTTCGTGGAGGCTCTGGGAGAAGAAGGAGAGATATGGGATTTGTTCCGGGTGGTCGACGGCGAGTTTCCGGCGACGGATGACCTCCATAGCTATGAAGGTTTTGTGGTCAGTGGCAGCCCTTATGATGCCTATGGCGATGAAGCTTGGATTCTCCAGCTCTGCCTTCTTCTCCAAGCTTTGTTCTCCATGCAAAAGAAAGTCCTCGGCATTTGCTTTGGCCACCAAGTAAGTTCATGGCCGGGAAACCTTTTCCGGCCACCGTTTTTTTTTTCCGGTATCCCCGACGTACTATAGTTACATTAGTCAATTTATATCGTGCACCAGGCGCGCATTGCATTGTACGCCCTAATGCAAAACGACTCGTTTCACATAGCTGTATAAAAAAATACACATAATTGTATAAACAAACAAACATAACTGTATAAAAAATACACATAATTGTATAACAAATACACATAATCACGTCAACTCCCTACCGCGCCTCGCAAAACGACATCGTTTTGAGAGGCGCGGGGTGCACAGTGCTATGTGCGCCGTGGTGTAGGGTATACCGATTGGTTACATTAGGGCTTTTGGTAAATAATTGTTAGCTGATTGAGTTAATGGATTTGACTAGTTGATAACATTAACTGATTGTAGAAAAGTGTTTGATAATTTAGTTGATAGCTGCAAAATGACTTTCTCAAAAAGTTGATTGAAAAAGTTACTTTGAGAAGTTTTTTGAATTTTAGTATTTTTGCAGCAATAAGTTGGTACAAAAAGCAAATTAATCAAACACTCATATTGATTGTTTAACAAAGTCAAACAACTAATAGTGTCAAAAGTCAAAATTGTCTGATAGACTAACTATTTTACCAAACAGGACCATTGAGTTTCAATTAATTAAGTTATTGTTAATACGTTAAAGACGTTATGGTCAAACGGCATAACTATGACTCTAGCTGGACCATTATTATACTATATTGTAATAGAGTCGGATCGATAGTACTATCATTCTGAGTTTAATTTTGCTATGATCTGTCTATTTAAACTATAATAAACTGTTGACTTGTTTTGTGAAGTGATTATTCTATATTTTGATTTAGGTTTTGTGTAGAGCTTTGGGAGGAAAAGTTGGGAAGGCTTATAGTGGTTGGGATATTGGAGTTAGAAAAGTGGAGATTGTAAAGGATTTATGCTTCCTTGGTGATGATAATAATTTGGAAGAAACCTCACCATCTCTTTCCATCATTGAGGTTCATCAAGATGAGGTATATATGCATATGTCGCTATAATGTTGATTACCCATTAAGTAAAAAAAAAAAAAAAACATTGTGTCATTTTATAATTACAACGGTGCATTTAAATATATATAATAGTGTAAATCTACGGATAACTAATAATGCATACACTGACTAGTGCACTATCAATTACCTATAAATGCACTATTAAACGTTTACAAATGCGGGAATTTTGATTTCATTTGAATCTATAGAGTGATGATGTATATGTATATATAGGTATGGGAAGTGCCAATAGGGGCAGAGGTGTTGGCATTCTCGGATAAGACATGCGTGGAAATGTTTAGGATTGGGGAACATATTCTTGGAATTCAAGGACATCCTGAGTACACTAAAGACATCCTCAGTAACCTTATTGACCGTTTGCTCTCCAATGGCTCCATAGAGGTATAATCGTTAAATATAACCATTACCCAATATTGTAATCCATACCTAGATATATTTATAATTTGACAAACATTAAAAATATTATTTTTAAAAAAAAAATAATTATGTAATTACATGCATGCAGATAGGGTTTGCTGAAGATGTAAGGGCCAAGATTTTGGCAGCGGAGCCAGATAGAAAGTGCTGGGAGAAGATCTGCAAAACGTTCCTTAAAAGGAAAAATTGAAATATGAAATATATATTTAATATATATATATTACTCGTAATTATATTTCTAACCTATTCATGTCTTGTTTGTAACACTGTATCACAAATATGAATATCTGATGTAAAATGTTATCTAATAATGGAAGTTAAAATATTAATTATTTATTTGGTGACTTTTAATATAATGTCAATCTTGCACCTCGATCAATTACAATAGATACAACTAACGAACTCTTAAATAAATAAAGATCAAATACCTTTATATATGAAGAGACAAAATTCAATTCTCACTTACATGGTTGAAAAAGTATTAATTTCTGACCAACTAAATTCAGATGGATGGTATCTTTATAGCACTAAATTCTAACTTCGATTCATTCTCTTAAGAATGAGAACCCCCGTATAGCGATATTGGGTTTACTTCTTTGGTATAATTTACGGGCTAATATTAAAAAATAAAATTTATTTAGTGTACACCTTCAAATAATGACGACAGATTTTCATTAAAAGAAAAAGAAAAACGAATCATATATATGTTGATGACATCAGTTGTCCTATACTAAGTTAATTCTAAAATGGGTATGGTACCAACTCAAAATTCTTAAATACAATTGCAAAGGTTGTTTCATAATTGCAAAGTTGGGGGTTTAATTTTGTAAGTGTACGTAGTACTAAAAATTAAAGCTATGAATCAGATATACATAAAAGTTGGTTCATATGAGGTTATTGTTTCTTGCATGTGTAGTCGTTTAACTTTGCACCATTATATATGTACAAATACACCATTACATGTTTAGAAAAGCACAAGAGTGTAGTGCATTTTACAAACTGAGTAGTGCATTTGTAAATGCATCACATCTTGGTATATTTTTGAACACGTGGTGGTTCATCATTGCTGGAAATCTTTAAAATTTTGACCACCCTAAAGTGGTCGGAAATTGACGATTTTCGATGGGGAATCCCTGTTCTGAGAACTTCTGACCACATTTTCGATTACTTTGGGTGTTCGAAAAAACCTCCGTCACTATTTTGGTCATTGCATGAAGTGATCGGAAATAACATCCACTATTACAAAGTGGTCGGAAAATTTGGTCATGGGAGAAAGTTTTGAGATTCATAATTTACTAGTGGTCGGAAAATGTCAAAAAAAAAAAAAAAAAAAAAAAAGGATTTTCCGACCACATTTGGTGAGCGGAAAGTCCGACCTTTTTTGGTCCAATCCAAATATTTGACAAAAAATTGAAATAATGTCACTTTTTTTTACCCTTTTTTGTGAATGGTAGGAAAATTCTAGCGGTGTATTTGTGCATATATAGTGGTGCAAAGTTGCACGATCGCACGAAAAGCAATAGTCACACCGAATCTTGCCTATATATATATATATATATATATATATATATATATATATATATAATGTTGGTAGTTTATATACCATTACCTAACTAACATCATATTTTTGACCTTGTAAATTCTCGGAAGAATTAATGTTTAGAGTGTTTGACCTTTTTTTTTTTGGGGTGCAAAGAAGTGTCAGATTTTGAGTTCAATGAACATGGACAGATCTAATTAATGGTAGTTGACTAGTTGTAGAAAGACATGATAAAATTCTTAACGACCTTGAACGTTGAACAAGATACGTAGCGTCATATTTTTTTTTTTTTTTAATGCTACTGTTTCTATTATACTATCTGTACAAACATACTTTCTCAATCTAATGAAGCACAAAAAATCAACAACGCATCTACTTAAGACTTGATCTCATGACCTCTCACATGGAAGAGGTCACTAGATGCCATCTGAACACTAGTATGACGCTACGTTGTGACATTTTTGTAATTTCTATGATATGCTTGATGGTGACCGCATGGACTTAACTCGCTAGTTCAGAGGCAGTATTTGAAGCAAGAGGCAAAGTTTTAAAACTCGACAACAGTAGTGTGGAGATTATGTCTAAAGTGGGCAGATCCCTTGTGCACACCGGCATATGGCCATATCTGCTGAGCTACTAAATTACATCGATTTACATTTTCCCAAATGCAGTGTCCATCGAGAATGTGAGAACCCTTAGGGGGCGTTTGGTTCACGGAATCTTGGATTACCCCAGGTAATAAGATTACCTCCAGGAAGGTAATGTGAGATTACCGGAATGTAAGATTACCTTATGTGTTTGGTTTGGATTGTGGAATATGATATTACCGTGTTTGGTTAAGGGTTATATTTTAGGCTATATGAATCAATTTACAATAATATCCTCAATAATATATATATATATATATATATATATATATATATATATATATATATATATATATTATGTGTTTGTATTTATTTTATTTATTTATATGTATGAATGTATATCAATGTTCAAATATTAAAAAACTAAATATATAAATATACACATGTATAATAATAATAATAATAATAATAATAATAATAATAATAATATTATTATTATTATTATTATTATTATTATTATAAGGATAAGGATTAGTTAACAAGGGCAAAGTTGGAATAATTCAAGGTAATCTAAGATTACCTAAAAAAATGGAGGTAATCACATTACCTTGAAACATTACCGCCACATCAGCTTTCAGGTAATATAACATTACCAGGTAATCTCATAACTTAAACCAAACAAGGTAATATAACATTACCAGACTCAAGATTACCTAGGTAATCAAAGATGACCTGAACCAAACGCCCCCTTAAGGTTAGGAGTTCAACCTTTTAGGACAAGATATGCTTGATAGTGCTTTAAGTCCAATGCACCGTCAAACACTCCCTGTGTACACCATAGATCATGCTCAAGATATATCTGCTACCATATATAAGCAGTTAACATCATGTTTCGAATTAATTACAGCAAGCAATAGGATATGAACTTAGTTTTTCATGCTTCCGTCTAATTAATAGTAATTGTACAGTTGTACTCAATACTTTTAATATTAGTGTTGATCAATTCCGTAGCATTTTCCTTATATTTATTATTATATACAGCGGTCAAGATCTGCAGTATGTTAAACAATAGTGCTTCTAATGGATGAATAAAGATCATGCGCTAAATTAATCATTACTTTCTTAATGGAATAATGGATGTTCTAGTTTCTACAAGACTACTAGGTCAAGAATGGCAGTGCCCTTACACACATTCTAATGTTTATTTTGAAGTGACCAGAGAAATTTACAGTCATTATTTATGGTGTAAATTAGGTAAAGCTCAAGAAAAAACTAAATCATTAATGTTGCTCTGAGTTCGATCAACGATTTGATCAAGATTATTCATACATTGTACTCTCTCTGTCTCATTTTGTCTCTAGTTTAGTTAATAAAATTTGACTAAAGTTATTTTTAATTCAATTTTTTATAATATTAAATTTAATATTAGTATACAAAATTTATATATTTAAAAACTACACTAAAAGTATTATTAAACAAAAAAAAAAAAAATACTAAAGAAAATGTTCGGCTTTGGCAAGCCTGTACCATTGGCCCTCTTTAGCAGTTGGAGCTGAAACAAGTATATATATATATATACAAAAATTCAAGACAAAATTCAATGTTATACATTGCTCATTTTTCTTTTTTTGATTTGTAACAGTGACCTTTGTTTCTTAGTAGTCGAAAACAGAGATGCTTTCCTCTTGAATTTTTTTTTCTCTTTCTTATTTCTCTATTACAGATGTTAAGAAGGCAAAATACAACAATGAATGACTAGACACAAAAAGAATTGGCTTAGCATGGATTGACTTTGACCATGGCCAAACAAGTAGTAGAGGTTCTCTTGCGTTTAGAACCCCAGTAAATGTCTAGTTTAGTACTAATCTTCTTTTTTATCCCAAGAAAGCCTTGACAATTAGGGGCACCACAATGGCACTTCACTTCTGGCCCAAATTGTACAAATCTGCAGTCCAAAAAACAGAACAAGTGAGCAGGGGCAGAATTGTAATTTGCACATTCAAGACGAAATTTGTGGGGGCCTGGGGGACACCCGGTTTCCCCATAGGTCGCAACTATAAAACTAATTCAAATTTAACTCAGGATTACACATTCGTGCCTATAAAGTTTGACTTTTACTTGAGAAAAATCCAATTCATAACTCTCACCCAAACACAATAGTACTATTTGCTTAGCACGTGAGCATACAAAACAGTCACAAGTGGTGTACATGCACCGAGGCTCCACTGAATTAGTCTTGTGCCGTGAAATGGATATACTAGTGTAGTATGCAAAAGATAAAAAATGAAAATAGTAACTGGTTTTAGCCATTTTGCATCTCGTTGAAGTTACTTTGAATAAATGGTAAGCCAATCTCATTGTGACATTAATATCATAATAATTTTGTGTGTCTACAAGAAACCTCCAATGCCTCTCACCCCAGATGATGCAGCAGCATCCTAAACAGGCCCTCAAAATTGCAGACAATTCGTGAATTCAAGGACATAACTAAAGCTCAAATATACATTTAAGTTTTGCAATTCTTTTAGTAACCATTTAATCCAAGCATTGTTCATTGATGATTTTTCCTTTTAAAGAAAAAGTAGACTCCAAAATAACAATCAAGAGACTAACCTGTAATCATATGTCAATGGCTCTCCTACTTCAATGTCTCTATCAGCAAAAACACCAACACGTGTCTCACATTCAACCTGCCTTTAGTGAAGGATAAAACATATATGAGCAGTTGCTCAATCAGGGCCAAAATATATGTAACATATGTTAAGCAATCTCATTCATTTATTGCACAGTTAGATACATATAGATTTATGCTTAGTTTATATGTAAATCTAAGAGAATTTACTAACCATTTCTCCAGTTTGCAGTTGGGATCACAGCTGTGATTGAGAAAACGGGAATAGTTGCCCTTGAAAGTTGCATCTATTGTGAAATCCTTCCTTATTTCACACATGTAGAAGTTTTTCTCTCCACTGTATTTCATTTGCCAGAGCCTCTTTTCACACAAGGCATCGTCAATAACTGAAATGGAAAGCAACTTATAAAACTAGAAACTTAATATAGTTGAGTATTAACCAATTGCAATAAGTTTGAATGCAAATATATAGATATAAATGTACCATGCAGAAAGAGAAGTTGCATTTTATCCAAAGATGAATTTGGAATGACAATCAACTTCTAGTTATGCCAAAAAGGAAATTTACAAATCAAATGCATAGTTTAATGATCTAATTGCATATTTTAGTTACGATTGGGGGCAGATAAAGATATTTATAGGAGAATATGCAATCTTCATCCAAATTCTAAAGGATTCAATGGTATAAGATCAAGCAAATACCATCACAGATAAAAGACATTCTAGAGAATGTAAACCAAAGAGCCAGAACTTCTATACATAAGAAAATCACCTTCTCCAATATACTCTATAATGAAATCCCCTTTCTTGATGGATTCAGCTGCTACAACACCCCAACCACAGAGTTCAGTCTGATTACAATACAAATATAGTTTTAATAACAGAATAATATATTGATATTTAACCAATAGTTCATTAAAAATAAATACACCTAAACATTTTTAGGAAAGTTGTATATATTGAGAAAGAAAATTGTTTACTGGGGATCAACTTCTCACCTTGACAAGTTTAATCTTTTTCTCTTCTCGAAATGGCCTATTTGAGCACTTACCAGAGCAGCGACAAGCCTTTGAGCAACTTATGGACTGAACCCTAAAGGACAAGCATTAAAACACAGCAAGCTAGATGAGTGATTTATAGCACATTGATTGACACTCCCCACTGCAATCCAGACATCCAGTATGGAAGTACATACTTTTTGATAGATATCAGTGAGACACACAAGGGGTGTCTCCCCAGAAATTACAAGGCCATTCAGAAAAGCTTATAAACTTATACATTAGAAGCACAGCATTTTAAAATTGGACAAGATGAACTTAGTAGGAATTATCTGTTGAAAATAGAAACCCTAGCATAGCCCTAGTTTTAGCCCATTATGTACACCTATAAGTGGAAAGTAACAATAATCATTTGTATTTTCTGGTGGCAGGCCCGATATCACATCCAAACCTGATCCTCTCAAATTTTTGGTTTATTGAAGAAATTCCCTTATGAGGCAATAGCTAGTTAGATATATGGAAAATAGTTCAAAAGTTTTACCAAATTAATTAGGGACATATAGCAAGAGCTTCTTTTAACTGGGATGAATTAATAATTCTGGGATAAAGCAATTTCCCAATCAGGATGCTGCAGCAATATGGCATGAGAAATTCCATTTAATGTTGGAAATGAGGTCAATGAAGAAAGTTGGAAATGGGATCTCTGAGGAAGGTTAGAAACAGGTTCTGTAAGGATAGAAAACTCTTAAGAAGCAGCAGTAGCTAGCAGGCAAAGCATTGGAAGGACAGTGTTTTCACATATTAGTTGGATAAGCTAAATATAGTGCAAGGTTGTAAAGAAAAAGATGCTCATAAAAGAGTTTACATCCGAGGGGGAAAAAGTCATGGTACCTGCAGATACAACTGTCTAAACATTTTGTAGCGCCGCAATTTGTGCATCCAATATCAGCACCAACATTATCACGCTTTTTCTTGATGAGGTACACATCTATATCAGTCAAGGGTATTCAGCCATGATTAATATATCCTTCAATTTTAGAAGGTTATCTTACATGCTTTGATTCTTCATGAACATAAATTCATTTCAGGGTAAAATCAAGAAATTTAAATATCCGCATAAAAGCACATGCAGATGAATCCTACAAAAAAAAATATGTTTAACATGCCAAAGAGGACAAACAATTTTAAGCAATTTTACTAAAAGGTTCTTTAGCCCAATATGAAGTACTCCCCACTGTCCAATTTATGTGATGCATTTCCTTTCTGACAACCTAATATGTCTTACTCTTTTTCCTTTTCTTTTTTTACTGCTTTGGGGTGGGGACTATTTCATCATGACTTCCTATGCTACAATTTCTCATGACATGAAATGACCAAGCAACTTCATATTTGAATCAGCAAACTTAATGCACACGCTAAAAACAAATTAGAGGCTTTAAAAAAAATTGCAAACTCCAAATCTAAAACTAAAAGCCCAACCAAATCATGCCACATAATTTGAGATGGAGAGTGGAATGCAACAGGAATCTTTCTGATGATTGCAAAAAAATGAGGCCAATATGGCAGAAATTTTGTTGTCACTTTGTGCATGTTGCAATACTGGACTCATAAGGAAAGTGGAATTTGGCAAGTAGATGATAAGCCCAAAATGCATAGGATACTTCGCTTGATTGGCTCATATGAAGGTGGCTCCAATTTGCTGTCATTCACATCCTTCCAATTTAAGTTGATCTTAAATTCCTCCTCCGTGTATGGTAGAGGCAAGTGACTGAATATTTCCTGACATAAAGATTACAAGTGTTAGCAAATGAAGTGTGCCAACATCAATGCCTCAGGGATCAGCACCAAAGAAAAGTTAAAACAGTTTGGCAATGTCTGCCACCCCCAAGAGAGAGCATTTGATAAATGAGCCAATTCAACGGGCAAGTACTTAGAGGATTGAAATCTCAAGGCTGCGCTGTTTCTCATCTACTTTCACTCATCTCACACCACGTTTTTTTTTTTTCAGGTTGAGTTGGTTTGGTGAAAGAATGTTTTTTGAAACATATAGGAAAAAGGCATTCTTTTCTTGAAATAAAAAATGTGAAGCAAATGACTCTTGCAAGTACTTATGAATAGTTTCTGAATAATCATATAAAATATAGCATGAGTGGTATAGCAAATAAATTCTCTAACCTCAATACTTTTGATTGGATCTTCATGCTGCTCATCAAACAAGATATGTCAGTCCTGTCACCGAGCCTAATCAATCAAAATAAAGATCAAGTGATAAACTAACAGAGAGCTGAATACAACTGCATTCCATTTAATATGGTTTTCCTAACTAATACTTAAGGATTTTATCTTTAAAAACACCATGTTCACCTATATCTCCCAAATGGATCAACATTAAAACATGGAAAATGACATCATTGCAAATCATGCACCTGAATTTTTCATCTCAAAATGAAATACAGAATACATTTTATTCTTTGTAATCTGTGGCATGTCTATTATTTTCATAAATTTATTCATATTCTTTCCACATACAGCCATAGATTTTACTGATCCCAAGGTTACATGACAAGACACCTTATCCCCACAAGTTCAAGGACCTAACTGCCATATGGTCATTACTGATAAGAGGAAGGTTCAGATTTCATTGCAAGAACAATAAATTGCACTGATGAACAATGGAAGAAAATGACCTCCTTCTCCAGACGCCAATCTGCATGATGTTTCCAACAGATGACCCGCCCGGGATGACTAGGCAGATGGACAACATACTCGGGAAATGCTGCACATTTGTCATGTGATGCAATAAGACACTTAATGCATCGCCATATATGATTCATTTTGTTACAAGCAAAGCATACCTGTTCAAAGAAGAGATGCCATTAGATATACTGGTTGCATTTATTATCATCAAAAAATACTACTTTCATTAAGTGAGAAGCATTAAGATCTGGCCAGGTAAGGCAACAAGAGAAACTAGAATCAAGAACCCTCAAACTTAAAAAGAGAAAGTAGCTGTCAACAACATTGATGTCGAGATTTATTGAGTATTAACAGAACCGAAATTTCATGCAACACTCCATACAAATTCAATTGTTCCAAGACAATATTCTTCCAAAAATATATAAAAGCATGAGAAATAAAGTTAATAACAGTTATTTTCTGGATATCAAGTCTAAGAGAAGAAGAAATGTTTTCAATTGGCAGTTTAATACTTACTCAAACTATGAAATGTATTTAGCCTAGAAGGCATATGGAGAGCCCACGGGAAATAAACACTATAGACTGTAACACACAATCAATTGGGTGGTTAGATTAAACTTTGGGAAATGATACTCACATGCTGCGGGCACTTGAATTGTTTTGTAGAAGAGAAACCCAATCTTTCTATTGCACACAGCTGGTGCACAACTACCTGGCAACCCCGAACGGAGCATGACAAGTCTTCACCAGGGAAAATTAAGTTCTGGCAAACAGGGCACTCAACCTGAAATGAACCAGAAAACATTAAAAAGTGAACTAATATATGCACTGCACAAACAAAAATACGTTAATGCCAATTGCACATTTTATCACTAATCCACGTAAAATTGTGTTTCCTGGAGCAGTTCTAGGCATGTATTTATGTATACGGGAGGTGCTCAGGTAGCATTCCATCCTCAAATGAGATGTAGTGCTTGCATATTTAACTCTAGTAAAATATGCAATTTTGATTTGTTAGATCATTTTAATATTTAAATAGTAGTTCAAGTCTGATTTCTGAACTCTGAATAAACTGTGATCAGAGCAAAAGAACATTCCCATAGGTTCTGCCTAAGAAATGAACAAAATAATTCTACTTAAATAGTTTCAAACAACTGTTTACTTTATAAATTGAAAATTAATTTTCCAATGGAAAACAAAAAGTTGGAAACTATTTCCTGTAACAGATTAATGTCAACAGGAAATAGTTTAAAAGCTATAAAAGGAAAATCTCAGTAAACACACACACACACACACATAACAATAGAAACTCCACAGTTAACATTAGAACACAAAAATAATCGTTTCTCAACAAAATTCCATGGAAAATCAATTGTTCGGAATAATTACCAGGCAGCTTGAAATATTTCGAAAAAAAAAAAAAAAAAAAAAAAAAAAAAACAATAAAAAGAAAAGGAGCTTATACCGATTTTGGAGCTTGAGAAAGGAACGGCAAGAAACAGCGGTGTTCAGGAACACCAGCTTTGACACTCCGCTTAACCCAATCCTTAACAAACTCATCCAAACTCTTATTTTCTGTGGCAAACCTCTTAAGATCTCTCTGGCACACCCTAACCCTATTGTCTCCGTTACTCTGACATTTGACTTCGTCTTCTCTATGCACAACCCGGAGCTCCGGTTCGGAGCTCAGGTCGGAGTCTTGGTGCTCAATAGTCGAGTCGGACTTGTAATTCAATTCGGCATCCAACTCATTGCATTGCACATCAGGCTTCGGGTTCGGGCAGTCGCTCTTGAGCTGCGGGTCAGAGTCTCGGCTGCCCAATTTCAAGGGGGGCTTGGAATTCGGGTCAACTGAATCGATAATGGAGCGAGAAATGAGGGGTAAGGCGGCCGGAGACGGCGGAAGCGGCGGCGGCGGTGGCTCCAGAAAATTCGCGAAATCGGGCATTGCTAGGGTTAAGGTTTAGAGAGAGAAAGTATAGTGAGAGAAACAGCTGGGATAACTGTGTCGACTCGTGACTGAGTAGAGAGACAAGAGAGATGAGCTGAGCGTGTGGGGGTATGGCTCAGTTGTGTTTGGGCGGGAAAAATTAAATTTGGCCAAAAAAAAAAAATTAACAAATTTGGCCTCCAATTTTTTATATTCTTTCAATTTAATCCTTATATTCTTAGTTTTGTCAAATATCCAAATTTTAAAATTTGGAAAAACGCTGAAATTAAAAACGTTAGAGTAGTCTTCTCAAAACCAAAAAAAAAAAAAAAAAAAAACGTTAGAGTAGTGGTAATGAGACGTTTTTGGTAAAAAATTGGCCTATAGGTCAATTTTAACTTATTTGACCATTATTAATTGTTTGATTTAGTTAAAATATTAATATAAATGTTTGATTAATTAGTTTTTTGTAACTTCAAAAGACTAAAATTCAAAAAGTAACTTTTTCAATTAGCTTTTTGAAAAAAAAAAAATTATACCAAACAGTTATTAATTTACCAAACACTTTTCTACAATCAGCTAATGTTATCAACTATTTATACACTTTAATTAACACAATCAACTATCAGCTAACCGTCATTTTACCAAACAGTGTCATATAGCATTTTCAATAATAGTAATATTTTTTTTTAGGTTTTTTGAGATGCCCGAGAGAGAATAATGAAAAAGAGAAAAAATAAATAATAAAGCAAGTCTTACACAAAACAAAAACGAAGCACCGTAGATTGTGTGTATTTATATTGTGACATTAGAACATATATATAATAATAATAATAAATAATAACAAATTAGTACCAACAAGGCTTGTGTCCTTTATAATAAGAATAATAGCAGTAGAAGCATTCTTTTGGTGAATCTATAGCTATGCTTTCCTTCACTCCAAACATCAAATCTTCACACTTTCCCTGTATAGGGTATTCTTTATCAATCGGTGCAATTCTCCGAACAAATTTTGCAATATTAGTCTGTGTATATGCTATTCCACGAAACTCGACGCTGAAAGCCTTAAATTTATAATCTTTCATGGTCACTAGCGATAAAAAACCCACACGAATCAGTGTCTTATTCTTAGACCATTGACTGAAAGGTTGAATTTTCGCCCTTGCAAAAATATCATTGATTCCGTCGTCGCCTTCATAGTACGCCAGAACCTCAAAACCTTTATAAAAGTAGGAAGAATACTTGTTGTCGTTGTGTATTGTGAAGTTCATACTCCAATTTGCAGGGCAATGAGACGAGAGGCTATCGTTCATCACAGAAATTTGATTGACTGCAAAATTTGGATATTTGGGTTGATATATTGATGATACAATGACAATTGCAATGAAAAAACCAATACATATTGTAAATATAATGAGTATCACACAACTAACAAGGGGATGGACCCTCTTATTACCACCATCATGGATAGTATCCATATAACAAACTAGCTAGGGTTGCAAAAGTTGTAGTTTTAGTTTTAACACAGTAGGGTTGAGAAAATTTACAATAAATAGGGGGAAAAAAATTTGTTCAAGGAAAGTTTTGCGTGGATGATGAATAATGATGATATACGCGCGTATACAAGTAATATAATTTAGAAAGTATTGTGCTTATTCTTATTAGGACTCTATGTATTTGAATTAGATTATGATTCACTATCCTAATCTCCCTTATTCCCCATTCCTAAAATATATTTAGAAATATACTACTATATTTTTTTAGTTAAGAAATACTTATGGTATTTAATTAATTAGTTAATATATATATATATATATATATATATATATATATATATATAGAGAGAGAGAGAGAGAGAGAGAGTTCAAAATGATGATCTGGCATACTTGCTCATCACATAAAGTTCATCAATGCTCGAGGATTTTAGTAAAAAAACACAGAATTATTTGATTAATTCTAAATTTAATGACTTATTGTTTGCCCATGGTTAAATTAATTATGGTAAGATCACGATCATTGATTTGTCAATATGATACACCAATATATGTCTACATTTTTACATGGAAGTTGAAGTATTAATAAGTAGATTATAGACCCTTCAAAAAAAAAAGTAGATTATAGATATATTAGTAGCGAATAGATAAAATTTTAATTATATTCAAAAAAGACAAATTTTTAATTTATTATTTATGTGATCTAAGTTCGATTCTCAATTATAATATTTAAAACACTTTATTTTATAAGGAAACATGATAGTGTTGATGTATCATAAGTATAATTCATTATGTGACAATAATGAGACAGACAATTTAAGATATATGTCAATGACAAATGTAGAATGATGATACATGCATAAGAAAAAGTAGCATATATATATATATATATATATATATATATATATATATATACACACACACACACACTTTAGAAACTAAATAATAAATTATGTAAATGACAAAGCGTAACATTTTATTGATATGACTAATATAATAATAAATAGCGTTAACGCTAACACTGACATCCAAAGTATTACACTTTGTATCTACAAAAATAATAAGAATAACAATAGCAATTAAAATAAAGAACAAATTACCCTAAACAATGTAATTAATCTTTAGATAATTCTTAGGTAGGAAGTGCACCTTTAGAATCTCCAATGTATTATGAGTCTCTCATCAAATTGAACTCCATTTATTAGGTTGCATGGATAATCAATTTAATAATTGTGAGCACTTCCTACGTAAGAATTTTCTATATATAATAGTTTTTTAGTGATGAAAAACCCGTAACTAATAACTATTACTCCATGGTGTTCATAATGTTTTTTTCGAAATTGTAAATTGATGTCAACGAATGATCTCTTACCATCAAATTGGATTAACTCTACTAAAAGTCAAAGTCAAGTTGAAGAATTGGTTGCATGAGTGAGTTGAAGTTGTCAAAGGTGGTCATATCATCTCCATAGCTAGCAAAATCTTGATCCTCGAAGCAGGTTTTTATGTCCTCCGGAAAGCTGCGTCGTGGGGGAATGCTAGCCTCGACGACTGCTGGCGCCGAGCACTCGGCTGCCAGGGTCATCTCCATCATCTCCTTGAACTTCGAGGATTGAAACAATAACCCTAATGCCGATGTGGTGGAGGTGGGCTGAGATTGAGCCAACGACACCTCGGTTGTTATCACGGTATGATTCTTTTGCTCATCCCTACTCAAAAGCGGTTGCTGGTGGTGATTGTAAAGACCGCTACCACTCAAGCTAGAGCTCGAATTTGAACATAAACTATGGTTTTGAGTAGATACAAGGTTGGTTCCAATACTAGGGTTAACCTCGTTGTTGGTGTTGTTATTGTTGTTTGGTCGGAGCCATTTGATGTATCGGCTAAGGTCAAAATTTGTGACAGCATTTAGACCACGATATTCTATGGCAGCCATGTCGTATGCAACTGCAGCCTCTTCTTGTGTAGCTGCAAATTAAATTATTACAACAAAAAAATTTAATTAATTACATTCTTAAAAATATATTAATTGAAACAAAAAATGGTCATACTTTAATTTATTTATTTTTGGGATTTAATAATTAAGGAAAATAAAAGTTGGCAAATGGCAGATTTTGATGTTATATAAAAGTTAGGGATGGTGGACTCTCCCAACCGTGTGATAATGACTACTTTTATTTTATTTAGTACGTCTCCTAAATCACCAACATGTGCATGGCTTGCATGTTTTTGTTTGTATTTGTTTGTTTTATTATAATGTTGCATGTAAATGTTTAAACTATATAGTATTCTCCCTTGAAAATGATCATCATTCTTTCAAAAGGTTAATTAAACCCCAACTCTAAGGGCTCCCCACACCCCGACGAAAACGATCATCATGTATATATATATACAGTGACTAAGCCAGGGTCTGATCGGAGTGTGAGGGGCCCTTGGTGTTGGCGATTCAATCTTTTAGGAGAAGAAGGGTGACTAGGGTCTAACTCCCATAAGATCGAACTAGTGGTCCCTTGAGAATGTGCATATTGGTTTCATATGTCTAACTAGGATGATTAAGGGCTGAATTTTTTTTTTTTTTAAAGGTGAAAAGGCGTTGACATTTTCATAATTAGGACCCGATGCATTTGAAAATGTTTGATAGTAGATGCACACATAACTAAACTGAACTATTATAGATTCTGAGTGCATGGTCAATTTATCCGCAATTCCGCAAACGTACCATTGTAGTTAAAGAAATATTACAACTTTTAAATAAAAAATCAGTCCTTGATTATTTTAGATGGACGGATGGAATTAATTTACACTTTCTCATGAAGATTAAGGCTACTAATTATCATTTGATCTTAACTACTCTATGTGGGGTGAAATTAATTATATATCTTGCTCAAAATGCTAATAAGATGACAATGACATAAATTCAAATAAAGAACCAAAAAAAAAAAGAATGAAAAATTATTTACTTTTTATTTTAAAAAAAAAAATACATTAATATATAACAATAATAATTATAATAATGCAACAATGATAATTACATACCATAGGTCCCAAGATAAAGGTACTTGTTGCCAAAAACTCTACCAATTCTGGCTTCCCATCTTCCATTATGGTGATGCCTGCATCCATATATACCCAAAAAAAAAAAAAAAAAAAAAAAAAAAAAAAAAGACGGAAAAATAATGAGGAAACTAGTAGCCATCAACTTAGTATTTAAAAGTGTGCATTGGTAAACTCTTCTTATGTGTAATAGTTTGAAAGTAACCCACATTAATTAAGAAGATTTGTGCAATAGGCTTGACCGAGAGAGTATTTACAAAAATTAAATTAAACTTGTAACATTTTAGTACAATAATATACTCCACTCTTCTCCTTACAGGTTGAATTCTCGACCCGACAAAACACTTGGAAGGATATACAAATCAGGGTGACTCAATGCCGCGTCGGAATTGAAGCGTGTGCTCCATCTCAATTAAAAACACGTGGACCATAGTCTATTTTTTTATCGGGTGACGCAGAGATTCGAACACATAGCTCAACAGCTGGTGTTCACTTTGGACATAATCTCCACACTGCCGTTGGCGAGGTTCGATCCTTGATCTCTTCTCCTAAATACTACCTACTGAACTAGTGAGTTAACCTTTTACGGACAAACTTCTTATACACACATAATATACTCCACTCACTCGATCAGTCACGTTTTTATTTTTTTGTGGTTGATTAATGAATTACCTTGCAACGCCGCGGTATTTGGAAACTCCTCGTGAAAATCCACTGCTTTTCCTGCAGATTCAAATGAAGCCAACCATTATTATTATATAATTTTGAAATTTCTGATCACCATCAATAATGGTCCGAAAATTCTTAACAATTTTAAATTTTCTTTCATTTTATAGTTGACCAGTAAAAGTGAACGGAAAAGTCGAGATTTCATAATAAAATTAAACTTACCTTCTTAGGGATCCAATGTATTCTTCTCTGGATTGTCCCTCCATTAACTTCAGTTCTTTCTCGTACGTTGCCAACTATCATGGATAAACATGCATATATGTCACATGAACATCATTAACATATTCATCAACATATACATATACATACACATATGTACACCCAAGATGGAGTTTTAATCTCGATAATCAAGTAAATTAATTGTTCTCAAGGTTGAATCCTCAACCCAAGGGCCTCCTCCCACGCTTAAGCCCGACAGAGAAATTGAGAGTATGTAAATCGGTAATTTTTACTGTGCACAAGAAGCCCTCTCACTTTGAGAGATTACTTCCACACTTGTGGCTGGTGAGACTCGATTTCGAGTCATTGTTTTCAAACTTTACCCATGTAATCAATTGAGCTGTCTATGCCGAGGAAAGGAGGATAATCCATGATCTTTGGCATGACTCTGATACCAAATTGAACCATGTGCTCCATCTCAACTAAAAGTTTAAGCTCATAGTTGGATTGCATATTAATGGTTATATGTTGTACTTACAGGAAAGTTAAGAATGGTTTCATGACCCCAGTACTTGAGAGCAGCCAAGTCATAAGCGTGTGCAGCTGCTTCTTCATCATCATAAGCACCTGCAAATAAATACATCACAATATAGCATAAGCCGGCCCACGGTATGTACTAGGTAGACTCTGTCTTGTAACTTTTAGTCTGTAAATGATATGATCCTAAAGAGATAAACCAGTCTAATTGTCTAAATATGATCGGCTCAAACGAAGTGACCAATGGTGATGAGACATTTAGTATGGATTATGAAATGTTTTTTTGGAAGGGTTCTGAACTTACCAAGATAAACTGCAAATCCATAAGATCATCCCCATCAAAAAAAAGAAAAGAAGTCAATAAACAGAAATTTTGCATTAAAAAGAAAAAAAGAAAGATCAAATAAGAGATTATGAACATATATAGAACATGAACTAACAAACCTTGTCTTCCTTTCTTGTTCTGTGATTCATTCCAGCAATTCTTATCCCACAAATGAGCTTCATATCTCCCAGTCCACCGATGCCTAATAAAAAAACCCAGATCCAAACAACGTTAATTAAACAAACAACATCTGTGTCTGAAACAACCCCACATAACCTTAAATTCCTCGACAGATGATGAGAATTGAAGTACCTGGTGACGCCACGGTAGATGGAGCTGCGTTGAGGAGGGGAGTCTCTGGGGACTGTCTTCCTCGTACGTTTGGGCTTGAGAACAGTTGAAGTGGCAGTTGCCCCAACTGTCGTGGTTGCATGGATAGTTGTTGTACTCTTTTGCTGCGATAGCTTCCCCATGAAAGCAAGTTAAGCACTTCTTTGATTGATATGATCTTCTTTTGGCAGTGCAAACAAGGACTAGTTCAATTAGTGACTGAGTCTTCTAGTGGTGTGCCCTTTTAAAGGGATGAAATACCAACATCCCAACCTTATTAATTTTTATATATTATATTATATTATCCCTTGAGAACCATGCCTAATGACAAAATTCGTGAACAAATTCAAACCATTGATCCAGTAGATCCATGGACTGAACCAAAGGGGGGGGGGGCAGGGGAGCAGCCCCCCTCACCCTACCCCCACCCCATACATAATATTTGTATGCATATATGTATATATAGTACATGTTTGAGTATTTGTATAAAAAACTGTTGAATATTAATAAGAAATGAGTTAGATTAGTTGTTAAAGGCTATAGAGTATGTGTTTGGTTATAATAATAGAGGTTGGGGGTTTGAATCCTTTGGTGTCAATATATAGTTTTACAATATTTTTTCCGCTCATATATTTCTTAGGTAATTTATTTATTTTAAGTTGATGACCGGCAGCCGCTCAACTGTTCGAGCGCAATGCACCTCTGGTGTACCAGTTCTCGTGCCCACGGTAAACGGCCTATGTATTTGCATGACCCCTGCAGATTGAATCCTCTTATTTTTAAATTATCGAAGCAAGAACTTTATGTGAGAGTCGAGAAAATGATCTCTTTTATTTTAATGTTTCGCCTTTACGACAAATATTTTTGAATCCGTCCCTACTTCTTCTCTCCCCCTCAACAGAATTCTTGGCTCCGTCCCTGAGTAGATCTGATCTAATGGTTGAAAATAAAGAAAAAAATGATAGATTGGTGCTTTTTTTTTTTTTTTTTTTTTTTTTATATACTTGATTTCCTATCCATAAGATAGATCGATGATTTGGATTTGTCCAAATTCTCATATAAATCGAATTATATATATATATATATATATATATATATGTGTGTGTGTGTGTGTGTGTGTGTGTCCCATATTATCTTCTAGGAAAAATGGCAACTTTAGTTGATCAATTTCTTAGTTGTAACAATAATATAAAGTTAGTCTGTCAATTATTAATGGTATAGATTTAATCTTGAGATTTGTAGTGAAATGACATATTTGATTCTAGCATAGGATTTTGCTAAAAGAAACTTAGAAACCAAATTTTGCTTAAAAAGTATAGCTAGTGGATAAGATGCAATTTTATTTATGTTATATAACCGTTAGCATCACATTTCGGTGACACATATTGCTGGACTTGGTCTTTTAAGCCACCCTCGACTAACATTATCACCACTAAAATTTCACCATTTAGTGACCAACCAAAAATAATATAATTGATCAAAACTATTGAATTTTTAACTTTTCTGATCATCGTCCTAGGCCTTCCATAATTTCCGAAAAAAAGTTAGAAAGCTCGCTATTTATTGTCCATTTTTTTGTTAGTTACTATTTGACGAATTTCTAATATTGAACCATCACAATTGAAATACTAAACTTGTCGATTTCTTCTATAGGTAGAGATTCATGTAACAATAAGAGTATTAATGACGAACATTTAGTTTAAATATAATTAATACTTTTTTCGAAACTAGACAGATAAAATGAAATAGATCAGATAGCGCATCCACTATCGGAGCTGTGTAGTAGGGTGACGAGAGGTGTGCATTACCCCACCCCGCTTTTGTCTAATAGGGTGACCAGGAAAATTCTGGCAAACCACATAGCTTCAATTCGCCTGTTCTTGTGTAATAGGGTGACGACAGGAGAGGTAAACCATAAAACCACATTAGAAAAACCATGTGCGACAGACTCAACTATGGGAGTGTTAGCCAGCATCAAACTCATGACTGTCCAATACGAAAATCATGTTCCACCCACTCAGTCAGTCATTTTTCGTTATATTTTAACATTATTTATGGTAGTGGAAGGGATTGAATGCCAACTTTACAGATGGATGGGATGTGATATTGGGGTTTGGAAGAGAGTGCGTGCTGGAAAACGAGAAAGAAGTTCGTTAGCCGGCAAAGAATGATAATGTATGGTAGTTGCCGCCTTGAACCGGCCTGCATGGTTTCTTCTTCTTGTCGTACGTCTTCTCTCACTGTGGTCTTTTAATTTTCCTTTTTTTAATGATGTTTCAACAGTGAAACCAGTCTAGATTTTTTGGAATTCTTAATTCCTTACTGATTTTTATGGTGTCTTTTGTGTAACAATGTTTTTGGTTGTTTTTGTGGCCCATAGGCTATAGTTTTTTCTTTTTTTAACAGTCTGTTTAAATTTAAAGTTATTTATGCTGCATGAACGAAAGCTTCAAGAAACTTCTGTAAAGTTGTAGTGCAAAAGTATAAAGTAAGAGATCGATGACAAAATTCATGGAAATATCCTTAGAGGATAAGGTAAACTAACTAACTGTACTTCTTTTTTAACAAAATTCATTCATTCATTCATTCATTTTATTTTAGGGGTCTTTAATAAATAATTGTTAGCAGATTGAGTTAGTGAGTTTAGTTAATTAATTGATTATAGAAAAGTGTTTGGTAAATTAATTGTTAGCTGATTACGGGCAAAATGACTTTCTCACAAAGTTGATCGAGAAAGCTGCTCAAATTTAGCATTTTGGAGTAATAAGATAAGATGTTACAAAAAATTAATTAATTAAACATTGATTGTTTAACCAAGTCAAATAGTTAATCGTGATTAAATAAGTTAAAATTAACCAATCAATAAACTAATTATATTACCAAACAAGACGTTAATTATATTGATGATCATTGCATAATTGTCACACACAAATATATATGAAAATTCAATGGTTCCATAATGATTGTGCTCCCTTCTAGACATGGCACTGGTGGGATATATCTAGTCTAGGATAAATTAATTATTGTTACTAATGATAAATATTATAATATTTATAATTAAAATTATGATACTTACAAAGTGTAATTTTAACATAAATATTGTAATATTTATATTTGAAATGTTTACTTATGAAAGAAATTGTAATACTTATCGTAGAAAATGTGATATCAATTTGAAGTAAAAATAATTCGTCTCTTACAACAGATATTGTAATACTTATATATGAAATTGTGATACTATTTAAAGTAAAATTGATTATTACTAATAATAAATAAGAAAACGCTTTCTTCCCCTCCTAAATTTCACCTCCATTATTTTTCATTATGACGTGACTTCCATTAATTGATGCCATGAATTGGTCGATCCCGTCACTAATTAAAAATAGAATTTAGTTACCAATTAGATGATGCCACATCACGAGGGATTGATCGGAGGAGAAAAATATTGAGGGTCTCTAAGATTACTCTAATAAATATTTGTAATATTTATAACTGGAATTATATATGATACTTGTAAAGTGTACTTTCAATTCATTGAGCATATTGTGATTTATTGTGCGAACCATGTTAAAGAGATTTAGGTAAGGTCTTCCACAAACCAACACATCAGAGGTAAACCCTGCCCACGTGTAACAGCCTGCAAACCACCACATAGGAGAGCCAAAGAGATAAATTATATTGCATTTTGAAGCTAAGACCCTTGGCAAGAAGGAAACTTGTAACCATTAAATACGATAATTATGTTTTACCCACTCGATCATCCTTTTTCGAAGTTATTCTTTTTTTTTTTGTTTTGTTTTTATGTTGGTCAATTGGTCTTATGTACCAAGTTGAAACGCTAGGCGATGGAAACTATTTTGTGGACTTAGATAACGTACGTTGGTTTTGGTAAGCAACTTTGAAGGGATTATAATTAAACATTGCATTTCTGACCAATTGTTGTTTTTAAATTCCATAAAGTCTAGTGTTTGGTCTCCTCTTTTGGAACCAAAGGAAGGGTTAACCCACCAAAATGCAAAGCTTTCAAATAGCATTGATGGTTCCAATCCAAATCACACCCCAACCCTTCTTATCTAAAGAGTCCTCGGGATTGACCCAATAGGCATAATTTTCAAGGAGTTTTTGCAGGTATAACCCCAGGTATAACTAGGAAAGAGAAGATGCGAGGGAAGATAAAAAACAAAAACAAAAATTTGAAAAGCAAAAAAAAAAAAGAAAAAAAGATTACAGTTTAATGCGTGGGTGCATGTACTGCACGCGCCCAACTGGGAGTTATTGTTGCGCCTCACGCGACCAATCGCGATCAATTTTTATATTTGGTGGGACCCACTTCAGAGACAAAAAACCAGTTCTTAGAGTGAAATCTCAATTCTTCTCTCTCTTTATTGTCTCTCTTCCGCTTCAACCAAGATTTCATAAAAAATTGAACAAAAATCACTGATGAAGATGCTCTTAGGCCCAACTCATGCATGATAGCAACCTCAACTGTACTAACTTGTTCGCTGTTTTATTTGTTCCCTAACAGGCTGTTTGGTTGGAGATGGGGAATTACGTGGGAAAATAATTGCAATTCCATGGGAGATGAATTACTGGGAATAAAGTGGGAATTTAAATTCCAGTGTTTGATTTACGGGAATAGAATTACTGGGAATTTCAATTCCAATGTTTGGTATACATGGGAATTGAAAGGAAATAAGTAGTATAAAAGTTCAAAATGTTCATTGTTGTTGTTAGGCATTAATTTTAAGTTACAAAAGGGAGAGGTAATTTTGACTCATCACTATCTTTTTTTCTTCCTAAAATTCCAAGAATTAAAATACCAGGGGAGCATGGGATTTTAATTCCATGAAAATGGGAGAATTGCAATTCCTTTCAACCAAACAAGAGAATTTTGTGGCCTTTGAAATTAAGTGGGAAGAGAATTTAAATTCCCTTCAACCAAATGCCATGTAAGAGTGTTTTATTTTAGTGTATATTTTACCAAATATATATAATTCATCTATTTGAATTGAGACAACAATTGTTATAATGCATAAGCTTAATGGGGTACGGACGGTTTAAAATGTTAATGAATTTTGTAAACATTTATAGATGGACTTACATATGCTACAATAATAGAGATTATCGAGTCTTCCTTTCTTTGGCTATAGCCAAATGTTGTATACTTAATTGAGTCTTTAGTATACTATAATAATTCTAATCCTAAATGTTGAACTCTTCCATCTAGTTTATAAATGGTTTTATACACACACTGCACACATATCCTCACATTTTTTTTGGGTAAGGAAAGAGAGGCTAAGCCTCACTTCATTAAAATGAAAAAGAAAAAAGACTTTTTCCTCTGTTGATTTTGTTGAACGATACTTAAATGTCGAAACATCAATCCCGCAGCTTTGAACAATTAATTGGTAAGCAATTAAGCTACTAGTTAATACAACTTCAACATCGAATGATTGACTCTTAGAAATTTCACGAGTAAATACCAGCGGAGGTCCTCTGACTTTGGTGGCATTGCCACTTTTAGTCCTCAACTTTTAAATCAACCACTCTTAGTCCTCTTACCTTTTGTTTCTAGCCATCTGTAGTCCTTCCGTTAAACTTGACCATCTAATGCCGTTTTCTCGAGGATAATTCAGTCCTTTCATAATTAATTTATTAATTATTATGTTTGCCGAGTCATACTGAGATATCCCGACGTCGTTTTGGCACAACCTTCGTACCAGCTTTTGTACGTCATTTTGATTCACGAGCTGGTTTTGTATACGTTCATAGCTGGGAAACCATTGTTTGACTATTCTGATGAGGAAATTAAACATAATAATTAATAAATTAATTATGAAAGGACTGAATTATCTTTTAGAAAACGGCATTAGATGGTCAAGTTTAACGAAAGGACCATAGATGACTAGAAACAAAAAGTAAGAGGACTAAAAGTGATTGATTTAAAAGTTGAGGACTAAAAGTGACAGTGTCACCAAAGTCAGAGGACCTTCGTCGGTATTTACTCAAATTTCACAGATTATGAAAGCAATGTATTGAGTTTAAAGACTCCAAAATCTTGGATTTACATTTTTTTTTTTTTTTTTTAAGTTTCAGGGTCGAAAAGTTCAACGCTCAAGTAAAAACATATATATAAAAGATTATATATTTCTGTAATATGATTTACTTGATTATTACATAACAATTTTAAAGATGCATGATAGATTACCCATAGGGTTTGCAAGAAGAATCAAACTAAAAAATTGCACAATAACAAATATGTGTTGACCTCAAATCATTGTCCATAAAGTAGATGTCAATTTTGCACCCAAAATTGATGCATTCTCATGGCAAGGTACTGAGATATGTACTGCTCTGTAGAAGCATTATCATATATATGGATGAAGTTTTGGGAAAGAAATATAATAATAGATGGGGCCCAGTGTGTGGGACCCAACATTTATCCAATCACAAAAATGAAAGCTATGACATATATATAACTAAAAGCTAATTAATATATATTAGTGTATTATGTGTCTGTCCAAGGAAATTTGTTCAGCAAATAATTTGGCCACCTAATCACTGTCCAAAAAAATCAATCTTAAACTAATGTCTCTTCCCTAAAGTACAAGCATTTAAAGGATTAATAGGATGACCTACTTAGGTGAAAATGAAATCCATTATTGTCATGAGCTTTAATTTTAATGAAGAGATTTTGTTGGAATATTAATTCTAAAAGTTTTGGTTTTGGAGCGATCTTTGTGTATATTTTGATCCAATTTTTTTTTTTTAAAATAAAGTCCGCATTCGCTACTAGAACGTGTGTTTTAGGTGAAGTCCGCTTTATAATCTAGTTGACAAAGAATCACAAGAGGTAAACATGTGACTGTAGAAGACTAACTCAAGCCAAGAATACCAATATGCAACTTTTGGGCAATTTATATCGTGCACCACGGTGCACATAGCGATGTGCGCCCAGGCACAAAACGCGCGTGTTTCATGCTGACGTCATACTGACATCACTCCATCCATCCGAACAGACCAAACCTCATTATGTGTATTCAATTAAAATTTTATGTGTATTGTGTTATGAGTTTATTTGCATTTAGTTAAGAGTTTATGTATATTATGTTAACCAAACTCATTATGTGTATTCAATTAAAATTTTATGTGTATTGTGTTATGAGTTTATGTGTATTCAGTTAAGAGTTTATGTATATTATGTTAACCAAACTCAATATGTGTATTCAGTTAAAAATTTATGTGTATTGTGTTATGAGTTTATGTGTATTATGTATTATGTTAGATTATGTGTATTCTGTTATGAGTTTATGTGCATTCGAAACAGGGATTTTTTTTTTAACAACTTAACAAAACGACGTCGTTTTGAGAAGCGCGGAGCGCACAATGCTATGTGCGCCCTGGTGCTCGATATAACGATTGCAACTTTTGAACTTAGAACTTTATAATAACCAAACTAATTGACTGACCAATTCACTTGGGTTTAAGCCTTGATCCAATTTGTTGAGGATGCAAAATTATACTAATACTAATAATTATTATTAAGCAATTCAAAGCAGCTAATTTACCAAACATTTTTCTACAATCAGCTAATGTTATCAACTAATCAAACTCACTAACCCAATCAACTAACAACTACTCCACATTAGCTACCAGCTATTTACCAAACACCCCCATAATCTCCTACGTAAGTCAAAAGTTTATGCTCTTGAAATATAATGCAAAAAAAAAAAAAAAAAAAAAAAAAACCAATCACATAATCAAACACATCACTATCCAAATATTTTAACCCACTAATAGTTTTAGGTGATAGATTTGTATAAACAACAAAGATAAACATAACATTTCTGTCATGAAAGAAGTAGACGTGGGGATAAGATCAATTATTGGACATCTACTTTCACTTTGTATGATGATTCATTTGGGTACCACCATGTTGAACTACATCATCAATCATGAGAAGCTTGTATGATTCAGTTTCTTGTTACAACCCATCCTCTTGTCTTCCACACATTCTTCCAAATAGATGCCTCCAAAGGTAATTAGAGAACCACTCTAGCTGACAAGTGGCCTCCTAATTAGGGAGGTAAAAATAGCGCGGTTATCTACATCCTCAGAACGCTCTCTCTTTTGAAATTGAGTCGTACTCTGCCATATCCTCACAACTGCAATTCACTACTATTCGACTATCTACATCCTTGGATCGCTCTCTCTTTTAAAAGAGAGTTCTATCGACATATCATCACAACTGCAATTCACTACTATTCAACATCTACGTCCTCGGAACGCTCTCTTTTGAAAGTGAGTCATACTCTCATATCATCACAACTACAATTCACTACTATTCGGCTATCTACATCTTTGGAAAACTCTGTTTTTCGAAAGTGAGTCCTACTGCCATATCATCACAATTACAATTCCATCAAATGTCTCTACAAGTGGCTCCCATGCCTGTAGATGCGTGTTGAAAGTTGATGCAGCTATTGAAGAAATGAGTACACAGCATTCATTGCTTCCATGTATTGCAAGTTTGAGATTTGTGATTGTGACATCAAAAAGTGGTGTCATCTGGCAATAACACAAACCAGTTGATATATAACACAACAGAAAATGGATTGAACAGTTGTTTTGTCATAAACAAAGAACAGTATACAAATTACAAGCATGAGTGCTGAGGAAAAAAAAAACCTGAGCAAGCGAACCCTCAGGAGCAGACAGTCCATAAAACTTTAATGAGACGTCACAGTGTATGGTTCGATGCTTTAAGTTACTCGACACATTAAGATGTTCAAATCTGCCACAAAGAATTTCTGTCTGATCAACATTGATAATCATTGCCGCTGCCCTACCAATAGAAACATCGATCAAATAGTTTATCGTATTTCGCATCTCCTTTCCATGTTGCAGTGTCACATTCTCATCTGGCTGGTAACTGAGCAATTTATTGATAGATTGCCATTCCTCCTTGGTCAATCTATCCTCGACAGATTTTGATTCCTCGGAAGTCTCCCCAGCTGGGACATCTTCAGAAGAAGCTCGCCTGATGTGGCAGTAAAATATTAGACAACATAAAAAAGCAATTGATTACACCTAAGCATGGTGAAAGGTTGCCTTCTTGAGGAGAAAGTTATCGTTACCACATTTTAGAAAATGTTCAATCACTATATTCCAATGCCTTACCACATTTTATTCTGCTGCAATCCAGCTTGGGCAGCATAACGCCACCATAAACTAGGTCTCTCTGAAACTGGAATCATTGGTCTTAAATGAGATACTTCTACATATGCCTTATATTTTGCAACAGCAATGACAAACTAACTAGCAACCAAACATACTATACCACCCATCCAGGAAACTATAAAACTAGATTTTGGAAAAAAGTGTCAAAAAGCAACACTTAAGCATATTTAAGGACTCAAAACATTCATATTCTTTCAAAGGTGCTGGGAAATTTATTACGTAAACAAACTCAGCAACTCACCTATTCCATACCAATAATCCATTAATTTCAACAATAAATTTCCTATGACGAAATAGTTCGACGAAAGAACACGCAAAGTTCTAGGGCAGTTTTTCATTTTAAAATTATAATTATTTTTTTTCTCATGTAGGAAATGACCATTGACAAAAAGAGTTCAAAGCAAATATTTAGTACGGAATAGTTTGCAGAATAAAAGATAGAAACAATTTTACCTCGATTTGTTGTAGTTTGGCCTCAAAGAGTTTCTCCTGGTCCTCTTCCTACAAGTAAACACAATTGTCAATCTGCTGTGGATTGAGCATATATCATTGAAGAGTACCCAATTCAACAAGAAAAAAGTAGAATCCTCCTACCTTAAGAGACCTACCAACAATAGCAGGATGAGCAAGAATAAAAACTCTATCAATGAGAACAATAACAGGCTCCTTCCCAAGGCCTTTCTATGGAACCTGTATTTATGTTAAAAGTTAAATTGATGAGCACAGCATGAAACTTATCGACATATCATCACAACTGCAATTCACTATTATTTTCTACGTATCTTGCGAATCTGCAATTTCAACTCTCTTTCAAAACCATATAGGTAGACTGAAACTGTATTGACACATCAAATTCATCACTCTTCATAACATGATGTTGAGTGGTAACCCTGTAGGTGTAGTATGAAAAGAAAACAGGAAAAACAACAAATCATAAACATATGCATTCCTTGCCTTTTATGAGTTTTGGTATTTGATTCTTATACCTTTGTGTCTGTGAAGCATATCTGTTTCTTTTCAGGGATTCTTGATTGCAGGGTGATTTCATAAACACTTGTTGATTCTGTAAACTTATTCAAGCATGCCCTCTTGTTGCTCACTATCCATCGATGCCAAGCTCCCTTGCTTCTTTGCTTGTTATATCTATACAGTTAGCCAAAATAGCTTTTTGAAGCCAATTCCAGTCTACCTATTCCCCACTTCAGTTCAATTTTCACCATATTCAAACATGTCTAGCATGGCTGAAACTGGTCGGCAGTTATGTGTATTGAGGTCTAAATATTGTCGGGAAGACAAGTTCATTGCAAGTCTTCGGAATGGGTAGTTTGGGTGAGTAGTAACAATTTCCCGAGCATTTCTCTGAGCAAGGGAGACAGCAGATCGCAGTGAGTCAAGACATCAAGTGAGCCAATAACACCTTTACTAACAAGAACACGAATAGAATTTACTACCCCGTTGATGATGAGATCCTTCCTATCAACATCATAATTGTCAACCAAAATCAAGAGAAACTCAAGAAGGGTGTTGGTCACATCAACATACTTTGGAATAGAGTTCACCATCAACAAAATTGCAGGTTCAATGCTCGTTACATTATCCTCCTTCTCATCAAAAAACAGCCAATCATAAAACAAAGCCAGCTTCAAGTTCGCTTCAATATAGCTTTTCCTGCAACACTTCAACAACCAACCAATCACAGCCCATCTCGGAATTGCCTCGGGTTCTATAACTTCACCCGAGGGGTGGCGCATAGAGCAGATATACCTCACAGCGTCTACCAAAAGAGTCTCCCTCTCAGACAAAAACAAAAACTTTTTTGCAAACCACACCTGGTACCTCCTCTGATTCCCAAACTTCACATTCATAACCAAATATCTCAACTTCCTCTCCATTTCAGGCGTGATTCTAAGCGAAAAATACAAATTTGGTGTCCTTAAACGATAGATTTGCAATACACCCTCAAAACCATCCACTTTGAACTGCCCTGGATTCAACAACAAGTCTTTCCATATGGACTTAAACTCGACTATATGGACCAAATCTTGTAAAAGCCTAATGAGATCCCTCCCTATCTTCAAACACAAAGCAAATTGTTCCCTCAAAACCCTAACACAAAACTCTATCTCCAATCTCTTCAACACATCTAGCCTTGGATCACTACATAACCTGCTATGATCAGCCAATACCCTAAGAAACACATACAAACCATAAGTCAAAATCAAGGGTTCTTCTTCTAGTATACAGTCCCATTTGTTAAGAAAAACACTAACCATCTCAGAACACAGCCATAAATTACCTTCACTGAAATCTCCCCCTACAATTTGCCTTAGAAGAGCCACTAACAGCCTATCAAACCCTACAGCTAACACATTAATCATCTCATTTGTCAACCAAATCAGCTGAATTTTTGCAGAATCAATAAACTTTCCATACAATTCATCCACGATTCTGGTAATCATAGAGGTGAAGTAGCAATACCCATCAGTGGTGATAGCATGGAGGTGCTTGATGTGGGTTTTCGCAAAATGGGGTTCCCGTAGAATGCCGAAAAGAATGGCGTCGTTGAGGCTTGAGTACTGGTCTGGAGTGAAAGTTCTGAGAGAAAAGGGCGGCCGTAGATGTGGTTCGTGAAGGTTGAAAGATTCCCTTAGCGATGCTTCGAGTGGGTTCTCCGCGTCGAGAGTGGCTCTGTGAATCAAGGTTCCCGCCATTTGGATTGAGGATCAAAAAGGGAGCAGCAGCCGCCGGCCAAGCAGGCAGAGCAGCGCTGCAGCGGCAGGGATTTATTATAATCTTATTAGCAATTTTAGCCCATTATTAGCAGGCTATTTGACCTTCAGCCCGTTCTGTTTTGGGCTTATATGTGAATCATAACCACGACAGCAACCATAACACACATATGAAACAAGGAAAAATGCAGGGACGGAGCCAGAATTTCCTTTGAGTGGGGGCGAAGAAGCTGTGCAAAGGTAAAATGAATTAAAAAATGTTCAAATACAAGGTTCAAATACAAAAGTTGATTTTCTTTTAAAGAATTTTTCCATAATTGAAACCCCCCCCCCCCCCCCCCCAAAAAAAAAAAAAAAAAAAAAAACTAAACAGGTAAATATAAATTTTTCCAGCAAACAAATAAACTGATAAACATAAGCAAAACATAATTTCTAGAAATAAAACACTACACAATCTCTAATCTTTAACACTAGTTAAAAAAATGATGTATTCTTAATACAATGAGAATGCTATATATTTTTTACACAATCAATTAACAAGCTATACTACAAAAAGAAAAGACAAAACTACTAATAAAGCACTTTGAGAAATTAATTAAATGACAAGTAACGCACTTTTAATAAAGAACAAAGAGTAAACCATTATCAAAAAGATTGGGGAGAGAGTAGGTAATCAAGAACATGAATGTTTATTCACTTTATCTGGAAAGATTATTTTCAAACAACACAACAGGTAGCTTGCAAATTTACTTGATTCTTTGATAAAAACCAAAAAGTAAAATAAAATAAAAATGAAGATTTACCTGCAGGGTCACACACTCACACTGCCAATAAAATTCATCAAAATCTGCCAAAACGCATCAAGAAAAATTCCCACTTTATTAAAAGAACTCAAATTCGAAGCAGCATATCTTTGTTTGCTTTTATGAACAAAATAGCAATGAATGTATACAAATACAGAATCAATACTTTGGAATCCTAATTTCGTACTCAATTCGTATCACATACAGAGTTACACAGTCTTAAGATTTTGATTGAAAAAGTACACAAATCATACTGTTTTTTACATAATCAAGATTCAAATATTCAATAAGCAAAAGTGGTGCTGCAGATAGCACCACAAAATATCATAACCTCAATAGCAAAGCTTACAATTTTTCAGAAAATTGATAAACATTATCAACAATGACAGTCTGACGAAGCAGCCTTAATAATTAACATACCCCTGCAGGTAACATACTGTTTATAATTTGACAATATACAAAGAAAGATATATAATCTTACAATTGACGTACAACCTAACACTTCTAGATATTAATTTGACCTGCATTTTTGGATGAATGACCGCCCTAATGGACTGCACACATATATTCATATATTTACTGGCCGGAGTTCAATTTTTACAACAAGCTAGCAAGCTAAGGTTGCTTTTTGGTGATATACTTCTCATCTCTAAATGGGCGGTTCACACTTCACCATGAAGCAGATTGAGACTTAGTTATTCTGCTATTCTTCTAATCCCTATTGTTATGAATAATTGGTTATCATACATACGGATATCAAAGATGTGTTACAGAATACACAAACAAAGTGTTACAGTCTTACAGTATACACTAATACAGACGATATACATACAAATACAATACGAAAATACATTAAAATAAAAGGTTAGGGACTTAGGGCAAACTAATGGAAATTTATCAATCATCATTTTTATGGAATTAGCCACTAGGGCAAACTAATTAAGAGAATAAAGTTGAAGAATAATGAAGATTGGTTCGAACCTGACTACCTGAGGCTACAAATCTATAATGGTGGACGAATGGTGAACGGACGGAGCCACGGAGGAGAATAGCCGGACGACGGTGGTCGGTGGAGGCGTGGAGTAATGGGCCGCGGATATGCAAATCTTCGATGAAGAGTTCTGATGGACTGATGGAGCGGCTGGCTGGGGCGTGGAGGTAAGAGCTGACTCGGCTGAGGAAGCAATGGAAAAGAAAAAAAAATGGCTGCTGGCTGCGGTCTGCGTAACGTTGAGAAGACAGAGGCGGAAGAGGTCAGAGCGTCGACTGGTTTAGGAAGAAAAAAAGAAAAAGATTCCGCACGGATTAGCTCAATGATTCAGTGGGCAGTATTTGAGACAAGAGATCAAAGTGTGGAATTATGTCTAAAGTTGGTAGATTCCTTGTGCGCACCAGCATTTAGCCTTATCCACTGAATCATTGAGTCACCGTGATTTACATCCTCTCACATACTCTATCGGGTAAGAGTGTGGAGGCTCTTAGGGTTGGAGATTCAATCCCTTTTGGGACAAGAAGAAAATAAAAGAATTAAAAGTTATATATATAGTTTTAAGAGTTAATAACCAAAATGGTCCCTCGATTAGTCAACTATGCCGTAATTATTAATGGTCATCGATTATCATTCTTATTCAATTAATCTTTAATTATGTAATTTTTATTCAATTTAATCCTCTGCTAATTTGACTGTTTGTTGACTATCAAAAATGTTGATAAAATTGTAATTTTACAAGTTTTCTCCTTCCTCCTGATTTAACAGCGCCAAATCATGCATCAATATGCTCCGATCGGCTTCTGACCGTAAAAAAAAATCGTTGGAAATCAAATCCTTGGACTTTCTGATACACAATCGTTGCTTCGACATTGACATGTTTGGAGGTAGAGACTGATTTGAAAACTGAAATAAAGAGTCGAATGATTTGAAAATCGAAATAAGGAGTCCATTGGTTTGGGAACTGAAAGAAGGGGTATATATAGGGATTCTATGAGGTATAGCGCGCAACACTTTGCATATTATATAGGAAAAATAACGCTTATCTCCCTGAGTTATATGCTTATAATACTTTTTCCTTCTCAGTTATTCATGTATTCACATTTGTCCTCTTACTTATATTAAAAGTGATATTTTTTCTCCATTTTATGTTGGATTTTTTTACCCTTAAAACTAAGTATTTCATTTATTTTTCTTCTCAAACAAATTATTGCTCATATGTACGGATAACCACTGTTTGGTTCAAACCTAACTGGACACTGTAGCAACCAAATCAAAATAGTTAGGACGGTTCTGGTTACAATTCAGAATCGAAAAAAATAAAATAATTGTTGAATTTAGATTATTTTAAAAATAAGAAATATAATTTACAAAAAGAAATAAATAAATTTTGAACTCGCAATAAAAAAATTTTTAAAAAAAATTGTTCGAACCGAACTGTGGTTATCCGTACATATAAGTAATAATTTGTTGGGGAGGAAAAATAAATAAAATACTTAATTTTAAAGATAAAAATGATTGTCTAATATAAAGGGAGAAATGTGGACATAAATAACTCAAGAAGAAAAAGTACTATAAACATATAACTCATACGAAAAAAGTGTCATTTTCTCTATTATATAACATGGCTCCTTTAGAGCTTTTTATGCATATTATATAAAACGGCTCACAAGAATGTACTCAATAACATGAATTATAATACATAAAACGAATCATGTGTACTTTATAAAAGAGTAAAGTCTATCTATTATACACATCAAATACATAGTGATTACAAATTTTTCTATCATTCAAAAAACAAAACAGAAAAAAGGAAATGGATATGTGACAACAATGAAATGCAACTTTGCAAGCAAGAAACTATTTAAATGTGAAATATTTTTCTTCAAGCAATAAGCAATTAAGCATGACGATGTAGTACGTTTTCTTCCTTGTGGATACTTTATTCCTTTTTCTTTAATTTATTTTCCACACACAATCATTGAGACAATTCAGAGACCAATCCCACCATAGATCTGTTTGGGATACTCTATAGATTGACACTGAAATCAATAATCAATAAACAACAATTAACAACTTTGTTTCGCTGGAAATTATATGATACATTTTTCTATAGACTGTTGAAAAAAGCCAATATAGTCAAATTTTTATAGGCATTAAACACTAATCCTCACACCTAAAAAAGTAAGAGGTAATTTGAGTCACACTAATTTATTTATGTGAAGATATGATGTAGAGGTAAGAAAATTTTACCTTTTATAAGCAATAAAAATGAAAATTACGATGTAGAAAATGGAAAAACACAACATACAAGATAAAAGAGAAAAAAGTACAAATATAAAAAATATATATACGTGTGTTTGTAAAGAGTTTTTCTTTAAATATACATTAATATTAATTGTTTGCTAATTAAAAAAATATTATTTTAAAAAAAATATTTAAAATATTTTAGTTATAAACAAATTGTCCTAACATAAAGTTAATTTATCGTCAAATTACACGCTAGAGAAGAATTCGTCGTCAGTATGTCATAAAGCAATAAAAATATACAACACCTTTTGATCGTCTTACATTCTGTCTGATTATTGTCAATACCCTCATAGTTAAGTTTAAAAGAGAATTTATATCATCTATATAATTTATAATTTATAAACTATTATACCAAAATAACATTTACTCAATATATATCATCAAATAGGCTTTAAAAAAAGTTATAGTCCCGGTTCTTTTTGTCAAAAGATTTTTTTAAAAATTAGAAAAATAAATAGTCGCACATTTTTTTGCTGGTTATAAATTCTCAGCTTCTGCCAACCTTCAAATCACCAATCTGGATTGAAACTCGGATTCGCTCAAAATTACAACGGAGATAAGCAATATACTCGGATTCTCTCTATCTTTCTCTCTATATATATATGTACACAGTTCGGTGTTAAGGAAGGAATTGTTGATCTCCGGCGAGTGTCGCCGGGAACTGATAGGTAAGCGAGCAACGGCGGTATTTCCGGCGAGGAATTTGATGAGTCGTAGAGGAAAGGGAGGAGCGAAGGAGAGCAGGGGACTTGGGAACGGAGACGTCGACCACCGAGTTGACTCAGTGAAAGAGAGGAAAATGAAGAATCAGGCGAAATTCGAGAGGAAATTGGTGAAATACGAGGCGTTGCCGGAGTATTTGCAGGACAATGAATTTATCCGAGACTATTACCGCTGCGAGTGGCCTCTCAAGCATATTGTTCTCAGCGTTTTCTCCCTGCACAATGAGACTGTCAATATATGGACGTAAGAGATTTTGCTTTTTCTGAATTTTTTGTTTAGATTAAACAAAATATTGCAGAAGCGGCAATATCATTCTCCAGATTTTGTTATTTTTTGCAGTCATTTGCTAGGAGCGTTGATATTTGTGGCGTTGACGGTAATGACCTTGACGGAGAAAGCGTCGTTGGAGAATTTGACCGGCGTCGTCAGGTCAATTCTCGAAAATTTGATCTCGTCTAGTATCCAGTTTCGTCTTTTCATCATTATTCGTCATACATTATTTCTGAATTTGGTGTTTGAAATGAACAGACCTGCGGCGACGATGATAGGTAATTATTCGCCGGCAGTTTTTCCGGTGAGCAGTTCCTCTTTTTTTCCTTTTTTTTTTTTTTTTTTGAATTTTTAATTATTTTTAAAATACTCCGTATATTCTGCATAGGCGTTAGAGAACATTTGGAAAGACGAGCTAAGGCGCGAACGTGTTAGTAGGTCCCACAAATAGATTCATTCCGTATATATATTTTCATTTTTAGAAATAGTAGTTAGATATTTGCCCGGCAGGACATGTGACTTTACTGAACTCTGCCTTTCCGTTTTCAACAACAATCAAATCAAATTTCTAAAAGAAAAAAAGAATCATCTAAAATGTTTCACTTTACTTTGAATAAAGGTTAGTTCTAGAGAAATTCTATAATGATGATATAAGATTGAATTCAAATCTCCTTATCCCTATGTATAAAGCATCTCCAATAGCTACAGTTTTTATAAGTGTAATTATGAAAGAGAAAATAAATGTCAAAACAAACAAATCACTGCACCCACTCGGTTGGGCGCTGTGTTGCACCTCACACGCCACAAATAGCATTGTTGTTGTGCTGTGGTGGGCCCACTCCACTTCAAAAAATCAAGTGCTTGAAGTGTGCACCATAATCTTTTTTCTCTTTACCTTCTCTCCTCCACATAAGTTTGACTTTCTCAAAAACCACAATTGGAGATGCCCTTACTGGATTGGGTAAATAGTTAAATTCATACTTTTTTTAACCACAGATAGCAAAACAAAGTATGTTTATGATGATGATATGACTTCATAATTTTGTGTTTGTTTTGAAAGAATTAGAAATATATGTTGAGATATCTTAAGAATAGCAAAATTTTCTCAACGTATGATTTCTATACCATTGTGATGTAATGCGCAACATGATCATGGCATAAAGAAAATAAGATGACAATTCCAGTCAAATTGGTCACTAATTAACTTAGTAATCACAAGGCTATAAGTTTGATTTTCAATGAGAGCCACCTATTTGCTTTCTTAGTAATTTGAGTCTGTTAGCTATTTTTTTTTGGTAAACTGAGTCTGTTAGCTATGAGAAATCTGGTTTATTTCATTGTGGTCTTTTATTGACTAGAGTGACAAACAGGATTTACCCAAGATCAACAGATTTAGGAGTGAATTCATGGATATCATGTTTCATATATGTGCAGGAATCTTTTCCAAGAAAATTTTCCAAGGCACCAATAATCCTAGACGTGAATAGAGTTGAAGATGTGATTCCTATGTGGCCTTGGCTTGTGTTCCTAGTAGGGGCAATAGGGTGTCTGGTTTTCAGTTCTGTATCCCACCTCTTTGCTTGCCATTCCCAGCGATGCACCCTCTTCTTCTGGCGCCTTGATTACTCAGGCATTTCACTCATGATAGTCACCTCCTTCTTCGCCCCCTTATACTACATCTTCTCCTGCCTGCCCCACTGGCGCATGTTCTACCTCACCTCCATCACCATAGTCGGCATCCTCGCCATCATCACCCTCCTCTCCCCGGCCCTCTCCTCGGGCCGGTTCAGAACCTTCAGAGCCACCCTTTTCCTAGCCATGGGGTTCTCCGGTGTCATCCCGGCCACCCACGCCACCTTCCTCTACCGCGACCACCCTGAGGTTCTTGTCGCTCTTGCCTACGAAATAGCCATGGGGTTTCTGTATGCCACGGGAACAGCTCTCTACGTTTCCAGGGTCCCGGAGAGGCTGAAGCCCGGCGCGTTTGATATCGTTGGGAGCAGCCACCAGATCTTCCATGTTTTTGTTGTTGCGGCGGCGCTGGCGCACAGCGCCGCCACGCTCGTCATCATGGACTGGCGCCGAGGGTTGCCTGCCTGCGATGCTACCTTGCTGGGATAGATATATATATATACCTAACATCTCCATGCAAGCAAGCAAAGCGACAACCTATGCTGGTTTACTTTATTATAGCGGGGTGATCCTTTGTCGACTCTTGTGGTTACGAATTTTTATCTTCAGCCCAATCAAAGGCCATTTTTGAAAAGCTTTGGAAAGCTCGGTTGCAAACCACACTAATATTGTTAGGTATGCCATTATACTAATTTATTTTTATGTTATATTCTTACATATAGGGAATACTAGTTTACGTTTTCAACTCTTTGTATCATTCTTCTTAAAAGGTTGAATCCTTGTACCCTATCATTCTGATAGGGAAAATTAGTCCAGTTAAATGATTAGCATGCCTGTAACCTTTGAAGATTTACTATGATGTTTCTGATGTCATTTCTTTCTTCTTTTTTCATGGTCACATTATCCATAAGAATCAATACTACTACACTTAATTAGCCAAATGGCAAGTGTTCTAATGAAATAATTTAGAAATGACAAGTCTTCTAATGGAATTTAGATCTTTTTATTGAGCATATAATATATAAAATCTAAAAACATAATAAATCTCAATTAAGGTTATATCTTTGATTTATGTCCTTCTTTTTGTATGCAAATAAATGTATACATTTTACTTTAAATGTTGTACATTTTAATGTTATTAGACAAAACTACCCTTACACCGTTAGTTTTTAATTCTAACATGGATAACACATCATTATTACCATACAACTATATCTATAATATCTTTTCCTATTTTTTAATTATCATTTTATTAAAATTATTATATATTAATTTAATGCTTAATTATATTTTAATTAAATTTCTATGAATGATAAATTATATATGTGTGTACAAAGTACATGTATTATTTATGTATATATAATTTAAATTATAATTTTTAATTATTTATATTTATCAATGTTTTAATATTGGGCATAAATTTCCCTGTATTGCGCGTACAAAATGCTAGTATAAATTGATATGAGCCTATACTACTACACTCTAACCAAATGGCATGTGCTCTAGTGGAATTAGATTATTTATGTTGAACATATAATATGCAAAACATAACTAAACATAATTGTTTAGTTCAACCGTCGAACTTTTAAATGATATAAACTAATACCACTACACTTTAGCCAAATGGCATGTGTTGTAATGGAATTCAAATTATTTTTGTTAAACATATTGATGGGGATTATTTCTTATTCACCATACATACATGATAGTCGGTAACGGACCCATTGTTAGGACAAAGCTCGGTCCGATTTACACCGACCTGATACACTTACCTTCCCGATCGACCATCTTCCTTGCTGAGCTCAACTATAGGTGACCATCCCCAGGCCCTATAGTATTCTCAGTGTCTCGACCTACCGACCTGATGCTACTGGCAGAACGTAATGGCGGTGCACCCAGTAACCCAGGAATATTAAGACATGTGGTCAAGCCACCTTGGGCCCCAGATTGAGCCTGTGTATGAATTTCACGTGCCGTACATGGCGTAAGACCGGATCCTGTTCCATCTTCTTTCCTATAAATACCGCATTAATTGGTATAGAAAATGACGACTTTTGGCTATTTCTACGCGTTAACTGTCGGCTTGGGAACCTCAACCCACTGTCAAGTATTCCGAGCTTCACAACTTAAATCAACAACCAGACTAAGTAAAAGAATCATAGCCGGAACCGACCCTAGCATCGTATTACGTAATATACGCCCGTATTTACTACATCACATATAATAATTTTAGTTTTTTACGCGTATTGCGCGATTGAGATAATGCCAATGTTTTTTTTTTAAATAAGTATATTAAAGTATATCAAGACAAGATTATATTGAAATTGTTCATGCATAGATAATTGAATATTGAATTTGCGTATTTAAATTGGTATTTCTAAGTTTACAAATGCAAGATTGATTATAATTGGTATAGTCAAGATTGATTATAATTGTCAATAAAATAATTGTATGGGTATGGTTGAAACCAAATGCGGGACATAACTACATAAGGGAGAGCAAATAAAAATTAAAGCATAAAATATTAAATATATACTAAGGGGGGTGTATTCAATCATGACTTTCATAGAGTTTTAAAGACTTTTATGAACTTTAAAAGTTTGGAGGTATTCAATTCAAATTTTTAGAGAGTCTTTAAAAGTCAGGCGGTATTCAATCAAGATTTTTAAAGAGTCTTTAAAAGTCGTGTGGTATTCGATTAAGACTTTTAAAGAGTCTTTAAAAGTCATGTGGTATTCAAAAAGTTATGAACTTTTGTAGACTTTTTAATTTAAAGACTTTTATAGACTTTTGTAGACTTTTCCTTCACATTTAAATAGTTGAAATCCAACCATCAACCCCAAGATTTCAAATTTTCTTTCTAACAACTTTGAATGTTTTCTCTCTCTATTTAAACTCTATTTTTTCTCCCTATTTAAACTCTATAAACCTATCTAAATTCAATAAAAGTATTTTTTTCTTCATTATCTTATATTTTCCTCACACCTAAACTCTACCAATTTTTCTCTCTTATAAACTTTAGAACTTTATCTAAAAATTCGAAATAATATTATTTTTACTTCATTATTGCTTGTTTACATTGGTTTTTTATTTTTTTTCCTATGAATTTTTATCCCTAACTTTCTCTAATTCTCCCTAAATACATGAACAAAACAAATTTTTCATCGTCAAATTTTATTAGTATATGTTTCGTAATATTCATATAAATACTTATATATTTTGATTTTTATTATTTTATGTTTATATTCGTAATATATATTTTTCCTTTTTTTTTCAACAACAGGTTACTACGTATAGTGAATTACTGTTCGCAACAACAATTTGGAGTTGCAAACAGTAGCACCTTGTTGTTGTTTGTAGTCTCAAATTGCTATTGTAAATAATAGTTCTTTGTGTGATGCCTAGCAACATATCAAGGATAATTTTATATATATTATTAATATTAGATTTTTATTTTTTATCTTATGCAACTTGTAATTATGTTTTTAAATATTTTATTTGATCAAGTCTTTTATTATGAATTTTATTGTTCAATATTATTATGAATTTCTAATGAAATATTTTTTTTGTTGATGTTTATTAATAATATATATAAGTAATTAGCATATAAGTCTCAGCATACTATGGATAAAAATAATAATGTTGAGAATGTTGATGTGGGTGAAGAACTATATAATAAGAAGAATTTTATGATATATTATAAATATTTTGTAAGAAAATTATAAAAGATAAGAATCAAAATCATTGAAAGTTTGTAAGGATGTATTCAATTTAGAATTTCATTGAGTTTTGTAGACTTTTTAAAATAAAAAGTTGATAAAAGTCTATGAATGTTTTTTATATATACTTTTATAGAGTCTTATAAAGTTTTAAAAAGTTTTGAACGACTCTATGAAAGTCAATCAAAGTTTATTAAAATCTATCATTTTAAAAGTCATTAAAACTCTACAAAAGTCATGATTGAATACACCCCCCTAATATTGTTTGAGGAGATTCCGGCAGTAGGATTTATGGTTAGAGTTCTATTAACACTGTAATATTAGAATTAGATTAATATTGTAGTTATAATTCTATATTAGACTTTAATATTAGAATTAGACTAACGGTGAATTAACGGTAAGTAATAAAAAAATTAACGGATCGGATAATCATATAATTAAGGATAAATTAGGAAATCTCAAAGAAAAATTAAAATCTAAACTATTCATTTGATTTAATAATTTGACGGTCGTTTTTTCTACCCAATGTTTATAATTAAATAAATATTTGAAAGTATATCAATGCAAGATTATATACGAGAAGTTCAACATAAGTAATTTAATGTCTAATTTGTTTATTTAAATATGTAATTCATAGTATATGAATACAATGTAATATAGGAGATTCATTATAATTGTTACTAAACAAATTTTAAATAGTAACCAAGTATTTTTGTTGCAAAGGGTTCTAATATATTTAATGAATGCACATATATACAAGATCAATGAATGAATCAACAGTACCAGTCCTTTAGGTGTTTTGCTCAGTATTCATTTAGTTCAACTATTATTGTTGAATAAATTATTATGGATAAAGAAATTCCTAATTTAAGGAATTTAGATGTAGTAAAAATTTAAAATTTTTAATTATAATGTAACCTAAAGATATTGGACGATTGGAAAATATGATGTAACCCAAAGATTAAAATGCTAAAGAAAGTGTTTTGGTTATTCAACAGTTTGAAGCAATAATTTGTTCCAAACCACTGAAAATACAAACATTGCAATTTACAATATTTTCACTTAGCGCTTTTGAGAATGATTTCCCCAAAACACGTCTATATTTAAAAAATTATTATTAAAACAATTATTATTATTATTATATGTATACCCTTAGGTCATTTTAAATGTTAATTTAAACAGTTAACTTTTTTTAAATATCTTTTTACCAATCGTTGATATAATTCGCTGGTCAAATTCGATAATATAATCCGCTGATGCTAACCGCTAACTGCTGATTGTCAAACAAGGACATTGCGAGGTAGTTTCTCACTTCAATTTGTTGTGTGATTTGAATACTCTCTTTGTCAACAAATCCCTCAAGTAGTTAATATGATTAGCTTTATTAATTTAAATTTTTTAAATTTTTTCATGGTATTAATAAAATACTTGGTAAATAAATATATATCATTATTTTGTATTATAACTTTGATATTTAATTAAAGAATAGTGCACAAAAAAAGATAATAGACAATGTACTGAATATAAATAATTGATGAATTTGAATGTAAAGAATTTTTACATTGGAGAAAAATAAAGACAATATAACTAATGAAATTATTTCTCTTAATTAATTTATTGATAATGAATAATTTTTTTTAATAAAGACATTGTAGGGAAAATGTAGCGAATATAATCAATTGATGAATTTGAATTTTGAATGTAAAGAATTTTTATATTGGAGAAAAGTAAAGACAATATAACTAATGAAATTATTTATCTTATTTAATTTATTGATAATGAATAATTTTTTTTTTTTTTTGAATAAAGGCATTGTAGACACATAATTTTAAATTAAAGAAATGCATATGTATTATTTTTGGTTTTAGCTACTAAATTATTATTTAATTTAATAAGATTAAAATAGAGTACTAATTATGCCAACTTTGATTGGGATGGGATTCGAACCTAAGACATTTTTTATTTAAATCAATGAGTAAGTTAACGGTGAACTAACAGAAACTAACGAAAAAGATAATATTTAACGAAAAAGTTAACGGATAATCATATTCATTAAGGATAAATTAAGAAATCTCAAAGAAAAATTAAAATCTAATCAATCTGAGCCATTCATTTGATTAAAAACTTTGACCGCTATTTTTTCTACCCATTATAGGCCTAACTCTCTTGGCCTCTTATTAGTATAGTAGATAGATTTATTAGTATTGTAGATAAATAGTAGATAATAGATAGTAGATAGATAGATATAAAACATATTTGTTTAGTTCGATGAACCATCAAACTTTTAATTGATAAGAACTAATACTACTACACTTTAGCCAAATAGTTGGCTTTCTAATGGAACTTATATAGTTATATTATTTTTGCTGAACATATAATATATAAAATATAAATATTTAAATCAACCCTTAAACTTTTAATTGATATGGAACAAATCTTTCAAATTTCAATTATATCATAAAATGCGTAGAAAATAGGAAAGATTAATTTTTTAAAAAAATATAATCTTCTTGGGAAATAGAAAGTGTACAATAAATTAATATGTCAGAAATGTGAGACATTTTAATCCTTAATTTTCTTAGAGGAATAAAAGATGAGAAACAGACACAAAGGGACTACAAAAAATGCTGAAATTTTCAGTAGATGTTCACTCTCCTTTGTGATGACACCAATTCTTGACCAATCTCCACTGTACCTGATTTAATCATTTAAATACAATACCCCTAATAAATAAATAAATAAATAAAACACATAAAATCAGAATAAACACCCGAAATGAAAGGGGAAAAATGTAATTAAAAAAAGGAAATTACCCGGCATCTATGAACCCTAAAGCAAAAACTCCAAGAACAGATTGAGCAAGAAGAGTTTTAGAGAGTTTGATTGGGAAAATGGGTTTTTGTTGATTGTTCTCAGCCAAGTCTCTCTTTTCTGCAAATGCAATAGATGCTGCTGCATATTTTCTTCTGTGAGGGAACAAATAAGAGAAAGCAGTGTTTCTGCAGGAGACACTGTTAGTATTTGTGATCACCATTTTCTCTTATCTATATCTCATGAGCTTGCTGGCTTTCTTATATGCTTTCCAAAAGTTGGGCAATTTTGTAATTTCCAACCAGGACATGAGGTTGTTTCAACCGGTGATACATTATCCTTTGAGTTAATACCCAAAAAATGAATGAGACTAGAAAAAAAATGCTCGACTGACTTACAAGTATAAATAAGGAAAAATGGTCAAATAGGGCATTAAACTTTACCCGAAAAGTCAATTAGACCCCTGAACCTTTTAAAGGTGTAATTACATCCATCAACAACTTATTATTTTGATGCAACGACAGAAATCGGTTAGTGACCTGCTATCACAACGACCGGCGATGTGGTAACTCATCGACAACATTTCAAACAATAAAACGACCGGCGACCGCAAGGAGACCTAGGTCACCTTCTCCAACAGAAGGCGACCATTATCGTTTGCCAGTTGCCGGTTGCTTTGTTGTCTGAAATGTCATTGGAATGTCGTCGGAACTTTAGTGACCTGTGATAGCAAATCACTAACTGATTTTTGAACTTCATTGCATCAAAATAAATTGTTGATGGGTGTAATTCCACCTTTAATTAATTTAAGGGCTAATTGACTTTTCAGGTAAAGTTCGATGACCTATTTAACCCTTTTTCCTATAAATTATCAACACATTTTCAGTCGAACCCGTCCCACAAGATCTTCTTAGTGCAATTTACCTTTCCTATGTGATTTGCAAACTATTACATAAAAACATAATTTACCTAGTAAACAACCTTAAGTAGTGACTGTTGGTTTCCTCATCATCCAATAAAAAAAAATGAAGTATGAATTGTCAACAATCAATTATCAACTATCTAGTTACCAATGTATCATTCTCTCCCTCTTAGAAGCAGACCCTTATGTCCTCCACATCTTCATTTGTATATAATAGCAAAATGACATACATGACAATTGACAAAAGACAAGGTGTGTGTACCAAAAATGTTGTACCTATCATCTTAGTTGTCAATGCAATGTAGGGAAAGCATTCCGTTAGTATATTGGTTCCGCGCCTTCCTGTACTTACCAAGAAGTGCGATATAGACCTCTCGCGCATCCTCAAACTCTACTCCACTACAGAAACACGATTTTACCTGGTAAAAAACCGCTTCTACTGCATCTCTATGCTGACTAATAACTCGATGGAAGATGTCTTTGGCGTCTGCCAAATGTATACCTGTGCTGTCTGATTCGTGTTCTCCCTCGGATAAATGCCGTAGCCATTTGAAACGAGCGAAGGGATCTTCGTGTTCCTGAGTGGCTGCTTCGACAAACTTCAGGACATCTGAAAACGTTGACTCGCTGTTGATTCTACCAATCAGGGAGCTGAAAATCCTGTTCTGGTTAACTAAGAGCCAATCTTCGTTAGCTGAGGAAATGGCACCGACCAAGCAAGCCTTCTGGAATGTTGGATCCATATCGCCAACAAGTTTCACCGCAACATGAATCAGTATTGCGGATAGATTATGTAGAAGTAGTGATTCTGAATCCGCAACTGTATATTGTGTTGCCCTTTGTCTTCTATACCAATCATCGAGGGCAACATGAGTAAAACCTTCCCACCTGCATTCACAATAATAATATGCATTGATTAACAACAGTGGTAGTCACTGAACAAACTCGGTTCAAGTTAAAGCAATATTAAAACTTCATTACAATTTAAGATTGAGCTAGGGTCACTCAATTGGGCTATAATGCACATGGGCCAAACCACACTAAAAGATTGAATCCAAACAATTAGCTAGTCTAACCCATAGTCTTATAAACTCATATGTTCTCTCTTATTTTATCAATGTGGAACTCTTAACACACCTAATCAAGGTTATGAGAAAGTACTTACTCGAACGGGGGCTCAACTTCAATAGCAAGAGTTAGATGTAAGGACAACCCAGTTGTCGCATCATGCCCGCTGCCATCGCCAATGGTATGAGCCGAGTGAGGGTAACCTCTTGGAATATATAAAATTTCACCTTCTTTCAGCAAAATTTCTTTGCACCCATCTGCTGTACACCTTTCGGATTCCAATTGATGCCTCGTCTCGAGAGATTCATACAATCGAGGTAATTGATGACTAGGCGAGGGGAAAAGATTCCACTTTTTGGCCCCGAGGAGTTGGCAGATAAAGACACAGTGGTCATCACTGTGGCGAGCCAACCCTTGACAACCCGGAGGTGTCAAGTACAAGTTCACTCCGATCGAGGGTTGACCAAATATAGACGCGATATCATCTGCAACCGACGCAATGCTTGCAAACCGAAATCCCATCCCGCGTAGAGCAATAGTATACCCCTCCTTGTATGCTTGCTCGCACTTCAAAATATCAGTACTGCTGAGGACACGACGGTTCTCGGAGTTTCCCGAGAAATAGTGTAACTCAAACTCTGAACTATCTGTTTTGACAACCCGAATATCCTCTTGGTAAACAATAGGACCGCCTAAATCGTTACTTACCTCTTTTAGGAAATGAAGAATGTCGTGTTCTTCGGAAGAAATAGGTGGACAACAGATAAATCCTCTTAGCATTGGAGATAGAAAGGAACACACGGATTCCCTTAATCTGCCCGATTCTATGAAAGAACCGAATATGTTTTCCAGCTTAGACGAAGCCATTTCAGAGCTTCTTACTAACCCAGGTGACGATTCCCAATTCCTCAACATAAAATGCTCCAAACTCGTACCTTCTCCACCGAAAATTCTTTTACCAACCTCAATCGCATCCGAAGGTCCTCTGCATGGATTAATATCAACGGAGAGCCTGAAAACGCTCTCAGCCAGATTGTTTGTCCGGACATTGTTCGGGTAAGAAAATCCTTCCTCGGTGCATTTCGCAAAATTACCATAAAGCATCTGTTTATGAACTTCTTCCCACAACTTTTTCAAATGTAACAGTAAACGCCTAGAGAGCATTGTTGGGATCTTCTGCAGCTGTTCGATCGTGCACGAGTTAACAAGAATTATGACAGCATGTACAAGCAATGTTGATAATTCATCTTCCTCGAATACAATCCCGGGACATGTTTCGGTCTCCTTTCCATCTACAAGCAGAGCCACAACAGAAGCAGATGATTTAGGAGCCTGAGAGCAACGAACACTAACAAAGGATAAAGACGATCATTACAAAAAGACCAATTAGACCTAAAATGGGTTGTGATAGTAAAAGTCTTATATATATAAATTCACTTCACTCCATATTAGGGGAAAAAAGATGAATGAAATCGGTACTCACATTAGGTTCTCAATAGCAAACAGGTCCACAAGCTGTTTTCGTCCAATGGAGGTGGTTGAAAGATCAAGAACAGAATTACAAGCGGCAATTGATCTTATACTATTAGAACTTGTTAACAAAGTAATCAAACCCTTCACGATCTGCCCTTCAGCAGCAATCTTTTCATTCATCTCAAAGGACATCAATGACAATGCTCCAACAATCTCGGCGCTCTTACATGCGATTTCATCACTTCTTTGGTTAAAAAACATATGAATTCTTAATGCATTAGTAAAGCAGCAGTAACACAAAATTGTCAAAGAAGATTGCAGGTAAAAACGTGAAATACCCATCCGCACTAAACACTACAACTAAACTTAGCATTACTTTAAAAATAAATTTTTTGTTCATACTGCACTGGTATCTGCACATCGCAGGTGGAACTAATCACACATAGGTTCGAACCCTTAACGACATGCTTAAGCGACCCAAGCCCCTTTCCCTTAGAACTAATCCAGCCGAGACTCAATCAAGCTCACCCAAGAATGTTGCGAGTTATAGCTCACAATATAGGTTCCAACCCTTAACCACGTGCTTAAGCGACCCAAGCTCCTTCCTCTCAAACCCTTAACCACATGCTTAAGCGACCCAAGCCCCTTCCCTCGAACTCTTAACCACATGCTTAAGCGACCCAAGCCCATTTCCTCTCAAACCCTTAACCACATGCTTAAGGGACCCAAGCCCCTTCCCCTCGTACCCTTAACCACATGCTTAAGCGACACAAGCCCCTTCCCCTCGAACTCTTAACCACGTGCTTAAGTTACCCAAGCCCCTTCCCCTCGAACTCCTAACCACGTGCTTAAGCTACCCAAGCCCCTTCCTCTCGAACCATTAATCACATGCTTAAGTGACCCAAGCCCCTTCCTCTCAAACCCTTAACCAAATGCTTAAGTGACCCAAGCCCTTTCCCCTCAAACTCTTAACCACATGCTTAAGCGACCCAAGCCCCGTCCCCTCGAATTCTTAACCACATGCTTAAACGACCCAAGCCCCATCCCCTAGAATTCTTAACCACATGCTTAAGCGACCAAGCCCCTTCCCCTCGAACCAACACCATTCAAAATAATTTATTTCTTTCAAATAGCTAAGCTAGGATGTCTAGGCAATACATATCACCTACTATAGACTTAAAAATTGAAACTTGAAAGTATATCACATTACAAAAATTGGCAAAAAAAAATAAAAAATCTATGAAGTCTATAATGCAGTGAACATTCATAGTTGATTTCTGAGAATAAACAATACTAGTTCGAACACCAAATCAACAAAAGATCACTGTTAAAACTAAATAAACAAACAAAAAAAAAAAAAAGAGGAAATTTTGTTTATCTTACCTGGAAGTGAGAAGGGTAGGAAGCAAGGAGAGGAAAGGTGTGGAGAGGGTTTGGGGAAGAGAGCGATGCAATCTCTTTAAGCACCGTAGAATGAGAACCGCATCTTCACCTTCGGAATTACCGTTTCTGGAAAGAGCTGCCAAGATTATAGCGAAGAGGGTGGTGCCGGAATCTGGGTGCCGCCGCTTCTTCAGCCGCCGGTGCTTTTTTTCTCCCTTCTTCCCCTTCATTTCATCTGGGATGCCGGTAACGGCAAACGGAAAAATACTAGTTATTAAACATATAAATATATATATTTGTAATTTTTAAAAACTATATAAATGTTAATAATAATTTATTAATGGCAAAAACTTATCGGAGACCATTTCACTAATCCTAGTCCGGGTCGGGTCAATATATATTAGCAAATGTAATACTAAATCAAATAATAAAATGTTTATTAATTTGCGGTCATAGTTCAAGTGGCAAATGAACTCTCTTTTTAAAATTTTTTTTTGGAATAATTTGAATTCGATGAGCGAACAGAAACTAGTCAGGACAGAGACCACCTTGTGATTTACACTTAAATAATAATATTTTTTGAATATTATAAACTCTATTAGAATGTAGTATCTGTTTATTCATATATTTTTTTATTAATTATATAAAAAATGTAATATTTTTAAAATTAATGCAAATGTATTTACATTTTCTTTTATAAATGTAACATTACGTTCTTATAAGTAACAAATATTTTATTTTTGATTTAGTATTATTTTACATATTGAACCCGTCTCCATCACGGGTGCCTCTCCATCACGGGTGCCTGTATTGAATAAATCATATATATTTTTGGAAAATATATATCATATTTTTTAGGGAAAATGACACTTTTTCCCCCTGTGTTATTTACTAATAGCATATTTTCCCCCTGTGTTGTTTATGTAACCACTTTATCCCCCTCAATTGTTTTTGAAGTGGCTATTTTTTCCCCTCTCTGTTAAGTAAGTGTTAGGGCTGTTAAATATGAGGGTAAAAATGACATTTCACTTCTTATTATTATTATTATTATTATTATTATTATTATTATTATTATTATTATTATTATTAATGAACGACTCCACCCAACACTCTAATATACTGCAGTTTGCAAACCAAATTCATTGCTAATAATAATAATAATAATAATAAGTCCCACCCAACGCCCTAATATATTGCAGTACTCCACGTCTAAAATGCACAGTTATATTGCAAACCAAATTCATTAATAATAAATTTTCAAAAAAAAGAAAAATTCATTAATAATAATAATAATAATAAGTGAAATGCTATTTTTACCCTCATATTTAACATCTCTAACACTTATTTAACTGAGAGGGGAGAAAATAGTCACTTCAAAAACAATTAAGGGGATAAAGTGGTTACATAAACAATACATGGAAAAAAAGTGCTATTAGTAAACAACACAGGAGGAAAAATTGCCATTTTTCCTATTTTTTATGTACTGTAATAATTATAAACTATAAATTGATAGGTAAATAACATGTTTGACCGAAAGGGTAAAAAATGTTTTTTTTAAAAAAAAAAAAAAAAAGAAATAATACCTGGGGACTGGATTACTAGATAGCAATAAAAGAAAAAGAAAATTGTGGCCTTGAAGCGTCAAATTGGAAAGCCATTATCCAAAGCTTCATTGCAGCAAAGAAATGGCGATGACGTCTTCTTCACCCTTAGCCTTACACTGTTCTCTGGCATTCAACTTCTCTTGTCGAACCCCACCACTCTCCGCCTCTCGAGTCTCCCTCACCCCTTCACTCTCCACAAAGAAACCCACTCTCAACCTCAGCTCTTCACACAGCATCTCAACCTCCGCGCCGCTCGTTCTCAGCCGTGTTCCCTCCCCGGCGCAAAAAGCCCCACGGACATTCACCGTAGTGTGCGCGAAAGGCTATAAGATGAAGACGCACAAGGTAATTCATTGGAATTTTAAACCTCAATTGAAGTGCAGAGCGGTTCTGCGGAATCGGTGTTTGAATTTTAGGGTTCCTTTGAATTTGCAGGCGTCCGCGAAGCGGTTTCGGGTGTCCGGGAGTGGGAAGATCATGAGGAGGAGAGCCGGGAAGCAGCATTTGCTTAGGAAGAAGAATACCAAACGGAGATTAAGACTCTCTAAGATGGTTGCCCTCTCTCTCTCTCTTCTTAAACTTTATAGCCTATTTTTTGCTGCAAAATTATTGAATTTATTGCTTTGGTTTTTCCCATCTATGATATTGAGTCTCCGGAAGGCTGGAAACTACATTTAGGTTGAGTTGAACCCAGGTTGAAATCAATCTATGCTTATGAGTAGAACTGCATAGCTAGTTAGCTCTTTGGAGTAGAAATTAGGAGGTTTAGGGTAAAGAGATTTGTTTTCTACAGCCAAAACATAAGATTGCAAGGTTACAAGTTTGACTCCCGAAGGGAGACCTATTGGCCTAATGGTCTGAGGTGGTCAGGGCTAAGGTGAGGTTTATCTCGTGTACACCCTCAGGTAGTGGATGCGGGTTTTCCTTGTCACTCAAAAAACATAATAAGATAATAAGAGCACTTAAAAGGATATTTGAAGTTTCATTGTAGCATAAGCCGTCTGGATCATATGTTGATTGAGGAGGTAACAGAAGGGACATAAAAGATGTTTTGGGTTAAAAGTGTTCTCATTTGCCAAAAGTATTCTCTGTAGTAAATGTTGGTACAATAGGTTCATCCATATACTAGCAGAAAGGAAGAAAAAGATTTTCGGTTTCTGAACGCCTAGGGGAGGCGGGAACGCAGGATGCCCCTGAAAGATTATTCATCTTTTAGCTATGGAGTCTTTCAACTATAGAAAAATGTTAAACAATGAAAATTGACAATTTCTCTACATGGTAATTTGAGTTTGTTTCTTTAATAGTTATTGCTATCTTTTTCGCATTGTGTTTTAATTAGTTTTATACCATCTTTCTTGATTTCTTGATCATGTTAATTTCTAGGTGCTTAGTAGTTGATCCGTTTTAAGCTATAGTCACTATGTTTTCCTTGAAACATTGTAGCATTTTTCTCACAACATTCCGCTATGGTACATAGGTACAAGTAAGCCGCACAGACTACAACAACGTGATTGGTGCATTGCCTTATCTGAAGGTGAATCGAGACAATTAGAATGCAAAAAAGCGGGAAGTGTAGTGCTTGAGTTCTCCTTTGTACCCCTTTTGCAGTAAATGGATGAACCCTCCTCAGTTCAATTTTTTCTTCAACTTTGCTAGAAATTCTTGTATTATTATATTCTAACCCTTCAAAATGTGTTAAAAGCACAAGATTCTGGTTGTAATATCCAAAGTTGTGTTCTTCTTACATATAGTAACCCTCCTAAGTTGGTCCGACAGTTGATTTAGTAACCACAAAATTCTAAATTTGAGTTGTTTATTAGTCTTCTTGGTTTAAGCCGGTCAGATCAAGGCAGGCTATAGAGATTTTGTATCCAAAGATGCAGTTTCCTATGAGAATAAGCCTGAAATTCATTCTATAATAGGTTCAAAGATGCAGATAAAACATGACATACCTTCAATGAATCACACTATAGGCTGGAATCTTGTCAACACCAGCATCCACCATTGCTTTTCGGAGGGCTGCAGCATGATCCCATCTCTGTGCCCCTGCATAAATGCTCGACAATAACACGTATCGTCCACAATGATGTGGCTGCAAATTCAGCAGGCGTTGCCCGACTTCATTTCCCAGGTCGATCTCTCCATGGACTCTGCAGGCTCCTAAAAGCGCCCCGAGGACAGAGTCATCGGCTTCAAAAGGCATCCTCCCTACAAACTCATATGCCTCCCTTACCAGCCCCGCTCTCCCTAAGAGATCCACAACGCAACCATAGTGTTCCATCTTTGGCACAATCTTAAATTCTCGTGACATTGCTTCAAATTCTTCCAAACCCACCCGCACAAGCTTGGCATGTGCACACGCAGAAAGAACCGCGACAAAGGTTACCTCGTTCAGTTTCAGCCCGGTTGCTTTCATCGTCTTGAATAAAGCTAATGCTTGTTTCTCCCTACTGTTCATAGCCAGTGCAGAGATCATAGCATTCCAAGTGCAAACTTTCTTGACCGGTATTGCGTCGAACACCTTGGCTGCATAGTCCAAACAACCCATCCTCCCATAGAATGTTATCAATGCTGTGGCCATGAAATCACTCAACTCCACACTCTTCACCATATAGCCATGGATTTGCTTCCCTTGATACAATGCTGCAGCAGAATCTAAGTTGGCACAAGATGATAGAATGCTTACAAAAGTGGCTTCATTGGGCTTCAATGAGCCGCCAGTTACATCCTCATGCGCCATCATTTTCTTGAAAAGCTTCACTGCTTCTTGAAAAACCTCATTCCTAGCATACCCATTGATCATACTCGTCCAAGAATATATATCCCTTTGGGGCATTCTAGAGAACATGGACAAGGCCATACCCATATTCCCATTCTTCCCGCAAGCATCAAGCATAGCATTATACGCCACAACGCACGGTTCAGACACTTCATCAAACACCTTGCGTGCACTGCCTAACTCACCCACCTGCGAGTACAGCCCGAGAAACGAGGTTTGCACAAAAGGGTCAGCCGACGCCCCGCGCTTGAGGGCTTGGGCGTGGAGGGGTCTGCCGAGAAGGGAAGCCCAGTGGAGCGGGAGAGAAGAGAGGGCTTTGATGAGCGAAGGGAACGTGTGGCTGTTGGGTGGCGCTTCATCGGCAACCATGTGAATGAAGAGGAGAAGGCTGGCGGTGGGCTGCGCGAAGCCTAGGTATGCACGGATGAGAGTGTTGTAGAGGAGGGTGTTGGCCCATTCCGCCGTGGAGCGGAGGTAGGCGGCGGTGGTGAGGTGCGAGTGGATTTGCTTCACTTGCTTCGGCTGTTTGAGGAATAGCTGCAGCAGTTGAAGCAATTGTAAAGGTGATCTTTGCATGGCAACTTTTTTAGCTGAATTTCAATGTCATAGACAAGAATATATATATATATATATATATATATATATATATATATATATATTAAAATTTAAGGTGGCAACCAGCACCATAGACTTTTTCTATATAAACATTACCTTTTATATATAGTTGAAGAATAAATGTTCTAACTCGGGAGATAAATAAGAACAGATCTTAGTTTTACATCTATAAAAATCTGACATATATAAAAAAAATATTATGACATTTTTGTAATTATCATCAATTTCACGATATAAACTTAACACTTAAATATGCGATGTTTTAACAATTAAATATTCAACACTTAAATATGCAACGTTTTAACAACTAAATATACAAATCTGGTAAATCGACTGTACTTTGGACACACGGGGGCATTGCTACTAATGATTGTATATGGATATCATGCATTCTTTTGCTTTTTGTTATATTCTATTTGTAATGTCTTGGCCCATTCTTTAGCTAGTGCAGTCTATTCTCTCGCTAACCAATCATTATTACATGGACCATGTTCTATTTTTTAAAAGTACATTTTTAATATACTAAGGGTATATTATTTTATATAATGTACCTTTAGTACTAAAATAATGTACATTCAGTACAAAAATAATGTACTTTTAATATATTAAAAATATACCTGATATTCATGGTCCACATAATAATTTGCCCTCGCCAATATGTTGTCATGGGACTCTTTCCCCTTGACTTTATTTTGGATCTTATGCAATAATCTACTTCGATTTTTGCTTTCAAAAAAATATACAAACTTGGTAAATTTTAGTATTCTTGCAAGTGTAATTTTTTAATACTAAATATGCAAAATGTTGATACTAAATGTGCTAACCTGGAAAAGTTTGAGAATCACAGATTGAGTAAATACCTAAAATGGTCCATCGACTATAGCTAAATTCACAAATTGGTCCTCAACTTTCAATTTCAACCAATTAAGTCCTTAACTTTGCAATTTTGACACGATTTAGTCCTCCATCTATTTGACCATTTGTTGACCGTGATCGACGATCTTGTCGAGGGACCATTTTAGATATTTACTCTTACAGATTTTAGTGTTCAAGTTTGCATAGTAAAATTAGTCATAATTACGAAAATACCACCGTATTTTTTTCATATGTAAAGTTGAAGTTGGTTCTTATTTCTCTCATAAGGACTTGTTCTCAATCCAATACCTAAATACTCCGTATATACACAGGCTAAGATGTCTGTCATCAGCACTGTAGACTTTTCTTATATAAAGATTATTTGTTATAGCTGAAATAGACGAATAACTAAAAGCACAATAAACTTGTAATTGGAACTTAAGAGTTGAAGCCGAAGAATAAACTATTCTAATTCTCATTCAAAATTTTTGAATCTTTTCACAACGAGGTAGAGGGGAATTATTTTAAAAATAATGTTATAAATTTGTTGAATCTGAATAGCTAGCTAGCTAAGAATGGGAGAATTTCAAGTCAAGTAACTGGCACAAAACACGCAAGGAGGATCAGTACACTGTTCATCAGGTATGGTGTTAACAAAACATCTAACGTGGAAAGAATGGCCGCATTGCAATATAGCAACTTCTGGGTAATTCAAAGGGTCAGACTCCAGATCGTCGTAATATTCAGATTCATAGTTGTCTGATGGCGGCATGTAGGACAGATCTTCTTCACATAGATCACATGTAAATCCAACATTTTCACGTGTTCTGCTGAAACCTGCAATAGAGAGACTTCGTTGTGGAACAGAGTTGTATTGTGAAGATTGAGGGAAAATTCGTTTAAATGCCATGCTATTATGGCTGGAATGATGATTATATATGCACCTAAGCAACAATTGGAGGTGGGAATTGATTGTAGAGTATGAGATTATTAGAATTTAGAACTTACCATCCCATTTGATATGGTGGACTGGCTCATCATTGAGAACTGAGAAGCTGCTTGTCGATGAAGAAGGAATGTTACTGCTTGCATGTGGTCTAGACTGACTAACAGATGTTTGCATTTTTCTCTTTCTTATAAAAGAATGAGGGGTTGAAGTTTCAGGCGCTGCAGAGCTTTTCTTACATCTTGTGGATGCTTCAGCAGTCTGAGAGCCTGAAGTTCTGGTTTTTACGGTTCCCTGCTGGACAGCCGAAGTCTTATGGTTATGGACACTGCTTCTTCTAGACGCGGGTGACAAAGTAACTCCTCCGGTGGATTGTTCGGGTTGAGAAGTTTGGGTATCTACCATTTCCTCTTTAAGGGCTGGAGTCTTCCCAGCTACTATTGTCTTAGTAGCAGGAAGGGCTGAACTAGTTTTCTCTTGGCTTCTGTTAGCTGGTTGTTCATGAGCTTTCCTGGACAAAGGAGTCTTGTTTTGTTGAGCTTGAAGCTGTCCTGATAGCACCAATGAAAATGAGTGTAAGCAACATTAGAAAGGTTTCAGAAGGCACAAAACCGAAAAAGCTTTTCATTCTACACATTTGAATTGATAGGATTTGCCAGTTTTCGACACAATTTAAAGATAACAAATACATGCATTATTGACATAAAACAGTACATACTCTATAACTATTTCCTGGAAAGATTATATCTCCATTGGAACTACAGTACTGCAATATATAGCCACTACCTCCACACACAGCAGGATGTATCAGCATACACATAAAAGAAAATAACAACAAAAATTAACCAAAAAAAAAAAAAAAAGACAGCCAAAAATAAAACTTCAAACTTTCAAGAATGAGGAACTTGACCAGCAGTGATTCCTTCATTCTCCAGTTTTCCTTTCTCTAGTTTCATATTCCTCAATGTCGGTTTTCAAATTGGAGAAATATAACAGTAAACGCATTTTCTGTTACTGTTTTTGTTTGGTTTCTTGAGAAAAATATAGAATTTCTGCCGGTTAGTAACACACCTACTATCCCAAATCACCTAGCCAAGTAAAATTGCGAGACATTAAGCTGATACTTTGAGGCTCCTGCATTGATATTACTGTCCTAACATATAAGTGTTCTTCAAATTTAATAGCTAAATAAGGTTCAAACAATCATGAATATTCTCACAAAATAGAATTCCTTAACACTGCAAACAAGCATCATAGATAGAGAGAGAGAGAGAGAGAGAGAGAGAAAACACCCAAAATATCACACTGTTGATAGAGCAAAATAAGATAAGAGTTCCATCTCACCTATCTTCACTGTGTTGACTTTTCTGGAAGAACTAATTGTAGGGGAAAACAATGTAGATATGCGCTTTATAACCGTGTTCTTTAAGCTGCGCTGCTGATCAGAAGATTCCTTTTCGCCGGAAAATTCCTCCGATTGGATTCCGTTCGCCATTTTGTCCATGTCGCCTCCCTTTATTAAACCTAACCAATAACAATTCCTTAAACGTTTTTTCTCATATACTCATTCTGCAACAAATAACAGATAAAACTGCAAGAAATTGCGCATATTATTGCGTATGCGTATCAATAATTCAAAGCACATATATTGTTGCTAGATGATGCCATTAATTGAGGTATAATCATTAACGATCCCATAATGCATACTGAAACTGAAATTTTGTTGTTTATTGAATGAGAAGAAGATTAATAACAATTACGCAAGGAAGATGATAATATAATAATGATGAGAGGAAAACGAATCCTACAATAGTAACGAACGATCGGTTATTTGAAGATGCGTACCTTTAGTAGAGAAGCGGCGGCGACGACGGCGGATGAGGAGGAGGAGAAGGCGGTTGATATGTATATGTATATATAGTTGATTGGATAAGAGAGTTCGTTGAGGACTGGAACTCTGGAACGGAGGGTTTTGGCCGCGCTCTTCCACAGCAAGCGAAATTTAAAGCTTTTGGTTGTGGGGACCACTATGGCTACCTCTCAATTTTTTTAATATATTTTTTTTTTTTATAACCAGGTTTCCGACTTCGTCAAACTATATCTTAGACCTCATGAATTTTTCACGTCACCACCTAAACTATGAAGCTCACGAGGAAGTGATTTGAGTAGTCTAAATCATGATTGCAGTAGGCGTTAAACGCTAGTCGAGTGGTAGAGTAGCGCCTAGGCGACTAACTAAACAAAAATAGTGCGCGTGTATGTATATGTGTGTGTGTGTGTGTGTGTGTGTATATATATATATATATATATATATATATATATATATATATATATATGCAAGTCCGAGTTGGGTGCCTAGGATAGGCGGCCGGGCGCCGAGATGACTGCCTAAGGGCTAATTCGCCTCAGCCTAGGAGCGCCTAGCCCGATTTTTGCAATAGTGGTCTAAATTGAGGCAATCTAGCTTCGAGACTCAATGTCAAACTATACACTTCTACGCTCAAAAACTCAAACTCCAAAATTCAAGCGTTGTTGTGTAATAGCCTGCAAATCACACACGAGAAAGGTAAATCATATTAGAAAAATCACATGCAAGGGACTCGACCAAGAAGAAGTTGACAATAATCAAACTTGTAATATTTAAGTACAACAATCATGTTTCACCAACTTGACAATTTCTTTTGAAGTCGTTCTCAATATTTTATAGATTAATGAAGGTGGTGGACTATTAATATTAATAAAATAGCAAACTGAGTTAAATTAGAATTATTATTTTGAAAATACAATGAAGATGAAAGATGGAATCTTAAATTACCCCAATTTAGTCCAAGCCATGCTTAATATTGTTGGCTTTATGGTCTATAAATTAGTAAATAAAGAGTGTGTTGTTGTAAACGTAATGAAATTGCTTGTCATAGTTATACATGTACAAGAAAACTAATTTCATAAAGATATAATGTACAAGCTGGGTAATTTGGACCTTCCATATATAATGCCTAACTTGCATTTTTTTTTTTTTTTTTTTTGAAATATAATTTCCTTGAGAATGACAAAATTTCCTTAAATGCGGTTAAACCATTCTTGCACTCTAAGTTATTGTCTTTGGGACCAAAGATATATGCTTTTTGAAATGCCTTACCCAAAATACCGCATTTGGCATACAACGGTAGCCATTTGACTTGGTTAAACAATCAATATGAGTGTTTAATTAATTAACTTTTTGTAATAACTTATTGTTTCAAAATGCTAAAATTCAAAAAGTTACTCAAAACAACTTTTTCTAACAGCTTTTTGAGAAAGTCATTTTGCATGTAATCAACTGTTAACTAACAGCTAATTTATAAAATACATTTCTATAATAAACTAATGTTATTAACTAATCAAACTCACTAACACAATCAAGTAACAACTGTTTACCAAACACCCCCAATACCTTACTAGCTACAACTAGACTATCTATATTTTCCTACTTAACCTTCAATATATTTTTCACTAATGGATTTATATATAGAAAATTAAGCCATGAGTAAGGCCCAATCTTAGCCTATTTCTCTTGACCTAACAACACATAGATCAACCAGCCCCGGCCCATATATATATGGTTTAATTTTTTGAGTGACTAAGAAAATTCACAACTATTATCCAATGATGTGTATTGCATAAACTTTACTCATACGTAATAACTTGCAAATCACACATGAAAGGTAAACTGTACTAAGGAGACGCCGTACAACAGATTTGACCAAAAGAGTACTGACAATAATCAACTCGTGATCTTTAAGTACAATAATTATGCATGCATGCTCCACCACTTGGTCACCCTTCGGGACATTAAAGATGGTACGGTTTTCTATTAATTAGGTAATGACAAGTTTTGTCAACCCGGTATACTAGTTATAGTACATAAAATAGCTAGGTTAAATATTTGAGCAATAAATGAAGAAATGTAGCAAAGGAGAAATGTAACGTCCAATTCTGGGCAACAGTATCGTCTATCCATAGTGTGACCCACAGGAAGATTCCTGTGTTGGATATATTCTTTGAGAGACAAAAGTGGAAAGGTTGTAGCCACATGCATGTTAGTTACCATCATGTGGCCTTTTTCTTCTACATTGTTGGAGCATTCCCATGTTGTGCACCGTTGAATGTTTTAACTTGCATCAATTCACAAAACGATAATTTTGAATGTATGTATATGTGTAGTCTAATTTGAACCATAAGTTGGCGTTGGATTGTGGTAGTAAAATGTTGACATGCTTTCGAAGAATGACATCAGGTCAAATAATTCGGCCATTTAAGGGCTGCAATCGCTACTTAAAGGTACGTTACGTTCCTATATGAGAATCAGGTTGGGTCACCCTTTTGCAAGGCATGTGCATTGAAGCATGCTCGGCCTTTTTTTTAAAGTCGCACTCTGCCTTTTTAGGGCTGCAATCGTTACTCGAGGGTTCATATATGAGAATCAGGGTTGGGTCGCCTCTTTTTAGGGGGTGTGCGTTGAATCATGATTGGTCACCCCATTCAGGACGTATGCCTAAACTGATTAAAAATATCGCGTGTAACGGGTTCAATCGAAAAAATGTTAGTAAAAATTGAACTCGTGATGACATTTAAGTATGAGAATCATGTTTCATCTACTCAGCTACCAGACATCATTATTCTTCTTTAATTGTATAACTAGCCAATCATAGAATGGCATGTTAAATAATAAATACTCATTTGTTTCATTTTGCCTGCCATTTTTACTATTTGTTGGTCAAACCAACACTTTCTTCAACTTATTTTCTTTATTAATTATTAATTATTAATTAATTATAAATTATTTTTTTGTGTGTTTAATAATACTTATAATGTAGTTTCTAAATATATAAATTTTATATATTAATACTAAATTTAATATTATTACAAATTAAATTAAAAATAACTTCAGTTAAATTTTATTAACCAAACCAGACAAATAAAATGGGACGGAGGGAGTATGCATTATTTTTATTGTTGATTACATGTAGTATTATATATATGTTCACGTACTATTCTCGTTTTATATATATACATTTTAACTTCATTATTATGTCATAATAATAAGACATATATAGAAGATTGATTGATTGAATTGGTCAAAAAAAAGCTACTTAAAAGAGTTTATTAAAAATATCAGTTGTAAAAAAATAATTTGTCAATTCTGAAATGTCCCGTTCATGTGAGTTGTAAAATTAATTTAAGAATACTTTGTAAAACGTTTATTTAAATTATTCATACAAATAAAATTACACGTGTGTGAGCACATCTTGTTTTAATATAGACTCATGTATGTTTAAAAGATAAAATAAAACAAAATAAAATAAAATTATTTTCTCTTAAAATAAGATTGTCTTCGATTTATAAAAAAAGTCACAATGACTATATATATGGGTACGGCTGTACGTGTGAAGACCGCCTTGTAACCCTAACCGGTAAAAGACCACAATATAATGAAGTAAACTAACTTAGTTTACCATAAATGACAGATTGAAATTGAGAAGGTCAACATGAAATACGATTGTCTATCATTATGTTAGGGGGTAAATTGTTTTATAAGTTTATATCTTGAATAATTTTGTTAAGTAATATGAATAACTAAGAAAATAATACAATGTCATATATGCAAAAATAATCCCCTGGTTGTGGTTGACCTCAAGGTCCCTCGGCTAATCTCGATGATCGATCCCAGGACGTCAAGGACAATCCCGAGACCCCATGCGCCGATGCTAATCGATCTGACCTTGAGACAATCATGGGTTACTTTCGGGTACACCTTTGAACTCAAATCTAATCGATCTCAAGGTTGAATATTCTCAGCCTACATGCTTCGTTCTATGTCCATGTCATATTAGGTTTAAAATCTTAAGTCAATTCTAATATATCCATCAATAAATATATATAAACCATCATTATATATTTTGATAATAATGTATTTTTAGCTGTAGAATTATCTCGAATAATTATTATAATTTGTTTGTCCGCATAAGTAGAAAACCAAAAGAATCTCCTTTAGACATTTCGTGCAAAAGGATGCAAATTCAAGATGTCAAGTAATGCATTAAAAATTGAATACTTCATCACGTAGAAAGAGTATGTTCGTCGGAACAAAAACAAAAGAATTCCAAATAATTAATTATATATTTATATGTATTTTTTTTAATATTAGCTTTTTTCTTAAGTTAAAGAAACAGAATATTATTATCAATATTTAATTAATAAATTGTAAGAATTTTTTTTTTTTTGTTGGCATTGATTAACACCAAATCATGTATATATATATATATATATGTGTGTGTGTGTGTGTGTGTGTGTGTGTGTGTTATACTTACTTTGACTATGGGGTAACTTATTAGGGTAGTGAATTTAACTAGTTGATAACATTAGTTGATTATAGAAAATTGTTTAATAAATTAACTGTTAATTGATAGCTAATTATATACAAAATAATTTTTTATAAAAAATTGATCAAAAAATTTATTTTAACTAACTTTTTAATTCTAATCCTTTTAAACAATAAACTGTTATAAAAAAACTCCTAACAAAAGTTCACCTGATAAAATATTTACTAGGAGAATTTTTCTATACACATTTAACCACCTCTTGGAACAATATCTATAATTATTATCGACACGGAATCTACGCAAGAAAAGCCAAAAACGTTGGATTCACACAAATCCCAATTTGGTTTTGTATACTATTTTTTTTTTTTTTTTTTTTTTAAGGACAGGGACATGGACGGAAATTGGGAATTATTAATTGTGTCTGCGAGCATGCAATAATTGTGTTTTGTAACTTACAATGAGAAAAAGGCAAATACTGTTGACCTTAATTTTGCTTGGGAAGTTTAATGGTAATTGGTATCATCCTAAATAAATATTTAGGTCCTTATCCCAAGGAAGGCTAATTGTGACATTTACATACTGCATAGGGATTGTTTGGTCTATGGCCTTACCTTCCCTTGGAGGTCCTTATCTCAAGGAAGGCTAATTGTGACATTTCACATACTGCATAGGGATTGTTTGGTCTATGGCCTTACCCTCCTTATGGCATTTATAATAGTGAATTTTAAAATTTTTTTTTTAAGATGCTTAAACTTATGTAAAAGAGAGAGAATGAGAAAAGAGAAGAAGACAAAAAAGAGTTGCATGAGAGATTGATTTTTGCCTCCCATTGGGCTCCATGCAAAAAAAAAAAAAAAAAACATAAAGTTAGTGCGCATTAATCGCAGCAGAAGCGCCCACTAAGCAGTAAGCATGTTGGGGGTAGTTGTCAACTGGTGACCACTCTCATTTAATGAGGCTTAATCTGTGCAAAAATCAGACTAATGAAGATGCTTAGGGTACTTGGCTGAAAATGGATTGAGCAAATGAGTTACACAAGATCTTCTTACTGTGATTTACAAGTTACTTACATAAGAATATGATTTATAGATTATTAGTCTATTACATAGTATCTCACATAGTGATTGTTATTCGTGATTTGTTTGAAATTGATAGAGTTATTAAACAAGTTTTGACTTTGTCCCCTCTTAGCTGTAACATATTAGAACAATTGATAAGTAGATGACTAATAATGTCATATGTTACCATAGACCTTGTGGTCCACTGGCACTGAGTTGCTCTTTTATGTGCGACGTTGTGGGTTTGAACCTATAAAAGAGTGAGTAGTATTAAAAAAAAAAAAGAACATGCATTATTTTATGGTTACATACTTACAATTGTAGTAAACTTCTTATTGTTTGTTGGATAAAAATCGAACTCATGACCTTCAATTATGTTCCACCCTCTCAAAATTCTCATTTTGTTCACTAAAACCAAGCATAATACATATTTTGTGTTACATAAATAACGACTATCGTAATATTCCATAATTTCCTATAAATTCACAATACTCATAACAATTAAATATATCAATAAATCAATTAAATTGAACATTACCAAATCATTCTGGACAGAACTAGAATATAGTGTAAGATTCTCGACTTCTTATAATATACATAAAAAAAAAAGTAAATGTCAAATAATTAAATTCAAACACATGAAATAATAATCTGATCATAAAATAATATTTATGTAACGCTCTCACTCATCCCATCATCGTATTATAATTCTTTGGATTGGTTGGTGTCAACACCACACAAGTCCCTTGCATAGGTGCATCCATCCATTAAAAGATTGAACCAAACATGCCTTTATTGAAATAAAATTGAGAGAAAATACTAAGAATCCTACCATCAATAGACATCATTATCCACAAAAATGGAAAAGAGGGGTTTAATATAAGGCAGCTGCGACATTTTTTCTCTTTTGTGTGTGTGTGTGTTGTATCAGGACTCTTTCTCTTTTATGAAATTGTGGAGGAACTGGGAAAAAGACCACTGCGAAAATCCTTCCTTGACCCCTGTTGGTTGCTTCTTTCACAAGGACCCTTTTCTCTGATAAATAGCGAGAAGAAGGGGAAGAAAGGAGAGGAAAAGGAAGGGAACAAAAGAGTATTATTCAGCTCCAGAAAACAAGAAAACGCAGACCCATCATCAGATACATAGAGAATATTGACCTAATCACAAGTAATTCTGTTTCTCTTTCGATTGTGGATGTATCTGTGTTTGTGAGCATATGCATTTGGGTTCTGTTTTTTGCGTTTTATGGGCCCGGTTTAGTTTATTGATTGCAGATTTTTGCGGCGGGGATTGATTGATTGGTTGCGTTTGGGTTTTGTGGGAATTGGGGGTTTGTCGGCGGCGGTGAAGTTGCGATTTTTCCGACGAACTATTCTCGGAGGTCGTTGAAAAATCTGAGCTTTGCTGGTGGGTCGGGTCGGGTGAAATTGGGTGTTTTAAGGTGGGAGTGGAGTGGGTTTTGGGAATCTTATAAGAGGGGAATTGTGAAATTGGGGTTTTGGAGGTTTTGAATATGGGGTTTTAAGACTGGTTTGAAGTTGGGGGGGGGGGGGGGGGGGTTGTATTGAATATTGATAAGATCTTTCTTTGGATTTGCTGAGATTTGGGTTGCTTTGGATCATTTGAGGGGTGGGTATGTTTCGATATACATAAAGTTTCTGTTTTGATTGTTGATTTTGTGGATCAGGGCTGGAGATTGCGGCGTGGCAAGAGTTTAAGGTGGTTTGATAATTGTTTATTTGGTGAGGAGTTGTGGAATTGGGGGAGAAGATGAGTTCAAATGTGTTGTCTGGTGCAGTTCAAAATGGGAAGCTCTTAGTTCACATTGCCGAGAACGGGCAATCGTTTGAGCTCAGTTGCAATGGATATACGCTCGTTGAAAACGTGCAGGAATACCTGGAATCGGTGAGCGGGATTCCCTCGAATGATCATCTTCTCTTGTGCCAGGATGTGAAACTGGAGCCTCGGTGCCCCCTCTCGACTTACAAGCTCCCATCGGACGATCAAGAAGTGTTCTTGTTCAACAAATCAAGAATGCGGAGCAATGCACCACCTCCAGCCCCCGAGCAAGTCGAGAAAATCGACATTCCTGATCCCCCGTTGCCCACCGCTACCCACGATCCCCACCCGTTGGATGATGCTTCGGATCCTGCCCTAAAAGCCTTGCCCTCGTACGAGAGGCAGTTCAGGTACCACTTCCACTGCGGAAACGCCATTTACACGCTTTCGCAAGTGAAAATCGAGGCCTGTGAGAGGCTTTTAAAAGCTCAGAAGGTGCAGGAGAGAGCTATGGGGATTGCTAGGGGAAATCTTGATCATTTCTACGGGATGATACAGCAAAACTATGGTGAATTCTTGAAATGCTACTCGCAGCAGCATCGGAGCCACTCTAATCTGATAACGAATTTCGGGAGGGATATAGAGAGGTTGAGATCTTGCAAACTCCATCCATCCTTAGAAACTGGCAACCGGAAATGCTTGCTGGACTTTGTGAAGGAAGAGAACTTGCATAAGTTGGTAGAGGATTGTAACAGTTCCCACCTGCAGTTCGATAATAAGGTTTCCGAATTTAAGCAGGAATTCGGAGAGCTAGAGAACAATGCCAAGCAATTATTTTCGAGCAAGGCTTCTGATATTATCAGGGATCTGGAACAGACCATCCGAGACCATCAGAAGTATCTCAGTGAGCAAAAGAGCATAATGCAGGCTTTGAGGTTCTTTCCCTTCTCCTTCTCTGTGGTGTAGTGGTGTTATTTTCCTTTTATTTAGCCCCCGCTCTCATTTGATATACTTTTGAAATCTTGCATACCCTATTACGCATGATGCAATAAACTCATTCTTACTTCTCGAGACTATGATATGGGGGTGTTTGGTAAATGGCTTAGCTTTTAGCTGATTGGGTTAGTGAGTTTGACTAGTTGATATCATTAGCTAATTGTAGAAAAGTATTTGGTAAATTAGCTGTTAGCTGTTAGTTGATTACATACAAAATGACTTTCTCAAAAAGCTGATCCAGTAGCTTTTTGAATTTTAGCATTTTGGAGCAATAAGTTGTTACAAAAAGCTAATTAATCAAACACTCATATTGATTGTTTAACCTAGTGAAACAACTAATAGCGGTCAAATAAGCAAAAATTGGCAAATAGGCTAACTATTTTACCATATAGGGCCATTGATTACCAATCGAACAGAGTGTTCAATGCACAAATGCTGATTCTGATGATAAAGGCAAACCTTTTTTTACTATGCTTTTAACTTACTTTGCTTTTGCATAGGGGTTCTCTCATCCATTACATTTTAAAGCCATTCAAATAGAAGCATAGAGCCACAATACGCTAACAACTTAAAATAGTGAGAGGCAGCATGATTCTCTCATTCATTACAGTTATTAAATATTAAGAGCTTTCTGTCAGTGTATATTCTCCCATTCTCTTTTAGATGCACCTTTTTAGAAAAAGTATAAATATGCTTGCTCTTCGCAGTGCACAGGTCTATTATAGATTACCAAGACATGTTTTATGCTGGTTCTTAAAGAAGAAGGTTTACCTCCTATTTACATTAGAGTTAAAGATACCTATGATAGTTACTAGTGTGAGGCGTAAATTAGCTATTAGTTGATAGTTGATTACATACAAAATGACTTTCTCAAAAAGCTTATCGAAAAAGCTACTTTGAGCAGCTTTTTGAATTTTAACTTTTTGGAGCAATAAGTTGTTACAAAAAGCTAATTAATCAAACACTCATGTTGATTGTTTAACCAAGTCAAACAGTTAATAGTGGTCAAATAATCCAAAATTAGCTGATAGGCTAACTATTTTATCAAATAGGGCCTTAACCTTTTCTTTTTTACTTTAGTGATGGATGAGTTGCTAGACATATGCTAGGTTCGTTTCCATAGTTTAACCCAGAGATGAGGGGCTCAAAGTGTGCTGAAGAAATATTTTACTTCAGTGTATGCTGCAAATTCGGCATAACATACTGGTGTGGGTGGAGTTGAGTTTGATGCAATGGATGCTCAAAATTGTATGCACTTGTAATACCTTGGGTCTACTTTTCATAGGGAAACATTGATAATTATGCAAATCAGAAATACGGTGAATTGGGTTAAGTGGAGAAGTGCCTCCAAGTTTTTATGCGACCATAAGATTGGATATTCTGATTTTCTTTCTTGCAATGTGTTCATAATTCATATCAAACCTCTGATGCATATGATGTTTTTCATTCTTACACATGTTTATAACCGTTAATATTTACACAATTCTTGCTCATGCTCGTGCAGTAAAGATGTGAATATGGTAAAAAGGCTCGTGGATGATTGCCTCACTGGCCAGTCGTCATCCTCTCTTCGTCCTCATGATGCGGTTTCTGCCTTGGGTCCCATGTACGAAAGCCACGAGAAAATTTATCTCCGCAAGATGCAGGATTGTGATCGAAGAATCACGGGTTTGCTTGATTTCTGCAAGGATAAAAAGAACGAAACGAACCTATTTGTGCATAATTATATGCAAAAGATAGCATATATCCAGTATATGATCAAGGATATACGGTGCAAATTCTCCGTCTTCCAGGAGGCTTTGAAGCGTCAGAGTGATCTTTTTGAACACCTTAGAGTGGTTCGTGGAATCGGTCCTGCATATAGAGCGTGCCTTGCGGAGGTTGTAAGAAGGAAAGCTTCGATGAAGCTCTATATGGGGATGGCGGGACAATTGGCTGAACGGCTCGCGACCAAGAGGGAAGCGGAAATTCGTAGGCGAGAGGAGTTCCTTAAAGTTCACAGTTCATACATTCCGAGGGATGTTTTGTTTTCGATGGGATTGTATGATACCCCTAGCCAGTGTGACGTGAATATAAGTCCTTTCGATACCAAGTTGCTCGATATTGATATCTCGGTGCTCGATCGTTATGCTCCTGAGTATTTGATGGGACTATCATACAGAGGCGAGAAGCATTCGGGTCTCAAGAGTTCGTTTTCCATGTCTAACGATGGCTCACAATCGGCCGAAATCGATGAATGTGCCTTTGAATTTTCTGAGAAGGTCGATTCCGAGGGTTCGGAGTTTCTAGATATCGCTGGAACCAGCAAGATGGAGGTCGAGAATGCGAAACTAAGAGCGGAACTTGCTTCTAAGATAGCCGTGATTTGTTCCATTAGCCCTGAATTCGATTACGAATCTCTCGACGATAGTAAAATCGATAGTTTTCGAAAAGATATCCGGGAGAAAACCTCCGAAGCCCTACGTCTGAAAGACGAGTACGAAAAACACCTCCAATCTATGCTGAAGACGAAACAAATGCAGTGTGAATCGTACGAGAAACGAATCCAGGAATTGGAGCAGCGATTATCGGATCATTACTCGCAAGGCCATAAGCATTCTGCCGATGAGGGCACGTCGAACTTAACCGCTTCGGCTGCGAAGAACGACGGTAGCAAATCCGAGATATCGGGCGTTGGAGAAGCCGCTATGGATGAGTTTTCGTGTGCCTCTAGTTCATTAGATAAACCGGGGCTTCTCTCCAAACAGAGAAAGGCGGCACAAGAAGCATTGTACGATAATATGACGGATTCTTCCAGTACGATTAACCCGCAATTGGATTCATCTATGCTCGATCCTCACCGTGATGAAGAACACGAGCACTTCTCTGACAAGGATGCAAAAGAGACGGTGGATGTGGCTGTGTCGATCCCGTCAAGTTCTATGGTTTTGAGTGTGTCTCAGCCTTCGAACGTTTTACCTTCTGAAGCAGCAGCTGAACCCGACATGGATTCGAAAGTAAGTGCCGATCTGGTTCTCGAGTTGCAAAACGCACTTGCTGAAAAATCAAGCGAGTTGAACGAAGCAGAGAATGAGCTCGGGATGTTGAGAGAAAAGGTCGCCAAGCTTAACATGGAGTTGGAGAACAAGAGGCAGCTCCTCGATGAATCTCAGGTACTGTTGACTGAAACTACATTTTTTTTTTTCTCAATTTAAACGGCAATATAAGTAGTATGGTATGGTAGCAATGTCGCGGTGACTTGTTCTTCGACTCTCGTTACTCATGCCACCATAAATTTTTTTTTTTCTATGCAACTGATTGGCACGTTTGGTTCGCGGAGTAGGCCTGGAATGGAATAGCATTCCCAGTAATAGGCTTATTCCTTCTGCGAACCAAACAATAGAATACAATTCCTATTATATTCTTGGCTTATTCCATTCCTTATGGAATAGCATTCCTAAAAATTCATTCCGTGAACCAAACGTGTAACTGATAGTTTATTAAATCTCTCTTAACTCAAATACCCCGTGATTCTTTTCTATATTGGTCTGCAGATGAATTGTGCCCACTTGGAGAATTGTCTTCACGAGGCAAGGGAGGAAGCTCAAACCCATCTTTGTGCGGCCGATCGAAGGGCCTCGGAGTATAGTGCACTGCGTGCTTCTGCTGTAAAAATGCGTAGCCTCTTCGAAAGATTGAGAACTTGTATTTTATCGGGCGGGACAGCTGGTTTTGCCGAGTCCCTACGTGCTTTATCTCAGTCTTTGGCAAAGTGAGTCTTATTTCCCTCGTCTTTTGACACTCGTTTTATGGTCTACTTTTCATCCTAATATTTTAGTATAAACTTGGGCGGGGATAGGTAGAACCCTTTAACCCAAGAAACACTAACTCAAAATTTATTTTTATTTTTCCGTCTTTTCGAATACTAGTTCTATTAATGAAAAGGAGGATGATAGCACCGCTGAGTTCCGAGAATGTGTCCGGGTGCTCGCTGAGAAAGTTGCTGCATTGTCGAGGAACCGAGCAGAGCTGCTTGAAAGGTGTTCGAATTCCGAAACTGCAAATAAGCAGCTAACGAAGGAGGTTGAAGAGAAGAAAGAGCTCGTCAACGCCCTCTATAAAAAACATCAACTCGAGAAGCAGGTAACTCATTTTTTGTCTTCGATGGTAACTATATCATTGTTGCATCCCGAAAAGGTATATATACTATATACAATTTTTGAAATAAACGAGGTTTCTCTGTTGCGTTTCCTGTGTGTTTATAGGCGAACAAAGAGAAGATATGTTTTGCTCGGCTCGAAGTTCACGAGATTGCAGCATTCGTGCTCAACTCAGCGGGATACTACGAGGCAATCAACCGCCACTGCCCCCGCTATTACCTCTCTGCAGAATCGGTGGCCTTGTTCACCAACCATCTCCCGAGCCGCCCAAGCTACGTTGTCGGGCAGATTGTGCACATAGAACGACAGATCGTGAGGGCCCCACCCTCGCCCTCGACTCAAGCTGACCACCACCACGATAGAGATCGAGTAGTAGGAGATTCATTGATGTCCGATGCAGGAACGAGCCGGTTGTCGTCCTTGAATTCAGGAACAACTTCAACAACGCCTTATGGTCTCCCTGTTGGGTGCGAGTTCTTCATCGTGACAGTCGCCATGTTACCCGATACATCATCATCGACCATTCGTTCCCAATCATCGTCCCCTTCCTGATCGCGCTAACCGGCAAATTGGAAATGATGGAAGCTAACTGTTCTGGTGTAAATACCACCATATTACAAGAACCCATAATGGGGATTCTTATGATTAGCTTGATTTCCCACTGTACAGTTCAATCTAGCTCCCCCCAAATTGATCATGGAAACTCTACTTGTACATACAATCAATCCCCTTTTCTTCTAAATTGTCACTTTGTGAATATCTCTTCTCTTGGTTTCTTCATTTCTTGCAGTTCTGATCTTTCATTGCTTTCTGCAACAAAGCTTGAAATGCTTTGTTCGTTATTGAGTATTCACTATTTTTTTCATAATGATAATGATTATTGGGAGGGACTTAGTCCTTCAATTATTCTCTATAGTTATTTCTGAATCAATTATCCTCTATAGTTATTGGGGGTGTTTGGTAAATAGCAGCTTATTGAGTTTGTGGGTTTGACTAGTTAATAACATTAAATTAGTTGATAGTAGAAAAATATTTGGTAAATTAGCTGTTAATTGATAACTGATTACATTGAATATTAGCATTAGCATTTTAGAGCAATAGCGGATTACATTGAATATTAACATTAGCATTTTAGAGCAATAAGTAGCTGATTACATGTAAAATGATTTTCTCAAAAAGCTGTTTTGAATATTAGCATTAGCATTTTAGAGCAATAAGTTGTTAGAAAAAGCTAATTAATCAAACACTCATATTGATTGTTTAACAAGTTAAATAACTAATAGTTGTCAAATAAATTAAAATTGGTTGATAAGCTAACCATTTGATAAGTTAACTATGTTACTAAAAGTGAACTATCACTTTTAAATTTAGAACAAAAAATGAAATATTTTTTTTTTTCAAAAATCTGAATTCTATAATATTATTTTAATATATATATTTCGCTTTTGTTAAATAGTCAATGAACCGCCTTTATTTTTATATGATGTGCTCTATTTGACTTGATTAATGAATGAGTTCTCTTTTATTTAAAATATTTTTAAAAAATGCTGTAATAATTTTACACGTTTTGCAGACCAAACCTTCTACAATTTTTTTTAGAGTATATATTGTTCTTTGAAAAATAGGTTTTTGTTTTATTAATTAAATGAGATAAGAAATTTATAGGTGGGGTTTGATTGGGATATGAGTCATGAGCCGGATTTGGTGTGCTTGGTTTGGTCTAGTAGAAGAAAAGGTGGGTTGAGAGAGGTTAGTTAGGGGGCGTTGGCGGCTTGTCGGTCGGCGCACCAGCTTTCGCTTGCTGTCGCGTGCCTAGTGCGTCAGGTGTACCCTGAGCGTTGTACCCGCATGGCTTGGTAGCACCTACGGTCTAGTGGTCTAGAGTCTTCTCCTTTAACTCATTCACTACAGTTCGATTCTTGACAACGGTATTAATACTGCTAGTTCATTACTTGAGCTATTGTTCGTGTTACTCATTTATTTATTATTTGAACCGTCGTTTTGGACCTATATCTCGAGTTTTGTACGTAATCTTTTGGGCCTAGCTCCCCGAGTAATAATATTACTACTTTCCTACCCCGTTCTATACACCTATATATTATTTGGTAGGTAACATCGCCAAAGCGTATCATCAAATTTGACTACAAAGGAAGGAACTCGAAGTAGGGCATCGACTTGTTTCCCAGAATTAGAGATGTACCGCAGCTTCTCCTTTTTTTTTTTTTTTTTTTTTTTTTTTTTTTTTTTTGTCAGGGCGGGGGGGGGGGGGGGGGGGGGGGGATGGATCATGTTCCTTACCAACTGGTAACTATAGACCCCGATATCCTTTTATCTGATTTATCGTGAACCCTGTCCCGACAAAATCATTTTGGGAACAATAATTTAAAAAAAAATGAAAAATACAAATGGAATATATTATTATATATAGTTTTGGCCAATTGGACTAATCTTTTAGCTTATCCATTCAAATAACCAAATCCATGCACATTAATTTCTTGACGTGTACGAAATATAATGTACTTTTCTCTAAAAAGTCACATGTACAAAACGTTTAAAAACATATCACGTTTTATCATATTTTATTTTAGTTTATTTTTGAAATATAAATCTACTATTTGCTCAAACGAAATTTTTGTTATGGTTAGATGGAGAATGATAACTGATAGAATTGTATTGAATGAATGTAAATATAATTGTACAGATTGGGGGAATATATAAAGAGAGAATCATAGGAAGATTAAGATTAGGAGTCGACTCAAATACAAATAGTCCTAATATAGAGAAAGTTGAGTTAAGGTTGAATTAGAGTGTAATTCACAAGTTGTTATTCGAAATTATGTGGCTATATGAGCGAAATTTTTTTACCACATTTTAGAGGCTATTCGAGAGTTCAAGGATTATGATTGGGTGTGTATGGTGGAACAAACTTATAGAGAAATAAATATATGTGCTAATTAGATGACATCTAGTTGATTCCAACTTGATTTAATGGTTTTTTTTTTTTTTATGTTCCCATAAGACATTATAAGATGCACAATCAAACATTATAAAAATGTGTGTTTCTAGGATGTATATGCACAATTACTTATCCGTGAATGCACAATCAAGCATTACAAGATGCATAATATGTAGTTCAATTCGTATGTCGCATGAGAAATGTGGTTCTCATTTGATCGTGCATATATATTAGTGGATGGAAAAACTTCACTTAAGACTTGCTTCTCCAATAATTATCCTCAAAAGTAAATATAGTTTTTATTTATTTATTAGAGCTTAACCACGGATGTTGGCAAGAATTGAATTTGTGATCAACTCTTGGGAGAAGAAATCAATGTTCGAAATTTAGTAGTAGGCAAATTTTTTGTGTGCGCTCACATTCAAGACAGAGTGTGGAGCCCTTAGGTTGATGATTCAACCTTTTGGAGAAGAATAATTGAACTTGTGACCTTTTGGTTCAAAAATCATTCTCTACTTACTCGATCATTCTTTCAAAAGTTAAAAAATAAATAAATATAGTTAACCATATATTTTTGTGCAGTCCAAAAAAAAAAAAATGAAAAGGAGGAAGGTGGATTACTTTTCTACATTTTATTTTTGAATTATGTAAAAGTAGGCATGGTAGAGGTTTGAATGAATTATTTAATTAAATTAGTCGGAATAATCAATTCTATTAGCTAGGTTGCATTCTTCTCCCATTGATTATTCCAACTAATTAATAATTAATAATTAAATAATTCATTTAAACCCTGTATCTCACAATGGTTAGTAAAATAAAGTTTATGAATTTATTTTGGATTGATTTTTCTGTTGAAGTATGTCTCAAGGGATAAATCAATACCAACTGAATCATACATCCATTTTATGGATAATGAATGTATAGTAGATTGGAATATAAATATTATGCTGCTTATTATATACCTATAGATGATGGTGATCTGTTGGTATAAATTGTTGGTAGATCGTCTGACATGATTTTTAATTTTCAGTTTAATTAAAAATAAGTACAGTAATTATAAGCTGCTGCATGATGTTTTGTAACACCATGGAACGACGTATAATTTGTGTATGTTTAGTATTAGAATTGTAAACTTCTAAAATATAAATTGTGTTTCTAAGTCCAAACACATAACAACTGTAGAAGGGAATTTGTGAATATAATATAAGATGTGTGATTGCAGTATTTGAAATGAACTTGTGAATACAAAACAAGATAATCAATTACATATATGTTAATACTCAGTGGTGGAGCCACAATGGGGGCAGTGGGCCCTACCCCATATAAATTCTATATATACTAAATATACTAAGATTTAAACAAAGTTTGGGTTGGCTTGGATGGTAAGGATATTGTTTTACCTCGATCATAATATGAATGAAATGTCAGTAGTTCGAAAGATGCATTCCATTTAGTTGCCATGCATTTCATTTGTACTGATATAGTTGTTTAATGGTTATGTTAATTACTAAGGACGAATTCATTTGCTGAAAATTCGTTAATGTTGGTTGGCATAGTTGTTTATTTGGAATAATTAGTTAATGTTAGTTAGCATATAGTTGTTTAACAATTTTATTCGTATTTGATATTTTGTATTTTATATTTATACATTGTATTTGAACATTTTTTTAATTCATTTTACCTTTATTTTTTCGCCTCCACTCGACGTAAATCCTGACTCCGCCACTATTAACATTGTGTGTTTGTAGTATACAAATTTATAAATTTTTAAAAAGTAAATTATGAACATTTACTCATTTAGTATGTAAATTGTAAATATTTAGATGCAGGTCCTGAGAATAATTTGCCCCTAATACTATATATGTGTGTTTATAATTACGTATACCAAACGTACGTTGACTCGAACTACATCAACTATTCTATTTTCCAAACAAACATCATCATCATCAAGTTTTAATTCTTAATTGTAACATATTATATTCACCAACAACCTCGGTTGACTAATGGGAAAGTCTCTAATTGTTATTCAAAGATAGATATATTATTTTGAGTGTAATGATTGTAATCTTAACCAGTAAAAAATTATAAGAAGATAAACCAAATTAAGTTACTCGATCAATTCAAACATATAAAGCTAATAAATAGTTATTACAGTGAGTAAAATTTAGAATATTGTAATTAATAAGCCAATTATCTGATTCGCTTACCTAAATTATTGTGACAATCAATAATCCTACCTCATAAGATTCAATTAATATATAATAATGTTTCTGTTAATTGAATGATTATTTTTTCCTATGCACCAACAAACAACGTAACGAACATCAATATGCATGATAGGATTTTGTATAATTTGGTCTGGTTAATTAAAAACCCGACCGATCGAATAATATAATTTCCTAGCAGGATAAGGTTATCCTCGTTTTGCATATTCGTGCGGAGCAATACAATTATATTGCCACAAGAATAATGTTTTGCATGCGTGTCAACAACATTATCCACCCGTCTTCACAGTACAATAATTTCCAAAAACACAGAGGAATAAAGGCATACATATATACAACAACCATAAAAATCGATCAGAGGTAACAAAGACTCATTATACGTAAAGTATACATGCAGAGATAAAAATTGAGGATTGAATTTAGATAATTCACAATTTACTTCCTCTAGCGTCTTTGAGTGGGGTTTGTGAAGATTTAAGATTCACTACTGGAAATTCTGAAATTTCCGACCACCTGAAAGTGATCTTAAATCAAGTTGAAGTCTTTTTCCGACCACTTTTGATATCCGGAAAAACCTTTGTTGCTATTTCCGACCACTTTTTGGACTTTTTGGTATCAACTTAATTTAAGATCATTTTCAGGTGGTCGGAAATTTCAGAATTTCCAGTAGTGATTAGTCTTGCATGAAAAATATAATATATTAAAAAAAGACTATAATTATATTCCACGTCATGTAAAATGTAACTTCAAATAGTAATTAAGGACCTTAAAATGATCAAAAATGAAAAAGGAAAAGTACTTAATTACTATACACTAGACATAATAATGAATAAAGGCATAAATAGAAGAACAAAAAAACACACCAATAATTATATTCTGCCTTATCCATTATTATTCTCAAAAAATTAAATCCGACACGACAGAGCATCTGGGAAAATGCAAATCATGGTAACTCAACTGAACACAGATGTTAGACTTTTGCTTACTGTGCACAAGAAGTCCCTCTCACTATGTTACGGGTGAGACTCGGTCCCAAAACATTATCCTAAACTTCACATTGTGACCAACTGAACTGTCTATGTGAACTATTCTGCCTTATTCAAAATACACATTTGGATAGCAACTGCGGACTGTAAATAGAAACAATAATTATATTCCGCGTTGGTCGCCGGGTTAGTTGAATTTTATTTTTCTAATTTACATGTTTACGTGTTTCTCGAAGTTCAAATATTTGGTCGGATAATGCCACCACTTTTCGTCTTTAATTTGTCAGCATGCCACCTACAACCTACGACGCATAAATACACAAGACTCCTCTTATATATCTTCCAAGAAAATCTTCATTCCAGAACACACACATATATTCTCCTCTCCTCGATCTTTTCTGTTTTGTTTTTCATTAAAACAAGCTTGCATAGGAACATGTACGGCGATAAGAAAATGGATAATCATCTCACCGGAAACGGCCGGAAGTTCCAGGTTTGCCGGAGTGACTTCCCGGACGACTTCTTATTCGGTGCATCATCGTCAGCTTATCAGGTTCGCCGCCGGCGTTTTTATACGCTTTTTAATTTCTTTATTTACATTTTTTCTCTCTCTCTGGTAATTTAGAAAAATAAAAGTTTTTAATTGAAATTATAGACGGAAGGAGCAACAAATGATGGTGGTCGGAAACCTTGCATTTGGGATACCTTCTCTAAGAAAAAAGGTATCTTGATTTTTTTAATTTATGAAAAAATTTACAGTAAAACCCAATTTCGACTTTTAAAGCTGATCGCCTTCAAATCAAGAAAGTTGACAACTCTTATAAGAGTGGACTTAAAACGTTATTACTAAGTCAACTAAATTGAAGTTGTCAAAATCTTTAAAGGAATTTTATATTGCATTAATTGTATTGGTCTCGTATTAGTAGATATAATTCGTTGAGGGCAACTTCAACCGAGTTAGCAGATAATTGATCTTTTTGATTTAAATAAGTTAATTATGAGTAATCTAGACTGGTTTACCTCTTTAGAATTCTTTGCTGACTAGAGTTAAAACTTAAAAGACGTATTTCATCCAAAATGCTTATTTTAATTTAGTAGTGGTTGTCAACTTTTCTCCAAAATCAAAGATATAATTGGTTGGATAGTTAAGACTAATATGTGTTAATTGAACCGCAGGTACAGTGACGGATGGGACTAATGCTTCTACGGCTGTTGATGTTTATCATAGATACAAGGTAATTGTTGGGGAATCTAAGAATCTAATGCTAATTAATTAATTAGTAAGTATTTAGATAATTAGATAGTAATTAGGTTCCTTTTTTATAATTATTAAAATTTCCTTAATTTTTGTTTTGTTCTAGGAGGATGTCCAGATAATGAAGAAACTTGGGCTGGATGTTTACAGATTCTCCATTTCTTGGTCAAGAGTATTGCCAGGTAATAATAATGAAAAATAAAAAATAAATTGAAATAAACTAATAAATTTTTATTTTTAGTTTTTTTTTTTAAAAAAAATAAAAATGTTATAAATTGAATTAATTTTCAGGAGGAAGACTCAGTGCTGGCATTAACAGAGAGGGAATCAACTTCTACAACAACTTTATAAATGAGCTTCTAGCTAATGGTACATTGTTTACTATATTTTATTGGGATTTAATAATTGTAAAAAATGCATTTTAAAGTAAAAAAAGCGTAAATTTGATTTTTGCGTAACACTTTGTCAGTCGAACTCATTTCACATAATCTTTATAGTGTTATTTATTTTTCCTGTGACCCTTTCGATTGAACCCATCGCATTGGGTTGCGGTCTATTACACAAGTGGTTACCGACTTTTCTTACCACTTAAAAATATTTGTCTCATCAGGTCTGATCTTGTTAGTGCGATTTATCTATTGTGTCTTGTAAAAGTGAGAGTGGTTTCCCTACACACCAAAAAAGTGTTAAAAAAGTCTTCTTTTTTTTTTTTTTTAATCTCGAATTTGAGACAATGTAATTATCTTAAAAACTCACAAATAGGATTAATTTCGATGTGTGGGTAGACAAAAAAACACTTAATTAAATCTGTTTTTAATGCTAATTAACCATCGCCAGGTATACATCCATTTGTTACTATGTTTCATTGGGATGTTCCTCAAGCATTGGAAGATGAGTATGGTGGCTTTTTAAGCCCAAGAATTCTGTAAGTAACCCAATATTCTTAACCCTCCACATAATTAAATTCGAAAATTTTAAGGTGTCATATTGATAGATATTATGTCAATTTACATTAAATTAATATAATCGGTCGAGCCGCACGGACTTAATTCATGATTCAGTAGTCAGTATTGGAGAGAAAAGACTAAGACATGTTTTAATTTATTGTTAAAACAGGAAGGATTATTGTGAATATGCGGAGCTATGTTTTTGGGAGTTTGGAGACAGGGTGAAGAACTGGATCACCATGAATGAACCATACATGTTCACAACTAATGGCTATGCAAATGGGACATTTGCACCTGGCAGAGGATCTTCTTCTTCGTCGTTGTCGGCTAAAAAACCAGACAACAACGATCGTTCTCGATCTCTCAGCGGATGTTTTCCATGGCGATTGTCATTATCGTCCAAGGTGAAAATTTCCGACAATGGAGATCCTGGTTTAGAGCCATATTTGGTCGGTCATAATCTGCTTCTTGCTCATTCTGCTATTGTGGACCTGTATCGCCAAAAATTCCAGGTATATTTTTTTTTTTTTTTTTTTTGTAATGTTATGACACGTTTTGTCTTTGAGTTATATATTAAAATAAATATTCTTATAAAAGCTGTATATTGGCTTTCGGTTGAATCCATTTAGTTATATGGATACCCTAGGTTAGTTTACTTTCTTGTGATCTTTGACAAGTTAAATTATAAGGCGGGTTTACTCGAAGTTCACGTATAGGTTGCAATTGTCGTCTTTCACATAAATAAAAGAAAATAACAATTTTTATCCTTCAATTATACTATTGCTGCTTTTTGCCTTTTTTTGGGTTCCTTAATTGTTTGCAAAGTTTTTTTTTTTTTTTTTTTTTTTTTTAATTCATTAATTGTCTAAAGTGTGTTTGCAAAATTATTATTATTATTTTAAAATAATTTAGACAACTTCATTTGGATATTTATACAATGAAAGCACTAATATAAGTTGTTGATTTGTCATTTTCGTTATTTAACAACTTTATTGTTCATGCATGTGCCATGCCATGATTTAATAACTTTTTCTAAGCTAGCTTAGGGCCCCACTAAAAATAAATATACTTTTTAATAATATATGGGTGGAAGACATCTCACATAAATGCGGGATGAGTTTCAACTAATTGTGTAGCGGTGTAGGTCCCTAAATATTTATACGCTAATGCTTACAATAAGATTAAAGTCATACTTTTTTTTTTTTAATTATATATATTTTCTAGTAAAACAACGATTATGAATTTATTTTGAGTTAGTTAACCATATCCGAAGGTAATTTTCAGTAATGATTTGATTGTGTTGTAGTGTATATATATAGCCATTTAATTATTGTGTAATTTAGTTTTAAGTTATTAACTATAATATTTATTGCAGAAAATTCAAAAAGGAAAGATTGGGATAACACTGATATCACAATGGATGGAGCCTCTCAATGAAAGTAGTGACAGTGACAAACAAGCTGCCCAAAGAGGTCTTGACTTTATGCTTGGATGGTAAGTGTAGTGTTTCATGCCACATTGCCACCTGCCTAATTTATCATTTTCCCTTTTTAACTAATTATCCTAAATTTAAGTACAAGGTCAAGAGTTTGAACTCACGTATATGAAATTACATTATTATTACTGAAAATCTCACTATTTCTGTTCAACATTTCCGGCCAACAATAATGTTGGTCCGTATTTTATAAAAAAATCATAACTTTTCATCGCAAATAGGTATAGACGGAAAGTTGGACGGAAATAGCGAGATTTCCAGCAATGCATTCTTAGAGCATCTTCATTGAAAATTTTTGCTCAATTTTTTTTTATGAGTTTATTGTAATGTGGAGGAGAGATGAGAAACTACAAAATTCTGATCTATTGAATTATGTAAATTTTTTTTTTTTAAAGTTACTATTTATTTGTATGTGAATATACTTTCATATTGAATAAGTTTATTTATTTTATTTTATTTTATTTTATTTTTTGGTTTTATATTTCAGGTTTTTGGATCCATTAACAAAAGGAGATTATCCTGGGAGTATGAGAAAATTGGTTGGGAATCGTCTCCCCCAATTTTCAAAAGAAGAATCCAAGAAGTTAATAGGATCATTTGATTTTCTTGGATTAAATTACTATACATCTTGCTATGCAACTGATACTGAATCCACCACTACAAATGGAATCCTGAGTGCTCTCACAGATTCCCAAGTTACCACCTTAAGTAAGTCCAAATAATAATAATTTTGTCCTGAGTGGGTGGTCGAGTAGGTGAAAGTGTGAAACATAATTCTTGTGTCAGTAAAATAATTTGTTTTCCTAATTTTTCTGTGTCAATTTTTGCAGCTGAAAGGAATGGAATCCCAATTGGTCCAAGGGTATGTATTTTATGAAGTTCCAAACCCAAATTCTTTCTTAAAAATTAATTTCTTTCATTTGATAATCTTCTCTGTTTAACATGTTTTTTTAATAAATAATTTCAGGGGGCATCTGAATGGCTATATGTCTATCCACAAGGAATTTACAAGCTATTGCATTATGTAAAAAAGACATACAATATTCCACTCATCTACATCACTGAAAATGGTAATAAAATACTACTTCTCTATTTCCTTATAAAAAATGCAAGGAATCATCTCTCTTCAACTAGTAGGCAAGTTGTATCCCCTTCTCGCCGCCCGGAACATAGATACTCCTTCCTGCCTAACTCCAAGTACATTGAAATTTCCGCTCTAATGAGAACAAAAATGGTGAGTTATATCCATTTCTCACCAAGAATAGAGATACCCCTTCCCGCTCAACCCCTAATACATTGAAATTTTCGCTTCAACGAGAGCAGAAATGAGGAGTTTATCTATATATTTCTCACCTGAACATGGATATCTCTTTTCGTCCAACCCCCAATACACTGAAATTTTATTTTATTATTAGTTAAACTACAAGTTTGATTTACGAGGGAGAGAAGTGTAGGGGGGTGGGTTCCGTCCGCCCAAAATTTCTTGCTAGAACAAGGATGGGGATGGAGAGCGGGGCAAGGTCGCAAGAACGGGAACTAGGAGTATACTTTCCGTCATGTCCTGCCTCATTGCCATCCGCAATAAGAAATATAAAAATTATAATTTCTATAATACTTTGCGCAATAATGCTTTGTCGTCTGACAAATAATTTGACAAACCTTTTTTTTTTTTTTTTTAAATGTTAATTCTCAATTTTAAAGTTTTTGTTTTGATTAAAACCATGGTGTAACCTATTACCTATAGAAAAATCATAGAATTTTCATTATATGGAAATAAAAAGTATGGTATAATTTAATCCGTTAAATATCTATTTTTTTTTTATAGGTTATGATGAAGTAAACAATTCAAATTTAACGCTTTCGGAAGCACGCCTTGATTATAACCGACTAAACTATCACCGGGAGCATATTTTCTACATCTCAAAAGCAATCAAGTGAGTTATTATTGTTGTTGTTGTTTTCCTCCTAATATGTTCTTACAAATAGTTTTCTTGATGATGATCTAATGAAGTGTGCAAAAATTTGATTTGCAGTGAAGGGGTGAACGTGAAAGGTTATTTTGTTTGGTCGTTGATGGATAATTTTGAATGGAACGAGGGGTACACAGTTCGTTTTGGTCTAATTTTTGTTGATTTTAAGAATAATTTAACAAGGTATCCAAAGGAGTCTGCATTGTGGTTTGCTAATTTTTTGGCAAAGGAAGATGAATAGGCAACATCCCGAGAATTCATATAGTAGATTAGAAGGTTTACTTAAGATTTGCTTTTAGCGGTATGGTGAAAGTTTGATCCCGTCACAGATGTGGGTTCTTTCTGCTCATAAAAAGATCAATATGAAAAGGGTCATCCAACAACATGATTCAAAATGTTTATTTGTTTATTTATTTTTTAGTAAAGAACTATTAATTGTCCCGTGTAATGCACGAACTATTATTAATTTAAAAAATTTACCAATTAAATTTTTGATATCCTCTGAATTAGCAAAAAAAGTAATGGTTGTGAAAACAGAAAAACGTACTTGAGTTCTTGAGCTCAGAATTAGTTTGATTAAAAATGTAAGTATAACTATACAATGTAATACTCCGTATTTAATATTTTAAAAAGTTTAATTATGTTATTATTATGTTGATTTTAAAATTTATTGGTACTTATATTATTATTTGAATTTGATTTTTTTTGAATGGAATTTGAATTTGAAATAACTACTTTAATTATATAACTAACGTATTTAAATAAAATTTGTAAATAAAATAACAGGCGATATTTGTCGAAAATCTCCATCAAAAACTTATTCATTTGAAAAAAATTATTTATGTAAGAACTATATTTATTTTATATCTAATTTCTCCTCTTTATATATGTGGATTCAAATTAATTATAATTGATGTTTAAATGAATATATACACAAATTATATTAAATATAAAACTTTACCAATAAATTTGAACGCAATAAACTTTTTTTCATACTTCATTATGCTTTAATATATATAGATTAGAGATAGAGATAGAGATAGAGATAGAGATATAGATAGAGCTATAATAATAAAATATAATTTATAAAATATAAATACATATAATAAATTCAAAAAAATATGTATAAATATATCTACCCACACAATTAATGCATTCATACTTGCTAATCTTGTATCAAAATGCATTCACACTTTGGAAGGAAAATTTTGTAACTAGATTCTGCTTTATATTATATATAAAGATAAATTAAGAATTGTAATTAATACTCCCTATATTATATTAGTCTACAATTATAGATATGTATGTATATATAGCCATATAGGGGAATTATACTGCCACTAATTTGAATTGTTCTTATGAAAATCATATGGAATGACACAAAAAAACAATTATATATAGTGCCCTAAAATGGTAGTGCAATGTGATTCTAATACTTAAAGGTCACACATTCAATTCTTGTCAATATCTTTTTTATTGAGACTGTCGCACATTATATTTCTAGTGTAGTTTATATATCTTGTGTGGCTATGCATACTCTTGGATAATTGGGATAATTGACACAGTGGACGCGAAGATCACTCAGCTGTGGAACATGGGTAGGAGGTGTCATTGAAGCGGACTGCATCAGAGTTAGCTCTCCATTGAAGGGATTTCATTGGACTTCTGCATGCATGGCTCTCCGACTTCAACAATCCAATATTCCTCTGTAGATTGGGTACTAACCTAGTGTGGGGCAATGGTTGAGATCATTTCTCTACCTTTGTACATTGGAGTTTTGAGATAGTGGATTGGACGCATCAGTGATCGTTCCCTAGACGTAGATACACACGGTATCGAACTGGGTAAACAAACCTGTGCATTGATTTACTTTCTGATTTAGTTTTCCGCACTTCTATCATATATGTCGAAGTGTGTTACCGATTAGGTTTTTCTGCGCACTGATTTTGGTAGATTAGAAATTAGATCAACGTTTGCAATTATCAAATCACACAAAATCACACAACAATTGGAGATGGAACGATTGGAGGTTAAAATGATGGTTCTGTTGAAGTTGATATCCCACACGACATGTTATTGTCCACAAATGGGGATCCCATTCCCACTATTGTTGAAAACACTTTCCCGATGTTTACAAGTGACAATGGTGATAACAGTTTTTTAGAAATCGTGTTATTCTGGCTCCAACTCTAGACGTAATGCGATAAACCAGTACATGAGTGACATTCATGTTGCCGAGAGTAAGACATATTTGAGTTGCGATATGGTCTGTAGGTCTGGGTCCAGCAAGGGACTTTTGGCCGATGTACACACCCCTGAATTCCTTAATGGCATACGAGCTTCTGGCATACCTAACCACTCTTTAATGTTAAAGGTTGACTCACCTGTGATGCTACTGAGAAATATAGATCACTCCCTCGAGTTTTGTAATGGTACTAGATTGATAGTTACTAAGTTGGCAAAACATGTCATATAAGTAAAAATATCTATAGGTGACCATGCAGGTACTAGGGTGTTGGTTCCTCGAATGTCTATGACTCTTTCAGATCCAAGATTGCCATTCATGTTCAAGAGGAGACAATAATTTCCATTATTCATGTCATATGCAATGACTATAAATAAAAGTCAAGGACAGACTTTATTTCATGTTGGATTGCTACTCAAAAAAATAGTTTTTGTACATGGGCAATTATATGTAGCCGCATCTAGAGTGATCAATCCTAAAGAGCTCAAAATTTTACTTTGTAATGAGTTAGACAATAGTTGTAATTCAACCACCAACATTGTTTACAAAAAGGTATTTAACAATTTGTAATTTCAAATTCTTCATGACGTGTTAGAAAAATAACGATCATTACTGTTAAGTATGTTTATATCTCATTTTTTAAATCCAAAGTAATGTTATATTGAAAAGATGGTTATCTTACAATACAACAAACATATTTTCATTAATGTTAAATTGTGGTCCCGTGCATCACACGAGTATCAATGATGACACCATTGATAGCATAAGGAAGAAAATTTTAGAAGATTGCGGTGGTTGTTCATATTTACCGTAAGTAGAATTTTGTGGCGGACGGACTGGCCAAAATTGCGCTCAATGTGAAACGAAATGTATGGAACTCGATCAACCTACTTTGAGATGTAGAATCTTGGTATGTTATGACCAATTGGCGCCTGTAGGCAGCGCTGGATTGTGGCTTACATCTAGCACTTGTGGTTTTTTTTTTTTTTTTGCTAGTACCCCCTCCCCCCTCCATCCCAACACAAAAAAAAATGGCCATTACAGTTTGTATACATGCTAGAACTAATAGGAAGAAAGCAGGGAAAACTGAGATGAAAGACCAAGATGTACTAAAATAGGTGCGCTTCAGGGTTGCCCAGTTGCTACTAAAGTATGAACCTACTTCTCAGATTTATTAATGGCAATGGGCGAGCCTAATTTGAATAAAAATCTTGGCATATTAAATAAAATTGATTAGATTATGATACAAAGTGGTATTAGGGCTTAGATTGTAAAATCTTGGATATAGAAAATAGAATTGATTAGACTCTGATCCAAAGTGGTATCGGAGCTTAGGTTGTCAAATCTTGAGAATAGGAAATAGAATTGACTAGACTCTGATACAAAGTGGTATCAAAGCTTAGGTTGTAAAATCTTGAACATATGAAATAGAATTGATTATACTTTGATATAAACGGGTATAAGAGCTTAGATTGTAAAATCTTTGGTATAAAAAATATAATTGATTAGACTCTGATACAAAGTGGTATCAGAGCAACTTAGGTTTAGAAATATTGGGCATTTGATAATCTGAACATAGTGGTGATGATGGCGTATATGTCACTGGTTGATGGTTTATAGTAAATGGTAGATAACTTCAGTTGATAAATCTCTTGCTCAAATCAAAGAAGAGCGAAAGAAGGTATAAATTTCATTTCTTCAACGGTTCAGGAAACTTTTTAAAGTTACACTAATAGTTTTAGTTCTTTGTGTTTTACAGATCATATCTGAGTCTGCAGCACCCTAACCTGCAAAATACCCGACTACTGAGCAATCAAACAAGGATATGAGACCTTTGAAAGTGCTATGTACAAAACAGCCGGGACAGATCTACAACATGTCAGATGTATTGACTGAGGTAGAGAACATATTGGTGGACTGCACTGAAAAGCTTGCAAGTGTGGCTAATAATAGCAATCTCTAATATTGAAAGCGAAATTCTCTCCCAGTCTATAAAACAGGCAAACGATATGTCCGTTATCTTGGGAAAACTGGTAATAATTCCATCTCGGGCAATGAAAGTGACATCCTTGTTGTATTGATCAGACAACTTATCAACGCAATGTAAGCTGATAACTATGTTTGAATGTGCTGGATGCACTGTTCCAGTGCGATCCAGTTGATGAAGAGGGTGGTAGTGTAGTCATTAATGGCAATGAGCGAGCCTAATTTGTTAAATCTTGGGCACAGGAAATAGAATTGATTACTCTCTGATAAAAAGTGGTATTAGAGTTTAGGTTGTGAAATCTTGGACATAGGAAATAGAATTGATTAGACTCTGATACAAAGTGGTATCAGAGCTTAGGTTGTAAAATCTTGGGCGTAACACCCCCAAATTCTAAATACAGATAAACAAGGGAATTGCGGAAGCGAGTTCAAATTCAAAAGGGTGTTACGCCACACTTAGGCATTACTATCCTAAATGTTAAAGCGAGTCTACAACTGTCAACATAACTAGTCAAAATCTCAAATAACTAGGCATTATCTAATTATTACATCAACATACGGCTCACAGACCAAAGTTTAGCAAAAGGAAAGAAATACTATCAAGGCATAGAGCTAAGCTCGGCTAACGCGCTCGCAATGATCTATACCTGAAATACATTTTTTACAATTAGCAAAAGAATGGTGATTATTCTATCTCGTGCAAGGAAGTGACATCCCCGGTGGAATTGATCGGGCAACTTATGAAGTCAATGTAAGTTGAGAACTATGTTCGGATGTGCTGGGTGCACTGTTCCAGCGCGATGCAGTTGATGAAGAGGGTGATAGTGTAGTCATTAATGGCAATGGGCGAGCCTAATTTGTTAAATCTTGGCCATAAGAAATAGAATTGATTAGACTATAATACAAAGTAGTATCAGAGCTTAGGTTATGAAATCTTGGACATAGGAAATAGAATTGATTAGATTCGTGGTATAAGAGTTTAGGTTGTGAAATCTTGAGCATAGAAAATAGAATTGATTATACTTTGATATAAAGTGGTATAAGAGCTTATATTGTAAAATCTTTGGTATAGAAAATAGAATTGATTAGACTCTGATACAATGTGGTATCAAAGCAGCTTAGGTTGTAAAATCTTTGGCATTTGATTAACTGATCTGAACATAGTGGTGATGATGGCGTATATGTCACTGGTTGTTGATTTAAAGTAGATGGTAGATAGCTTGAGTAAACTAAATCGAGGAGATGTTTGGGTTCTGCATTTACTGATAAGCAGATGGTGTGACTTTCTTGAAATTTATTTCTAGGAAGCTTTTTGTTTTTACTGGCCTGATCTTGCATTGGATTGACTGATCTGAATAGGGTGGTGTGATGGTGGTTTGTATGTCACTGGTTATTGGTTTACAGTAGATGACAAATAACTTGAGTGAACCAAATCAAGGAGATGTTTGGGTTCTACATTTACGGATAAACATTTGAGAATTTCTAGGCAAGAAATTCTAATGAATCACCATTGATAGTCTTCATAAGATCGATCATACACAATTTCAACAATGAAAAATGGGATTTGATTCTAAAGCTTTAACATGTCCCTGGTGACAATTGGAATAGAGAGAGTGGGTTCATTTTCTTGGCTCTTGCATACATACAACATATACCCAAGAATGAAGCAGCTATCCAATATCATCATCTCAATAAATTCTGTGCTTGAAATTGGAGTAGGCTCAAAGTAACATCTTCTTGCGCTTCTTTCCAAGCGTACCATGGATCTCATGATCCTGTCCAAATCATTTTCATTCTTTCGTGTAAAGCACATGACATAGTCAAGAAAATTCCATTTGTAGTTCTCAAATCCAAGACCCTATCTCCGCCAAGATAGTAAGGCCCGATAGATACGATCTCAAGCGCTATGGAGTCAGCAATAAGCGTGTGATTAGCGATGCAGTTGATGAAAAGAGGGTGATAGTATAATCATTAATGGCAATTGGCGAGTCTAATTTGTTAAATCCTGGGCATAGGAATTAGAATTGATTAGACTCTGATACAAAGTGGTATCAGAGCTTAGGTTGTAAAATCTTGGTCATAGGAAATAGAATTGATTAGACTTTGATAGAAAGTGGTATAAGAGCTTAGGTTGTAAAATTTTGGGCGTAAAACCCTCAAATTCTAAATACAGATAAACAAGGGAAATGCGGAAGCGAGTTCAAATTCAAAAGGGTGTTATGCCAGATTTAGGCATTACTATCCTAAATGTTAAGACGAGTCTACAACTCTCAACATAACTAGCCAAAATCCCAAATAACTCGGCCTTATCTAATTATTACATCAACATACGGCTCACCGGCCAAAGTCTAGCAAAAGGAAAGTAATACTATCAAGGCATAGAGCTAAGCTCGGCTAACACGCTCGCAACGATCCATACCTGAAATACATTCTTAACAATTAGCAAAAAAATGTTAAGCAAGCCTCCAATCCAACACGTAAAACTATATAAGTATACGTTTGTATTCAAATAGGTTTTGCAACTATAGATATATTCAACGTAACCAACTCAACGCATTTTCAAATGGATTCAATTACACAAGCATTCAAGACTCAAAGATCAATTCAAGAATGACTCCAATAGTAAGCTCGATCAAGATCAAGACTAATCAAGATACAAGGTAAAAACTCAATACATAGACAACGAGACATACTCAATTCAAAGTGGATTCAAGAGGTTGATACCAAGACATCAACAAGAAAGAATTACCAAGAGTTTCCAACTCAATCAAACATAATGGTATATACATAATCAAGGAATCATATAACAATAATCAATATTCAATACTCAATATCAAGATCAATATCCAGCCTTATATCAGTTCCAACTATTACACCACAAGAGACCACCATATACACTAGTCCAACCTTATCCACCAAAGTGAAGCCTAAACTTCTTGCCACCAATACAAATGGAGTCAAGCTCCTAGCCACCAATACAAATGGAGCAACGCTCCTAGCCACAGTTACAAATGGAACACAAGTTCATAGCCACCAATTATAGCCAAAGCTCAATAATACACTAATAACACAATATAGCCACACACACACACACACACACACACACACACACACATACACACACACACACACACACACACACATATATATATATATATATATATATATATATATATATATATATACCATCACGTTACTCAAGACTCAATTGATACCAAGGAACAAGGATTCATGAAGGAATCACAATTCAAACGGAGGTCAAGGAGTTTACAATATACCAAGAAAGACTTGCAATGCACCAAAGATCAAACAACATTGCACTGGAAATAAAACAAAGTGCATTTTGGAAAATACTCCCAGGACCTCACAGTCATTAGTCACGGGAAAAGACTTCCCGTCATCTTTACCCGCACGAAGGCCGCGGGCATGTGCCACTGGAAAAGAACTCCCGCCACACACTCCCTCAACTTTGACTTGCGAGTGTCTCTCACGGGAAAACAATGCCTGTGAGGCATGCCCGCACGGCTAAAACTCAGAACAGAAGCAGTACACGAATAGAAGCAATATCTCAACACAGCAGAATGCTATTTCGCCAATCCCTGGTCGGCTCTGACATTATCCACCACCCCCTATTTCGGGAATTGGCGGAGCGCTCCGGAGTGGCTCCCAACAGCTTGATGGCTCAAAAGTGGAAAAAATTCTCTCAAACTAGCATTACCATCTCCCTTCCCCTTCCCCTTTATCTCCAATCCAAGCATCAACTAAATCCCCTATCGACTTAATAATGGGGGATCTAAAAGTGGATGTTAGATCCGACAAAGAAGCGAGGCGATTGGACTTGTCAAAGTCGCTGTTGCTGGGTGAAGCAGCGCCATCGGTCTAGGAGAGAGGAGTGGTCGGGACTGCTTGAGGCGGAAGAGGAGCTCCATCATGACAGCATCGTCGGTCATCACCGTCGCTAAGCAATTGGTCTTCAATATCAAGCTTCAGTTCGAAAAACGAAAAGGACAATTTTACCCTTGAATTTGAAGCCTAAATAACAATAAAATGATGGAAGGACCAACATTGAAATATTTTGATAGTCAAGTGTCAAAATTGTCTAAAATTAAAAGACAAGAACCATTTGTGAAAAATCACTATACTCAGAGGACTAATGCTGGAATTAACTTTTAAATTTACTATTAGTATATAAATGGTACAACCGCTCTGGCCATTTTCTGATTCAAAACAGTTAAAACAAAAGCCCTAACTAAAACCCCTCTTCTTATCCACAAACTACACTGTCCATACACCATTCTTCAAAGCCATGTCCATTGCCATTCCTAAGCTTCTATTTCCTCTCCGTTCGTCCTCCTTCTATTCCAATCCCAAATTCCCATTCCGCAAACCCAAGCCCTCTCTCTCGCCCCCAAAACATCTGCGTATAACATGCGCTCAGAGGACCAAAAGAACCGGGAAATTGAGGTACCCGTCGGAGAAAAAGAAGCTCAAGTTGCAGCAAAAAGCTCAGATTGATGTGAAAAACAAGTTTGAAGGCGTTTGGAGGCTGTCCAATCTCGGCGTTTCGGTTCATACAGATCCTGGCAAAGATTTCCTCGACGTTTCCGATGCTTTGCTTCAAGAAATCGCTAAAGTTCTTGACTTTCCGGTAATATTTTAGCTTTTTTGTTTGGAGTTTCTTGTAATCTTCATTACAATATTTCCTTTTGAGTAATTTTCTTTTAATTATGACCCGAAAGCTTATTAATTTTCCCAAAAGTTCTGTCATTTCTTAATTGAATGCCCGTGTTTATGTTGTAGGTCGCTTCCATGTTGCCGCCAGAAGCATTTACTGTTGTTAGAAAATCTTTTGATGCCCGCAAGGTTTGTCATATGTGAGGCTTATGGTTATGCATTTTTATTTTGTTTTTATTTTATTTTATTTGTATCCTTTTGCATTTATGTTCAATTGAGTAAAGAACTTTAATAAAAGTTCATTTTTAATCATCTGAAGTCAATTTAAATATAAAAGTTTCAGCCACTCCTAGGCTTCCCAATTGCCACATTGGATAAAATGTTGGAAAATTTTGTTCTCCCATTACTTGCCCACTCCCTTGCCCCAGGGCCCACACCCGGGCTCGACAGGATAGTAGAAGGATAAATCACCGTGACTTAGTGGCCCATTAGGTGAGAGGACCAGTGTCTGGTGCCCACAAGGAGCATACCACATTAGTGTTACTCCCACACGGCTAAGATAAATCACGGTGACTCAGCGGCCCATTAAGTGAGAGGACCCGTGCCTGGTGCCCACAAGGAGCACACCACATTAGTGTTACTCCCCCACTGCGGCTAGGATAAATCACGGTGACTTAGCGGCTCATTAGGTGAGAGGACTAGTGCTTGGTGCCCACAAGGAGCCCACCACATTAGTTGTAACTCCCACACTGCAGCTGTCAGACTTTATCCCGTGTCCTGTTCTCCCATTACTTGGCCTTTGCTTTGTATCAATTTAGGGTCCGTTTGGAAAGCAGGAAAGTGACGTCTGGAAAATGTTTTATGGAAAATGAGTCATTTTCCCGAAAACATTTTCCTTTCCCGTGTTTGGTTGCATTTTGGAAAACTTTGTGTGTTTAGTTTATTTTCTGAAAAAATGAGTAGAATTGTATGTTTAAACATTTTGGCGGAAAATGATTTCCCCAAATTTTGGCGGAAGTCATTTTCCACCAAAATGGCTTCATTTTCCCCGGTCAATGGAAAATGTTTTCCGTTGACTGGATTTTCCTGTTGCATCCAAACACTGAAAACTCGAAAAATATTTTCCAGAAGTCATTTTCCGGGTTTCCAAACGGACCCTTAGTGAAGTCAGCATTCTAGGATATTTTCTCCAATGTTTGATTCAATGTGAGCAAAGTGAATATCTTTACATTATAACCATTTGTATAATTTGGTGGAAAAATATAACTCCTTAATAGCATATGCCAATGTAGCAACAATTTCTTTTATGAGAGTACCAATTTTCAATGCAAATGTGTATGTTGATGATTTGTTACTGTCTATTCACTATCTTATTTGCTTGATTGCAGCTACAGAAGGAACCAAAATTTGTCTATACTGTGGATATGGATGTCCCTAAACTTATAAGTTTAGAGCCTCGCACCTGGGACTTCATCTCTGAGTTGGAACCCAAAGCTGGACTTGTCGAGCATATTTTTGACAATAGAATTTCTGGTGATATAATGAGTATGATACATTCTTGCAGAGAGTTAGATCAGACTTCTGATTGTACTGAAGGAGTTGATAGCAATATCTCCAGTGGTTCGTACAGGTTGCCCGTTATTAGAAAACCGAAAGTTGCTGTTGTTGGCAGTGGACCTGCCGGCTTGTTTGCTTCCCTGGTGCTTGCTGAATTTGGTGCCGATGTTACGTTACTTGAAAGAGGGAAGGCGGTTGAGCAGAGGGGGCGTGATATTGGTGCTTTGGTAGTTCGAAGGATGTTAGAAGGAGAAAGCAACTTTTGCTTTGGGGAGGTTATATCTTGGAACCATATCTTTACTCTTAATTTTGGTCGTGCAATCTTGCTCATACATGGTAGTGTTGGTAGCCTTCATTTCTGCAAAGGTTGTCATTAATCATTAGCATGGTTGAAAAAATCGTTAGGCATTCCTCGAGCGCTTGGGGAGCACCTAGCGCCTAGGGCACCTAGACGGCGATTAATCGGCGCCTAGTCGCCTCTGTGTTTTTTATTATTTAAAAATTTGTTTAATTTTTTTTTTTATAAATTTTAAGACTTGATAATTATAAATTGTTTAATACTAAAATATTAAATATTAACCTTAAAAACATTTAGAGTTTGAACAATTTAGGGTTATTTGGCTCAAAATGATGTTGTTTTTAGTGAAATAACCCATGCAAAAAAGAAGAGAACAATAGCTAATCGACCAGCTAGACGACCTAGTCGACCTAGGCGATCAGCGCTTAGGCAGCCTAGTCCGCCGCCTAGCCGGGCAACCGCCTAGACCATCGATTATGGTGATATGCTAGGCGGCCGGCTAGCGCCTAGTGCTTAGGCGCCGATTAATCGGTGTCTAGACGAGATTTTTGCAACACTGATCATTAGTGTTAAGAATCCCGAATTGAAAAATAAGAAACATATGGGTTTATAATGCCATGTACTCCGTATTAGACTAGCTAATTCACTGTATTCAGTCTTTTAGTGTGGTTTGGGCGATGTGCATTACAGTCCAGTTGAGTGACCTTTACCCAATCTTAGATTCTAACAATTAAGAATAAAAATACATAATGAATCTTCTCAATTTATTGTTCAAACATTTCAGAGTGGTTATCTACTTAAAAGAACTTGCTTGATTGTGGCAGTTGAATAGCTTTTCACTATTTATTTATTAAGGACTTATGGCTGACAGGGTGGTGCAGGTACTTGGAGCGACGGGAAGCTAGTTACTAGAATTGGTAGAAACAGTGGTGCCGTTTTAGCTGTAAGTGGCTGCTGGAACAAAACACCGTAATGCTTGTTATCCCAATCATGTGTATTTGTAACTTGGATAAAATGTACTTGTATTTCAGGTTTTGAAGACATTGGTTCAATTTGGCGCTCCAAAGAAAATTTTGGTCGATGGAAAGCCTCATCTTGGAACTGATAAATTGGTTCCACTACTTCGAAACTTTCGGCGCCACCTACAAGAATTGGGTGTGAGTTTTGATTTATACTTTTTTATTTTACCCCTCTATTACTGGGTGCCTGGTCATCGTATTTCTGTATTAGTGTTCTCTCATTATAAACAAAAATATATTAGGTTACAATCAAGTTTGGGACGAGGGTTGATGATATACTCGTAGAGGACGGATACGTGACGGGAGTCAAGGTCTCCGATTCAAGTGACAGCCAACGGTCTATTAGCCAGAAGTTGGGATATGACGCAGTTGTTTTAGCAGTTGGGCATTCTGCTCGTGACACATACGAAATGCTTCTTTCTCATAATGTGAACCTTGTCCAAAAAGATTTTTCCGTAAGTTATTCTTCATTTCAGTATTTGATATTTGAATCTTTCATTTGCTTTGGTCCGTTTCTCGTGTATTAGAACATAGTTTCGTGTCATACTTATTCTCCATTAACAAGCCATGGATGTATATTAAACTGTGTAATAAAACAGGTTGGTTTTCGTGTGGAGCACCCGCAAGAATTAATAAACACCATACAGGTATGCGGTAAACGTACATGCTTGCCCATTTATTGTCATTATGAAGTATGTAATGCTATCATGTTTATTATTTTAAGGTAAAAAATTTAGCTCGTGTGGTAATCTGCAGTATTCGGAATTAGCCAGCGAGATTATTAGCGGACGTGGGAGAGTTCCGGTTGCTGATTATAAGGTGATGGGGCATCTAAATAGTGATGGCATGGATTCTCCTGAATCGGGACCACCCGGGCGTAGCTGTTACTCGTTTTGTATGTGTCCTGGTGGCCAGGTATCGCTACTGCTTTTCTTGCGTGTGAATAGATTAGTTTTGGTTTTATACCCGAATATGTGCTCTTTGAGACTCGAGAGGCATATGTAAAAATATATTTGCGGAATTCTGGCAGGTTGTTCTCACAAGTACAAATCCTTCAGAACTCTGTATCAATGGCATGTCGTTTTCTCGAAGATCGTCTAGGTGGGCAAATGCTGCACTTGTGGTCACTATCTCGCCAAAGGACTTTGCGGCTTTAAGTTTAAACGGACCCCTTGCTGGAGTCGAGTTTCAGGTACCTTTTGAAGTGATTTGACACATTTTTATTCTCCACTTTGCGTCTTAGCTTAGCCATATTGAGTAACAGAGCAAACTCCTTTCTACCGCTTAAATTTTTTGTCAAATTTTGACGAGTGAAAGTGGTGATTTTCAGAGAATTTTTGAACGAAGGGCAGCTGTGATGGGTGGGGGGAGTTTTGTCGTACCTGTGCAAACCGTGACTGATTTTCTTGGCAATAAAGCATCAGGTTGAGTCTTTTATCTGTTTTTTTCGTCGCCATCATCATTATTTTGGTGTTGGTTAAAGTGGTCTTAAACTTTGATTGCAGTGGCACCGCTACCATCCTCGAGTTATCGGTTAGGAGTAAAAGCAGCAAATCTCCACGAACTATTCCCCGACCATATAACCGTGGCTCTGCAAAAATCAATTCTGATGTTTGACGAAGAGGTCTTAGTCTATTCTCCCCGTTTTCCCATCATTCCTCCTCTTTAAGTGAAGTTTTAGTATAATATAATACAACTTACACCCTTTATGCTTCTCTTCCTGAATATGGAGTTCAGTTACCGGGATTCATTTCCAGCAGCGCCCTTCTTCACGGAGTTGAGGTACGACCTTTAGTATGCTATTAAGTTTAAAGATTGTACGTTTCTTTTTGCCAGTACCTAAGTAAACCCCGCCTTGTGAACCTAACTGAGAAATGACCACAAGGAGGTAAACCAACCTAGGTTGTCTATAGCTGACTGACTCAAACCAAGAAGGCCAATAGGTCGTTCTTACTGGGATTCGTTACCAAGCTAACAGGCCGACCAACTTGGTTGGGGTTGCCTCCCGGGTTGATAATAACTGTGGACTTTCTCTATGTTTGGCATCAGACGAGGACTAGTTCTCCGGTTCAAATCTCCCGGAGAAGCGATACGTTTGAGAGCACGTGTTTGAAAGCGCTGTATCCGGTGGGAGAGGGAGCAGGCTATGCAGGTGGAATTGTGAGTGCAGCCGTTGATGGGATGCATGCTGGGTTTGCTTTGGCTAAAAATTTGGGTCTGTATGAGAGCAACCTAGACTCTGTTCTGGGCAAGGCTCAGAATGTGGGGGTTGTCAAGTACTGAAAACATCTCTGAATAGGCTTTGTAGTTTGACTTCAAATTTTTTCTCTTGCAAATGTTAAATTTTTGTGTGACCCGTTGAATAGAAAAGAAAAAAAGTTAAATAGTAAAAAAGTAGAACACGCTCCTGCAAGCGCGTGCACTTAAGCCTGATATTTTATTTATTTATTTATTTTTTTCCTATCTCTCTATCCAACATGACATGTAAAAAACTTTAACAGCGCGTTTGGTTCGTTGGAAAATATTTAAAGGGAAATGTAATTCAAATTTCTTGAAAAATAAATTATCAGGAAAATAGATTTTATTGTTTGGTTGGTGCAAAAATTTTATTGAAAATATGTATTTCACTATTTGGTTGGGTTTAGAATGGTAAAGAATTATGAATATAAATACTAATATGTCCTTAACAATAATATATATGTGTAATTAATAAACTTTGATAAGGGTAAAATACTTTCTTTTCAAATCCTCTCATTTATTAGGATTTTGTTTTCCTTCACTTTATATATACTAGTTTTTCTACGCACATGGGATAATGCCCAATGATTCTTTTTAAATAAGTATTTCAAACTATATCAATGTAATATTATATAAAAGATGTTCATGCATAGGTAAATAAATGTTGAATTTGTTTATTTAAATCAGTAATTTAAAGTATATAAATGCAAGATAATATATGAGAGATTGATTATATATAATTGTCACAACAATAAATGGAATAAGGTCCAAATTGGGCACTAAACGTAACCTGAAAATGCATTAGGTCACTGAACGAAAAAAAAAAAAAAGTGCAATTAAGCCACTGAACACTCCAAATGTATGCAATTTCACCTGATAACAGGTTACCATCAAGGAGAACGAGAAGTATATCAATATGGGCTTGGTGTGTAAGAGATGGTTGGCTGCACAAAACCACAGTCGGGCAGCCAATGTGTTTGTTGGCCCATTGCTCACGCAGCTGTGCCAGGGTCTGGGGTTGGAAAGGAAGCTAGGACGTGAGCTAGTGATAGCAGAGATGGAGCCGCTAACTAGGCTGGATATTGAGCGTGCTAAGGTGACTGACACAGATGATAGCTTTTGGCACGGTCATTAGTTGGATGTTCTAGTAGCTTGCTCTACCTAGACCTGGTGGCCAGGATTGACGCTACGCGTGCTTACTTCGAGGCCCGATTTAATGCCTGTTTCCCTACACCTCCTCCGATTCAGCGGATACATCCCACCTAATCCCGTGACTTGTTGATACATTGTTTTGGGGGCCCCGGATGGACATTAGGTACCCTGTGTGTGGGCAAATTATATTATGCACTGCGGTGCATGATCGATTATGCACCGCGCGTCTTTTTTTTTAAATGAAAATTAACAGTGTTTATTTTCGCCGTTTCACATCCTTTTGCAAAAAGTAATTCTGTTATTCAGTGTCATTTTGTATACACTGCAGTTTCAGTTGAACACAACTACAGTTTCATTTCGATATAACTATAGTTTCATTCGATATTTATAGACTCAAATATGTGAAAATGTTATTTAATTTTATTTTATATACACTATAGTTTTATTAAAACATAACTACATGATCATTTTGATATAATTACAGCTTCATTGTACAATATACACTCAAATATGTGAAATGTTATTCAATTTCAGTTTATATACACTGCAGTTTCATTTCACTATAACTACAGTATCATTTTGATATAACTGCAGTGTCGGTTTGGATATACTGTAGTGTTAGTTGGTGTTTAATACACCAAATAAATGGACTCCGTTAACTCTAACGGCGGACCGTTTCTTTACTTAAAGAAACGGCGCCGTATATGGGCCGCGGTGCATCTATAATATAACAACTGCTGTGTGTGGGGTGCTACTTTTATCTCCTTTATTTTCTTGAAGTTTACATTTCCTTTGACTATGCTTGCACTGTTTAAATCTCTCGCAACTTAAGTACTTGCACTTTTAATTTTATTAAGTCTTAGTCTATTTTGAAGCCTTTGATTAAGTACTTGTACTTTTCCTTTACTTTGATTTTGAGCTTATTTGCATGAATGATGCCCAGATTTATGCTTAATAGGTACGTACCGCGGGGATGCTTTAGGCAACCCGATGGCGGTGTAAGCGTCAGTGTTTGGAAGCTGCTGCGCTGCAGCCCAGGATCGAGCGAGACGTACTACGCCATTTATCTTTACATTGTATAGTAATTATTAGAACCGTACCACCACTTCATGTAGGTGGAGGTGTTGGTTATTACTGTATAGTATATATCTCCCGGCCCGGCCCTTCGACGACTTCTCTCGGCTGAATGAAGTTTCCTCGTACTTGCTGCACCGTGCGGGCCTGCCCGTGTTTGGAACCTGCTGCGCTGCAGCGGGGATCGAGCGAGACGTACTACGTCATTTATATTTATATCTATATATTTTCGTTCAGAAAATTAAGCATGTATGCCATAGCCTAAAGGAATTGAAGTCCATCCAGCGCAGCAAAGAAAGTATTACATTGGTAAGAATCTTCAACTTCTTCTTCAATTATATTATATTCTTCCTTTTTGTTTGTTTTTTCTAATTAGCTCAGCTAGCAACAATCGTTAATTAAATCTATCGAGGTTAAATTATATTTTTGCTTCTTTCATTTCTTTTCTTCGCCGCCATCTCTTCCTCCAGGTCGGGAGGAGCTACTGCAACTCGCCTCCATCCAGTTTTGAAAGGGGTATGTTGTTTAGAAATTGATGGGAGGTTATAGAAATTTCAAATTTAATGAAAACATGATATTTACTTTAAATATGATTGATTTTTCTGCTTTCAATATAATATTTGTTCGTATTATTTGTTGTGTGGATTAGGAAGATCCGTTGAGAGCTCCCAACTTCTAGCGTATCTCTCGAACTGTTGAGTGAACAGTCAAGTGAACAGAAGGGTAGGAAGAGTTGAAGTAATCGGGTGACCTAAGACTTCTATACAAGGTATGAGTTAAGTTAACTTTGTTTGATAATTTTAAGAAATATTATCTGAAATGGTACTATAGGTTGTTTAGAAATTGATGGGAGGTTATAGAAAATTGAATTTAATGAAAACATGATGTTTACTTTAAATATATGATTTTTGCTTTCAATATAATATTTGTTCGTATTATTTGCTTTATTAACTTCTTGAGAGTATTAAGTAGAAATAGTAACTACTTGTATTACAAAAAAATTTAAAAATTTAGAATATTCTGATTAATATCATGATTAGCTAGTATAGAGAAATTTAATACTTGAAATTTTATTAAGAGATCTAGACTTGATAGAGCAATCAAATTACACAAAGAAACTTTATTAAAACTTTAAAAAGTCTCATTAAATTATTAAAAAACTATATGATAATTTTTAAGACAAACAGAAATAATAAATTTTAAGAAAAAGGGTTCTTTTAAGGTAAAGTAAAACATGTGGACCTAGTTCAAGATGAGCAGTGGCAATTATTGCATTTATTTCTGTCTCTATCTATGAAACTCATCCACTAGCTCTGCAGTTTCCACTTTTAACTCCTGAAAAATCCAACCTAGACTTTTACTTCTTACTCTCAATATTTATTTTTATTTTTATTTGGAAAAATGACACTTTTTCCCCCTGAGTTATATACCTATAGCATATTTTCCCCCTAAATTATTGAAGTGATTGTTTTTTCCCCTGAAATGTTAAATGGACATATTTACCCTTAAACTAAATATTTAATTTATTTTTTTTCTCCAAAAAATTATGACCATAATTTGGTTCAAACCAAACAAACACTATAGCAACCAAACCGAAATATTCCAATTACAATTTAGAATCGAAATTCGATATTTAGAGTTTATAAAAATCGTGAACCGGAACGGACGGTTCATGTTCCGAACTGAAAAATAAAATATATTTATTGTTGAATTTAGACTATTTTAAAATAAAGACGGTTCAAAATCGCGAATCGGATCCGGAACCGCCGGTTCACGGTTCAAGATTCAATTTTTTTGATACATAATTTTAATAAATTGACATTTAAATATTGGGTTCTAGATCTGAATTATAATCAGAAACTATTAATTCGATTGCTTTAGTATCCGGTTCAATTCAAACCGAACTGTGGTCATCCCTACGTATACGCAATAATTTGTTGGAGTAGTAAAATAAATAAAATGTTTACTTTAAGGGTATAAATGTCAATTTAATATATTAGGGGGAAAAAGCACCACTTTTAGAATAATTGAGGGGGCTAATGTGCTTACCTAAATAATTGAGGGGGAAAAAGTGCTATAAGTATATAACTCAGGGGTAAAAAGTGCCATTTTCCCTTTTTATTTTTTATTTTTATTTACAACTTGATGTATGACAGTTTTCTTATGATCAACATGATAAAAATATTCAATTATTATTTGTCACATCATAAAATATAAGTGAGGAAGTAGAATTTGAAATTACATGTAGTATAACGAACTCTTAACTCCCCGAGTTCCCTCTGAATTCTTGACTACGTGCTTGAGCGAGGCCTGTCGACTGTTGTGGTGGAGAATAGGTGCCAGTTTCGGTTGTCCGAACTCTATTTATTACTATTGAGTCTATATACAAAAATAATAATTTGATGTGTTTAATAATATATATATATTTTTTGTATGTTGTTTTTTTCCCTAACTAGCTAGCAAGAATAGTTAGAGGTTAATTAGCAGACTATTTTTGGTTATTTGCTTCTTAAATTTGCTCCTTTGATTTGTTTTCTTAATCTCTTGTGCATAATTTTTTTCATATATCTACAATAGTACAATTTTCATCATCACTAGTACATTTACACATTGGATAGTAGGAGGATCTATCTGGAGTTGTAGGGAATGGAAGAAGAATATGATATGTCGGAAGATACGGCAGTATCCGAAACCTTGGAAAATGAGAATATTCAAGAATCCTTGCAAATCAGGGCTAACTTTTGTCCTCCCAACACCGGAAATCATCAATACAATTGTATCATCGATATGAATACCCCAGAGGGAGCAGAAGGAGGAGGAGATGGCAATGGAGAAATAGAAATGGAAGTAAGATTAGGATTAGGAGGTGAAAATGATAGGGGAGAAGCAAATAATTCACATTTGCCCCTCCCCTATTATAAGATTGTTGGCGACAGTGGCGAAATGAAATACATGTGTAGTGTTCCAAAATACAGGCGTGTAATTGAGGAAAGAACATACACCCCTTCAACTTCTGTCTCAAATGGTTCATATCCAACTTTCTCAATTGGACTAGATGACCCATACACCCCTCAAACTGTCTCAATTGGACCATGCCATCATGAAAATCCAAAATTGTCAGATATGGAATCTCAGAAAAGATTGCTTTTTGATTCCATGGAATGCCACCCTGATCCCCGCCCATCCCTAACAGCGGCCATGATGGAATCTGAAGTCGAGGCTAGAAATAGCTATTCCACAAAGTTCAAAAATATTGATACGGATACATTTTGTAAGATGATGCTCATCGATGCCTTCTTCATCATTCATACCTTTATCTATTTCGACCGTTGGTACAAAGTAAGCTTCTAACTTCTAATTACTTATTCAATTACAATTACTTGTATGATATAATTTGCGAATTCCTTAAGCATCTAACTTTTCTTTAACTTGACTTGCAATCCAGAATCCTAATGATCCAGAACTGCAACGCCAACCCATTTTCAAAACACCTTGGAGGCAACCAAATATTTGCGAGGATTTACTGATGCTAGAGAATCAGCTCCCATTTTTCATTCTTGTCAAAGTCTATCATATACTGACCAACGAATCAGCAGATTGTTTGAAGAAGCTGGCACTGCAGTTCTTCAAACAAGTTGAATTTGGAAGAGCTGACGGTGGCAATTCAGAAACAGTAGCAGACGACGACCCCAAACATTTGCTGGATTTGTTCCATAGCAGTTTTGTTGTAGTGGACAAAAGCAAGAAGATGCAAAAGGGCAAGAAGAATGATACATTATTGGTGGACGAAAAGCCCGAGAAGAATAATACACCGGTGGACGAAAGCAAGTTGCGAAAGCGCAAGAAGAATGATACATTATTGGTGGACGAAAAGCCCGAGAAGAATAATACACCGGTGGACAAAAGCAAGTTGCAAAAGCGCAAGAAGAATAATACACCGGTGGACGAAAGCAAGATGGAGAATATTAATGCATCCTCATTGTCGCTGCGGATTAAAATGACGACTAGCAAGTGCTGGGTAAGTAGTGCCTCAGAACTCAGTTCACGTGGAGTCACACTCATCGCAACCAACAAAGGCAACCCACTGGATATTCAGTTCAATCACTACATAGGACATTTGAGAGTTCCAACACTTTATATCAACGACAGAACTGTCACTGTCCTAAAAAACCTGCTGGCATACGAGCAAGGGTCGCATCTACTAAACCCATATTTCACTTGCCTAGCAATCTTCTTCTTCAATATTGCATCCAGTCCTGACGACGTCAAACTTCTGAGGGAGGCAGGCATTATCAACCACCAACCAGCAGATGATGGAGCCATCGTTTTTCTTCTGGATCAACTCAACAAAGCCTCCCAGAATTGCTTTAATGTTTGCCTCATCCAACATCATCTTCAACTCATTCAGACATACCTTATATCTGTTCGAGCCCGGGTTATCAGTGCGGTCCGCCTCCTCACCCAAATTCTTGTGTCTATAATAGTTACTACCGTAGTAAATAATCATGGATACGAAATACAGAAATTTAAAATCTAGTAATATAATGTTTGAGACTTACTTTGTGTGTGTTAGTATTTTGTCTTAGTCCTTTAATTGGTTTTATTTAACTAGTTTCCTTCTTCTATTTATTTATTCTTATTGTTTGATGGTGAATAAACATGTTCTGTTCTTGCTCTCACATTATATTCCTACCATCCAATATATTAGAATTTAAATTCTTACTTTATTTCCACACTATTCCCAAACTCAGGGGCATTTTAGTATTATCAAATATTTGGTACAATTAAGGAATTAATTGAAAAGATTTTAGTATAATTGACTAGTAATTATTTTTCTAAATGATCGCTGATATTCTTCAGCGAAATTAATAAAGTGAACTTAATAATATGCATACTCATAATTGATTTGACCAACTAATAAATGAAGACATAATTCCCCACCATTAGTTAGACATACTAAATAATCAACTTTTGGTTCCAATTAAAGTCCAACTAAATAATGAAGATATAATTCACCAGGCCACCATAGTTGGACATACTAAAAAGAACAAAATACACCTTCCAAAATCAAGTTAGAATTTGACTCAAAAGATACATTTTATTATTAATGGAATCCAAAAAAAAAAGTATGTCAAATCACATAATTTACTACAGTTAGTCCGAAGAACCGAGCAAGATTTGTGGATTAATTAATAAAAGTGGCTAAATTTTGAGAAATGACTGAAAACATATTTTGCCAATGCAAACCATGGAACTTAGAATTATAATTGAGCTAAATTTATAAATTCTAAAAATTGTGATAAAATTATTATCTAATGGGTTAAGAGATTTATTGACATAAAACTTGTCAGTGGACTAAAGATTTAATTGTATTAAATCCAATTAAGAAACCATTATTATAATATTTTATCTCAATTACTAAATAGCCAGAAAAATCTAGTGACATAAAACTTGCATATGGACTAAAGTTTTACTCAATTAGATCCAACTGAAAAAATTTATTTATGATGAAACAAATGAGTTGAAGAATCAAGTGACATAAAACTTGCCTGTAAGCTAAAGTTTTATTCAATAAGATTCATTACAACCATTATGATTAAAAAAAAAACTAAAACTTAAGAAATCATTTTCCTTTTCTTAATCCAATCGTTATGCCATGGAACCGTGTTCACTATTCATGGTGAACACGGTTCCAACGGTGTTAGTACACCGTTATCTTTTTTTTTTTTTTTTTTTCTTAATTAATTGCGTGACTTTTCTTCTACATTTTCACATTTTGCGATTTTACTTTAATTTGAAGTGAGCAATGATTTCGGACATTCATAAATTATGAATTCATGCCTGCACATTCACTTTGGAACCATGCCTACACATTCCCGTCCGAAATCACGGACATTCATAAATTATGAATCCATGCCTGCACATTCACTTTGGAACCATGTCTACACATTCACTTCAGAACCATGAGATTATGAATTTTCTGTTATAAGATTATGAATTTTCAGTTATGAGATTATGAATTTACATTACATTCATAATCTCATAACAAAAAATTCATAATTTGATCAAACGCGCGCCGTTAACTCCACATCCGCGATTTTTTTTTTTTTTTGCCTAAAAACGACGTCGTTTGGACTTGTGTTCACCATTCACGGTGAACACGTTTCCAGGGCATAATTTGCCTTCTTAATACTTGTGGGTAAATTAAGAAATATGATCCAAAGTTTACATCATAAAATTAAACTTCATGATAGAATTGAAAATTATTTACAATTAACCCTAAAGTAAATAAATTGATTTATTTCTATCATCACTGATAAAACTACTAAACCACTGAGGCTCGAACCATCCACCTCCCACATAGGGGAGCAACCAAGTACAAATGGACCAAAGGTCCCTGGTGTATTTCATCTTAATTAATTATACAAATATAACGAAATTGCATGTGGGCTAAATTCCATCATATTACATACAATTAATCACAAATGATATGTCCAAAACTTTATGTGATCAAAATAAACTGCTTAATATATAATTTTAACAGATTAAGGATGTTATGGCTACTCCCAAACCAAATTAAAATTATAAGATCACTAGACAATTATCAATTCTTTGCCTAAACTTTATGTGATTGAAACTTAACAATCTTAGGTAGCTGAATATGCTGTAGCATTTTCTTAATTAACCAAGATTGAAAAAGTAAGAGACTTTAAATTAAAGATGTTATGGCTATTCATTAATGAACCGAAATCAAATCACATTGGCAAGGAATACTTAACATTTTGACAAACAGATTATACCAGATTGTGGGGGGAAAATCTAAATATACTCTAAGGAAAGATGGTTAGAGACTAAGTCTCACTGAAAATCAATTCCTTAGATAGAGTATCAATTTAAGAAGACTAGTGGCACAAGATATCCTTTAACTCATGGCGATGAAAAAAGATAGAAAAAAACTCAACCTGATGCTTTGTTGCCAAGAAAATCAGTCACGGTTTGCACTGGTACAACAAAACTCCCCCCACCCATCACAGCTGCCCTTCGTTCAAACATTCTCTGAAAATCACCACTTTCACTCGTCAAAATTTTGCAAAAATTTTAAGCGGTAGAAAGGAGTTTGTTCTGTTACTCAATATGGCTAACCTTTATCGTGAATGTTAGCACAATCAACATAACTAAACTAAGATGCAAAGTGGAGAATAAAAATGTGTCGAATCGCTTCAAAATGTACCTGAAACTCGACTCCAGCAAGGGGTCCGTTTAAACTTAAAGCAGCAAAGTCCTTTGGCGAGACAGTGACCACAAGTGCAGCATTTGCCCACCTAGATGATCTTCCAGAAAACGACATGCCATTGATACAGAGTTCTGAAGGATTTGTACTTGTGAGAACGACCTGCCAGAATTCCGCAAATATATTTTTATATATGCCTCTCGAGTCTCAAAGAGCACATATTTGGGTATAAAAGCAAAACTAATCTATCCCGCATCCGGTTGGCCTAGATTAAAAACCAATTCACACGCAAGAAAAGCAGTAGTGATACCTGGCCACCAGGACACATACAAAACGAGTAACAGCTACGCCCGGTTGGTCCCGATGCAGGAACCGGAACTCTCCCATGTCTGCTATTAATCTCGCTGGCTAATTCCGAATACTGCAGATTACCACACGAGCTAATTTGTTTACGTTAAAATAATAAACATGAAAGCATTACATACTTCATAATGACAATAAATGGGCAAGCATGAACGTTTACCGCATACCTGTACGGTGTTTATTAATTCTTGCAGGTGCTCCACACGAAAACCAACCTGTTTTATTACACAGTTTAATATGCATCCATGGCTTGTTAATGGAGAATAAGTATGACACGAAACTATGTTCTAATACACGAGAAATGGACCAAAGCAAATGAAAGATTCAAATATCAAGTACTGAAATGAATAACTCACCGCAAAATCTTTTTGGACAAGGTTCACATTATGAGAAAGAAGCATTTCGTATGTGTCACGAGCAGAATGCCCAACTGCTAAAACAACTGCGTCATATCCCAACTTCTGACTGATAGACCGTTGGCTGTCACTTGAATCGGAGACCTTGACTCCCGCCACGTATCCGTCCTCTACAAGTAGATCATCAACCCTCGTCCCGAACTTGATTGTAACCTAATATATTTTTGTTTATAATGAGAGAACACTAATACGATGACCAGGCACCCAGTAATAGAGGGGTAAAATAAAAAAGTATAAATCAAAACTCACACCCAATTCTTGTAGGTGGCGCCGAAAGTTTCGAAGTAGTGGAACCAATTTATCAGTTCCAAGATGAGGCTTTCCATCGACCAAAATTTTCTTTGGAGCGCCAAATTGAACCAATGTCTTCAAAACCTGAAATTCAAGTACATGGTATCCAAGTTACAAATACACATCATTGGGTTAACAAGCATTACGTTGTTTTGTTCCAGCAGCCACTTACAGCTAAAACGGCACTACTGTTTCTACCAATTCTAGTAACTAGCTTCCCGTCGCTCCAAGTACCTGCACCACCCTAAATAAATAGTGAAAAGCTATTCAACTGCCACAATCAAGCAGGTTCTTTAAGTAGATAACCACTCTGAAATGTTTGAACAATAAATTGAGAAGATTCATTATGTATTTTTATTCTTAATTGTTAGAATCTAAGATTGGGTAAAGGTCACTCAACTGGACTGTAATGCACATCGCCCAAACCACACTAAAAGACTGAATACAATGAATTAGCTAGTCTAATACGGAGTACATGGCAATACAAACCCATATGTTCCTTATTTTTCAATTTGGGATTCTTAACACTAATGATCAGTGTTGCAAAAATCCCGCCTAGACACCAATTGATCGGCGCCTTAGCACTAGGCGCTAGCCGGCCGCCTAGCGTATCACCATAATCGATGGTCTAGGCGGCCGACTAGGCTGCCTAAGCGCCACCTAGACGTTGATTGCCTAGGTCGTCTAGCTGGTCAATTAGCTATTGTTCTCTTCTTTTTTACATGGGCTATTTCACTAAAAACGACATCATTTTGAGCCAAATAACCCTAAATTGTTCAAACTCTTAAATGTTTTTAAGGTTAATATTTAATATTTTAGTATTAAATATTAAAATATTAAACAATTTATAATTATAAGTCTTAAAATTTATATAAAAAAAAAAATAAAAATACAGAGGCGCCTAGGCACCGATTAATCGCCGTCTAGGCGTCCTAGGCACTAGGTGCTCCCCAAGCACTTGAGGAGCGCCTAACGATTTTTTCAATAATGCTAATGATTAATGACAACCTTTGCAGAAATGAAGGCTACCAACACTACCATGTATGAGCAAGATTGCACGACCAAAATTAAGAGTAAAGATATGGTTCCAAGATATAACCTCCCCAAAGCAAAAGTTGCTTTCTCCTTCTAACATCCTTCGAACTACCAAAGCACCAATATCACGCCCCCACTGCTCAACAGCTTTCCCTCTTTCAAGTAACGTAACATCAGCACCAAATTCAGCAAGCACCAGGGAAGCAAACAAGCCCGCAGGTCCACTGCCAACAACAGCAACTGTGGCAATCAATGCTAGGAAGTGGGCAAGGAATGGGAGAACAAAATTTTCCAACATTTTCAATGCCAATGTGGCAATCAATGCTAGGAAGCCTAGGAGTGGCTGAAACTTTTACATTTAAATTGACTTCAGATGATTAAAAATGAACTTTTATTGAAGTTCTTTACTCAATTGAACATAAATGCAAAAAGGATACAAACAAAATAAAAAATGCATAACCAGAAGCCTCACACATGACAAACCTTGCGGGCATCAAAAGATTTTCTAACAACAGTAAATGCTTCTGGCGGCAACATGGAAGCGACCTACAACATAAACACGGGCATTCAATTAAGAAATGACAGAACTTTTGGGAAAATTAATAAGCTTTCGGGTCATAATTAAAAGAAAATTACTCAAAAGGAAATATTGTAATGAAGATTACAAGAAACTCCAAGCAAAAAAGCTAAAATATTACCGGAAAGTCAAGAACTTTAGCGATTTCTTGAAGCAAAGCATCGGAAACGTCGAGGAAATCTTTGCCAGGATCTGTATGAACCGAGACGCCGAGATTGGACAGCCTCCAAACGCCTTCAAACTTGTTTTTCACATCAATCTGAGCTTTTTGCTGCAACTTGAGCTTCTTTTTCTCCGACGGGTACCTCAATTTCCCGGTTCTTTTGGTCCTCTGAGCGCATGTTATACGCAGATGTTTTGGGGGCGAGAGAGAGGGCTTGGGTTTGCGGAATGGGAATTTGGGATTGGAATAGAAGGAGGACGAACGGAGAGGAAATAGAAGCTTAGGAATGGCAATGGACATGGCTTTGAAGAATGGTGTATGGACAGTGTAGTTTGTGGATAAGAAGAGGGGTTTTAGTCAGAGCACCCATTACAGTGGATTATTCCAAGAATGAATTCTCCTCTCATTGTCCATGGATAAAGAAAAACCGTTTCAACATCAAAAATAACAAAAACTAGAGCAAACATATAATAACGGATTCGAAATTGTAACCAAGCATTGCCCATAAGTTCTATACCTGATTCATAAGTACAATGTTTTTCTGGCCTTTTGCTAATCGGAGCTAAAACCCTAGGAATAAAAAAACTAGGAGTAAAGCTAGTGTGGAAAGGAAATAATTTAAAAAGGGCACAAGTGTCATATAGGCTTATCTATTACTCTGAAATGCTCAATTTCCCCATCAACTAAAACATAATGTAATTGGACACACTTATCTCTAAAAATTTGTCAATTAGCTGTTTGTGCAAGTTACCTCCGGATTGTGGCAATGATGACATGACAATTAAATAACAAAATTAACCCATCCTAAATATGTAATTCGAAACCTTAATTTTAATTCCTAAATTCTGAGAACTGACGAGCCCTTTTCAAATTAACCGGCAATCCGTAAACAAATAGAGAGAGCCCTTTGAAAAACCGACGAGCCCTTCAACAAAATTAGTGAGAGCCCTTCGGTAAACAATTAACCCCATCCGTAATTCAAATTCGACGACAGTGCAAAACTTCGACGATAGTGCCCTAGTCGAAGGCGCCGGCACCACCAAGTCACTTAATGCAACCATCAACACTTCTGAGTTCTGATACAAGCAGATATGTCACTACCCCTCTAATACCCTACACAACTGTGACTCACAAAATAAATCTAAGCCCAATTGGACATCAAAGTGATATTGATATATTGCCTGCCTACTTACAAGCTAGCTTTGAGCTTCTCTGCTTGCTACACTGAAAAATCCTCAATTAACAGGGATCATCATGAGAATATGAATTTAAAAATGCAATTTTTTTGAGCAACTAGCTAGTGTGCCAGTTACACTGCAAAAACGGTATATATTTGTATTATCGAAAACTGCATAAAGAAAACATCTTGACTTGAATCGAAATGCATTTTTTTCATAACCTCTCCCAATTACCGATAAAATCAAATCACTAGCTCCCTGGAGCTTCTTGATTAGGTATGCGGAACATACTCATAAGCAGCTTTACTTTATTGCTCTGCAAATTGCCGATGATCCTCCGGAATCTGTAATTCACAATCACTCCATCAAATAAACCAAGACAAGATAACATTCCAATGAGATAAATGAACGGAAAATTTCACGAAGAAAGGCGTCAAAGTTCGGGGAGAGAGGACCTGTGGAGCTTTGTCGACGAGATTAGGAAGTAAATTCCACATCATCACCAATTTTTATTTAAATAAAATTACATGTCAGCAGTGTGGAGGGGCAATTCGGAGGTAACCTGCAAAAAAAGCTAATCGACAAATTTTTAGAGGTAAGTGTGTCCAATTAGATTATGTTTTAGTTGATGGGAGAATTGAGCACTTCTAAGTAGTAAATGGGCATATTTGACACTTGTGCCTTTTAAAAAAATTCTCCTGCAAGAGTTGAAATAATTTTGAATTAGCGGGACCACCAATATTTACACCCTTGGTAACAGCCACGCGTGGCTATCATCATTGCGCCCAGCGGGCGCGTGCACTGCACGCGCTGGGCGCGTCAAGCGCGCCTGACATCCATAAAGTATTTTTTTTTTAAAATTCAATATTCCTTTTTTTTTTCTCTCCCCTCCCACCTTCTCTTTCCTAATCACTCTTACATTCTCCCCACTAATATCCCCACTGATAAGGATGCTCTTAGGGCTTTTGTTTTAACTGTTTTGAATCAGAAAATGGCCAGAGCGGTTGGTACCATTTATATACTAAGGGGGCGTTTGGTTCAGATCATCTTAGATTACCTAGGTAATTTGAGTCTGGTAATATTATATTACCTTGTTTGGTTCAAGTTATGAGATTACCAGGTAATGTTATATTACCTGAAAGCTGATGTGGCGGTAATGTTTCAAGGTAATGTGATTACCCCCATTTTTTTTAGGTAATCTTAGATTACCTTAAATTATTCCAACTTTGCCCTTGTTAACTAATCCTTATAATAATAATAATAATAATAATAATAATAATAATAATAATAATAATGTATATGTTTATATAATCAAATATACATGTGTATATTTATAAAACGCAAGTAGAACCTTACTAACTCAATGCTCAGACAGAAGAGAGGAGATTAGAGAATTTGCGAAGCGAGAGAGAACTTATTGATGATTTTGAGCAAATGGGGAGGTTGTTTATATAGTACTCGAATACAACAGCCTGCCCCATTCCAACACCACCACTACCACGCCATCAACATCACAATACCACCACCATCACTATATATTATTATTATTATTATTATTATTATTATTATTATTATTATTACAAACAACCAAACAGAAAGGATCACACTTGTGTGAGACCGTCTCACGGATCTTTATTCGTAAGACAGGTAAGATCAATATGCAAATAATGTAATACTTATACTAGCAAATATAATACTAAATATTGCATTTCATTTTGATCCGACCTGTCTCATGGACAATAATCCGTGATACAGTCTCACACAAGTTTTTTATCAACAGAAAAAATGCAATTTCTTAACTTTCAATATCATTTGAACTGCACAATTAAATTAATAATATCCAACTTGATCTTTTATGCACTTATTTAAGATAGCTTAATTTGCTTCCCAAATTTATTTAAAAATTCTCTAAGAGTAGGGCAACAAATAACACAACCAAGTGGACAGGGTTGTTACAATCTTAAACGCAATTATTTAAGACAGTACCGAAAAGAGTGACCCAGTGGGTGAAACTAAACACGATTCTCATAACAAAATTGATTTTTGCTACCGCACATTTCACATACAACAATTTCCCTATTTGGTAGCACATGCCTAGACTAGACTCTAATTTTGGAATGTTCAAAGGTATCAGGTGGTAAAGAAAAAAGTAGGGCAACAAAAAACACAACCAAATGGACCGGGTTGGCTAGTATTCTCTTGGGGTAACTGATAAACTTGCATGGAACAGATGTCACATATCTGTTGATACGGTGAAGTTGACATTTGATCAGGCAATCGTCCCTTGAGCTGCACTCAATGGTGTTGTAGAGTTCATGGAAGAGACCGACAACCTTTTCATCGTTACCAAGATGGTGTCGGATGATCCCTGCCTCCCTCAGAATCTTGACGTCGCCCTTTGTGGCGGCGATGTTGGAGAAGAACACTGCTAGGCAAGTGAAATAGGGCTTCACTTCACGTGAGCTTTGCTCGTATGCCAACAAATTCTTGAGGACGATGATGTTTTTGTCGTCAATACAAAACGTTGGAATTCTCAGCTCTCCTAGCCAGCTGCTAAACTGAATGTCCAGTGGCTTCCCAGATTTGGTTCCAGCAAATGTAACCCCATTAGACCTTAGTGTCGAAGCACTGTTTACCCAAAACTTAGTTGTTTCTTCCATTTTATGTTTCGATGATGATGATGATGTTATGTTGTGTTCTTGTCTGCCCACATTAGCAAAACTGCTGTGAAACAGATCCAGTAAATGTTTGGGGGTTTTTGGGCTAGAACTGTCATCATTATTATCTGCCATTATTATTGCCACTTTCCCAAAAGGGACTAATTGTTTGAAGAATTGAAGCGCCAACTTCTTCAAAGAATCTGGTGAAGATTGGTTATTGGTGAGTATAACATAAACTTTGGCAAGAATGAAAAATGGGAGTTGATTCTTTAGCATTAGTAAATCTTGGGAAATTTTTGGCAGCACCCTACGCCCTCTGAAAACACCATTGTTGTTGAGTAATCCTCCGTCACCACCCTGCAGACATTATATTATCAAATTAATTAAAGGTTTTGGTATCAATACTTTATTAGTTTAAATGCATTGGTTTAAGAAAACAGAAAACAATTTCGATTAGTTGAGCTACTCTGATCACTACTGGAAATTATGAAATTTTGGATTACATGAAAGTAATCTTAAATCAAGTCGAACGCTTTGTTCCGACCACTTTAGGTATCCGGAAAAACCTTTATTGCTATTTCCGACCACTTTTTGCTTTCAACTTGATTTAAGATCAGGTGGTCGGAAATTCCATAATTTCCAGTAGTGGATTTTGAACTTTTAGGATTAGTTAGGGCAAAAAGTTTTAAACTCTACTAGACAAAACAAACGTATTAGTAATAAGTATGACATATCGATAGGACTAGTTTGAAACTGAACGGATTGACCCGATTGACATCTGTAGTGATGTATGTGTAAGTTAGTATGGGTACCTTGCAAAATTTGGCATAATCCATGAAGAGGTTGATGAGGAAGAAGGAGTCTATGAGCATCATGTTCACGAATGTATCCCTATCCAGATGGTTGGAAATATGAGGAGGATAGCAATTCCTAGCCCTCCCTTCCAGTCCTTGCAAAGCCATTCTGAGGGATGGTTCCATGTGGGAATTCCATTTCCTGGATTGAAGATGAAGAAGGTTTGTTTTGTGAGTTTCCATTTTTGAAAGGCTGGGATTTCCATAATGGTTAGGGCCGATAGACACGAGTCTAGGAATATTATTAATAATGTCGTCATCACCACCACCTCCTCCAACTTCCCACTCCTCCCCTCCTTCTTCATTGATATTGATGATGACGTGATCATCATGTCGGAAAAGCTCGCCGCCGTATTCTCTGTCAATCTCATGGAGAAACCTCCCTGCTGCGGCGGCAATGGGTGGTGGAGCTCTCATCATGCATCACCGTCTGGGTTGCAGGAGTTCATCTGATCTGCGTGCTTAGAATGAAGCTGTTTTGTTTGCTTGCTGTTTCTTTGTTTCGAGAAGTATATATATGTATGTACTTTGCATTTCCCGACATAACTAACGAAATACATTAATTTATCATTTTCCAGGTAGTTTTTTACAAAGGTATTTTCCAGGTAGTTGAATTAAGTTGTACAGCCGTATAAGACAAGATAGCGGTCCAATAGGGGGCAGGGGGCACAGCTGTCAATCAAAGGGCAAGCAAAAGTGCATGCACACCACAGCACACGGTGAAAAAAGCATCCCTTCAACTTAGAGCATCCTCAAAGCATCTATATTTGTGAATTTTACTCTAGTTTTTTAGGTCAAAACTCCATTCAATGGTTTTTAAACAAATGGGGCAAATGATTTTTTCTAAGTTCTTTTTCTTGCAAGATCAAAAAAAAATTTTGGGTCTTACAAGAGAGATAAATAAAAGAATAATACTCAATTTTTGCGTGTTTGGTGCACATTTAGCGCCCAGCCGGCGCATTCAACTGTCATTTTTTTTTTTTTAAAAAAAAGAAAAATTGTTTTCAATTTTTTTTCCTTTATCTTTTTTTTTTTTTTTTCTTTTTTTCCCCCTTCATTTTTCTCTTTTCTAGCTATACCTACAAAACCCACCCCCCCAAAAAACATAACAATTGAGGATGCTCTCAATAGATGAGGTTTTATGTGGAGTTTTATTACATGTGCCAAGTAGGAAAGAGGAGAAAAAGAAATTAAAAAAAAAAACAAAAAATAAGGCTGATAAATGTGTCAGCCGAAAAAATTAAAAAATGACAAAAGGTAGTGCACGCACCAGACTAGGCGCATATTTGTGTAGTTAACACGCGAGATGACAGCTCATTTCTCACACCAAGTAGGGCCTGAAAGATACCCTAAATCGGGCACCCAGTCTAGTAAGAATGAAAGGGCAGTCAACTCCGACCCTTTGGCCTTGGTCAGGCGACCAAGCCTAGTAGGCGGCATGTCCTCGCCCGGGTTCCCTCTGAGGACTTGGACGGGCAATCAGGTTCAGTGGTCCGTGCGTCCTTGCCTGAGTGCCACAACCTCCCTAGCTGGGCTACCTCATCAGGCAGCCGATATATCCCCGACCGAGTGTGAGCCCAGAGATGGTGAGCGGCAGCTTCTACGGAGATTCCTTTCCTTATTTATCCATCAGCTTCCTTTATTAGTCTAAGCATTTATTGCAATGATTACGGTGGATCTCCTAGCAGATCCAACTTCATCTTTACCTTACTTTCCTTGTAGGAAGTTTATTCCCTTTGTATAAATACCCCCACAGGGTCACCATGTAAAGGATCGAATTTTTGACTACTCAATAAAATCTCGTTACGCTGCCCAACTCTTTTTGAGCCGATCTTTCTTTTGTTTTTCATCAAAATCCTAATATTTTACGGTTGTGTTGGCCCGCCGAACGGCTACCTCTAGGCCGTAAAACCAATAGGGCCCACTGTCAGCACGTTTTGGTGTGTGGTGCCAAGAAGATTGTGTGTTGGGATGAATCCCGGATAGCAATCAATCAATCCCTAATTAAAGAACTAAGTCACATTGGCATCATAATCTCACACTTTCACAATTCAAACCCTAGTTAATCTAGCCTACAATATCCATAAGAAACATAAAAGTATTCATGAATCAAAATCTAATCAAAGCAATAGAAATGAAAGAGTAGAAATTATACCAAACAAGTATATTAAAAAATAAGAAGTCTTGCAAGATCTCTTGAATTGGAGGTTGTTAATCTCTTCCTTCAATGAATCTCCCAAGCAATCCAAGCATAGATCTACAAACTAGAGTGTTTTCTATCACTACAAAATGCCTAGCCTCTTCCTCTATCTAAAAATTGTAAAAATATAAAAGAAAGTCTCCTAAAATTCTGATCTAAAACCTCTTAAATACCCCCCCCCCCCCTTTCAATCCCTTTCGCAGCTCTTCCACGCAGCCTTCAACGCCCCGGGCAACGCACGTTGTCCGGGGACTTATTCCGTCCAATGCGCGTCACAACGCACGTTGCGATACGTGTTGAACTTTCTAGAAATCAGCTCTGATTTTTGCCTCTCCACAACGCACGTTGCAACGCGCGTTGTAGCCTTCGTGGCTTGGTCTCGACTCGTCTTCTTCTCCCACTTTTGCTCCGGCTGTGCCACTTTGCCTCTGTAACACCCCGAAATTTTGAATCTTCTAAAACTTATATAATAAAGGTGAGTTCTTGGATGTTAAGTACAAAACCCACGCACCTTAAGCACAAAGCCCACGCACCATAAATTTGACCTAAATACAAAAATTACCAAATTGCTCACCGCATTTTTTTTTTAAATTTTAGTAATCTTGGATGTTGATTTAAGCAAGATCAATGGACACATCGTCAACCATATATATATATATATATATATATATATATATATATATATATATATATATATATATATATATAGGAGGGATCCAATGAGAACACTTGCTTAGGTGAGAACATGGAGAACAAATCGTGTGCATCCATCTAATATTATTTAATGATCTAAATCAATCTAGAGCAATCACGTTCACACACACTTAATCGCGTTCGCACACATTTAATCTCATTCGCACACACTTAATCTAGATCAATCTAGACCATTAAATTTATTAGATTGATGCACAAGATTCGATCTCACAATGTCACCTAGACTAATCTAGATCAATCGTATTTGTACACATTTAATCCGTGTTTGCACACACTTAATCTAGACTATTAAAAGTAATTAGATTGATGCACAAAATTTGTTTTCACGTTCTCACCTAAAAAGTTTTCTTATATATATATATATATATATATATATTTTTTTTTTTTTTTTTTTTTATTTATTTATTTATTTAAGGGTCCTCCATATCTAAAGGGTACGGTGGAAGGGAGAAACTATGCCTCTATATATTGGAGCCAATAGGTGGGGGAAGAGGGCAACTGTCGTTATTGTCCCCACCTGGAATCCGCCCATTGTTTCATAACATAAGTCATAGGTTTTTTTGTAAGTATAACATAAGTCATAGTTTAAAATGCTTTTATGAACAGTTTCAAAGGAGAAAAATGTTTTTATGAACTGTACTTCTCAACTATTTCTGTCGTCAACACTCACAGTAAAATGCCTCAACAGTATGGCCCCACGCGTGCGATCAAGCGACATTCGGGAAATTATAATTTGCAACTAACACAACATTTTACATTAGTGAAATTTTCCAATTCTGTAATTTCTACGAACAAGCTAAGCTTAGCCGTGGCGGCTTGGCCTTTTCAAACCCAACAACAATAGAATTGCGAATTTTAATGTGTAAGGGAAAATACTACTCTCATCTTAAATTCTACACTCAATTACCTTTTACTCTCTCACACGAAATTTTGATGTTAATTAGATATTTTCATTAGGATTCACAAGATAAAGATGATTAATTATCAATTGTCACATAGAGTAAAAGTGAAAGAGTACATAAGAAATAAAGAGTGCATGTAGTAGAACTCTTTTATAAGAATATAATGTATGTTTTATAAGTAAATCGAATCGATGTAAAAAAAATTTAAAAAAATAATATTACATACGTGTCAGATTTTTTTTTTTTTTTTTTTTTGCAAAATCGATGTCGCGTGTGTGTCTATATATATATATATATATATATATATATATATATATATATATATATATATATATATATATATATATATATATATCAAATGTGAATGCTTCCCTAGGTGAAAAATAGGCTAAGATTTCCACCATTGATTAAATCAAGATCATTTGTCCGGAATGAGTGAAATTTGGAGAAAAAGGGGCCTGATTGATAAAATACATTGACTTACATAAATTTTATCAAACAGCGCCCACGGACCGCACAGGAAGGCGCAAATTTTTAGAATGTAATGAAAACCAACATCGTTTTGTTGCCGTACCACTGCTGCCTTCTTCTTCTTCTCCCCTTACTACCACCGTTGTCGTCCACCACTGTTACGTTGCCACCCCAACATTACTGCCGCCACCACCACCATCCTTCTTCATTGTGAGTTTCTTTTAATTTTTGATTTTTTTTTAATTTAAAATAATTATGTTAATTGATTTTGAATTTTTTTTTTAATTTTAAGTGATTGTTAATTTTAGGTATTATTATGAGTTATTCTCAAAGTTAGTTTTGAATTATTGTGTATTTTTAGGAATTATTGTTAATTGTGGATTACTGAAATTAGTTAAGATTTTTTTTTTGTTATTTATATAAATATTTTGTTTGAGGAGAAGTATACCACACAGGCCCAATCAGTTATCAACCAACCATTCCTTTTGTTTTGCAATTGGATAGTCTCTCGAAACTGGTCAACTGGAAAATTCGGAACATTCCTTTATTGAATATTGAAAGAATTCTCCTGTAAAGACCGTAGTAAAGGCTCGCATCTAGCGGCATATGTTCTATTTCTTATTCCATTATATTCCCATTAAATGGATTCTTATATTATTCCCTTAAAAAATCATTTTGGGAACCTTAACTTGTTGTAAGAGTTTTGTGCATCAATATTAGCAGCGAACAAAGTGTCAACTATCAATGTTATACCTTGATTCTTAATTAAATAACCTATATTTTATTTGATTATCCACTATAAGAGGCAGGAAATATGAAGGCATTGGAGAAGTAAGTTACAATACAGCCAGTGAAAACACGTACAATTTTATATAGTACACGTTTTGTATGCAATCCAAATCTTGGGCAGGCATTTATAATTTTATATATTCCAAATTTTGTACAAGTTTTGCTGCATTTTGTTTCATATATATTAATTAATATCCAAAACAGTCGAGGTCCTTCTTCTTGCCTTCAAATTGTTCACAGAGGTACTTGAGAATCGTAGGAGGATACTTGCCTTTGTTATGGAGATTTTCGAACATGAAGAAGGCGCATTTGGGATTCGGGTTAAGTTGATCCCTATATTTGCACATTAATCGCTTAAGTGATTTGCAGCATGTCGCGACGGGGTAGGAAAGGGGTTGTCTTGTGCACTGGCTCGTAACTATTGTGTAGTTCATGTTGTTCACGAATGCACACTCTGTAGGTAAAATCATCAACATTATATTATTTAGGTCAATAATAGATCAAATCAATTGATTTGCATTATATATATATATACTTACGCTTTTTGTCTTCAAAATACATCTGTTTCGCTTCTTCATAACTGTTTTTCAGAAGAAGGGAACGCCCTTTTTCTACCGAAGTCTTAGGCGTATCATCTGTAGTTTGTGCATCAAAAACAAAGAAAAATAATGTTTCAAATGCATGCATGCATGGATAGATCGTGGAACGGAACATATATAATATGCAGAAAAATAAAGCAAATTAAATATATGCATGAAAATTAAATGAGATACTACATACAATCAAGGAATGACGAAGTGGCAATGCCAAGAAGAAAGAAGAAGAGAAGCAAAACGAAGCATATTTTGAACCCCATTTCCTTCTCTTCTTTATTACTCTTCTCTTTCTTTTATTCTGGAAAAGTTAAATGCTTTCTTGGATTGCCTTTTCTCATTTCAAAATGGCTAACACCCCTCTTATTTATATATCGCTCTCTCAGATCTCAAATTAACACACTCCATACAAATATGAGAAAACCACGGAGAAAGAATGGATGGGGAAAATTAAACCTATCCTAGCCTCTAATTATGTTTATGTATATACCAAAATCATTTTGGCATTTTTGACCCATATATTTAATATCCCTATCAATAAATAAATAAATAAATAAATAAATAAATATATATATATATATATATATATATATATATATGAAAAATAGAGTGAGATATTAACCATTGACTAAATCTATATCAACCGTACGTACGGAATGAGTGAAATTTGGGGGAAAAAAAATGCGGAGTCTGTTTGGTAAATTAATGTAAGTCAATATTTTTTTTTTTACTTCGAGTGCATAATTTCCCTTCTTCGAGTGCACATTTTTTCTTCTTTGAGTGCATAATTTTCCTTTTTTGAGTGCGTAATTTTCTTCTTCTTCATTTTCACCGCCATCACCACCGTTGTCATCCACCACTCTACCACCACCGCCTTCTTCTTCTTCTTCTCCTCCTCACTGCCATCGTTGTCTTCCACCATTGTTGCCGCCGCCACCACATCCTTCTTATTGTGAGTTTTTAAATTTATTTGAAATATTATTTTAATTTTTTATTTTTTGAATTGAAAATAATTAATTTAATTTATTTTTAAATTTTAAGTGATTGTTAGCTTTAGGTAGGACCGATTTTTAAATTTTTGTGGTTCTGTTCGGTAAATAAACGAGGCCCTACCAAAATCACAATCTTTAAAACTAATACCGTAATAATAATAATAATAATAATAATAATAATAATAATAATAATAATAATAATAATAATAATAATAATAATAATAATAATAATAATAATAATAATAATAAGGTGGTAAAATATTATTGTGCGCAAAGAAAAAGTCAAAAGACATATTATAGAATAAATTACAATTACAATTATAACAATAACAATAATAGTGTGCTCAAACTCGCAATATAAAAGGATTAAAATAAAATAAAAATGTCCAAAGCTAGAGCAACATGCAAGTTTTGAACTTTAGACCTCCAAGTTAAAATTGAAATTAAAATACAATAAACACATATTCCTACCATTTCTTTATGTAACCTTTTATGTTTAAGCGAAAACTTTTAGTTTTTATTTCTAAATTAGCTAGGTAAAAATAAAATATTGGACCTCTAAAATTTTGGACCTTGTGCGGTGGCAAATTATGTTGTGCATCCGTCCGTATGCACCATGCATGGTGCATACGGATGTAAAAACGACGTCGTTTTGCATAAAACGCGCGCCCTACTTAAAAAAAAAAATCAGTTTCGATTCCCAGCAATAACATTATGTTATTCATTTTTAGTTCATTCATTTTGGATTTTTTAGTTATGAAATTCTGGAAGTGTAGTTATGCAATTCTAGAAGTGTAGTTATGCAACTCTGGAAGTGTAGTTATGAAGTTATGGATGTGTAGTTATGCAATTCTGGAATTATAGTTATGCAATTCTGGAAGTGTAGTTATGCAATTCTGGAAGTGTAGTGAAATTATGGATGTGTAGTTATGTAATTCTGATTTTTTTTTTTTAAAGTTAGACACCAAAACGACGTCGTTTTTGCATCCGTATGCACCATGCATGGTGCATACGGATGCACAGCATAACGCTCCTTATGCGGTAGCCCAGCTTGCACAGTCAAAAATTCAGCCCTGACTTTAGTATTATTATATGAGTTATTCAAAACATATAGTTTTGAATTATTGTGTATTTTTAGGAATTATTGTTAATTGTGGATTATTGAAATTAGTTAGGAATTTTTTTTGTTATTTATATAAATATTTTGTTTTATAACTTACATATCATGATTTTTTTAATTTTTTTTTTTTACAATATTATAGTTGCTATAGAATAATATTATTTAAAAATCTTATACAATAATAATAAGATTATTATTATTATTATTGTTACTATTATTATTGATATATATATATATATATATATATATATATATATATATAATATTATTGGTAAAAAATAAATTATACTTACCTTAATGGTACAATATAATTGCCTAATTTTTATTCTCATTCCCATCGTATAATTATTATGGTAATTTTATGGTCATACATACATACCATAAGCACACACCTTAAATTTGACAAAAGACCAAATTGTCTTTTAACATTTTTCTAATCGTTATTAATCCTAGACGTTGATTTAGGTAAGATCACTCTCATCTCACGCACTCGGGCGCACCGTTCGTATTTGAACATATATATATATATATATATATATATATATATATATATATATATATATATATACACTAAAGCTTTAATTAGATGCGTGGTTTTCTTTCTTAAGGTGTTTGTGGATTTTTTCAATTTTGGTTCCAAGTTCAAAATGATCTAATTGAAAAGATAAAAATTATGATAGCAATATAATAACAAATAGTAGAGTTACGTTTTTATCTTTTGGAATAAACATGAAGGAGATGGATGGCATTTGAGAAGGGTTGTTTTTGTTTTTTTTTTTTTTGTTTTTTTTTGTTTTTTGTTTTTTTTTTTGTTTTTGTACAAAAAAATTCATTAATTTGAGCCCCATTTTTCACGAGCATCGTCTCTGCTTCCAAAGTATATATATACTTATACAAGTATATTATTATTATAATTATAATTATAATAATTCAAGATTAATTTTTTTTTTTGGACATTAATGTACTATAATTATTAGGCCTTTTTTTTAATACCTTTATTTACCCATTTTTATATTTTTCCTAATATAATTTAGATCTAATTGATTTCACGACTAATATCATATTTTTACCTTACCATAATTCTCCAATGAAATAAACACTTACAGTACTGTTTGAGCAATTATCGCATGTGTAATTTACTAGTGTTCTGTATAGAAATATTTATGTCTTTATATTCCATTTACTTATAGAATACAATTCATGTTCTATTTCTTACTTCTTATTCCAGTATATTCCGCATGGAACTGCTATCCCCATTCTCTTAAAAAATCAAATCGTAGAGTTTTGTGTACTCAACTATCAATGTTATCTTGATTCTTAATTAATTAAATAAATAACCTATATTTTATTTCAAGTATCCATTATGAGAGACAAGAAATATGAAGGCATTGGAGAAGTAGGTTATAATTAAGCCAGTGGAAACACGTACAATTTTATATAGTACAAGTTTTGTATGCAATCAAGGTCCTATTTTGGCAGCATTTTCTTCTTTCATATATATATATATATATATATATATATATATATATATATATATTAATATCCAAAACAGTCAAGGTCCTTCTTGCCTTCAAATTGTTCACAGCTCTGCAAGAAAGTCGTAGGAGGATACTTGCCCTGGTTACGGAGATTTTGGAACATGTAGAAGCCGCAATTGGGATTCTCGTTAAGTTGATCCCGATATTTGCAGGTTAATTGCTTAAGTGATTTGCAGCATGTCTTGATGGGGAAGTAAACGGGTTGTCTTTTGCACTGGCTCGTAACTATTGTGTAATTAAAGTTGTTCACGAACATAGACGGAGCCAGAGGGGGGGCAGGGGGGTCAGCTGCCCCCCCTCACCCCACCCCACCCCTCCCCTACCCTATATTGTATATAATATGTATATATAGTACATTATTCATATAAATATTATAAAACAGATTATGTAAATAAAAGTTGTGATAGACAAGGTGGTAGCTAACGTGTATGAGTTTTGGAATGGCCTGGGTTTGAGTCTTTGCATTGACAATGTCACAGTCTTCTTCACTTTTTTGATTAACACAATTAAATTTTGGCATGATATATATAACTTCCATTATAATTTTCTTTATATTAATAATGGAATGTGTAATTTATAATGTGTTTTATATTCGAATTATTTTATCAAATTAATTATGTTTCATATTTTGTTATAAATATTTTTATAAAGTTCTAATATGTTTTATTTTTCGCTATATCTAACAATATTTATTGTTATACTTTTTAAGTATTTCATTGTTTTAAAACTTTCTCTTCTATTTTAATTTTTTTTTCCTCACTAAATAAAATTTCTGAATCCGCCATTGAATCCATCCTTACTTCTTTGCCCCCCCTCAACATATTTTCTGGCTCCGTCCCTGTTCACGAATGCACACTCTATAGGCAAAATCATCAAAATTATATTATTTATGATAATAATTGCATTATATATATAAGCAATATAATCTAAATAAATTTAAGCCACTTACTCTTTTCCTCTTCTTCTTTTTTTCTCTTTTCCTCTTCTTTATTACTCTTTGTCTGAAGAAGGGAACGCCCTTTTTCTGCTGGAGTCTCCGGTGTATCATCTGTAATTTGTGCATCAAAAACAAAGAAAAATAATGTTTCAAATGCATGCATGCATGCATGGATAGATCGTGGAACGGAATATATATAATAATATGCAGAAAAATAAGGCAAATTAAATATATGAAATGAGATAATATTGCATACAATGAAGGAGTGAGGAGGTGGCAATGCCAAGAAGAAAGAAGAAGACAAGCAAAACGGAGCATATTCTAAACCCCATTTCCTTCTCTTCTTTATTACTCTCTTTCTTTTATTCTGTAAAATTAAATGCTTTCTTGGATTGCCTTTCTCATTTTAAAAATGGCTAACACCCCTCTTATTTATATATCCCTCTCTCGGATCTCAAATTAACACACTCCATACAAATATGAGAAAGTCACGGAGAAAGAGTGGCTGGGGAAAATTAAGCCTCTAATTATGCTTACATACCAAAATCATTTTGGCATTTTCTCACCCATATATTTAAAATCACGTATGTTTGGTTTGGAGATTTTGGATCTGATGCACCCCCCATATTTAGGTGTGTTTGTGAGTTACAATCTGGGCCGTTTGTTATATTTTTTAAACGGTGATGATGAGATGAATTTTGTTACACGTGTGTTCTCTTGTGTGGTAAGCTGAGGGGTATTATTGTATTTTTATAATGGTCTATTAATGTCAATTGCTTGATTCGTGGGGATGTGTGATAGTGGGTATTAATTGTAGGATTTGTCTGATTCAAGAACAGGGCGCCGTCGTTTCAGTGTAAAGCTTCAACCAGAAGCTTCTTCTTCGTTCCCGCACGGTTCTTCAGGCGAGGCCGGGGTTTGTTGCTTGGGCGGACGTTGGCGATGGCAGGGACGCGTTCGAGGAGTGCGAAGCGGCGTAGGGGTGGTGCACCCGTTCCTATTCAAGGTATTTTTGCTTTCATACTTGTGTTTTCCCGGTGTATTTGAGTGTTGGTGTGTAGTGTATGGTTTATATTTTGTGGGGGTTGGCTATGGAGTACAGTGTGTGTTGCGGGGGGCGGCGGCGTGGGGGTTCTATTTTGGGGGTGGGGAGAGTCCGATTTCGTGGTCCGTTTTTTTTTTTTTTTTTTTTTTTTTCGTAATGTGTGGTTTTTGTTTGGGGATAGGGGTGAGGGTCTGGATTGGTGGGCTGTCCGGTGGTGTGGGTGTTCTCCGGGCGGTCTGGTGTGGTGGTGGTGGGCCGGGGGGCGGTGGGTGGTTCGAGCTGTTGCATGTGTTGATTTTTTATGGGTTTTTGGAGTTTGTTTGCGGGGTGGAGTGAGATAGTGGGGCGATTGCCGGTTTGTGGTTGCCATGGTTGGGGGCGGTGTTTTTTTTTCACCGGAATTTATGACGGGGGGTTTGTGGGTTTGTCGTTTGGGGGTGGTATGAGGGTACGGATAGATGGGTGGTGGCCGGGATTGGGTGGCCGGAATGGGATGGGGTTTTTTTTTTCGGGGGGACGTGTGGTGCTTGGGGACCGTGGGGTGGTAAATTTTGATTTTTAGACTAAATTAGTACTGCCAAAAGTGATAAGCTTCTTAGATAGATAGAAAATACCATCCAACAACACAGAAATCCAGTCATTACACCAAAAGAAATGTTAATCTTCACTACAAATCATGGATTATATTGCATCACATCTGTGTCTTATTTTTTTCTGGTTTTTGGAATCAGTGGTGATTGCATATGTGTTGAATGTCTATGTTTATTGTAATTTAATTCCGTCTAGGGTGTGGATTTTTTTCATTGTTATTAGGAATTGAAAACAGGTTCTAATACCCTTTGTTTTTTGGAGGTTTAGTACAGTAATGGGTTGTTGGTATCGCATGTGTTCGATGATAATGAAGTGTTCACAGTATTTTTGTTGAAGATGGTGTGTGCGTTTTGCTGTTTGCCCTTGTGCATGTCAGTGTTTTATTTTATTGTTGTTTTTACTGTTCACAGTAGGTTTTTTCCATGTTCTAATACCCATAGAGTTTTAAAGGGTAAATCAGTATTATTTGGTGCGGGACGGGGTTGCAACTTGGTGCATGTATTTGTTACTGGTTTTATTGTCTTCACTGTAATGAAGTGGTCACAGTATGTTTGTTGAAGATGGTGTGTGCGTTTTGCTGTTTGCCCTTGTGCATGTCAGTGTTTTATTTATTGTTGATTTTACTGTTCACAGTAGGTTTTTTCCATGTTCTAATACCCATAGAGTTTTAAAGGGTAAATCAGTATTGGTTGGTGCGGGACGGGGGTGCAACTTGGTGCATGTATTTGTTACTGAATTATTGTCTTCACTGTAATGAAGTGTTCACAGTTTTTTTGTTGAAGATGGTGTGTGCGTTTGCTGTTTGCCCTTGTGCATGTCAGTGTGTTATTTTATTGTTGATTTTACTGTTCACAGTAGGTTTTTTTACATGTTCTAATACCCATAGAGTTTTAAAGGGTAAATCAGTATTGGTTGGTGCGGGACGGGGTTGCAACTTGGTGCATGTATTTGTTACTGGTTTATTGTCTTCACTGTGGTGGGGGTCTTTCTGTGTCTGTGTGGTGGTGGTGGGGTGGACTGTGGGGGGGTGGGGTTGTGGGTCTATATAGGTGTGTGGCTTCATGCTTTATGTCTATTTTATTTTGTCATTTTGTGGTTGGAATATGGTTTCGTCTTTGTTAGTTTGGTTTGTGTGTGGTATGTATTGCAGTGCCGTTTGATGTTGCTGCGGCAGAAGCGGCGGCAGATGGGGTGGCAGTTTCGCCTGTGGCTGATGCGGCCGATGTTGCGGGAGATGGGGGGACAGTTTCGGCAGAAGCGGTTTCAGAGTTGCCCGATACTGTGGGGGGTGAGATTCCCGTTGAGCCGGTACGTCAACCCCCCGTTGCGGATGGTTCAGATGTGGAGCCTGACGAGGTCGATCATGGTTTGTTCCCGCCATTGAAGATCCGTGCTTCGCCATCTCATCTCGTGAGACCAATGAAGAAATTCAGTGCCCACCAGCGGAGAGCCGTCTGTGAAATGGGTTTGGGGTTGGAGTGGGCCGGTGGGCGGCCGGTGGATGGGGCTTTTGCATGTATCGTGGGAGGGGGGGGGGGTTGTATGTCGATTCTATGAATTTTGGAGTTTGTTTTGGGGTTGGGGGTTTGTGAGGCGGTGGCCGGATTGGGGATTCCATGGTTGGGGTGGTTTTTTGTGTTTTACCGGGAAATTTCTGGGATGGGCTGTGTGGGTTTGCTGTTTTGGTGTAGTGAGAGGGTATGGTTAAATGGGTCGTCGAAAGTCCGGGGGTTGGGTTTTTTTTTTTCGGGGGGTTGTGTGGTGGTGGGGGGGCCGGGGGTGATTTATGTGTTTCTTTTTCTGTGTGTTTGGAGTATGTTTGGGGGGGGGGGAGGGGGGTGGGATGGTGGGCGGTGGGCGGAATGGGGGTACGGGAAACAGTGGTGTTACGGGTTGGCAGTTGGGGTTATGTTGATATTATTCTTTAATTTGTTTTTGGAGTGTGGGGGGATGATGGAAAGTGTAGACTCGTGTCGTCATTGCATTGTTGTTTGGTGTGTTTATCTTGATTATCCACGTAAACTTTTTTCCGTATTAACGATGTTTGGTTATGTTGCATTTATTTTTTATAGCGGTTGCAGGAATGTCAGTCTACATGCACAGTCGTTAAAAAAGAATACGCACTCACTTTTTTTGTTTTCGTAATTTTCTTGTTTTTTTTTTTTTTTAATCTTGAAAATTTATGGCCGTACGTATAATACTCTTTTTGGGTTAGGTAACCGGTTGGTCCTGAGGCTATTAGATGTTTACCGTATGATTCTATTACTAATTTCGGGCGCTCGTTGTATACGCTCATCCGTAATTTTACAGGAACGCACTTTTGATTTTTTTTTCCATTAATATTTTTCACCACACCAAGGTTTGAGTCACTATGTACGCACACGCACAGTTTGCAATCAAGCACCGTTTTTTTTTTTTTTTTTTTTTTTTTTTTGGTAATAAAATCATTTCTACGTACGGAATTTGATATGCAGTAGCTACATTAGTTAACTGAAGGGTCGAGGCGCTTTCAGATGACGACCGTATCAGTTTATTTCTACGGTCGGTCGCTCCTTGCATACGCACATGCGATCAAAAAGAATATGCACTCACGTTTTTTTTTCCTCTCAAAAATATGCGTCCATACGTATAATAGGCATGTATTTGTTTGAGTAGATAACAGATGGGACCAGATGTTGTCAGTTGTAGACCGTATCATGTTATTAATAATTTCTCCCACCCGTATACGTTCATGCGTAATATTGTTTTTGATTTTTTTGTTTCAGTAATATTTTTTTGCAATCCATGGGGTTATGTCGCTCGAAGTTATCCAACATTCATGGTCCATTCTTGGACCGATATGGTGTTGATCTGTTTTCCTCGATAAAGTGTTGATTCACTATGGACGCACACCCACGCACCCAACCCTGTTAGATGGGCGTCGTCGTTTTGGTTGTGCTGTGGTATTTTGCTCTGCTGTGGTGGGTGGTTTTGCATCCTTATACCCTTCACGATTGAACACTAGTTTCTTCTTTAAGATGATCCCGTACCGGTTCTTAATGTCGGAACTCTTGCGCACATCAAATCCAGTTACGGATGCATATGTCTTGTAGTATGCGATGCCATCTTCCAACGTATCAAACTCCTGTCCGACAGTTGGTTTTATCGATGGGTCACATTCCGTAAACCAAATGCTTGGACCGTCTTGGGATTCATCCATCACACAGTGTTGGCTTTTCCCCCCGTCTTCCATGCTTATATCACCTGCGTAACGATTCGTATTATTCGTAATGGAGTTTTAAAAACATAGTTCACACAGTCAAACGGAATTTAGTCGTCATGCACGGGCATTGAAACAAACGACGCACCCACGCAAACACAAAAGCATTCACATCCATTGCATGCATGGCGACTCATTATATGCGTAGTGCACAATGGTTTAGTCTACAACGCACTCACCACTATAACTCCCAGATGGTTATATACAACGACCTAAATTATATGCGTGATGCACAAAGCTGTTTACTACCACGCACTCACCAATAATCAGCTTTATGCATCATGCATATAATTTAGGTCATTGTATATAATCATCTACAACGCACTCACCACTATAACTCCCAAATGATTTCATAAAATAACCTAAATTATATGCATGATGCACAAAGCTGTTTACTACCACGCACTCACCAGATTAGACATTGTTCAGAGGTGTGGGGGGAGCCCAAATTGTGGCCGTGTCGTTACACGCGTGGTGCACAAGGCACCATAATGCCGTGCACCATCTCCCAGATTCGACTTCGGCCTTTCCGGATATAATACCATGCATCAACCAAAACACGGATGCCATTGAGGCAATACGTACAAGTTTATACACCATGAAACCACATGCCTGCCATTAGACTACACACTCGCGCACAAACATTCATATGCACACGCACCCACTACATTTAGTTCATTAGGTGCTAACTGGCAGCTTTTTTTTTTTATTCTGGGCTTTTGTCATTTTGCAAATTAAATGTCAGGGGGTAATCAACAACTGTCCGGTAACAGATAGCCAAATTCACAAACGTCAACAAAATAAAATTGAGTACACAAATTCGGGGGACAAAAAAAAAAAAATATCGCTTTCATACGCATATGTACTGCGTGTTCTAATATTCATACACACCAGCTCAAGTTCGCGTTTGCCACTTTATACCCATTTTTTGAATCAATATATTATACTTCCACGCACTAACTGGTACATACCCAATTATCCTTAAATGGCCTCCGTAATCAAAAGTATGTGGTGTGTATGTTGGTTCCCAGACTAGTCGCATTCTCATATATACACACAGACACACATACAGTTTGTTGGGTTTTTAGTGCTCAAACCTTTAAACTCGTATCCCAGTTACATATAAATTTCAGAAACTAGACACGCACAAATTGTGAATCTAATATGCACAAACCTGGAATGGTAGCTTCTTGAGCGTCCAACCTCACCGTCCGGCTTCCAACATGAAATGTATCGCCCTTTGCTTTTTACTTATTCCCATGTGATGTATCACACCATATATATTTAATGTGTTAGTATCCCTGGATTCATGCATAACTTCCCATATTAATTTTAACCATAATTAAGCCATTAGGTACAATTACTGATAACACCCTTATTAAAGACAAATCTTTATTTTATTCTAGGAAGATCACATGATCTCAACCATTGATGGGGAATCAATCTATGGATATCAACAAATCTCACAGGATCATCTAATTAGGGGGTGCACCAGATTTGAATATATATATATATATATATATATATATGAAGTTGTATTCTCATTCTCTTAAAAATCATTTCGTGAACCTTATTGTAAGAGTTTTGTGCATCACACATATGTTATCATGTTATGTTCAAATATATATAAGCGGCGAACAAATTAAAGTGTCATCTATTAATGTTATATCTTGATTCCTAATTAAATAACCTATATTTGATTTGAAGTATCCACTATGAGAGGCAGGAAATATGAAGGCATTGGAGGAGTATAGTAGGTTAAGTTATAATTAAGCCAGTGGAAACACTTTGTACAATTTTATATAGTACAAGTTTTGTACGTAATCCAAATCTTTGGACAGGAATTTATATATTCCAAACCTATTTTGGCTGCATTTTCTTCTTTCATATATATTAATATCCAGCACAGTCGAGGTCCTTCTTGCCTTCAAATTCTTCACAGACGCGCCGGAAAGTCCCCGGAGGATACTTGCCGTAGTTACGGAGATATTCGATCATTTCCTCGGCGCAAGTGTTATCCTCGTTAAGGTAATCCCTATATTTGCAGGTTAATTGCTTAAATGATTTGCAGCATGCCTTGGCGGGGTAAAGAAATGGTTGTTTTTGACACTGGCTCGTAACTATTTTGTAGTTCGCTTTTTTCACGTCGAATGGACAAGGTTCGGTCATCTTTGGTTCTGAAAAAATCATCAAAGTTATTGCATTACTTTAAAAGAATTTATGAGCAATATAATTGAAATAAATCATGTATACATGCTATGTCACTGCTGGAATCCGACCACCTGAAAGTGATCTTATATCAAGTCGAAACAAAAAGTAGTCGAAAATAGCAACAAAGGTTTTTCCGGATACCAAAAGTGGTCGGAACAAGGTTTTCGACTTGATTTAAGATCATTTTCAGGTGGTCAGAAATTCCATAATTTCCAGCAGTGTGTGTAGAAAAAGAAAAAGAAAGCTACCCTTTTTCTTTTCAAGAAGGGAACGCCCTTTTTCTCCTGGAGTCTCCACCGTATCATCTGTACATTCGTGGATCAAAAACAAAGAAAGATAATGTTTCAAATGCATGCATATATAAGGTAGATTAAATATATGAAATGAGATAATATTACATACAATCAAGGAGTGAGGATGTGGCAATGCCAAGAACAAGGAAGAAGAGAAGCAAAACGAAGCATATTCTCGACCCCATTTTCTCCTCTTCTTTATTACTATTTTCTTTCTTTTATTCTGGAAAAGTTAAATGCTTTCTTGGATTGTCTTTTCTCATTTGGAAAATGGCTAAGACCCCTCTTATTTATATATCCCTCTCTCAGATCTCAAATTAACACACTCCATACAAATATGAGAAAGCCACGGAGAAAGAGTGGCTGGGGAATTAAAATTAAGCATAGCCTCTAATTAATTATGTATGTTTACATATCAAAATCATTTTGGCATTTTCTGATCCATATATTTTAAATGAGTTAATACCCAAAATCGTCCTCGACTATAGTGGTTTTTCTCAATTTCGTCCTAAACGACTTTGGTGACATAATATCGTCCCAGACTTTTGTGTTTCGCTCAATTTAGTCCCAGACTTTTGTATTTTTGCTCAATTTAGTCCTTCATTTGTTATTCTGTCTATTTGGTGTTAAATAAATAGACAATTCAGTAATTTTAATATTGGCATCTCTTTACTCATAGACATGTGAACTGCGAAATCCTTTTTTTTTTTTACGAATTACTCCCAGAATTACTCCTAAAACTGTGAATATAAAATTTGATTTGCAGGTCCGCGAATAATTCTGGGTGTAATTCGTACAAGAAAGAGGAATTTCGCACTTCACAAGTTGAAAGTAAAGAGAGATAAATATTGACAATACTGAATTGTCCCTTTATTTAACACCAATTTGACGGAATAACAAATGGAGGACTAAATTGAGCGAAACACAAAAGTCTGGGACGATATTAGGTCACCAAAGTCGTTTAGGACGAAATTGAGAAAAACCACTATAGTCGAGGACGATTTTGGGTATTAACTCTATTTTAAATCATCACCTTGTATGTTTGGTTTATTTATTTATTATTTTTATATATATGACAAAATTCTGCATATAAGAGAATAAGAAAAGAAATCAAAGGAGCAAATTAAAGAAGCAAAAATAGTGAAAAATGTTCTGCTAACCTCTTAACTATCGTTGTTAATTAGACCCAACAAAAATAAAAGGGAAAATGGTGACTCTTAGCTTGAACTTTATATATAAAAAGAAATTACTAAACACATCAACTTTTTTTTTTTTTTTTTTTTTTTTACATATATATAGGCTTAATAGCCAAATACTAGTAATTAATTAAGGTTATTATAGGTTTCAAACTTTTGACAATTAAAATCGATATATGTCAGTCACCTTCTTCTTCGATCTAAAGAAGGGCAACTAGCCGATTGTCAGTAATAATTATAATTATCAATTTTTATCGATGATAATTGGTTATTGGACTCATATGCAAAAGTTGATATGTATAATTATAACATTTTAAATTAGTTAAGAAAATTTTTTGTTATTTATATAAATATTTTGTTTTATAACTTAAATATCATAATTTTTTTGTTTTTTTGTTTACACAATATTGTAGTTACGTTGCTATAGAATAATATTATTTAAAAATCTTATTAATAAGATTATATTATTATTATTATTATTTTATTATTACTACAGTTTTTTTTTTTTTTTTGAAAGGTTATTACTACAGTTACTATTACCATAATTCTCAAGTTGCATTGTATCTCAAGTTTCATTTTACTCAGTGAAATAAACGCCTACTCATTTTTGTTTTACTCGAAATAAACGCCTATGGTACTGTTTGGGCACGCCTATGGTATTGTGTCTTTATATTCCATTTCTAATCCTTAAAACCAACTAAACACTAGTCTAGACCAAATTGTCCAACTAAAAAATACAATTCATGTTCTATTTCTTGTTCCATTATATTCTACATTAAATGGTATCTCCCCATCTCTTAAAAATCATTTCATGAACCTTGTTGTAAGAGTTTTGTGCATCACATATATGTTATCATGTTATGTTCAAATATATATAAGCGGCGAACAAATTACTTGATTCTTAATTAAATAACCTATATTTGATTTGAAGTATCCACTATGAGAGGCAGGAAATATGAAGGCATTGGAGGAGTATAGTAGGTTAAGTTATAATTAAGCCAGTGGAAACACTTTGTACAATTTTATATAGTACAAGTTTTAATTTGTATGTAATCCAAATCTTGGACAGGAATTTATATTATTCCAAACCTATTTTGGCTGCATTTTCTTCTTTCATATGTATTAATATCCAGCACAGTCGAGGTCCTTCTTGCCTTCAAATTCTTCACAGACGCGACGGAAAGTCCCCGGAGGATACTTGCCGTAGTTACGGAGATATTCGATCATTTCCTCGGCGCAAGTGTTATCCTCGTTAAGGTAATCCCTATATTTGCAGGTTAATTGCTTAAATGATTTACAGCATGCCTTGGCGGGATAAAGAAATGATTGTTTTTGGCACTGGCTCGTAACTATTTTGTAGTTCGCTTTCTTCACGTCGAATGGACAAGGTTCGGTCATCTTTGGTTCTGAAAATCATCAAAATTATTGCATTTTTTTAAAAGAACTTATGAGCAATATAATTGAAATAAATCATGTATATATGCTATGTGCAGAAAAAGAAAAAGAAAGCTACCCTTTTTCTTTTCAAGAAGGGAACGCACTTTTTCTCCTGGAGTCTCCACCGTATCATCTGTACATTCGTGGATCAAAAACAAATGTTTCAAATGCATTCATATATAAGGCAGATTAAATATATGAAATGAGATAATATTACATACAATCAAGGAGTGAGGATGTGGCAATGCCAAGAACAAGGGAGAAGAGAAGCAAAACGAAGCATATTCTCGACCCCATTTTCTCCTCTTCTTTATTACTATTCTCTTTCTTTTATTCTGGAAAAGTTAAATGCTTTCTTGGATTGTCTTTTCTCATTTGGAAAATGGCTAACACCCCTCTTATTTATATATCCCTCTCTCAGATCTCAAATTAACACACTCCATACAAATATGAGAAAGCCACGGAAAAAGAGTGGCTGGGGAATTAAAATTAAGCCTATCCTCTAATTAATTATGTATGTTTACATATCAAAATCATTTTGGCATTTTCTGATCCATATATTTTAAATCTATCACCTTGTATGTTTGGTTTATTAATTTATTATTTTTATATATGTGAAAAAATTATGCATAAGAGATTAAGAAAAGAAATCAAAGGAGCAAAGAAGCAAAAATAGTGAAAAATGTTCTGCTAACCTCTTAACTATCGATGTTAATTAGACCCCAAAAAAATAATAAAAGGAAAAATGGTGACTCTTGAACTTTATTATATATAAAAAGAAATAACTAAACAAATCAACTTATGGTTGTTGTTTATATATATATATATATATATATATATATATATATATATATAGACTTGCACTCGGGTGCGAACGGCTCGCCCAGGCCGAAATAGGAATGGATTCTGTTCGTCCACGTGTCCAGATCTAATGGATGAGAAACACTGATTTTTAAAAAAAAAACGCGGTGGCATTTTCGTAAATAATTGAACATCGAGGTGTAAGTAAAATGTATTACAAGTGCATGTAAAATGTATTATAGGTGCAAGTAAAAATTTACACTGAGCATCAATACTTAGTTGCACTTATAGTTCTAAGTAGTTGCACCAATAGTTCTAAGTAGTTGCACACATAGGTATAAGTAGTTGCATCTAGGTGTATGAATGTTTGCGAGTGGTTTTCAGGAGTATTACTACCCGCGAACTCAGATCAATGAATGTTAACAAGGCAAAATTACATGCACTTATAGGTGAAAGTAGGTGCACATATAGTTATAAGTAGTTGCACCTATAGTTATAAATAGTTGCACATATAGTTATAAGCACACCCAGGTGCATGAATGGCTGCGAAAAGTGAATGCTAACAAGGCAAAATTACATGCACTAATAGGTGAAAATAGGTGCACTTATAAGAGATTTTACTTGCACTTCGATGTTCAATTATTTACGAAAATGTCACCGCATTTTTTTTAAGTTATTAGATCTGGACACGTGTCGCGCGCTGATCCGTTCACATTTCCTTCCTAGGCACTTATTCGCACCTGAGTGCGTCCCTCTATATATATATATATATATATATATATATATATATATATATATATGCTTAATAGCCAAATACTAATAATTAATTAAGGTTATTATCAGGTTCAAACTTTCGACAATCAAAATCGATAGATGTTAGTCACCTTCTTCTTCGATCTAAAGAAGGGCAACTAGCCAATTGTCGTTAATAATTATAATTTTTTTTTATCCATAATAATTGGTTATTGGACCCATATACAAAAGTTGATATATGTTTAATTGTAACATTTTAAAATTCAAACGCTTATTTAATCCTATCAAAATAAATTTTAAAAAATAATTACTTAAAAAGTTTCAATTAAACTCAGAACTTAATAAAAATCATACAATTAGTTTAACTTTCTTACCAACTTTCTGTAACTATCGAGTTTGTGTGCATATTTGGTTCAACGATCATACAACAATTGTTTGAATCTTTGGACCTGTGATGCTGCATTCTATCAAGAATTGCATTGATTCTTAAGTTTATTAGCTCCAATAGAAGCATTAAATATATATATATATATATATATATATATATATATATATATATATATATATAGAGAGAGAGAGAGAGAGAGAGAGGGGGAGAGGGAGAGGCCAATGTTCGCGTGAGTCCACCCTTCCCCATGAGTCCATGTGGACAGATCTGAATCATTGAATACTTGAGATCAATGACTTAGGTTTAGCCAACTGTACAACTGTGCACTTTAATCACGGCAAAATCTAAAACATTGATCTCAAGCATTCAATGGTCCAAATTTATCTACACGAATTTATATAACAAGATGAACTCATTTGATTATTAGTCTATATATATATATATATATATATATATATATATATATAAAATTCATCAAGAAGCTGCAAGTCTCAACAAAAATCTTTACACATGCAGTACACGTACTCTTTAAGCCCAAAGTCTTGTACGTAAACATTTTTTTATCACGGTTTTTACCGGCAAATTATGATGTGCATCCGTATGCACCATGCCAAAACGACATCATTTTAATAAAACGCTCGTCTCCTCTTAAAAGAAAAAATCTGGTTCGATTCCCAGCAACAGAATATGAACTAAAATTTCATAATCGATGAACTATAATTCCATAATCGATGAACTATAATTCCATAATCTAATCTATGAACTAAAAATTCCAGAATGAATGAACTAAAATTCCATAATCTATAAACTAAAATTTCAGAATCGATGAACTACAATTCCATAATCGATGAACTATAATTCCATAATCAATGAACTATAATTCCAGAATGAATGAAACAATATAATGTTGTTGCTGAGAATCGAACCTAGATTTTTCTTTAAAGGGGAGACGGGCGTTTTTTAATAAAACAACTTCGTTTTGGCATCCGTGTGCACCAAACGGATGTACAGCATAACGATTGGTTTTTACCATATTAAATTAATCAGTTGTTCATGATGGGCTTGGTCAATTATTTAAACCAATGCAATTATATAAGACTAGGAGACAATTAGACAAAGGGTCGTTTATGACGCACATGGTGATGATGTGGCCCAACCGTGCAACATAGGAATCTGGGAGTGATTAATTATCAAATTAGACATACAATTGACATTTGGATGTTTAATTTGCCTTTATTATTGGATCATATTCATGTGTGACCGTCTCACGAATCTTTATTTGTGAGATGAGTCGAGTCGAGTCATGTCAATATGAAAATATTATACTTATATTGAAAAATATAATATTAATTAAAAATAAACTTATATATTTTCATTGTGCCCATTTTGTTGCAAAAATGATTTAGAAAAGTCAAGGCAAATATCGCTGCTTCACCAGTCAGCTCCGAACGAAGACAAAGAAACAATGTAACAGCGCGCTAAGCTAGCAGATCGGTCACGGCGTCAGGCCGGTTTCATAAGTAGCATGTGACTTTAAAAAAAAATAAAAAAATAAAAAAAACTTGGAACTGCTATGCAAATGTGCACATTTGGTAAAACGAGCATTGCGTCCCTAGTCTGCAAATGTCCACAAGTAGGTAGATTCAGTCATGTTAAATCAAAAAGATCGATAAATAACTTTCACAGGAAATCAAACTTGAAATATTATAATTACCAAGTCAGATGTCAGATTAATTTGGCTAGAATTGCTAATCCTTACCGCATGCATGTGCCTCTGCGCACACAAGCAATGAATTTACAAAAAGAGGTTAAAAAGAAAAGGAAAATACATTGAGACTTATTCAAAGTAGGGGCAGAGCTACCATGGGGGCAGCTGCTCCATCCCCCATATATTGTACCACACCTCCTTGTGTGTGTGTGTATGTATACAAATAACTAAAAGTTGAGTTAGTTGGGCGGGATGGCAAGTTATGACCTTAACTTAAAAAACGTCAAAGGTTTGAATCTTATTGCTTACATTGAAATTTTAAATTTTTTTTTTTTGACTTTTTTAGAAATATTAATAGTGATTTTTTTATTTTTATTCTTTAAAATATAATATGTGCTAGCATTTTTTTTTAATATTAATAGTGGGATGTATAATTTATAATGTGTTTTCTATTTGAATTATTTTATCAAACTAATTATGTTTTATATTTTGGTATAAATATTTTTTTATAAAGTTTGATTTTTTGCCCATATCCAACAATATTTATGGCATTTTAGAAATATTAATAGTGATATTTTTATTTTTATTCTTTAAAATATAATATGTGCAAGCTAAGTATTCTTTTATATTAATAGTGAGATATATAATTTATAATGTGTTTTCTATTTGAATCATTTTATCAAACTAATTTGAGAATAAACGCTTAATGCATTAGATCAGAACTAAGAATGTTCACAAGAAACTGAGGGGGTGAGTGATACCACTCCACGCAACCTGACAAAGAAACGGCTTCCCTAGCAAGAGCATGGGCAGCACGATTCGCAGACCGCCTAGCAAAATAGAAGATCACATCAGAAATCTGAGATGCAACCTCCTTTACATCATCTACTACTAAACCAAACGAGGAACTATAAGTATTTAATGTTATAGCATGAAAAACAAGATGTGAATCGGTTTCCACATCAATATCACCATAGCCCAAACCTTTCACCCAGCTGAGAGTTTCACGAATTCCTACGGCCTCTGCCTCCTTCACATCAAATGAGCTCGGGTAAGTAATGCTTTTTGCAGCCACAAATTCCCCACGCTCATCACGCACAATCCACCCCATTCCCATAATCCCATTGCCGGCGTCCATAGCCACATTTGAGTTCAGCTTCAGCCTTCCATTATCCGGAGGTGTCCAGCGCTCCTCAACGGCAGGCGCAACATCATGCATGTCACCCTCATTGACACACCTCCAGTTATTCCAAAAACATAGGGCAGAACGCAACACACCATCCATTGAATAAGGAGCATTGTTCCACACTGCATCATTTCGACTGCACCACACACCCCAACAAACCATGGCAAACTTACACAAGTTATCCCCACTCAACGCAGCAAAATTCTAAAAAAAAACCAGGTAGAAATATTACCATGTGTATGGGCAAATACCGGCAGGTTCAAGTGGGTCCAAATCTTCCTAACCTCACCACAAGATGCAAACAAATGTAGAGCAGACTCCTCCTGTTGACGACATAAGTGGCACTTTAAAGCACAAAACACCCGTTTGCCGACTAAGTTATCTCGTGAGGGACGGAAAAGGGAAGCTAGTTGCCAACAAAAGGCTCTCACCTTAGGGGGTACTTCAAGCTCCCATAGCTTAGCCCATGGACGTGTATCTTCCACCTTGCCAACCAGCAACCTGTACGCAGATTTCACTGTATAATTTCCCTTGGAATCGGCAGCCCAAAACTAAGAATCCGCAGGCAACCTCCTACTCAGTGGAATGTTCAAAATTAGACGCACATCCCGCTCCTAAAAAATGTCCCTCACACACTCCTGGTCCCATACATTTCCATTCATACCAAATAGGGAAGATACCGAGGCAACAGCTATAGTTTCATGCAACTCCGTTAAAACAAAAGGGTTCGCGGTATCCGACAACCAAGGATCCACACCAATTCTTGTAGTTTTACCATCACCGATGTACCACCTACTTCCACCACGCAGTAGGTCCTGGACCTCCATTAACCCCCTCCAAATATAGGATGGGTTAGTGCCCAACTTTGCTTCAAAGAAGGAGCAGGTGGGAAAATACCGGGCCTTGTAGACACAAGTCATTAGAGAGTTAGGTAGCGTCAACAACCGCCACGCCTGTTTACTAAGTAGAGCCTTGTTCATCTCGTGCAGTTTCCGAAAACCCATACCCCCACAACGTTTAGGTATACATAACCCCTCCCAGCTCTGCCATCTGATTCCCTTGCCATTACCAATGGTGCCAGTACACCAATACACGTTCATCAACGTTTCTATCTCCCTGCAAAGGCCAAGAGGTAACAAAAACACCATCATAGCATCAGATGGTAATGCCTGTATAACACTCTTCAATAGGACCTCCCTCCCAGCTCTTAAGAGAAACCGAGCGTTCCAACTCCTTACTCTATTCATAATTTTCCCCTTCAAGTAACCAAGGATCTCTTTCTTCTTCCTCCCAACTAATGATGGAAGCCCCAAGTACTTCTCAGATGTATCCCCTTCACGGACCCCTAGCATGTCTGTGACATCCTTACGCACCCCCTGAAGCGTATTAGTACTGAAACATACCATAGACTTATCATAATTTATTTGCTGCCCGGATACCCTTGCATAAGTGTCCAACACCCATTTCATCCTTTCACATTCTCCCGCTGACGCACGGAAAAACAGGAAACAATCATCCGCGAATAGGAGATGCGAAACTGGAGGTGCCCCCCGCGCTACATGCACACCATGCAGCAAACCATGAACCACCTGACGCTCTAAAAAAGCACTTAGCCCTTCCATGTTAAAGAGGAAGAGATAGTGGGATAACGGGTCACCTTGGCGCAGTCCACGACCCGGGATAATTGGGCCAAACTGGTTCTGGTCGTGTAACACACTAACACGTGATACTTAGCTGAATTCACCGTCTCTGCAATAATCTCAACCCATTTTGGGTCAAAACCCATCTTCAACATCACTTGGCGTAAAAAGGACCACTCCACCCGGTCGTAGGCTTTACTCATATCAACCTTTAAAGCCGCCACACCCTGCTTACCCTGAGACTTCCTCTTCAAATAATGGTGTGTCTCATATGCAACTATGATATTATCTGTTATTAACCGTCCTGGAATAAAAGCGCTCTGCGCCCTGTTGATAAGACCCTCTAGGACCGATTTCATCCGATTGGCACACACTTTCGCTGCAATTTTATATAGCACATTACAAAGTGCTATCGGCCTCAAATCCTTCATTGAATCAGGGTTCGTCGGCTTCTTGGGGACTAGGACAACTAATGTATCATTCACCTTAGTTGGCAATTTTGCTGTCTGGATAAAGTCTCTACAGAATAACGTTACTTCCCCTCCTATGATGTCCCAATAGTGCTGATAAAACCCCGGTCCTAACCCATCAGGCCCCGGAGATTTGTCTGGATGCATCTGAAACACAGCACAACGCACCTCCTCCCCACTTACCACACGTAGCAGCCTACTATTCACCCCTTGGTCTATCCTTGAAGATATACAACTCACAACTTCCTCCATCACACAATCTGAAGCCGTAAAGAGATTTGAGAAATACTCTACCATCACCTCCCCCATCCCATCTACAGTGTCAATCATAGACCCGTCCTCCCTCCTCAGATGTCTAATCTGGTTCCGGCGCTTCCTCACCTTCACAGAGTTGTGGAAAAATTTCATATTAAGATCCCCACCCCGGTACCAATGCTCTTTCGCCCGCTGCTTCCTGTAAATATGTTGCTGATCTAACAAGTATAGCCACTCCTTTTCAATACGTGAATACTCCTCATACCCGGCTTCATCCCTCCGCAAACGTAGCCAGTCAAGCCGACTCCTACAAACATCAATCCTGCGCTGGAACTCTTTATTATATGACTTCCCCCACCTCCAGATATCCTGTCCACACACGGAAATCCAATCAAACACATCCATACCCATTGTGCGGCCCCAACTATTATCAACAATTTATCTACATCTGTCCTCCCGTAGCCAGACGTTGTCGAAACAGAAACGACGCCTTCTGACCCCATTTGCCACCACCATTGGCGTGAGTAGAAATGGTGAATGGTCACTATAAGGACATGCATGGTTGCAATAGGCGCTAGTCGGGCGGTAGAGTAGCGCCTAGCGCCTAGACGACCTAGGCGGCTAACTGAAAAAATGAAAAAGCAGTACACGTGTGTAGGTGCATATATATCATATTATACATACATACATACATACATACATATATATATATATATATATATATATATATACATACATACATATATATATATATATATATATATATATATATATATGTCATATAATTGAAAAAAATTAGCAAGGTCAAGCTAGCCGGGTTAATTCGGCTAACTCGACAGAAATTGACGAGTAAACTCGGCGTAATCGGCCGAGTTAGGCGCTAAGCGGCCGAATTAGACGCTAGGCGGTCGGTCTTCTAGGCGGGAGCCTAGGGGAGGAATCGCCACGGCCTAGGGGCGCCTAGCGCCTAGGCGCCGATTACTCGGTGCCTAGGCAGGATTTTTGCAACCCTGAGGACATGGGAGAGAACTAGCTGTTGCACCCCCAAAAAGAGCCATCCACGATTCAGTGGTTAAAATCCTATCCAGCTTCTCCTCAACCATGTTTGGGGTTCCACATCCCCTAACCCAAGTGAATTGATTCCCTTCAAAAGCAAAGTCCTCAAGACCGCAGTCCGCTATTGCCTCACTAAAGCCCTAACCAGCCAATTAGGATGAGGAACACGACATCTCTTCTCCGTTTGATGTAGTATATCATTAAAGTCGCCCATCAGCACCCAAGGCAATGCACTCACTCCAGCAAGTCCCCTAAGCAACTGCCAAGACTCTCTTCTTCGGGTCCGGTCTGCCAAGACTCCCCTGGAACATAGGTAACAAATCTGTTAATATGTTCGTGTAACGTTTTCCTTGTGTATTATTATTATTATTATTATTATTATTATTATTATTAAGTTTATTATATAATAACAATAATATTTAAGTGGTGCAAATCAATAGGTTGACTAAGTATTAGAACTTAGTCAGCATTAGGTAATTAGTTACCTACATTGATGGGATGTAGGTTATTTAAACTCCCAAGTCCTCTCACTGCTCGGTTGACGTATCATACACCATCTAAAGTCACTGAGAGAAGTGAGAGAAACACAATTAAAACCTACGGAGATTTTACAGCAGCCCGAGGAACTTCTGCTCATCAGACCACGAGTCCCTGGTGATCAAGATCTAAAGCTATGGCTGGAGGTTGGTGATCTAAACTCTGTTTTAGTAGCCACGTATTTATTAATTGTCACGTGGATTATGTGCTTACATTTGGTATCAGAGCCAATTTATCTCTGCCTAGCCTTTGATTCAATTGCATAACAAACTCATAATTTCCTTTCAGAAACTATCCCAATTGTCTCACACGTTCAGGTCCCCATGCTTACTCCTAATAATTATAGAGAGTGGAATGATGCGCTCCTGATCTACTTTGGCATGAATGAGATGGACTATGCTATTAACCATCCCGCGCCTCCGGCTATAACCGCGACGAGCACTCAAGAAGCCAAAGACATTTGGGCTAAATGGGAGCGGCACAATCGCCTGTGCATGTTTTTCATTAAGTCTCGGGTTTCGAGTGATATACGCCGCACGGTTGATAAGCTTAAAACAGCTCAAGAGTGTATTGAGGCCATTGCCAAGAAGTTTGAAACTTCAGAAAAATCCCTAGCAAGCACCTTAATAATGCAGTTCACCTCCCTTCGTTATTCTCCTGCCGATGGTGTGCGCAGTCACATCATGCAACTTAGTGATATTGCAGCTCAACTAGACAAGTTGGAGATCAAGCTGCCAGACTCATTTGTGGTGCATTTTGCACTAAACACTCTCCCTCCTGAGTATAGCACCTTCAAAATTGCATATAACACACATGACAAGAAATGGACTATTAATGATCTAATTAATAAGTGTGTGCAAGAAGAAGGGAGACTACGTCAAGAACAAAAGGGGGAGAGTGTCATGCTTGCAGTAGCAAAGCATAAAGGGAGATCTGGCAAGCGCCACACTGCAGCTAAAAAGAAAGCAAAATTATCCCCTCAGACTGACATTAAGAAAGCACAGAAATGCTTCTTCTGTAAGAAGAAGGGGCATATGAAGAAGGATTGTGCAAAGTTTAAGAAGTGGATGTCTGAGAAAGGTATGATCTCTTCCTTTGTCTGTTTTGAATCCAATATGTCAGATGTTAATGCTAACACTTGGTGGATTGATTCTGGTTCAACAATCCACATTGCAAATTCTTTACAGGATATGCAAAATCTGAGACAACCGATGTCAAATGAGCGAAACATCTTCTCCGTAAATAAGATGGGCTCGCCGGTTGAAGCTGTAGGGACTTGCAGGCTAATTTTAGACAGTGGTTTCGTTTTGAATTTAGAGAGGACATTTTACGTACCAACTTTTTCACGAAATTTGGTTTCTGTCTCAAGACTTGTACCGTTTGGATTCAATTTTATTTTTTTAGACAAGTATTTTAAATTATTTGATAATTCTACTTGTATTGGAAATGGTACACTGTCTGATGGTCTTTATCGTCTTCACTTACAAAACGATGCAAGTTATGATTCCTTACATGTTCAAACTGGCACCAAACGGTGTAGTGTTAACGATAAATCTTCAATGTTGTGGCACCGGAGATTGGGACACATCTCCCTTGATCGCATTAAAAGGTTGGTAAAGGATGGAGTACTTTCTACTCTAGACTATACTGACTTTGAGACTTGTATAGACCAGAGACTTGTATAGACTGCATTAAAGGCAAGCAGACTAACAAGTCGAAGAAAGGTGCCAATAGAAGTTCAACATTATTAGAGATAATTCATACTGACATATGCTGTCCAGATATGGATATGCAGGGTCAGAAATATTTCATTACCTTTATAGATGACTTCTCTATATTTACCTATGTGTATTTACTTCATCATAAGTATGAAGCATTGGATGCCTTTAAAACCTTTAAGGCTGAAGTTGAAAACCAATGCAAGAAGAAAATACAAATAGTTAGGTCAGACAGAGGTGGTGAATATTATGGTAGATACACAGAAAATGGACAAGCTTTGGGTCCCTTTGCTGAATTCCTTCAACAGCATGGGATTGTTGCCCAATACACCATGCCGGGTTCCCCGGATCAAAATGGTGTTGCTGAAAGAAGGAATCGGACTCTTTTGGACATGGTGCGGAGTATGCTGAGCAACTCCACACTTCCAAAATCATTGTGGCCCGATGCTCTCAAGACGGCAACGTATATATTAAACCGGGTTCCGACCAAGGCTGTCCCCAAGACACCTTTTGAGCTTTTCAAAGGTTGGAAACCGAGTTTGCATCATATGCGTGTTTGGGGTTGTCCGTCTGAGGTGAGGATTTATAACCCACATGAAAAGAAACTTGACCCGAGGACGATAAGTGCTTTCTTGATTGGGTATGCACAGTCTTCTAAGGGTTATAGGTTTTATTGTCCAAAACATACGACTAGGATAGTGGAATCAAGAAATGCTAAGTTTCTTGAAGATGACTTGATCAGTGGGAGAGATCGATTTAAGGACTTAGTTCCTTTATTTGATCATGTTGACTCTTGCCCTTCAACGTCATCTAACGGAGTTGTACTTATACGTAATGCGCCTTCAGTCCCGCCTGCGGTTGTGCAACCCATTGTTGAGATTCCACAAGCTGTTGAAACTCAACCATTGGAAGAACAAGTTCAGGACTTACAGCAACCTCCTGAACTAGACTTTGAGCCAATGGTTGAACCAATTCAGGATTTTCAGCAAGATCCTGAACTTACACAGACCGAAATTGAACCAATCCAAGAACTACATCCAGTTCCTGAAGAGGTAGCTGCGCCACAACCTTCACAAGGTACTGGTGTTCCAACATTAAGACGGTCTACTCGGGTAAAGCGTTCAGCAGTTCCTAGCTATTATGTATCGTATCTACAAGAATCTGACATTGGAGCTGAAAATGATCCCATAACGTTCTCACAAGCTACGAATTGTGCACAGTCCGATTTGTGGTTAGAAGCCATGAAAGATGAAATGAATTCCATGAAGAGTAATGGAGTTTGGAACCTTGTTGAGTTACCTAATGGGGCCAAGCCGATTGGCTGTAAATGGGTATTTAAAACCAAAAGAGACTCATTAGGTAACATTGAGAGGTACAAGGCCAGACTCGTTGCTAAGGGATTCACTCAAAAAGAAGGAATTGAATACAAGGAGACCTTTTCTCCTGTATCAAAGAAAGATTCTCTTCGAATCATTCTGGCTTTGGTTGCACACTTTAATCTTGAGTTGCAACAAATGGATGTGAAAACCGCGTTTCTAAATGGTGATCTAGAAGAGGAAGTTTATATGAAACAACCTGAAGGTTTCTCTTCTAGAGGTGGTGAGGATTTGGTGTGTAGGCTTAGGAAGTCCATATACGGTTTAAAACAAGCCTCCCGTCAGTGGTATATTAAGTTTGACGGGGTCATTTCATCATTTGGTTTTGTTGAAAGTCCCTTAGATCCTTGTATATACCAGAAAGTTAGTGGGAGTAAAATCTGTTACCTTGTTTTATATGTGGATGATATCCTACTCGCCACTAATGAGGTGGGGATGCTTCGTGACGTGAAACAGTTCCTTTCCAAAAACTTTGATATGAAAGATATGGGTGAAGTATCTTATGTCATTGGCATAAAGATTCATAGGGATAGGTCCCAGGGCATACTGGGTCTATCGCAGGAAACCTATATTAACAAAGTTTTGGAAAGGTTTCGGATGAAAAACTGTTTACCGAATGTTGCTCCCATTGCAAAAGGGGTTAAGTTTAGTTTGGACCAATGTCCTAAGAACGAGTTGGAGACGGAGCGTATGAAGGATGTTCCATATGCTGAAGCGGTTGGATGTCTCGGCTATATTCAAGTTTGTACAAGGCCCGACATTGCCTTTGCCATTGGTATGTTAGGGCGGTACTTGCATAATCCAGGCTTAGACCACTGGGGAGCTGTGAAGAGAGTTCTGAGGTATCTCCAAGGTACTAAAGATTTCAAGTTAGGCAGACGGACATCCTAGATGTTGTTGGTTATTCTGATGCGGACTTCGCTGGCTGTGTTGATTCTCGGAGATCGACTTCCGGGTACGTCTTCATATTGGCTGGTGGGGCAATTTCATGGAGAAGTGTTAAACAATCCTTAATAACTACTTCTACCATGGAAGCCGAGTTCGTGTCCTGTTTCGAGGCTACTTCGCAAGGTGTGTGGCTCAAGAATTTCATCTCCGGGCTTAGAATTATGAATTCTATATCTAAGCCACTGAAAGTTTACTGTGACAACTTAGCTGCAGTCTTCCTAACTAAGAACGAAAAATGTGGGAGTCGAAGTAAACACATCGACATCAAGTTCTTAGCCATTAGGGAGCGTGTCAAGAATAAAGTTGTATTCATTGAACACATTAATACTGAGTTGATGCTAGCAGATCCCTTGACTAAAGGCATGCCTCCGTCTAAATTCAAGGATCTGATTCAGAAAATGGGACTTTCGTCCACTTTGTAATTTTGTATATACATTCAGTTTAATAATGAAATTCTTTTGCACTTAAGTTTTTTTTTCTTCTTCAGATACTTCAGATATTTTCTTTGAGTGTGTACACAATTCAGTTTATCTCAATAAGAAAATATACTTCAATGGACTTGAAATGAACATATGGTTTGTTTCATTAAGTTTGATTACCTAAAGGACTCAAGGATAGCTTGCATTTGATCATAATGGATATTACTTGCGCTAAGGAGGACATGTCATTATGGTTGGTGTAAATCTTGTTCTTGGGTTCCGTATTTGCACCAAGTGGGAGAATGTAACGTTTTCCTTGTGTATTATTATTATTATTATTAAGTTTATTATATAATAACAATAATATTTAAGTGGTGCAAATCAATAGGCTGACTAAGTATTAGAACTTAGTCAGCATTAGGTAATTAGTTACCTACATTGATGGGATGTAGGTTATTTAGACTCCCAAGTCCTCTCACTGCTCGGTTGACGTATCATACACCATCTAAAGTCACTGAGAGAAGTGAGAGAAACACAATTAAAACCTACGGAGATTTTACAGCAGCCCGAGGAACTGCTGCTCATCAGACCACGAGTCCCTGGTGATCAAGATCTAAAGCTATGGCTGGAGGTTGGTGATCTAAACTCTGTTTTAGTAGCCACGTATTTATTAATTGTCACGTGGATTATGTGCTTACAGTTCGACCTGACATTTAATCAGGCAATCATCATCATGGAAGCTATACTTAACCAACTTGTAGAGTTCCTGCAAAACAACAACAACGTTGTGGTCATTACCAGGCTGGTGTTGGATGATCCCTGTCTCCCTCAGAAACTTCACATCCCCCGGGGTGGCTGCAATGTTCGACAAGAACACCGTTAGGCTACTAAAATATGGTTTCACTCGACGTGACCCTTGCTCGTATGCCAACAAGTTTTTTAGGACACTAACGTTTGTGTCGTCAATACAAAACGTAGGAATCCTCAAAACCCCTAGCCAGCTAAACTGGATGTCCAGTGGCCTCCTAGCTTCCCTCCTGGCAATGAATGTAACTCCTTTAGACCTTAGTGTTGAGGTATTTTGTACCCAAAACTTGGTTTCCAATGAGGTTGACGATGATGATGTTTTGTTGTCTCCTCTATTATCCATTCCCAAGAAACTGCTGTGGAATAGATCCAATAAGTGTTTTGGGTTTTTTTCTGTTGTGGATTCGACATCTGCCGTTACTGTAACTTTCCCAAATTGGACTTGTTTGCTGGACACAATTGAATAAGAACAACCATAGGATTTGCAAGGCCAAAATTTAAAAATAAATAAATAAATAAATAAGGTTTCAACTCTTGGTCTTGGTATATGTTGATGCCACACTGTAGCTTTCAATTCATTGTCCCTATAAACAAATAAACTTCGGAGTACTTAATAAAAAATACATATACAAAATACAATAAAAATAACAAAATTAGATAATTTACTTTGTATCCACGTACAATTAGAAAATCAATAAGTTAAGAAGGCTTCCCTGCAATGATTTTATCCAATGGGGAGTATATCTCAACGACCCTACCAATAACGTCAAACATGTTAATAAAAAAAAAAAAAATTCAGATGTAGATTAAAATTGTAAATGAAACTTACCAACGAATTGTTTATCATCTACAGACTTCAAAGATGAAAATGATTTCAATAAATAAATTTGTCTAGAAAAGTTGTCATTTTTTTTTTATATATTATTTAACCAAAGTAGCATAGTGAAAGTACAACATAAAATAATGAGTGCATTTTTTGAAAATATAGAAATTACTTATCACCATAAAATTTTTAATAGCATAAACTTTTCATTGTTTGAAAAGCTTACAGTACTTACCAACATGTTCCCTTGGTATATGAGCATGAAGTTCCCTACAATGAAGTAAAAAAGAAAATTGTTATTTTGTAATTTATTTTTGCAGTATAGGAAGCAGCTTTGTAATGCATCTTTTTCCCAATTTCATATACAACACGAGTTCTAGAAAAAAAAAAAAAAAAAAAAAAAAAAAAGCAAAATCGAAAAAAAATACCATGTGCACTCTCTAGATTTTATGAAATCACCCCCTTTTCTCTATGGGACTTCATATAGGTGCACACCAATCACTATCTAATAGCTCAATGGAGAAATATCCTAGGCAAGAATAAACATTGGAGTCGTATAAAAAAAGCAAAATTGAAAGAAAAAAAAAAAAAAAAAAAAAAAACCTCTTGATCGTGAAACATGCACTCTCTAGATTTTACGGATTCACTCCCCTTTCTCTATGTGACTTCATATAGGTGCGCACCAATTGCAGTCTAATAGCTCTGCAAGTCTTCAATGGAGAAATATCCATTGCAAGAATAAACATTGAAGCCGTAATAGTTGTATGTTAGTATACATATCTATATCTCTATATATAATTACTCAATATAAAAAATTGAATAAATGAATATAAGGAAAAAATATTATCAATTAATAGATTTACCGATTAGGTTAATACGTGAATATGGAAACAATATTATCAATTAATAAATTTTAATTAATTTCTATTTTACATTTGGTTACCAAATAAGTTTTACAACAAAAGTTTGAGCGAGAAAATGAAATATGAGGATTTTACTTTTATATATATATAGATATATAGATTTCTAATTCTTAACCAACTAAACATTTAGTCTAGTTCAAATTATCTAATCGAAAAATAGAATATAATTCATGTTCTATTTCTTACTTATTTCTTATTCCATTATATTCCACATGAAATTGTATTCTCATTCTCTTAAAAATCATTCCGCGAACCTTATTGTAAGAATTTTGTGCATCACACATATGTTATCATGTTATGTTCAAATATATATAAGCGGCGAACAAATTAAAGTGTCATCTATTAATGCTATATCTTGATTCTTAATTAAATAACCTATATTTGATTTGAAGTATCCACTATGAGAGGCAGGAAATATGAAGGCATTGGAGGAGTATAGTAGGTTAAGTTATAATTAAGCCAGTGGAAACACTTGTACAATTTTATATAGTACAACTTTTGTATATAATCCAAATCTTGGACAAGAATTTATATATTCCAAACCCATTTTGGCTGCATTTTCTTCTTTCATATATATTAATATCCAGCACAGTCGAGGTCCTTCTTGCCTTCAAATTCTTCACACACGCGCCGGAAAGTCCCCGGAGGATACTTGCCGTAGTTACGGAGATATTCGATCATTTCCTCGGCGCAAGTGTTATCCTCGTTAAGGTAATCCCTATATTTGCAAGTTAATTGTTTAAATGATTTGCAGCATGCCTTGGCGGGGTAAAGAAATGGTTGTTTTTGACACTGGCTCGTAACTATTTTGTAGTTCGCTTTCTTCACGTCGAATGGACAAGGTTCGGTCATCTTTGGTTCTGAAAATCATCAAAATTATTGCATTTTTTTTAAAGAATTTATGAGCAATATAATTGAAATAAATCATGTATATATGCTATATATGTGCAGAAAAAGAAAAAGAAAGCTACCCTTTTTCTTTTCAAGAAGGGAACGCCCTTTTTCTCCTGGAGTCTCCACCGTATCATCTGTACATTCGTGGATCAAAAACAAATGTTTCAAATGCATTCATATATAAGGAAGATTAAATATATGAAATGAGATAATATTACATACAATCAAGGAGTGAGGAGGTGGCAATGCCAAGAACAAAGAAGAAGAGAAGCAAAACGAAGCATATTCTTGACCCCATTTTCTCCTCTTCTTTATTACTATTCTCTTTCTTTTATTCTGGAAAAGTTAAATGCTTTCTTGGATGGTCTTTTCTCATTCTAAAAATGGCTAAAACCCCTCTTATTTATATATCGCTCTCTCAGATCTCAAATTAACACACTCCATACAAATATGAGAAAGCCACGGAGAAAGAGTGGCTGGGGAATTAAAATTAAGCCTAGCCTCTAATTAATTATGTATGTTTACATATCAAAATCATTTTGGCATTTTCTGATCCATATATATATTTAAAATCATCACCTTGTATGTTTGGTTTATTTATTTATTATTTTTATATATATGACAAAATTCTGCATAAGAGATTAAGAAAAGAAATCAAAGGAGCAAACTAAAGAAGCAAAAATAGTGAAAAATGTTCTGCTAACCTCTTAACTATCGTTGTTAATTAGATCCAACAAAAATAAAAGGAAAAATGGTGACTCTTGAACTTTATATATAAAAAGAAATTACTAAACACATCAACTTTATCTTCTTTTTTTTTTTCTTTTTTTTTTCTTTTTTTTTTTTTTACATATATACAGGCTTAATAGCCAAATACTAGTAATTAATTAAGGTTATTATAGGGTTCAAATTAAACTTCTGAAATTAAAATCGATATATTATGTTAGTCACCTTCTTCTTCGATCTAAAGAAGGGCAATTAGCCGATTGTCAGTAATAACTATAATTATCAACTTTTATCGATAATAATTGGTTATTGAACTCATATGCAAAAGTTGATATGTTTAATTATAAGTTTATAACATTCAAACGCTTATTTAATCTATCCTACCAAAATAAACTTTAAAAAATTAAAAACAATTACTTTTTTTTTTTTGAAAGTTAAAAAACAATTACTTAAAAAGTTTCAATTAAAACTCTAAGCTTAATAAATATCATACAATTAGTTTACTTTCTTACCAATTGTCTAGCACTATCGAGTTGGTGTCCATATTTGGTTCAACGATCATACAACAATTGTTGAATCTTTGGACCTGTGATGCTGCATTTTAGGGGTGGACATTTTGGGCTTCAGTTTGGTTCTTTCGATTTTAGTTTTAAAAAAATTAAACCATTTGATTTAACATTAGAATTTGGTTCAGTTTGAAATGGTTCAGTTTCGGTTCAGATTTAATTCGGTTTGTTCGGTTTAAGATCCTCAAATTTCAACACTTCCTAATTTTTCGAACATACTATCAAACAATACATAACCACATACTCCAAATGCAAATCCAAAATCTAAACATTATATAATAAAAGAGCAATCCAAAGTTCAAACACACTACTAAGTACTAATTACCAAACATCAGTTAACTTTTTGCACAACCGACTCTCCAGTTGGCTCACTCAAAATATTTTATTGACAAGATGAATAATCATGTCTTAATATTTGAAGAACAAGTGTCAAGTACTGTATAGTTAATTTTTGGACACAATCCGTCATTGCTAGTGTACTGGAATATTATTTTCCAGTGCACTGGAAATATAGTACTAGAAAATAAATCCAGTGTATTGGAAATTAATCAAAATTAGAATGATCTTAAAACACATTTTTTTCAACCTACTAAAATACATGGAGTTAATAGCACCTCCACAGAGGTTCAAATCCACAACCACAACTTCCTTTGTGAGAATTCAACTTGGTATCATTAGACCACAAGGTCCTTGGTATCTTAAAACACATTAAATTCATAGAAACATGAAATTAAAAAAAAAAAAAAAAAATACTGAATATTATAAGAATAACTCAAGTTAGATATAATTGTGAGGTAAGAATAATTACAGCAAACAACAAAAGCCATAAAAAAATCAAATAAAAAAAATATAATACTTTTAAATCAAAATATAAAAGTATTATATTTTTCTTCAAAATTATTACATTTTCTCATATAAATAATAAACATTTTCCTTATTAGTTACATTTGAAAATATGTCTCACATAAGTTTTTGTCTTTTTATTTTATTTTTATGTATATGTTACCAATTCTCTTCTTTTAATCAAATTTTCGTTTTGAAGCCTATCTAATAGGAAATGCTAAAACCAGAAAATCGTGTCTAGCTAGTTTAGTTTTCCAAGGCCTAGTTGTAAATGACTATTTAAAAAAAAAAAAAAAATTGAACTCATATATTTTCATTGTGCCAATTTGTTGCAAAATGATTTTGAAAAGTCAAGGCAAATATATTAAAATATTTAATGGGATGGTGGGCAATATTTTAAATTATTAGTAGTATAATATGATTCTACATAGACTTCACAAACATTCTTGACTCTAGAACTATAAGTTCGTCAAAGTAAGAGCACAACACAACAAAATGGATATAATTATATATTATCAGTGATGAATCTTTTTTTGCAGATCGGTCACGACGTCTAACAGTCCAGTTTCACAAAATCTTCCGATCCTGACATTATAGTAACACATTACTTAAATTTTTATTTCAATACATAGAGGATCGGAAACCATTGTCCACAAAAAAAGGATTGACTGTGCCAAAACCAATTAACCACTTGAATTGGTCAAAGATGAGCTATGAGACGACAGGAGTCAGGGCCTCTCGTCAGCATCCATCAATCGCCGTCCGTAGAACTCGCCGTTGCTTCAATTGGCCGGTCCAAAAACCAAGTACGGAGTATTATTTTTTAGTGCTTTTATAATAGCATCCTCATTTAGTCATTTGTTAGGTTTTTAGGACAAATTTTTAAGTGTCAATTAGGAGGGAAGAAGTTAGAAAGGAGATAAAAAATCAAGAAAAAACAAAAAAACAAAAACAAAAACAAAAACAAAAAAAGCGGTTGCTGCACGCACCTGACTGAGCACATTTGTGCACTTACACGAAGTTGAATTGGAAGTGATTTTTTTTTTTTGTGGGGCCCACTCAAGGAGACAAAAATTTTGGTCTTTCTTGCAAGAACTACAAATATTCTCTCTTCTCACGCTCTCTCTTCCACATATGCATTGTTTCTTCAAAAATCACACCAAGATGCATTGATATGGATGCTCTAAGTGCAACCTCATTAGAGCATCACCGGTAATAGACTTTTTTTTTTGTTTTTAGAACTGTAAAAAATTGAGTAATTGGTTTTTGTATAATTTGAAACATGGTTTTTTGCAAGATTTTTTCTCTAACAAATAAAAACATGGTTTTTGCATGAGAGAAGAAAAAAAAAAAAAAAAGTGAAATTGCGCGTGTGGAGCACACTGCGCGCTCCCTTTTAAACAAAAAAAAAATGTAGGAATATTTTTTTTTCTTCTCTTCCAATTTTCTCTCTTTCCTACCTAGCTTCCTAAAATATTTTGCAAAAATCCAACCAATGGAGAAGCTCTTAGCTATAGTTTTTTTTTTGAGGTTTTTGTCTAGGATAGAAGAGAGAGAAAACAGGGAGAAAAAGAAAATGAACAAAAATAAAATCTAACAATTTTTTTTTTAAAAACAAAAAAGATAGAAAGCTCTACAGGCTCGCCCACTGTGGGCCGTGCACTGCACACGCCATGCTGGGCGCGGAAGTGCTGAAAACGCGTAAAGTGCGCTGTCAATTTCTCCAAGCATGGGGTCCCAAGAAACTCAAATTTGTAGGAAAATAAAAATAAAAATGAAAAAAAAAAAACTTAAAAATCATGTTTCCCATTTATATAAAAATCAATCCATATATCTTTTGTCTGCAAAAAATCTTTCAAGCAAGATCCACAAATGAGATTGCTCTAAAGATCATATAAATGATGAGAACGGTCAAACGAGCAACATGCGATTAAGTTAGTCGAACAATTAATTTGGTAATTATAAGGGTCAAAATCTGACTCTTTAGAAGAATAATCTATTGACCTTTTTTATTTGATTCGCTCAACTATGAGAACCTAAGCTCGTTTATATCTTTATAATCCTTTACCAGTTAGGATCACAATACTATATGGACTTCACTCAGAGCGCATCTTTAGATAATAACAGTGAATTTTTCTCTAAATTAAAAGACAGACTATGAGAACAATGACATTATTTAATTTCTATAAGGACACTTAACAATTTGCAATTGGTGCATTTACTATAAACCATGGTTGCAGTAGGCGTTGGGCGCTAGTCGGGCGCCCGGGCAGCACCTAGCGCCTAAGCGGTCTAGTCGGCGCCTAGCGCCTAAGCGGCCTAGTCGGCGCCTAAGCGGCCTAGTCGGCGCCTAGGCGGAATCTAGGCGGCGCTAGGCGGTCGCGAAAAAAACAGTAGCAAACTTGCAATTTGACAATTTTAATGAGGCTGTTTTCAACATTCAATCAAATAACACATCCAAATAAATAACATAATGACAATTCATAAGTCATAACATCAAAAGAATATTAATAAAAATAAAAACTCAAATGAAATACCCAAATACTTCAATCATCCAAAGATTGAAAGTATCAAACTAGTCTACAAGTGTATATATGTCATATTATATGTATTTGTCATATAAATGAAAAAAATTAGCAAGGTCGAGTTGGTCAGGTTAACTCGACTAACTCGACAGAAATTGACGAGTTAACTCTGCGTAATCGGACGAGTTAGGCGCTAGGCAGCTGAATTAGGCGCTAGGCGGGCGCCTAGGCGGCCGGTCTCCTAGGCGGGAGCCTAGGGCGAAAATCGCCATGACGAGTTAACTCTGCGTAATCGGACGAGTTAGGCGCTAGGCGGCTGAATTAGGCACTAGGCGGGCGGGATTTTTACAACCCTGCTATAAACTAGAGTTAATCATGCAATAACACAAGTCCCGAATTAGTACCAATGACCGATTCTAATTTCTATTGGAACCAAACCCACTTGGAAAATGTGTAGTTTGTATTACTTTACACTTCTGCCCCTTTTTTCCAACTTTTAACACTTGTTTTAATTTGTCAAAGGTCTATTTAGCTGACCCTTGACCCAACATCATAAAACCAACAACAAAAGTAAGTACAACAGCAATCAAATGACACTTGCCCAAGTAATGAGCAACACTAAGATTACATACACACAATTGTACGACGTGCCAATCACTACTGGAAATTATGAAATTTTCGACCATCAGAAAGTGATCTTAAATCAGGTCGAAAACCTTGTTCCGATCACTTTTGGTATTCGGAAAAATCTTTGTTGCTATTTTCGACCACTTTTTACTTTCGACTTGATTTAAGATTACTTTCAGGTCAAAAATTGCATAATTTCCAGCAGTGAATTAAAGGTTCTAGGTTCTAATAATTCTAAAGTGTTTAAAGGTATCATGCGGCACAAAAAAGAGGAGGGCAACACACAACACTAACACAACCAAATGGACAAAGTTGGGCAGTAACATCCTCTTCATGTAACTGATAACCTCACCTGGAACATAAGTAACAAATCTGTTAATATGTTCTACCTGACATTTAATCAGGCAATCGTCGTCGAAACTATACGTAACCAACTTGTAGAGTTCCTGCAGAACAACAACAACGTTGTTGTCATTACCAGGCTGGTGTTGGATGATCCCTGTCTCCCTCAGAAACTTCACATCCCCCGGGGTGGCTGCAATGTTCGACAAGAACACCGTTAGGCTACTAAAATATGGTTTCACTCGACGTGACCCTTGCTCGTATGCCAACAAGTTTTTTAGGACACTAACGTTAGTGTCGTCAATACAAAACGTTGGAATCCTCAAAACCCCTAGCCAGCTAAACTGGATGTCCAGTGGCCTCCTAGCTTCCCTCCTGGCAATGAATGTAACTCCTTTAGACCTTAATGTTGAGGTATTTTGTACCCAAAACTTGGTTTCCGATGATGATGTTGACGATGATGATTTTTTGTTGTCTCCTTTATCCATTCCCAAGAAACTGCTGTGAAATAGATCCAATAAGTGTTTTGGGTTTTTTTCTGCTGTGGATTTGACATCCGCCGTTACTGCAACTTTCCCAAATTGGACTTGTTTGAAAAATTGAAGGGCCAGCTTCTTCAAACAATTTATTGGTTCGTTATTGGTCAATATGACATAAACTTTGGCAAGAATGAAAAATGGGAGCTGGTTATCTAGCATGAGTAAATCCTCACAAATTGTAGGCAGCATCCAACGCGTTGTAAACACCAAATTGTTTGCTAATTCTCCGTCACCCTGCATATATAATATTTGTTATATTTTTAATAGTATAGAAACTATATATATATATATGGCGTCAGGTTCATGTGCAAACCGTGCTTCTCATGCGGTCAGCATCATTAGGTATGCATATAAATGCACTACAAAGTGTTCGAAAATATACAATTAGGTATAGACGTGTAGTGCATGTTTTTGGTATGTGATGCATTTTGTGGTGCGGACATTTGTGTATTTTATTCTGGTACATTCTCGTACAATGTATGATGCATTTATGTATACCTAATGGTGTAATTCACACTAACTACACTAGAAGCCCGGTATTCATTTGAACCTATATATATATATATATATATATATATATATATATATATGGATGGGATCTGGTGAGAACATGGTAATAACTGCGGGCTGATCCCAAAAGGTTGAATCCTCATTTCCAGTGGCCCCATGACCCGTCCGGGCAGAACATTTGGGAGGCTATAAATCATGGTAAGTCAGCTGAACATGCTAGAATTTATGTTGTACAAGATGTAAGCATATATGCGTGCCTAATTTAGAGTAGTAGTACCTTGTAGAATTTGTGGTCATAAGCCATGAATAGGTTTATGATGAAGAAGGAGTCAGTGAGCAACATCTTCACAAATGCATCTCCATCTACATGGTTGAAATAATGGGAGTACCATTTCCTAGCCCTACCCTCCATCTCTAGCAAGGCGTTTGTGAGGGATGCTCCGGTGCCGGAACTCCATCTCCGGGATTCAACATCAAGAAGCTTTGCTTTGTGAGTTTCCATTTCTGAAAGTTTGGGGTTTCCAAAGTGGTTGGGGCCAATGGAGACCAACTGGGGAATCTCACCACCTCCCCTTCCTATACTACTTATCCCTCCTTCTCCATTCTCTTCTGCAATGATATTCATAACGTGCTGCGGCAAAAGTTCACTGCAGTATTCTTCTTCTTCTTCTTCAATCTCAGGGAGATAGCTGTGTTCTTCTTGCTCCATTCTTGTTAGGCCAGGTTGTTTTCCTAGGTTTATATATAGAATAAATACAAACAAATAGATAGAATAAAAATGTAGTAATTGCTACTGTTTGAAGGTGTGCACTGGTCCAGTGACGAGCTCAAATCAATAAGGCCAATATAGCTAAACATGTTGACTAAGGACCACCACTAACTAGTTCAAACCAAGGCCATCCAATAGGCCATTGCCATTTCTGCCAAGAGTTAGAACTTGTAATAACTTTGTGGTTATTGTCTGAATAACTTGGCTGAGGTTGGCCCCAATAAAATAATACTTGAAACAAATAAGTTCCGTGTAAAATCATCCAACATGACACGTATAATACTTTTTATGAGTTTTATTTATTTTTATTTTTTAAAAAAAAAGTATCACATTGCACGTTGAATGATCTTACCCAAGACATTCTATATGAAAAAAAAAAAAAAAAAAAAAAAAAGGATCAAACCTGAGAATTCTTCTTTGGATATTGGCCTGGGATTTACTTTGAGAGCTTATGAAGGCAGGCAAGGGGGCAAGAGTGAAATCAACTTGCCTGCACAGGAGCCTATATATAGAATATTTTAGATGAAGGGTATGACTGGCTTCTACATAGGATCTCAATTTTAGTAAAAAGTCAAAATGAGCATAAGAACATAAATTTTAAAAAAATAAAAATAAAAAATGACCATTACCTTAACCAATAAAAGTCTAAGAACATAAATGAAAAATGAGCATTACCTTTACCAATCCCAAGGTATATAGCACAGAGACCGACAAACATGCACGAGCACTTTTGCTGTTCTACAAATATAAACATAACGTGTTTTTGTTTTGGAAAAAGATAAAAATTTTATACATCAACCAAAGTTTATTTTACATTATGAATTATGATTTAAGAAATAACATTCAAATTATATATTTGTAGTTACTATATTATGTACATGATGAGTTTAATTAATTCGAAGTAGTCAAAATTAATAAACCCAATAATAAATAATAGATAATGTAAATGAATAGGAAAAATAGGCAAAATTGTGTTGTAGGGTCGCAGAGATCAAATATATTGTATTAATAACGGGATTGTCAAGCTATTACAATGGCAATGTAATGCTATTACAAGAGTAATTTAGGACAAATGAACTAGAACATGTCTTAATGAGATAGGAGGCCTTTTATACATAACGCACCTCTAACCGCCTCCCTAAAGAGGAGGGTACGGTTATAACCACCTCTGACCGCGCTCGGCGCCCTAGTAGGTCGACCGAGGGGTCGGCGTGAGAGCTCCGCCGAGGGGCCAGCACGAGGGGGTCAACTCATGGGCTCGGTTCGACCGAGGAGGTCGGCCCATGGGCTTGGCCAAGGAGGTCGAAACGAGCATTTATGATCTTGTAGGTAAAGTCATCGAAACGAGCCAGCAATACGGGGCAGACTTGAGAATGGACCGTCTCGCCAGTAATAAAAAATTAAATATCATATAAATATAATTAGATTTATGTGTTTAAACAAAAACTAATAGTTCTAAAATCCAAATAGATAAACCAGAATAAAAAACAATCAAAATAATAATCCGATCCAAACATGCATTAATACAAATTACAAACTCTAGATTGTCAAATAATAGTTTCAAAGTCCAAACTTTCAACATTAGGAACTAAAATATGATGTTTTGTAAATAATAAAACTCATCAAGCATCACATCATCCATATCAAATTCTTCCTCTCGATTTCCATCAATGAAATTAGTAAAAATAAATATTATTTTTAATATATTTGTGGGCCAAAATCACTACCCGCTCGGGAGAACTGTGAATTGAAATCGATCTTAGGACTTAAATCTTTATATTTATGTTCAAATTGGGATCTTAATTTGAAAAATGACAAAAATACCCTTAATAATTTCATATTTCGGCATATCTTAAACGGATGAGTGGCCGATGTGATAAATTTTGGCACTAAAACATTAGTCGTGGATGAAAATTGGTACTAAAACAATAGTCGTGAACGAAAATTAGTACTAAAACAATAGTCATGGAAGAAAATTGGTAAGAATTAAACATGTGAACCAAAACTGTCATTTTGCTAATACTCGTGGGATCAAAATTAATATTTATTTGCTCTTTTAGAATTTAGCAACCTGCTCCCTAACTACTTGAGACACATCTCCATAGCTCATTCACATATCTTTAGGGTAGGAGTGGTGATATGTTCTTAAGTTTAATGTTTAAACTTATAAAAAAATGACATGATTTAGGCCCTGTTTGGTAAAATAGTTAGTCTATATATCAATTTTGGTTTATTTGACCACTATTAGTTGTTTGACTTGGTTTAAAAATCAATATAAGTGTTTGATAAATTATCTTTTTGTACTCCAAAATGTTAAAATTCAAAAAGCTAGCTAGTCAAAACAACTTTTTCAATTAACTTTTTGAGAAAAGAAATTATACCAAATAGATATCAGCTAACAGCTACTTTACCAAACACTTTTTATAATCAGCTAATGTTATCAACTAGTTATACCCTCTAATTAACTCAATCAACTAACAATCATTTACCAAACAGGACCTTAATCGTTAAAGAAACAAAACTTAAAGAAGTATGTATATGCATAATTATAGTAACATATTAATGAGTAAAACAACAGTCTTATATTAAATGAGCTTTATTTGCATGTAAATTTATCTGGTGGCTGAGAAAGAGACAATATTGAGAAGAGCATAATATATAGAAGCGGGAGACAATATTGAGAAGAGCATATAATATATAGAAGCGGGAGACAATATTGAGAAGAGCATATAATATATAGAAGCGGGTCCCGCATTTCTAACTACAAGAGTTCGTTGTTATTATATTATAGTTCTATAATAGAAAAATACTATGTGTATCCCTATTTTATACTCTTAATTTTTATTTACATACACACAAAATTTTGATATACACACTTATATTGGGATCCACATGAAAAAGAATAGCTTATTATAGCCCGCCGTATTAAAGAGTAAAAATTGAAGGAATAAGATTTAGGAGTAGATGTAGTAGAACTCACTATAATAATACTAATGGTGTTTGTGTAAATTTGAATAATGTTTAAACAGAATTTTTGACTGAAGAGGAAAATTCACTCGCCACAGTCACTATTTGATGATTTGTACCGAATAAACTTACTCATGTATAATAGTTTACAAATCACACAGGAAAAATAAATCATATTGAAAAGACTCAGTGCGACAGCTTTGACCGAGCTAATTAATAGTGTGTTAATAAAATTCAAAATCAAAATATTTTGACACAAAAATTATATTTCATTCACTCAACAACCCTTCCGGAACATAATGTTCAATAATTGACAATGCAAATACTGGGTTTGGTGCACCATATGAAGCAGAAATTGATGAGTCACGTAGTTATATATGACTTAATATCTTTTCTTTTGTTTTTTTTTTTTCTTTTGTTTTTGTCAAGATATATGACTTATTTTTTTATATTGTGGACCAAGATCCACAATGTCTAATATACATCATTTAATTTCATAATATACAGAATTTATATTTATAATACATATATACATAATCTTTTTTTTTTCTATTTTTTTATGGGCTTGCTTGGACTTTGAAGCCTTAGATAAAGACAATTAAGCTGAAAATGGAAAACTATCCATTAGTATTTAATTATAATTATTATTTGTTTACTATTCCCATGGTTGAAAATATAAAAACGAAAAATAGAAATTTTGCAAGGCAGGTAATTAATGGCGAAGTTTCCATATTTCTTCCCGTTTTGGTCTGAAGGTGACTTTAGGGTGAAGTTGACAAGTTTCTTTCTTCTTTTTTTTTTTTAGACAGAAAATTCACGGTCACTACTCAAAGGTATATACTAAGTAAACTTCACACGACTCAAATCAAGAAAACTAATATGTTATTCCCACTAGAAGTGGAACTTGAAATTTTGTGATTATCAAGTCAATAGTTGTTATACCGTGCATCACGGCGCACATAGCAATGTGCGACTCGCGCATCTCAAAACGACGTCGTTTTGTCAAGTTCTGTTGGGAATTGACGCGACGGAGTGTATGTATGTTCTGTTATAAAATTCTGTACATTCTGTTATATAATTCTGTACATTCTATTATACAATTCTGTACATTCGAAACATGAGATTTTTTTTTTAAAGAGTTATTATGTTAAGAGTTTATGTGTATTATGTATTATGTTAGATTATGTGTATTATCTTTTCAAAAAAGATTATGTGCATTCTGTTATAAATTTCTGTTACATTCTATTATACAATTCTGTACATTCTATTATATAATTCTGTACATTTGAAACATGTGAATTTTTTTAAAGAATTAAGAGTTTATATGTATTATCCTTTCAAAAAAGATTATGTGTATAATGTTATAAAATTCTATACATTCTATTATACAATTCTGTACATTCGAAATATTGAGAAATTTTTTTTTAAAAAAGAAGTTAACAGCAGACACGCAAAAATGTACAAAACGACGTTGTTTTGGGCAAGGCCCTAGTGCACAGTATAATTTGTCCCAAGCCAACAGTCTGACCAACTTGGCTGTATATTAAAATTGATTTACCAACTTAATAAATTATTGATATCCCCTTTACATTATATTTATCATTACAGTTTTATCCGACTCATTACCATCCCTAATCATAACTCTTTAGAATGAACTTTGTAGTTATATTTGTAGTTTGCACACCAATTACCCCGGCCCAATTGTCAAATTAATATGTATATTTTTCACAATCGTTATGCCATGGAACTGTGTTCTTTATCCATGGTGAACACGGTTCAACGGTGTTAGTGCACCGTTATCTTTTTTTTTTTTTTTTAATTAATCGCGTGACTTTTCTTCTTCATTTTCACATTTTGCGGTTTCACTTTAATTTGAGGTGAGCAATGATTTCGGACATTCATAAATTATGAATCCATGCCTGCACATTCAGTTTGGAACCATGCCTACACATTTCTGTTCGAAACCATGGCTGCTCCTCTGTAGCGCAAGCTTCTTCAACATTTATAAATTATGAATTTTCTGTTATGAGATTATGAATTTTCTGTTATGAGATTATGAATTTACAGTAAATCATAATTTCATAACAGAAAATTCATAATTTAATAAATGTTTTTCTTTTATGCGATTATGAATTTTCTATTATAAGATTATGAATTTACACTACATTCATAATCTCATAACAGAAAATTCATAATCTGAACAACGCGCGCCGTTAACACCACATTAGCGAAATTTATTTTTTTTTAACGTAAAAACGGCGCTGTTTAGACCAGTGTTCACCATTCATGGTGAACACGTTTCCAAGGCATAATTTACCTTTTTTTTTTCATCAATAAGCTGCAAACAATTAGTGAATATCACTCTTACATTTATACATGCAAAATTGAGTTCAATGTTTACACTAAACAAAAATCTTTACACATGCAAAATAGTATTATCTGCAATAATCACACTCTTTCTTCTACAACTCCATGCATGCACATTGCTTACACATTACATTAAATATAATGCAGATCAGATCAAGATGCATTATATTATTCTGCGATCAAACCCTGATTTCAGAAATCATTCATTCAATTATATATATATATATATATATATATATATATATATATATATATATATTAATCAGCAGTTTATCCCACATTGCTTCACATCAGGCCCCTTGGTTTTAAGCACAAAAGGATCAATCCTAACCCACAGCAAGGAGAAGATGGAGGCCAGAAGAACAGACCATATGACAACAATGGTGGGAGTTCTGTTCTGTCGTCCCATGAGCCCCTTGAGGAACGGGTACAAATGGACGATGACCCAGAAAGCAAAGAACAGTTTCCCGAACAGCGGGCCCCACGACTGGGACCCGTTGTTGATGGCGTCGGAGATCCCGGCCACGACTCCGACCAGGTTGATGATCAGGATGGTCGTGGGCGGGATTAGTAGTGTTGTCCATTTGAAGGCGTATAGTTCTCCAAATTCGTCGTCGTCTATCGCCTTGGAAGTGACGGTGAAATTCGTGTCGATCCCCGCCAGCACCTTCAGCAGCCCTTGCACGACGGCGAAGAGGTGCGCTGACACGCCGCCGATCACCCAGAACTGCTCGTTCCTCCACCATTCCTCGATGCTCACTCCGCTCCACCGCAGCTCGAGAATCCCCGTCGCGAAGATGGAGATGAAGAGAGCTATGAAGAATAGACTTGCCAGGGTGCTTATCTGGTTGCATTCAAGAAAATTGATAAGTCCAACAGCTCGATAAGTACTTAGAGCCTTCAAAACGGACTTTACCCCTCGACCCGGCCCAGCCCGACCCTATTTAAGTAGGATTGAGTTTCAAAGATAGCAAGCCGTTAAGGAGTAGGCTTTTAAACCCGCCCCGCTTAGACCCGGCTTGCTTTGGCTCGGCCCAGACCGGCCCTATTTAAGTAGGGGTGAGTTTTGGAAATAGCATGCCGTTAAGGAGTGGGCTTTTAGCCCACCCCGCTTTGGCCCGATTGGCTTTGGCCCGGCCCGGCCCGCCAGCTCGTATGGACAATTCTATCGATAAGACTAACTTGAAGCATCCCTAAACTTGTGTGGTTAATTTTACCTCTGGCATTATGAATTTTCCGGTGAGCAAGCAGATGGCAGGGAGAGTGCAGTAGGCAAGGAGAGGAAGGGAGGTGAAAGGATACACAGTTGTGTTAACATATGAAAACCTTTCAAGAAACTTGAGCTTTCCTCCCTTCTTGTACCCATACCAAACCGGGCTATGTCTGCTGAAAAAGATCTCAACTGAACCCAGAGCCCATCTCAGAACCTGGTTCAGACGATCTGACAGATTGATGGGGGCAGATCCTTTGAATGCCGCCAGTTTCGGCATGCAATACACCGATCTCCAGCCTCGACAATGCATTTTGAACCCCGTCAAGATATCCTCAGTGATCGACCCATAGATCCACCCTAACTGCATTTTTTCACAAACATTATATGGTTACTATTCGAGAATCTACACTGGGTAAATCTCGTATTGTAATCTTAGTCGATAAAAAACGTAAACCAGTCTAGGTTATCTATAGCTGGTAACATTATGGTTAGTATTGTTTTTATGTGAAGGTTTAATGAATGAAGTGTTTGGTTTGGGGTTTGTGTAGTACCTCAAGACCCCATTCTGTCTTGTCTTCATAGCCGCAGCTGATGACATGAATGGCTTCTTTGAGCAAAGCTGCTGGGCTGGATGAAGGTGGCACACCACCATCCACCATTAGAGTTGAGGTCACAAAGATGGCTGATTGCCCAAATTTCTTCTCAAAGTTCATCTCAGACATCAGTGCCTCTTTATCATCATCAAATCCTGTGCATCAACAAATCAATCCCTAATTCAGAGAACTTTTCAAGAATCAATGAAAATGCTAGTAGATCAGAGTACCAAAGCTCAAGAACCTTCAACATAGGGTAACCAAACCAAATTGGTCAGATTGCTGACTTAGTAACGGTAAGGTTACAAATTCTACTCCTAGAGAGAGGGACTCATTGACTTTCTTCGTTTGAGTTGGTGAGTTATGAGCCACCTTAACTGGTTTATAATTTTTTGCCAGCTAGGGTAACAAAGCTGGATTTACCTAGTATACAATCCATATAGTAACTGTGAATTTCCTTCCACCCCCTTCACTCACAAGTTCAAGAACCTTCAACATAGGGGGAACCCCAACCAAGTTGCTGACTTGGTAATCATAAGGCTACAGAGAGGCTTATTGGCCTTCTTGGCGATCAACTATGAGTAACCTAAAGTCCTAAACTGGTTTACCTCCTTATAGTTCTTTGTCAAATAGGGTCACAATGCGGGGTTTATCTCATGCAATCCCTCGGGTAGTGAATTTTTTTTTTTTTTAAAAAAAAAACCTAACCTCCAACATTTGCACCATCTCCTTGTTTAGCATACTTGTCAAGCTTCCTCTTGCGTCCAAAACATGGGCAGCAGTCACAGGTCACCATTTTCGGACGCTTGGCGCGCTTTGGTGGATCATATCCATATAAAGCCTGTCTTCTGAACACACATCCTGTGCCAACATATACTGGACCTTGTATTCCATCAAGGCCTTTCATGTTAATCTGGCCAAGAATCAGAGAAAAAATTAGGGTTTACAGAAGAGAACCCATTGATATATATCTTAGCAAGAATTAGGGTTTCTGATCTGGGTGGATTATTATTATCTTACATCAAAGAAGACAGTGTTTCTGTTTGCATATCTGTCATGCCTGTCTATACCATCAAATCTTTGCGGAAACTGGACATAGCAAATCTTTCTACCAGTTGTTTGGTCCATCAAGAAACACATTGCTTCTCTCACAGCTTTGCTGTTGTTTATGTAATGGTCGCAGTCCAAGTTAAGCATGAAGGGAGCATTGGTAAGAACTCCTGACACCCGAACCTGCAATTTGACTCTTTGTTCTTCAATACTTTGAAAAAGTATGTATGAACAGATACTACATTGAAACAGAGAAACAAATGTTGTGTTTACCAGGGCATTCATGGCACCAGCTTTCTTGTGATGTTGGAACCCGGGCCGCTTCTCACGAGATACATAAACGAGGCGAGGCAGTTCATTTCCTTCGACATCTGTTCCTCCGCTCTGGCCAAGAAAAACCTGGATCATTCCAGGATGATCCTTGGTGTTGTTTCCCGGCCATGGCGTCCCATCTTGCATGATCCATCCTCCCTGAGGAACTTTACTGGCTTTTGCCACCATTGCATTGATTCTCACCTTGAACTCCTCATACTCTCTCTGTAAATAAATAATCTCGCTGTCAGTTTAAACTTTAAACTGAAACAAAATGCACATTTCTTGACAAAACGTAGACCACAAAGAGATAAATTAATCAAGTTGGTCAGGGCTTAATAGCAGTGTTATAAAAATCAGCCTAGACGTCCCTAGGCCAAGACAATTTCAGTCCTAGGCTACTTTTAGTTGGCTGGCTGACTAGATGTCGAGTTTGGTCGCCTAACTCCACCTAGTTGGCACCCAACTAGGCTGAGTCGGCGCCTAACACGGCCGAGTGGTATTTTTGCCTGTTCGGTTGCTCCTCTTCTATATTCCTCCAGCCATGTACACAACTAATCATCTAACATATGTAATTGACGAGTTTGTGGGATTATAATAGTCTAATCAATCACAACCTTGAATGGGAAAAGTACGATATACTTAAATTACTAGACCGCCTAGGCTCTCTAGGCACCCTCGGGCGCTTGACTAGCGCCTAGCCCCTTCTACAACATTGTTTAATAGCTATGCGGTTACAAGTTTGACTCCAACGGAAAAAGCCTATTGGTCTTCTTAGTTTGAGCCGGATATGGTCTGTTGCATAACAAGTCAGGACACACCCTCACATAGTAATTGTCAGTTTCTCTAATCATTTTAAAAGGAAAAAAAATACATTTTATAATTTGATATGAGAATATATACCTTCATTGCTCGTCTCTCTTTGACGAATGTTGGCTGAACTTTATCCTTGAGATAGTCGATTTTCTCGGAAAAGTACATCTCTGGGGCTCGAGGCTCTATGGCGAACTTCTTGCAGAAGGGAACCCATTTCCTGGAAAATTCTGCAGTCTCTGAGAGAGCTTCAAAGGTGCAATTTGAAGCTCCATCGTCAGATATATAGCATGAGATTTTATCAACTGGATAGTCCATTGCCAGTATAGAGAGGATTGTGTTGGCCGTCACAAGAGGAGGTTCCTTAAATGGATCCACTGTACTCACAAAGATGTCCACTGGAGCTAACATGTTTGGTTCTCCTTCCTTCTCGTACCTGCATCATAAGTTTAGTTAGTTATGTTACGTTGCTCTATAGGTTTAGCTTTTTTTTTTTTAGTTATGATTATTGATTAGGAAAACCCGCAGTTACTAGGGCAGAGTGTGCACTAGTAAAATCGGGTTTGTAACCCTAATCGACAAATGACTATAAACCAGTCTGCACGGAATAAATCCTGCATTATGACCCACTAGCTAACAAAAGACCCAATAAAGTAAATCAGATTAGACTCCCTATACTCATAGTTGATCAGCTCAAACAATGAAATTCAATAGGACATTTTCATTGGGATCAAACTTGTAACCATATAGTTACTAAGTTAACAGCTACCCATAGCTAATCAGCTTTCGATTTAACCTTTTAGTTGAGACAAACCTGAAAGAGAGGCGATCGAGGTAGGTTTCGCGGTCGATGGGGAACCATTTGGGGAACTGATCAAGAATCCAGGAGAAGGCAAACCAGATCTCGCAGATGATGGAGGTAAGCCAGAGACCAATGGCGTCGTGGACTGGGTTAAGGATTCGATAGCGGAGGAAGAGAGCTAAGATAACCAGCCTGGCTATGATCACCATACGATAAGGGTTGATCTTGCTTGATGCAATGGGTACCTTTCTTGATAATGGCTGTCTTGCTTCATCCACTCTGCATTATCAGTACTATTAGCTGTTTGATTTGGTTAAACAGTCAATATAAGTGCTTGATTAATTAACTTTTTATAACGGCTTATTGCTTTAAAAAGTTAAAATTCAAAACGTTACTTAAAACAGCTTTTTCGATAAGTTCTTTGAGAAAGTCATTTTGCATGTAATCAGTTATCGGTTAACAGTTAATTTACCAAATATCTTTTTACAATCAGCTAATGTTATCAACTAGTTAAACTCATTAACTCAATCCGCTAACAGTTATTTATCAAACACACCGAATAACTGAATCGAATTCGAGCATTCATACTTACATGGCCATGTCAGTATCAACAAAGTCATCATGTTCATGTCCCAGGTGGCCTTGCTGCTGCATTTTCCAGTCATCCATTCTCTCTTTCCAGTTGTCTTTCTTATCATCCCATCCTGCGTTTCCTGGCTCCATGACTGGGTAAGGATGGATTCTTTTGTGCCCCAGCGTCTGATCTCCATTAGATATTGGGAATTCACCACTCACCTAACAATTTAATAGCCATAAAACCAGTTTAATTCACATTTTCTCATGCAATAATCTAATGGTTCATCCCAAAGAAGTCGTGATTAGACTTTGGTTATGTTTGACAAATCTAACTAAAAAGGTAGTTGAAAGCTGAAAATTGAAGAGCTGATTATGCTTAAAAGTGTTTGATAAAATTAGCTTTTGAGAAAATGGTCAAATAGACCTTTTAACTTTACTCAAAGGGCAATTAGACCCTTAACTTAAAAAAGGTGCAATTAAACACTCAAACTTGTCATTTTGAATCAAATAAGTCCAATTTACCGGTAACCAACATGTTACTGGTAAATTATTGTCGTTGACAGCCGAAAATCATTGTTGACCGCCGCTAAAAATCTTTTAAAAAAAAAATCACCAGAGCAATTTCCGGTCGTCTTCTCCAATGGAGAAGGCCACTAGATCTGGTCGTCGCGTTCTCCGTTGGAGAGGATGACCAGAGGTGCTGCGACCGGCCGGTCGTCTTCTCCGGTGGAAGGCTTTTTTTTTAAAAAAAAATCGTCGCTGGAAATTTTATTTTTTCGCCGGAATTTTAAATGACCTGTAATTTCAGGTAAATAATCGGTTACTAGGTTTAGATGTCCCAAAATGGCAAATTTAAGTGTTTAATTGCTCTTTTATAAAGTTCAAGGGTCTAATTGCCCTTTTGAATAAAGTTTAAGGGTCTATTTGACTATTTTCTCTTAGCTTTTTGATGGTTGATAAATACAAAAATGACTAAAAATGACATTTTCATAAAATTTAAATAGTTAAATTTAAAATACTAACTTATTCAAAAAGATGAAAAAAAAAAAAAAAGTTAACAAGCTACTTAACTTATTCAAAATAAGCTTTTATTTTAAGCTAATAAGCTCTGCAAAACAGCAAAACAGAGCATTTAAATTAACCCGCTTGACCCCTTTAACATATAGTGTGAGATGAGGGTTTGTTGGTTACCGGACGGGAACGGACGCCGGCGATGACCGGAGGGTACTGTGCAGCAGCAGCAGTATCTTCAATATCCGGCCCTCTTCCATAGCTCATTTTCCCATGGAGTATGGTTTCTACTATGTTTCTGTTCCTGTTTTTCTCGTCATCAATCTTGAATTCGTCCTCGATATCATCATCGTCTTCCTCGTCGTCATCTCCTTCCACCCTCGGACTCCCTTTCATCATCATCATCATCAGTCAACATAAGAACCAAAAACCGAAAAACACGCAATCACTACCTAGGATGTGTGGTTTCTTACCTTTGAGACGTTTGTATCTGGTCTTGCATTGAGGGCAGAGCTGGGTTCCTTCTCTTCTCTCATATTCATAGCACGGCCGGCACGCCGGAAACCCACACTCGTTGCAGGCGACGAAGAGATCTCCGTCCACCGTAAGCCCTACTTCATCGCCACATATCTCGCAAACTTGTCCGGTCAAATCCTTCACTGTCTTACGCTGCATTTAATCACATTATTATTAGTATTATCTTCCTCACAGGGAAATTATGAAATTTCCGACCACCTGAAGTGATCTTAAATCAAGTCAAAAGCAAAAAGTGGTAGGAAATAGCTATAAAGATTTTTCCCGACACCAAAAGTGGTCGGAACAAGACTTTTAACGGATATTTTCAAATAGTCGAAAATTTCATAATTTTCAACAGTGACAAAACACAAAATTTCCTCACCACCAAGCTCCATAGGATAGTGGCCGGAGATATAAATCACAAAATTCTTAATTGCAATTAGAACTTTCTCTTTGTAGTGTTCATGGGGCCATGAATATAGAGGAGGAGACGATTATTACCTCTTCGTGGCCTTGAATGACAACGAGCTCGTTTCGATTATGGGAACCGGCAACGAGGCCTGCGCTGGCTTCCATGGCGGAGTGGGGAGGAGGATGGTGGCGGTGAGTGGCGGGGATCGGAGGGTGCAGTTTTAAGGAAGGGAATTGAAGGGAGGTTAGTGTGGGTATTCTTCTGTCTCTTTCGCAGTAGCGTTGTTGTACCTAAATGTATTAATGTTGGGTGCACAGTCTCCATTGCCTTCAAGCTAAGCTTCCTTCAGTAGCAGATTGAAACTCAATTAACCTACCAGCTTTGCACATTTTTTTTTTCTTTTTCGTGATGAAGAAACCCCCAGCTACTATATATATATATATATATATATATATATATATAGTGAGGTCTTCTCATGCGGCGGTGCGACGAAATTTCATAATACACCAACAGTGTAAGGAAAACACACAACAATGAAATGCAATAAAACATCAAAAAATACACAAACAGACCCAAAAAAACACAATATAACTCACCACACCCAATGGTGTATTCCGAACACTGTATGGTGTTTTTACTCACACCTAATGGTGTGTTTTTGGTGATGCGTACTTAATTTGTCTCTGTTTTTCGTAGTGTATTTTCCTACGTTGATGGTGTATATTTGTTGAACTATTGGTGATGCGTACTTAATTTGTCTCTGTTTTTTGTAGTGTATTTTCCTACGTTGATGGTGCATATTTGTTGAACTATTGGTGATGTCGCACCGCCGCACCGCTGCACCTGAACTCGCCTATATATATATATATATATATATATATTCAGGTGAGAACCAACCTTAACCTACGAGTAGCAAATTTGTGAAGGATTGCCTTGCACTTACTATATGACTACACCGCACTCAGATACGACGGCAAGGTCCTCCAAACATGTTAGAGCCATAGCAGTACAATCATATAGTAGTTGCAGTAAAATTCTTTACAAGTTCACAGTTAGCAAGTTAAGGTTAGTTAGAAATCTACGGGATAAATTCCGCTCTTTGTAATAACCTGCAAATTAAAACACACCCGTGTGAGAGGTAAATTGCACTAAAAATTCACAACTTTCAATAACGACAATTATGTTTCATCAAATTGATCTTCCTTTTAGGTGACTTTGCATATTCTCTTCCGATACCTTTCAGGTTGGTTGTTTTGTCCATATCAACAGTGTATCAAACTTGTTATATTTGTTGATGTGAGAATGAAGGAAAATGAAGGGTAGATGGTGGGGTGTATGGTCCGTTCAAAAATAGTGTACTTTATATATATATATAATTCATTTATTTAGTTCAAATTTTATAAACATGTACTTTATTTCTCCTATGCTATGTATATCTCCTTATACTAGTTTAAAATTAAAGATTGTATCATACCGTGTTATACATCCATGCTTAGCTCTCTTTTTTTTTCCTATCAAGAGGGGAGACTCGGACTAATAGCTCCTTGTAACCAAACGGTTCATCGGAACACTTATAGCGTCCCTATACTGGCTCTTCATCATTTTCGGAATCTTTATCAGGATGTGTAACATTATTTTGTTCGCGAAAAACTACATGCTTGTTATTGATGGATAAAATGAGTTACACTTTAATAGGTCTAAATTGTACATCGATATTCATAGATTATTGGTGAATTAGCTTATCAGGTCTTAAGTTAATTAATAAAGAAGTTATTACTATGAAGTGATATGATAATTGCAAGGGTCTCTAGTATATCGTTCCGATGTCAATTATATTAATTAATATATCACCAACAGTTTGATGATCTTCTTCTAGGAGATGATTTGCAATATAAACTATAGAAGTAGTTGGTTAGGTTGCATCCATTTTGTACATGTGCATTCAACTTCTTCTTTACTCTTGCCATCTTTAGAGTATGTATGACATCTATTCTTAATCTTTAAGGATATATAAACTAAAACATGAATTCATCATATACAACCAACAAATGGGTCACTAGCTAGCTGCCCTTAATTTTTGTTTTCTTATTTATTTTCTATTTTTAAGAAAAATATTTATTAACAAATTCACTTATATTACAATGAAAACCAACAAACAATATAATAATCCACAAACTAGACACCAGGAAGGTAAATTATACCAGGAAACACTAAAGTTAAAGATATTACATGGGAACAAAGTTTTTCTATTTCACTTAACAATTTCTGTGTAAACAAATAACTTCATAATTACTTACACATAATATGATAGCTACAAGTACAAAAGTTATATCAACGGTACAGATGTGTCAATAGATACAGAACCTAACTTGATAATGATTGACATATAATATGATATCTACCGATACAAAAATTATCAAAGTACAAAATGTGCCAACAAGTTATTTTTAGACTAAGATCTACAATGCAAGGTAGACTCTAGTCCATTGAATAATTTGCACCTCATGATATGAAAAACAGAAAAACCAAAACCATAGAAACATTAATGGCTATGAATTGCCTGGATCCACGGCGGAGCTTCTCCCCGGAACCACCGGACCTTCCCAATTGCAAACGGGTTCTCCGCCTCCGCCGCCGCTGCCGCGACTTGCCCCCTCCATGAGACGCGAACGTACCTCTAAGGCTCCGTGCCGATAACGAAAACGGCGTATGCTTCTTCATCATCCCCTCAAACAATTCGCCGCTTTTGAATGAACGCTGCTGCGGCGGCGGCGGCGGCGGCGTTTTCTGAATCTCTTCGACGCTTTTCACGTGGAAGAGTTTTCCGTCCGCGTAAAGTTTGCGACATTGGAAGGACAGAACCATGATTGTGAGGAAGGAGATAGTTTGAGGTTTAATTTTGGGCATTTTCTCCCGAACGGAGAGCTAGGGTTTGTTGATCCGGTCGGGAGAAGCAGCAAAGGAGATTCGTGGGGCAATCGGACCAATTAAATAAAGATTTTTGTGGTTATTATCACTTGGTGTGTATAAACACACAAATTTTAATGCATGGTTATATATCAATTAACAATTTCATTAGCGGTTAATTAGGCATAAGGTGTATGTTCACTATATATATATATATATATATATATATATATATATATATATATATATATGCTCTTGGCCTTCTTATTTTGTGTTTGTTAATATAATTATGAGTAACTTATACGGAGTATTTGTTTACCTCTAGGGTAGGCAGCTCAGCTAGGTTAGTTTATCTTATCGTGATTCTTTGTTGACTAAGGTCACAATGCAGGCTTCAATTCACATAGAGTGCACCGTTGGCATTGTCGTTCTTGGTTTGAGTGTTTGAGTCTACCAACTAGGCTAGTTTAACTCAATGTAATTCTTTGACAGCTTGCAGTTAGGGTCACAATGCAGGTTTTATTCAGGGTATACTAGAAATAGCACTAGCTAGTTGGAATAAATAGCTAGCAAACAACAAGGATAGGTAAATTAGGAAAATCCGGTGTGAAGGGCTCGACTAAGATGGTGTTGGCAAGAGTTAAATTTGTGACCGACCTTTTAAGTATGAGAATCATGTTCCACCTAGTTACTCACCCTTTTCGAGGCTAAATTTATATTGTTAATAGTATGCTCATGGGATAGGTTCGATCGACATTTGAGTATTTTCACTTTTGTTATTTAGAGATTAAGGCAAATTATCATATAGAGTTGGCAACTTGGCATGTAAAGAATCATTAACAACTCTCTTAAAACATAGGCTCGTACACATGTAGTAGTAGTCATGTTATAGAAAATTTGATGAAGTTCTAACGTTAATGATCATCATGTTTGACTAGAGAAACAATAAACTTATAGCAAAAGAAATGAAGCTAGACAGATCATCAGGAGAGCAAACATGGCGAATTGCAGAAGATGTTTTGGTTCTTGTATGAGTATGTATTTATAAGCTATATTTAGGATAGACAGTTCGAATATAGGACAGTTGTAAAAAACTTTATGTCCTTAAAAATAAGAGGTAGGTCAATAAGGCATTCCAAATGAGGATAGGTCAAACAAGTCAATCTTTCTTATGAAGTATATTATGCAACACTAATGTCGTATTTGGTAACAAAGTTAGTTTATCAGTCAATTTTAGCTTGTTTGATCACTATTAATTGTTTGACTTGATTAAACAATTAATATGAGTGTTTAGTTAATCAACTTTTTGTATCATCCAATTGCTCCAAAACGCTACAATCCAAAAAACTGTTCAAATTAGCTTTTTCGATTAGTTTTTTGAAAAAATAAATTATATCATTAAAGAGTCAAGATCCAATCCAAAAAGTTGTTCAAATCAGCTTTTTCGATTAACTTTATGAAAAAATAAATTAAATTATGATCCTGTTTAGTAAATGACTGTTAGCTGATTGAATTAATTAGAGGCATAACTAGTTGATAACATTAGCTGATTGTAGAAAAGTATTTGGTAAATTAGCTGATAGTTAATAGCTGTTTGAAATAATTTCTTTCCTCAAAAAGTTAATTGAAAAAGTTATTTTTTAAGTAGCTTTTTGAATTTGAAATTTTGAAATACAAAAAGTTAATTAACCAAACACTTACATTGATTTTTAAACCAAGTTAAACAACTAATAGTGATCAAATAAGTCAAAATTAGCCTATAAAGTATAAACTAACTATTTTACTAAACAGGGCCTATACCATTAAAAAGTTAAAGGTCATTTCGCATTTAATATGCTATCAACTAACAACCACTTTGCCAAACATTTTTCTACAATTATTTATCAAGATATAATATTAAATTTTATTATGATATTTAGTCGTCAAGTACTTACTACTACAAATTTTTGTAAAATCTTTCCGAGTCGAATTTTAAATATTCAAACTCAGTCGACTCAGTTACACCACTGGCTCATAACTCAACAAAATGAAACTAAGATGCTCCACGCAATGATATGAGAATCAAATCAGTGTATTAAAAACACCAAACATCATTAACCCAACAAAACTTTACTCAACGATTTAGTAAAAGTTGCCAAGTTTGACATTAGCATAAAGTTGAGATGCTTTCTTTCCACCTTTCGGCCATGAGCATATCTCGTACTACGCCATTTTGTCCAAAAATTCTAACTTTCGGCATGCTCAGCTCCAAGTACAACAATCATACACACATAAACCAGTCACCACTTACTCGCGTTCCTTTCAACCCGTCTTGAAAAACAGAACTTAAACTCAACTCATCTTAAAACACAGACCAAAGAATCCGATATATGTGAGTCAACAAACAAGTAAACTCGTAACTACAATCAACCCGTCTTGAAACACAGACCAAAAAAGCATGTAAACCCGTAAGGGCACAAAGAAAGCTAATGTATATAGGGATAAAAGACTAATCAAACCATCAAAGCATCAACTAGCTGGAGTTCTATCGAGTACTAAATTCAAACGCAATAAAATATCATAAAAATTCTTGGTCTAATATGATCGGCAAGCAGAAGAAGAATATAATAGTGTAACGGTAACAGAATACGCAATAAAATATCATAAAAATTCTTGGTCTAATATGATCGGCAAGCAGAAGAAGAATATAATAGTGTAACGGTAACAGAATACGGAAAGATCAAAAAATGGTGGAAATGTATGTACAACTATTAGAGAACAAGGAAAACAAGAACAGCTATAACCGCAAAGCAGAATCTTATTCCTGTGCTATATAGTATGTATAACAACCACACAACATTGCTATCCCAGCACAAGTACAAGAATATCTCAATCAAAAATGCTATAACGGAGGGAACAGTCACATTATGAGCTCACAAGTTCGGCAAAACTTAGAAATTTTACTAGTCAGGGAGAGATAAATTTTTTAGAGAAAAAGAAAAGGGGGGAAAAAACTAATGAAATATAAAAACAAACGGGTCACATGAAGGACCCTTTACCTCGGGACGTGATATAAAATTAACCACAGTTGAGACCAAAATCTTTTAATGTCTTCCTCCCTTTATCAAACACAATAACTACCCACCTCGAGAAATATACAACTCACTATGAAGCCCGAGATTTCCAAGCTCCAACTGATAATTGTATGTGCTGCTGCTCCTAGGAGAGTAAATGGAATGGGGATTTCATTGATGAGTGAGTTCAGGTTTTCCGTCTACGAGGTGATGGAGTAGAGGCTTTACTGGAGCAAACTCCGGCATGCCTCAACATTGGTTGCCTGTGAATCCAAAATCGCATTCCCGGATGGACTTGAGCTAACAACCCTCATTATAGCAGAAAAAACATCTTTTAGGTAAAAGTTGTCACCAATATTCTTCAGGATCTCGTTCACGATGCTGAAGTTAATTCCACCAGCCAGAACAAGTCTTCCAATGATGTCGCCAAAATTGGTTGGTGCTTTAGGCAAATCCATGGCTAGGTCATCCAACAGAGATGCAAATTTCTGACAACCGCTTCCCAAAACATTTGAGTCAAAGATCTTCTTCTCAAACAAATACTCGAGAAGCTTTACAACAGGATCGACACAGGGCGGGCTTTTGTCCAATCCAAGGGAAATAGCTTGCTTTACAACCTCAGGATAGTAAGCAGGAGATTTTAGTTCCTCAATGCACTGTAACGCTTCATCCAAAAGCCGAATACTGAAGTATTCATCTAGAAGTGCAACTGTTTTCCTCTTGAGTTCCTCAGGACCAAGTGTTGCTCCTTTAGCCTGTGGCTTTTCAGTGGCTTGTGGCACAGATGCTGCTGGAGGCTGTCTTACCGGACCAGGAATTTGGGGTGCAGAATCAAGTGGATAGTTCACTGGACGAACAGGAGACGCACCACTACCGGATAAGAGAGCACTAGTCCTGCCACTCACAAGACCACCACTACCTTGAGGAAGAAGCATTTGGTTTGATGATGGTGACTTGCCAATGAGTGGTGGTTGAGCACGGCCAGCAGATTGCATCATTGATCCATCACCTCTCGGCATTGTCCGAGACCTTGGGAATTCCCAGTTGTCATTATCAAATCCAGGCATTCCAGGCATCTTCCTTGCCCCTGGCATCCCAGGCATCATACGATTAGGGAAGCCGATAGGGCTCATACTCCCTTGAGGACCTGGAGCAACACCACGTGGATTCCTAATACTTGCAGTAGCACCAGGACGCAACCCCAAATTCTTCTCTGCTTCATTGTGAATCTCAGTAATAGTTTTGGCTTTCACCTGTAAATAAAAAAATACTGACTAAGCATTCAAGCATACACCTTGATTAGCCAAAAACTACAGAATAAATCATTGAATCACCTCCTCACGCCGTGGGACCCAGTTATTTGTCCGCAAGTCAAGAACATCACGAACCATGAACCTAAGTCGTGGAGCAAGTTGAGGGTTAGTGGATAGTTCTTTCAATCGGTTGAAGTACATATCATTGATATGTCTTGACTTCTGGTTCTGATCAAGCTGTTTACCAATGGTGTTGAAGAAGTGGCAGATAGCTTCAACATTTTCCTCTTCGGGACAACTTTTTGGGTCTTGACCTAACAGTTCCTATTTAGGTAATAGAAGATGTAAGATAATTGCACAATGATAATGACCAAATCATCCAGGGACCAAAGGGAAGAATGCAAAACAGAAAATTAGCATATATAAGGTAATAAAATGGAGTCTAAATGAACCTGAACAATGTGATGAACAATCTTCTCAGGAACCATTTTTTGTTTCAAGAGCTCCCCAATAAGACGTATGTTACCAAGAGTACGCAGTTTAATCATCCTTTCTTTATCTCTGCGTTCTGAATCCTGATCAGGAGCAGTCATTTGTCGGGCCTCTTCTCTCAACTTGTCAGAGCCTTCAAATGCCTCCTGGCAATTATTCAGGAGCACTCTCTTAAACGTGATTTCTCTCCCACCAGGTTCATCAGATGGAAATGGAGGCAGCTTCTCATTCAGATCAGAGCACAATAGGGCATACATTGGGCAAAAGGTGGGCTCCAGTACAGCCTTGTCAAATATTAAAGCAATAACTCCCTGACGGACAAAAGAATATGTAAGCAGCCAAGTCATAGAATTTATACATTGCGGAATGAAAATAGAAATGTCACTCGGAACAATTGAAGCAGTAAAGAAACCCAGAAAGAGGAAACTATGGCCGAGTAATACAAGTCATGTAAGAACCTTTAAAATGTCAGCAGTTGTTATCCCAGCATCAATAAGCTGACCTTTAAGGAGATCAAATTTTTCTGGAGTCAACTTGTTAAGTATGCTGCAATATAAGTAAAATCATTAGTACCAGCAAACGCTAACAAAATGGTAGTTGTCATATCTGGCTAAACATGAAATAAAACAAACTGTGCAACCTAACAGAAAGATTTGCCTTAATGGATTTCTAAAGATGTGAATAATGTGTATACATTTCAGATTCTTCAAGCACCTCCAAAAATATACATGCCATTAGAAGCTTTACTTTTCTGAATATCAGGTTAAAAATCACAACGGCATGCCTATGATAAAATATGTGTTCCATTTATCATAGGGAAGATAAGATTAATCAACAACACACAGAACGATGCTTATGCAAAAAATATAGAGTAAAATAAATCAACAAAAAACCCATGAATTACCCCTTTACTGTTTTCAAAACACGATCCTTGTCAGAAAGATTTCCCCTTCTAGCAGACCATGGCACCTCAGCTTTGATAAGGGCAGGAGTAGGTCCTCCCTGGTTCAACAACATCAAAAATATATCAGGCTCAACACAACAACATATGATAAAAAAGAGTTGTATGGCGAACATTTTTATTAACCAATGCAGAATTTCACAAACAATGAACAGACTATATAATCCAAGTATTGCAGGCTTACTATATTCATAGACCCTAGCTCTACTTAATGACCTCAACATAATGAAAGTATCTTCAAGTAATAAGAAAACAATAGCTTCATGAGGCATAAAATCATTAAACAGCACTGAATGAGGAACTTGTACTGCAAAGCAGCTTATTGGAACCAAATCGATGCAGTTTTGATGCAAACATACAACAAACATAAGAGCAGTGCTACACATAACAATACTAAAGCTGGGTAACATTCACAAAATTCAAGGCACATATTAAAAGAATTACCGCTTGGTTAGAAGAGATCTGGGCTCTCCCAAATTGTGAGTTGAGTTGCTCACCCATCCTACCACCAAATTCTTTGTTCTCTTTCATCGAATCCCATGACCTTTCATCAGCAGGGGCTGAAAATTGTGCTGACCTATTCCGCCAGTCACGATTATCTGGCTCAGAATATCGACTCTGAGGTTGAGTTTGCAACTGCAGTAGATTTAGAATAGCTTAAGATAATTGTAGGAGAAATGCCACACCATATCATCAAAATATACACAAAAGAGAAGGGGAGAAAGAAAATTTCTAACAAGAAGTCTGGTAGAGACTTACATTGCTTTCTCCACGACCACGATTGGCATCTTCACCAAAGAATTCAGCTTCAACCTCCTGTTTAGCTTTCAGAATATCCTCTGGGATGTTAACTACCTGGTAAAATGTGAAAAGGGGCACTTTAAAGCACCAGTATTTTTTTTTTACAAAAAAAAAAAAAGGCAAAATCACAAAGAATAGAACAAGAACATTCCTATTAGCAAAACCACTAGGATTATTTTAACCAAAACTAAAGGGATCAGTAGATATACTCCATGCTACTACAGGAAGGGATAATATCAATAACTTAACCAACAAATCCAATCGTAATAAAGGAGTCTATCAGTAACATGCAATAGATAACAACATAATTTAGGACATTAATAATGTAGGCAAAACAAATATTCTATAGCAAATACAACGCATACAGTCATACCTCCCTCAGTTGAAGAAGCCGGTCACGAGTATATCGAATCCGCTCCTGGCCCTCAAATCGGGACTCTCCAGTCTACAATGATTAATAGAATGAGATCACAAAATATAATCTGAAACAACAAGGCTTTCTTAATATAGATTGTCAACAGGATAAACTCCATAGCAGTCATCAGTCGTTTCAATTTATGAATTAATCATGGTAAAGGTATATTGCACAGATAAATTCCATGTCTGAAGGGATCTTTAAGGGCAATAAAGACTCTTTACATGCCCTCCTAAAGCCTACACATTGATCTGCGTCCATATTTACAGCAGATACACATTTCTTAAGTGTGCTGCCAAGAATTAGGACGACAACATAAAATAGTTTTCAGTCAACCAAGAAAAGTAAATTACTAGCAAAAGTTAATATTAGTACAGACAGGTTATATAGATTATTGGTGTACAGATGAGACAGCTCTTCCAAAAAAAATATAGTCTTGCCTCTTGACTGTAGATAAATAGATTGATGGGCAATGACCGTTGGCTCACTCATACACAAGGACAAGTAGATAATAACATTTTAAAAGAAAGATTTGAACTTTAGTGGTACAATCAATTTCGCATACTGGGTTGGGTATTTGGTGTTTTCTTTTCTTTTTAGGGGTGTCTAAGTACAAAACATATGGTGCATTTTAGTAAAAGTGAAACTTTAGTATCAAATACATCCACACACCACCAATAAGTGTGTTGGATTTGCAACTCCGAGAAAAAAACAAATAGGCACTGTAAAGCACATCAATCCTATATTTCAATCAAACATCCGACTTGATTCCAAATACAGCTACGCATATGTCAGGGTCCGTGTGTATATACATTGCAGCATCGGACATCTAAAAAAAGAAGCAAAAATGACCCACAGACTTTATTTGATCCCAGAACTCTATCCCCCGAATTCAATCACACCCTAAAAGCCCTATCCACATATAGATACACACAGACACAAGTTTAATTACTCAAAATCCAATGAATCAATAGAAACACAAAAACATTTCGAGCAACAACAGGGCATAGATAGGAAAGAGGCGATAGATCCGGAAAACGGAGAAAAGAATCGACCTTGAACGAAGAGAGAGCAGAAGAAGCGCCATGGGGGCGAAGCAAGGGGAGATCAGAATTGGGTGACAAGGAGGAATCAAAGCGAGGGCCGAGCACTCTACTTCCGCCTCGGTTTCCACCACCTGGTCTCAAGCTCAACCCTGTCTGATCAGACTGCATACCTCAATAATCCTCCGCTGCGCAATGAATCCTGACCGCCGCACCGAAAAATCGAAGCTGGGATCCAAAACCTAACCGGTATATAGGTACAGATCCGTGTATGTATCTATACCAGTACGTGAGGGAGAGAGAGATTCTAGAGAGAGATTGGAATTTTCCTCCCTCTGTTAGGAAGAGGAACCAGAAAGAAAGAGATGGAGGCTGGGGTTAAAGAGTATGTATGTATGTGTATGCGAAGTCGGCTAGGAGAGAGAAAAACCCTTCCCGGAAGGTTACGCCTCGTAATTCTTCTTTATCTCAGGGGCTGTTTCGGAATTCCGCTTTTTCTTACCAGTTTTACTTTTACATCTACACATTTGGGTTTACGTTACTGTCCCAATCCCCAATCCCAATTTCAACCCAAGTAGTTTAATATTTTTCAGAAAAATATTTTTATTTTTAGTATTTTGTTGCATTTCAGAAATATGTCTTTAATATGTTTGATTTTTTTTTTTTGGGAAAAATGTGTAAAATTGTATAATTAAATAAGTAAACTAGATTAAATAGATGAACTAAGAATAAATGTGGTGTTCCCGTGGTATTGGTTTAATCGATGAGAAACTCCATTTAATTTTGGTTCTAACCCTCTTGGCCATCCACGACCTTGGCTTGTTAGAAAATCCTACTCTTGTGTTATAGGACTTGTAGCTCGGCAGTTCACCGGGTGGGTTTGTTTAATATAGGGGTTGGGTTTGAATTGTTTTCATTGTGCACAAAAGTATACAGTTTAGTGACTAGTGTAGACATTGAAGTTTTGAGTTTAGATTAACATAATTTTGCGCATAAATATACAGTCAGGTGTTGACTAAGTTATGGAGGAAGTGATGAGGCACGTAGCTTCTATCTATAGTTAAAATTCAAACTCTCAATTTAAATGATTCAAAACCGTCTTATCGAGGCCTCTAGTTATCAGTTGTTATACCATGGAACAGGGTTCATATTGTAAGGTGGACCGTGATCCTAAATTGTGTATTTTTAGTATTAAAATTGTAAATATCTAGAATATAAATTGTGTTTCTAAAGTTTGAGAAATTGTATCTTTAAATCCGGTCCACATAATAATTTGCCTCTAGCTATGATCATTCTCTTTGGATGTACCAAAAAATGAAGGTTGGACTACCAATCCAAGATTTAAGCAGGCTGTGATTCCAATGATTTTGTTAGTTTCATCCCTTCTTCATAGCCCAACATTCAAAGCAAAATATTACTACGTATCAGATAAGGTTGCCTTGTCCTTGTGACTCATCTTTCATAAACTAGTGGGCCACACTTTTCAAGAACTGTCTTATAGGCCTAATTATATGGGCTGGACCCCAAATTATTTGTATCAATTTTTTGGCGCAAATTATGCCGTGGACTCGTGTCCATAATGTATTGTGGACACGAGTCCAAAACGATGTCGTTTTCAGAAAAATGCGTCATTTTAATTTTTTTAAAAAAATTAATTTTGTCTCGCCGTTAACGGTGTTATTCGTTTGTGCCATTATGAATGTACAGTTATGGCATTATGAATGTACAGTTATGGAATTATGAATGTAAGTTATAAAATTATGAACACAGAGCTCTGACATTATGAACTTACAATTATGAACATAGAGCTCTAAAATTGTGAACATCGAGCTTTGAGAATTATGATTTTACAGTTATTGCATTATGAATGTACAGTTACGGAATTATGAATGTACAGTTATGCAATTATGAATGTACAGTTATGCAATTATGAATGTACAGTTATGAAATTATGAACACAGAGCTATGACATTATGAACTTACAATATGAACATATAGTGATAAAATTATGAACATAGAGCTCTAAAATTGTGAACATAGAGCTTCCAAAATTATGAAGTTACAGTTATTGAATTATGAATGTACAGTTACGGAATTATGAATGTACAGTTATGGAAGTATGAATGTACAGTTATGGAATTCTGAACATAGAGCTATGACATTATGAACTTACAATTATGAACATATAGTAATAAAATTATGAACATATACTCCTATAACGAAGTTGTATGAAATTTAAAAAAAAGAAAAAAAAAAAAAAAAAAAAAAAAAAAAAGAAAAAGAAGATAACAGTGCCTAACGGCACTGTTACATGCTGGACACGGGTCCATAGCATAACGATTGATTTTTTGGGCATACGTTTAGTAATTTGTTGGGCCATCTGAATCCAATAACTTGGATGGGCTAATACCTTCTCAATTAGCCCAATATCCGGATGAGGGCAAATTATGTTGTCGATTCTTGTCCAAAACGGCGTCGTTCTTCTATATTTACAGTTTTTGAACTCTATATTCATAATTTTAGATCTCAATATACAAAATTACATAAGTCAATATTCACAATTGCAGAATTCTATATTCACAATTTTTGAACTCTATATTCACAATTATATCAATAGTATAACACAATTTTTGAATCTACATTCATAATTTTTGAACTCTATATTCACAAAAAAAAAAAAAAAAAAATCATTGACTGAGGAAACGGTGCCACTAGCGGCACTGTTATTCCAAACACGCAAAGTTGTGTCGTTTTGAACTTGGGTGCACCTTATAAGGTGGACCCAGGTCCAAGGCATAACAATTGTCGGATGACAACCTTAGTGGGTATGTGGTTTAATTTGATACGGAGTAGTAAACTTTCATTTTGTAATAAAGTTTTAAGAAAATATTTGATGCACCGTTACATCGTTAATATATAACTATTACAGGGCGTTTGGTTGGAGGGATTTTAAATTCCCTTACCACTTAATTCCCACCTAATTCCAAAGGCCATTAAATTCCGTAGTTTGGTTGGAGGGAATTGCAATTCCATGGAATTACAATTCCCCCATTTTCATGGAATTAAAATCCCATGTCCCCCCCTGGTATTTTAATTCCTGGGAAAAAAAGATAGTGATGAGTCAAAATTACCCCTTCCTTTTTTAACCTAAAATTAATGTCTAACAACAATAATGGACATTTTTTACTTTATACTACTTGTTCCCTTTCAATTCCCATGTATACCAAACATTGGAATTGAAATTCTCAATAATTTTATTCCTGTCAACCAAACACTGGAATTTAAATTCTCACTTTTTTTTTTTATATATATGAAGGAAGGGGGAGACCCGCAGAAAAACAAAAGGTATATGGGGAGCTACACATATTACGCCATACAGGAAATCCAGCAGCATCCTCAACTAATAAGGCTCTTGTTTCCACTGGAGGGTCAGGCAAAATCTGGAAGCTAACGCCTTGCAACCTTGCCAAGCGTGCTAAGTTATCTGCTACACAGTTGATCTCACGGGGAATGACCTTGATCAGGCAAGATTCAAAGGAGCGGACCTCACGTTTACAGGCCTCCAGGATGTTATGACCAGCTATTGAGGGTAGCCTGGTAGAGTTAATATACTCCACCGCCTCTGCCGAGTCGCTTTCTATGATGACATGGGTAAGTTCCATGGACACTAAGAGCTGGATACCTTTTAGTATTGCCCAAGCTTCTGATTCGAATGGAGTACATGTCCTAAAAAATGCAAGGAAGCCTCTCTTCCATCTCCCGTTATGGTCTCTAATAGCTCCGCCACAACCAGCTGATTGTGAGTTCGAGGACGCGGAACCATCTACATTCAATTTGAAGAAACCTTCCTTAGGCTTCTCCCAGCAGAGTTGTTTCCAAGTCAAATTATCAATTGATTGCGGTCCCCTTGCTCTAGCGAAGGCTCTGTTAATGTCATCTACTTGGGATCGAATAGAAAAGACTTTAGAGCTAAGGGCTTTGAAAGTTCCATTGAAGATTGCCTCATTTCGCCATTTCCATATGTTCCATGCAGCGACGGCGGAGGTGATGTTGTCGCTACAAGGTCTTCTACTTCTAGTTGCCGAAGAGATTCCCTCGTCAATCCAGTTGTTGAAAGCTAGTCCTTGTAGTCTATTATTTAAATTCCCACTTTATTTCCAGTAATTCAACTCCCATGGAATTACAATTCATCTTCCCCCCTCCAACCAAACGCCCTGTTAGTGCATGAGTTTCAAAATTGGGTCATAAGCCAATGCTATTGATGGACTAATGGGGCATTGGAAGTACAACGGGGTCGTGAGTTTGACCTAGTGAGAGAGATTTACAATGTTTATATTGTGAATTAAGATTTACATAATAAAATGGATTCCTATTATATAGGTTATGCAAGATGAATCTCGAGATATTCGATATTTTTTGAATGCTATTGACTCTATTACAATGTAGTATTTGTTCATATACTTTCTCAACCTATTGAAATACAAAGAGCCAATAACACTTTCAGTGAGATATACAATATAATTTACCGAGGTACTTGACTCGTGAGAGATGAAAAACCTAAACATGAGGGAATATTCTAACTAGGAAGAAGGAAGGAAACCTACATAGAAATCTGCATGCTTAATTGGAATTGAATTCAAATACGTCTACCTAGACTTTAAGAATTTTTGTCATAATTCAACTATGACCGTACTTGTATTATGTTATTTTTGTTAGAAAAAATAGCAAAAATGATATGATAAGTGACTATTTTATGGTACAAATATATGTAAGGTCTACGTTTGATTTGAATCGGTCAAAATAAATTTGGTTCTTTATAGTGAGCCGAAGAGATTTATATATTCTACGCTCAAAACGGACAGGGTCGTCCCTCCCTGGGCAAAGTGCTTGCACAAGGTCCCCTAAATTTGGGAGGCCCAATTTGAGGACATATATATATACATATACTATACAGCAAGCAATCCACTGCGTGCTGTATAGTATGTGTATATATATAATTTTTTGTTTTTTAACAATTGCCCCCAAATTTGAGGGCACAATTGTAAAAATAAAAAACTATATAGTTATATACATATATTATGTGAGTTATATATATAGGCTTTGTTTGGTAAAATAGTTCGCTTATCTGTCAATTTTAGTTTATTTGACTATTATTAGATGTTTGACTTGGTTAAAAAAAAATTAATATGTGTGTTTGGTTAATCAGCTTTTTGTAACTCCAAAAAGCTGCTCAAAGCAATTTTTTCAATTAACTTTTTGAGGAATAAATTATACTCCGTACCAAACAGCTATCAGCTAATGTTATCAACTAGTCATACTCTCTAATTACCCACTCAGATAACAGTTATTAGCTAACATCCATTTACAAAACAAGGTCATAATTTTTTTTACAATTAGGCCCCAAATTTGGGGACAAAATTGTAAAAATAAAAAATAAAAAATTATATACTTATATACATAGATTAATATTATATGAGGATTGTCAACACGATTACCATTTCAAATGGATGTTCATAGGTTTGAACTCGGTTGTGGGGGCTTAGATTCTTTGATTTTCTAGAAGTGGTCTGAGTGGAGGTTGCCGATCGGTAGTATACTGTATACAAGTTCTGAATTTTGAAAAATGGAGTTCTTCATTAAGTAGTTTAATCAAGATCTGGAGGAGTAGTCCAAGGTGCACCAGAAAAAAAATAATAATAATAAAAATCTTGGATGTAAATCATAGAGCATTTTATACTCCTAGTGTAGCCACAATCTTAACTTAACTCTCTGTGATATTGCAAATAGTTGTGGCAAAGCAAGAAATTCCTTTAGGGTATTACAACGTATTTATAAAATTGAACAACTATTTTATATATATATATATATATATATATATATATATATATATATATATAACTTAACTCTCTGTGATATTGCAAATAGTTGTGGCAAAGCAAGAAATTCCTTTAGGGTATTACAACGTATTTATAAAATTGAACAACTATTTTATATATATATATATATATATATATATATATATATATATATATATATATATATATATATGACTTGAAAAGGGGCCCAAATTATGATGTCACAGGACCTTCATTTTCATTGGAACGACCTTGAAAATGGATAATGGATGAATGAGAAATTGATTCTCAAAGTAGACTCATTTAATTAAATTAGAGAATGAAGATAGAAAAGCTTGAAACAAACACTTGTCCCACATTAAAAAAAAAAAAAAAAAAAAAAAAAAAAAAAAAAAAGGATTTACACCACTATATATACAAGAACCTTATATAAAAATATTGAATAGTATAACATAGAAGATCTATCTTGTAAGAGGGGATGCAAATCAAATCCTAAAATGAGCTTGAAAAAGGCTCGACTCCTTGACTGACAGCACCATGCTAAAAGGTCTTGCTCTAGTTGTGTTTATCTTCCGAGGGGTGCTACATTTTTTCCTTTGATTTTATCCTTCAATAAAAGTATAACAAGATAACAGCTTTTACTCTGTAAAAGTCCATTTATCATTTTCCTCTTTACACATGTATGAGCAGTTGCAGTAGCACGAGACTGAAGCAATTGATTGTGGCATTTCAGGCAGAGGCAGCCTTTTGGTGGGTCCTAATAGTACAAGTTGTTAAAGGTGAGCAAATTAAAATGGCAAAGGAATTAGTTTAGGTGAAAATTTATTAAAGGAAGATGTATTGCCATAAAGAAGTTGCTTGATATTACGTATTATAATTTGATAAGTATTGTGAGACTTGAATCGTTACACTAGCATGCCTAATTATTAATTTATTATTCAAACTATCTAGAACTAGAAGCATGAAAATGCCTAGTGATGACCTAATTGTAGGTCTTCTCCAATGAAGATAACAATTATTGATTCAATTGGACGGATGCCCACTTTAATTCAATGATTTTGGACTAGGTGTACATTGACGAAGCAACATAGATCTTTGGAAGAAATTTGAAGTGTGTCCGCAGTATAGACAATTCAATTGATCACAGAGATAAAGTTTGTAAACAATCACCCAGAATCAAGTCTCATTGATAGTGTGGGAGCAACCTCTCAAAGTGAAGGGGGCTCCTTGTGCGCAGTAAGTAAATGTCTAGTCTTTGTGCGCAGTAAATAAAGGTCGATCTAGCCTTTGTGTTCAGCTGAGTTATCATGATTTACATCTTCTCAGATGCTCTGTCGAGTCGGGGTGAGGAGGAGTCCTTGTCGATTGTAATATTTGTCTAAATGATAACCCAATTGTGGGTCCCCCTATAAAGATAACAATTAGACGGGGACTCACTTTTTAGGTTAGACCACGAGGTGTCCTGAGTAGACCTTAACTGTAGGAGGTATCTTTAAGCTCATACCATACTCAGTCTAATCCTCGTTCTCACCGGCTCGACCTAATTAAGAGGCAAAGTGCTGGCCAATTTGATTTTTCTATACCAGAGGGGACGGAGACCCACTTTGATTACAAGTGATTTTGAACGATTTGTTGATTGATTTTGATGGAGTGTTTGTTGACAAAGGCCTGAAATTTGAAAGATCAAATAATTAAGCAATTATTAATGGTGAAAATTAGATTAAATGTAATAAACTAAAACATATTATTCTTTTTTTTTACTGACTCTATTACATTGTAGTATCCAAGTTAATGAAGCACAAAGAGTCAACCACGCCTCCACTAAGGTTTGATCTCATGACCTCCCACATGAGAGAGGTCATCATATGTAATATGAGCACAAGGTGCTTGGCTTTTACTTCTAAATTTATTTGTTGAAAAAATTAATAGTTTAAAGTAATATTTAAATAGTACATATATTTATATTTACACAGAAAAGTAATATTTTTCACAAATCAAACGGGGTAAGATTTTTATGGGCTGTTTTATTCACGGAATAGGCCTGAAATGACATAGCATTCCAGTAATAGGTTTATTCCCCTGTTTGGTAACTACTTGTATTTCAAGAACATTGTTCCCGGGAATAACATATTCTCCTTGCAAGGGGAATAGAGATTCCTGAGGCCCCTTGGTATTAGGCTATTCCTGAGTTCTCAGTAATAGCCTAAAAGTTTTATTTCCTATTTTATCCCAATTAAATTTATTTCCAATTTCACCATCGCCGCCACCATCACTGCCGCTGCCACCAACACCACCATCGCCGCCACCAGCACCACCACCGCCGCCGCCGTCACCCCATCACCGCCACCACCGCCTTTGCCACCGTTGCTGCCACTAACACCACTGGCACCACCACCGCCATCATCACATATTTTTATAAGGGTATTTATGTCTTTTAAAACATATTTTATTTCTATTACTTAAATCAACCAAATACTGTAATATAATTCCTAAAGTCTATTCCTTCCGCAAATCAAACAATACAATACAATACAATTCCTATTTTATTCCTTACATATTCCATTCCTTATGAAATAGCATTCCTGTTACCTCAAAATTCATTCCGTGAACCAAACGTGCTGTTAATGTATAAAAAGTTGGAATATTCACTGGAATATAAGATCACACATTATTTATTATGCCGTAAAACACGGCCCAAATTAAGAAAGTAAACGAGTGAAAGAGACAATTGATCACATGATTAATATATTTATCAAAATTGTTTCTAGACCCCTCGTAACAAATTTTGTAATAACATATCACATGGCACCTTAGTCCACACTCCACACCACATGCAAACAAACATACAATAACAAAATCCACTCATCACTAACAATTGATTATAAGGAAAATCACATTTTGGTCCAAATATCAATATACTTTTTAGTTTTCAATTTCAACTAATTTAATTCTTGAATTATTTAAAATTTTATTAATTAAACCCTTTTAAGGGATCAAAATAGTAATTTTGTCAATTTGATCCTCGAATGGTTTAATTGACGGAATTTAAAAAAATTCGATAATCAAATTAGTTGAAATTGAAAATTATGGACTACATCGATAGCATAGCCAGATTTTGGAGCGTGCAAGATGGGCAACATCACAAAGCCTCAATTTTTAGAGGGCCTAATATTTATACCGTTCATACTTATTTGAAATAAAAATCATATATTTTACAATAGGAAATAAAAATAATATATTTTACAGTATTATTGGTTTTAAAGATTGTATTTATAACTTTTGGTACGGCGTTATTTATTTATAAGAACGGGACCACAAGAATAATAAAACCGGTCCTAATCGACAATTGAAAAACAATTGAGAGACCAAAATAGTGATCAATTCCCCTCAAATATACAATGGTCTTTAAAAAGAAAAAAAAAAAAAGGAAAAATCAATCATAAAATAGCTTTTTCTGAAACTTACATGTGGACATGGCAATATGATGTATATAGAAATGTTGTGTTGCATTTGCCTACCCCAATTTTTCTGTTTATTTTCCTTTTTTATTTTCTTTCCCTTTCACTTCATCACTAGTAAACGATGGGTGACAAGAGTATATGGTGGGATAGGTTCGTTGATACAATAACTTAGGTTCAATTCTGATTATATATGGGCACTTCGCAGGCTCTGAGGTTTAGAAACTGGCCCAACATAACTAGGCGTTGTTTTAAACTAGATCAATTCTGCAACCATTACACTAAATAACACATTAGGGATATCAAGGCGGGCTGATCCCCACCGCAGGTATTTTTATTCGCGGACCGACACACGAAACCCGTGGATTAGTATTATGCAATCCTAGCCCGCCTCATGCGGGCTTGTGGGCCAACTTCCAATTTTTTTTTTTAAATAAAATTATTATGATATTATTCTATATTATAATAATTTAACCTAAATATTATTAGATTCTTCCGTGTTTATAAATTAAAATATTTTAATATTTGATGTTTTTAATTTAATGTTTACAATATATATATATATATATATATATATATATATATATATATATATATATATATATAGTGAAAGGTTCCCGTGCGGTTGTGCGGGTTATTAATGTGCGTGAGATTTGTACTCAATGTGCGTGAGTGTTGTGTCTAATGTGTCTGAGATTTGTACTTAATGTGCGTGAATGTGTAAAATGCAGCAGAAAATATGGATGTCAGTTTTTCCTTTCCCAATGGGGTCGATCACCATTCACCGAAGTTCCCGCGTGATTTAGGGAGAATTGAATTGCAGGTTTTTCGTGAAAAAATGGCACTTAATCTTGGAAGTTGCTGATGACACTCAATATGCAAGAACGAACTCAACACAGCAGCATAACATACATAAGCAAGCTAAGGCAGCACTGCAAAGGTTTCCAAGAGAAGAGAGAAACAAAAAGAGTTTTTGAAGGAAGAAGTAACAAGAAGCTTGGGCTTTAATGTGCGTGAGTTTTCTGTTCTGCTTCTTTCTGAGCTCGTAATTTTGAATTACTCACGCACATTAAGTACAAATCTCACGCATATTAAACACAATACTCAGGCACATTAAGTACAAAACTCACGCATATTAACATGACACACATTAAGTACAAATCTCAGGCACATTGAGTACAAATCTCACGCACATTAAATATAAACCTCACGCACATTAATCCACCGCACATCCACACGGAAAGCAACAAATGCACCTGATCCCTTCCCTATATATATATATATATATATATATATATATATATATATATATATATATATACACACACACACACACACATAGTTTTTTTAGAGTGATTTAGTTAACACTACTGATTGCATCTAATACAAACTCTATGTGTGTGTGTCTATATATATATATATATATATATATATATATATATATATATAGGGAAGGGATCAGGTGCATTTGTTGCTTTCCGTGTGGATGTGCGGTGGATTAATGTGCGTGAGGTTTATATTTAATGTGCGTGAGATTTATATATATATATATATATATATATATATATATATATATATATATATATATATATATACACACACACACACACACACATAGTTTTTTTAGAGTGATTTAGTTAACACTACTGATTGCATCTAATACAAACTCTATGTGTGTGCAAGTTGGCTTGCTAACCCGTGTAGCCCGTTAAGTCGTGCAGGCCAAAGCCCGCGAAGCTCACATTTTTGCGGGCCAAATTAAAAGTTCTAGGTCTTAACCGCCCCTCTACGGGCGCAGTTTAGGGTTGGTACGCTCGCTTTGACCCACATTGACACCCTTATACAACACATTCATGTCCTGGCGTCCCGCACGTATAACGACCAACCAATTCAAGCCATCAATTATGCGTTGTCGTGTCCTCAAACCTCTCGACTCTAGCTAGGGGCATGCAATCAATTGGGCATGCAATCGATTAATCGAACCATTTTAACCGAAGTTTTTAAAGGTTTAATCGCTAACTGAATCAAACTTTATTTTACCAAATTAATCGAACCGAAGTTTTTTTTCGATTAATCGGTCGGTTAACCAATTAACCGAAGTTTTTTAAGCTATGCTAAAGTTTTAAATATTTAAAATAATACTTATAATAATAAATTCAATTAAAATAATACCTATAATAACAAATCCATAACCTATAGTTTCGAACCGAATTAACCGTTAACTAAAATTTTACAGATCCTTTAACCATTAGTCGAACCAATTTTTTTGGGTTAAAGAACTGTTAATCAAAATTCTTCAATTCGATCTATTAAACGAACTTTCACCAAAATTTGCACACCCCAATTCTAGCAATTTGGTCCCTACTTTTACAGTATTGGATAATTACCCTTTCATTTTATAGTAAGAGAATATGGAGGCAAATAGACACTAATGGCATGTTTGGTTCACACAAAAATTTTCTTCCCATAACTTTTTTCATCAAAATTGAGGGTAAACATAAATTACCTTGTTTGGTTGATAAAAGAATTTATTTTATGAAAAATAAATTTCTCAAATTTGAGAAAAATGATCTGAATTCCTTGCTCTTCTTTAGTATTTTTTTTTTGGAATAAGGTTCAAATTGGCCACTGAACGTAACCTGAAAGTGCAATTAGGCCACTGAACGAAAAAAAAGTGCAATTAGGCCACTGAACACTCAAAAAATGTGCAATTTCACCTGATAGCAGGTTACCCTTAATTTTAGCAGGTTATCTGCTTACGTGGCAGCTGAGTTGGCATTTTTAATAAATTTTAATTAATTTTTAATAAATTTTAATAATAACCTTTTATTAAAAAAAATTTAAAATAAAAACGACTTTATTTTATTTTTTATTTAATTTTTTCCAATTTTTTATAAAATTTATTATTAAAATTAATTATTAAAAATTATTTAAAAATTATTAAAAATGTCAACTAAGCTGCCACGTAAGCAGGTAACCTGCTAAAATTAATGGTAACCTGCTATCCGGTAAAATTGCATATGTTTGGAGAGTTCAGTGGCCTAATTGCACATTTTTTTAGTGTTCAATGGCCTAATTGCACTTTTTTTTTTTCGTTCAGTGGCCTAATTGAATTTTCAGGTTACGTTCAGTGGCCAATTTGAACCTTATTCTTTTTTTTTTTTTTTTTAAATATCTTTTGGGATAAAAGAGATATTACCCTCACATATCTTTATTATGTTGAGACATTTGACTCTTTATACTAAAAAAAAAAAAGAAAAAAAAAAGGTTCTAGAAGCATTATATATTTATATTCAATTATCCTTGTAGCTATCTAGGACCACTTCATTTTTGTTTTTATTTTTAATTTTTTGGACCATATTGAACAATAGGGGATCCAGCAAGTGCTCCATCAATTCAACCTTTTGGTGGCCAATCGCAACATTTTTGAGAGACACCAAAAAAGTTGGGAACTAATAATGATGATATATATAAGGTAATATAATCAATTCATCACTATGTATGTTGAAGTTTTGAAATGATAACGTTAAACTAGATATTTATTTTTTGTATGATTTTAGATATAACATGTACGGTCATAATTTATCAAGATAAGATTTAAATGAAAATTGGTAATAGTGATAACCCATGATTTCAATGTTATACAATTTTAAACTAATTGAAATCTACTGGGGCCGGTTTTTAAATTTTTGTGGTCCCTTTCTGGTAAATAAATGAGGCTATACCAAAATTAAAATCTTTAAAACTAATACCATAATTTTTTCTAATAATAATAATAATAATAATAATAATAATAATAATAATAATAATAATCCTTTATATAATAAAGCTATATGGTTTGAGAAATAATTAATGTTACAATTAATGCCACAACATCCTTTATTATAAAAAACAAAAAAAGCACTACATTTAAAAAATAAAATAGCTATATATTATATAATCATATAAAAAATATTTTTTTGAAAAATAAAATAGCTATATATTATATAATCATATACCGCATGGAAAGTTTTCAAAAAAAAAAAATATAATCATATAAAAAATGTGTTCAATTAGATTTTAAATTTACACATACAAAATTTGAAATTTGCTTTCCAAATATAATTATCTTAGTTATTATTCGTATTGTGAAAATTATAATATAGATGAAATACAATTAAGAATAAATCAATGTAATTATGTAAATTCTCTCTATAAGTTTATTTGAATATGCACATAATTAGAGATTATATTAACCATACAAAATTTTAATTTTAATTTTATTTTAATTGTAATTTTGTATTCTATAAAAATAATAAATACTTGAACAATGGAAGCTCAAAAATATTATTATATTAAATAATTTAAAATATTTTAGTTTTTTTATTTTTTATTTATATTTATAATAACATAATTTTTTCCCGTGCATCGCGCGGGTAAATTACTAGTAATAATAATAATAATAATAAAAATAATAATAATAATAATAATAAAATCCATAATAGTGTGCGCAAACTCAATTAGAGCATCATGCAAGTTTCAAACTTTGGACCTTAAAGTTAAAATACAATAAACACATGTTTCTACCATTTCTTTATGGATCCTTTTATGTTTAATTGAAAACTTTTAATTTTTATTTCTAAACTAGCTAGATAAAAACGAAATATTGGATCTCTAAAATTTGAGGCCCTGTGCGGTAGCCCAACTTGCACAACCCAAAATCCGGTCATAATTAGACTCAACCTCTGTTATATATATATATATATATATATATATATATATATATATATATATATATATATATATATATAGGGAAGGGATTAGGTGCATTTGTTCTTCCCGCGCGGATGTGCGGTGGATTAATGTGCGTGAGGTTTATACTTAATGTGCGTGAGATTTGTACTCAATGTGTCTGAGATTTGTACTTAATGTGCGTCATGTTAATATGCGTGAGTTTTGTACTTAATGTGCCCGAGTACTGTGTTTAATGTGCGTGAAATTTGTGTTTAATGTGCGTGCGTATTTCAGAATTACGAGCTCAGAAGGAAGCAGAACAGAAACTCACGCACATTAATGCCCAAGCTTCGTGTTACTTCTTCCTTCGATTTGGCCATGGATTCTGGATTATCAGCTACCTTCAGTGCAGTTGAATGTTTATATAAATGACGCACGCACAGTAAAATTTGCATAGCAGCTAAGTGTGGTTTTCTGTTGTATTATTCCCATAATTTTTAACCACCATAGCTCGTCTCCGCATCATCATTATCAGGGAGGGGGCAAATGACTACTGGGGATGGGGAAGAAGCTGACATTAATATTTTCTGCTGCATTTTACACATTCACGCACATTAAGTACAAATCTCAGGTACATTAAGCACAACACTCACGCACATTGAGTACAAATCTCACGCACATTAATCCACCGCACATCCGCACGGGAAGCATTCACCGCACGGGAACCTTTCACTATATATATATATATATATATATATATATATATATATATATATATATATATATATATATATATATAGGCGAGTTCAGGTGCGACAGTGTCTTACGGTGCGGCAACACCAATAGTTCAACAAATATGCACCATCAACGTTAGGAAAATACACCACAAAAAATAGAGTAAACAGAGCCCTGCATCACCAAACACACAACATTAGGTGTGAGTAAAAACACCATACACTGTTCAGAAATACACCATTGGGGGTGGTGAGTTATATGGTGTATTTTTTTAAGTCTGTTGTGTATTCTGTGATGTTTTATTGCATTTCATTGTGGTGTGTTTTTCTAACACTGTTGGTGCATATTGTTAACACTGTTGGTGTATTCTGAAATTCCGCCGCACCGCCGCACGGGAAGACCCCGAACTTTATTATATATATATATATATATATATATATATATATATATATATATATAAACTCATAATGCCGAATAATCAACCAATCGTCTATTCAAAACTAACTAAATAATAATTTTTAGTATGATTTTGGCACCTAAAGGTCCGCACGAGTTTGATTCTTGGCTAACACTATTGTGATTGAGACTGTCATACGCTCATACCGATCTTTCTAGTGTGATTTACCTTTCTTATGTAGTTTGTTGGTAATTACACAAGAGCTGAGTTTATCTAGTGCAGACCATCCAGTAGTCACTGGGTTTTCCTTGTCACAGAAAAACAAAAAAAAAAAAAAAAAACCCCAAATAATTGGCCCGAAATGGGTTTGACGAATGAGTGGAGCGTGATCCTCATACTAGAGGGGTCTTGTGTTCTATTTTTGTCAACACCATTTCGATCAAGCCCGCTGCACATAGTATTTCTAATGTTGTTTATTTTTTGTTTTTTATGTGATTTAAAACAATTACACAAAAATAAAATGTACATACACACTCTTAAATAATATTTAATTTCCCTCTTAACCTAACAAAAATTAACCAAATAATTATTAGCTCACTTACATATTACCTTTTCTCACAGTACTTATTAATTAAATACAATGGATAATATAATCTTATTGCACAACTCTATAACCAATAGCCTTTCCACTAAGTGGTTGTTTTGTCAGGGAAATGTTTGCAAAAATATGAATAGTATAATGTATTCTTGACTCCATCACACTTTGGGTGGATATTTTCCCCCCATTATATATTGTCATCATTATATTTGATGCATGTTAGTTTCTTCAAATCATATCATTATTTTGAATTAAAAAAAATAACATGGATTTCCTTTCTTCCAAAAAAATGACAAAATAAATCATTTGGATAACAATACAAATTAAAGAGTATAATCTTGAAGCTAACCTTATATATATATATATATATATATATATATATATATATATATATATAATAGTTATAAATAAAAAAAAAAAACACTCTCGATCAAACTCGCCGCACAAGATTTTCCTAATGCAGTTTACCTATCCTATGTAGTTTGCAAACAATTACAAATAAGTGTGATTTACTTCGTGTATACCTTCGAGTAGTGAATGTAAATTTTATTTGTTAAAAAAAAAAATACTATCTTAAAACACCATATTGTTTATTTAATAAATTTAGGGCATATGTCACTACCTTAATACTTCAATTATTAAGCAATGCTACACACTCCTCTTAATATTTATCGTATGATATGACAATATTTATTTGCTTGGAATTTTTTTTATTTGATTATTAAGTAGATTTTTTTTGAACTCGTGGTAATTAATGTCAACTGATTTATAAACACTCAATGAAAATAAAGAGTTATATGCCACGTCAAGAGGTAAATTTAGAAGATAAACTTAAGAGAAAAAAAATAACATTATTCTTAATTATTATTAGTAGTGCAAATTTACTTCTATAAAGTAGCGGGTTAGATTCTTAAAATTAGGATTATGTTAAAGTCTTAATTAAAGACCAAATTCATCATTTTAGTAAGAACTCGAAGATTAAACTCGCAATGCAAATAATTGAGAGATTAAATGTCCATTGTGATTGTAATTGAGAGACGTCATGTGCGTTTACTAATAGGAGAACCCCGCAGCCACTACCTGATAGCATGGTAGATAAATCATATTTTTTTTTATATAATAGCTCACGAACCACGCAAGATAAATAACTTGTACTATGAAGATTATATATGATATACTTGATCAAAAAAGTATTAACAAAAATCAAACATATTGTCTTTAATTATATATAAAAATTATGTTCTACCCACTATACATCATAATATTCAGCTCTAAATTTACCATATATATATATATATATATATATATATATATATATATATATATATATATATATATATATACCTTTCTTGACATGTCACATGAATGATACAATTCTATTTATGGACTATGGAGTATATACATTAAATATAAAATTAAAAAAGTACAACCTAATACGGTGCAATTTTTGGTCACTTGCCCAAATTTTTATGTCCCCGACATACACTAGGGCCTCCTCGTACGTGTTTGAGTGTTCAGCAAGCTGTAAGCCTTCTAGAAGGTGGGGATAACAAGTCAAAGTCGTCTAGAAACTCTATTTCAACCGTCCACACAACAATCCAGTGATCCACTACGTGTTTTCCATGCCATTACCTTTTCCTCTTATGCCAATCTAGAAGACTAGTACTGATTGCGATTTTTATTTGCTTTATTTTTATCTTTTTAAAAAATATTATTATATGCAATAATTGCAATTTGAGTTTACTTCTTTTAGCATGGAAGGTATTGTGAATGTCATGAAAAGTTTAATGAACTTATATTAGAAATATTAAAATATGTGTTATGCTTACGTACACTAAGTAGTATAGGACAATAGGTATATGTTAACAACCTTTGTTACTATATTTTGATTATGTAATTATATTAGGGTGTTAACCCCATTATTTTATGAGTATGTTCAGCTAATTAACCAGTTAGAGGTTAGAGTTGTCTGTGTAACAACGGTTCGTGATCAACTAAAGAGTTATGAAGATCAACTGAGGATCAAAGATGAGCTAAATATTGAATATCGATTGAATGAAGGAACATCAGGCCAGTAGAGTTACTCTGAAAAATTGAACTGATCAGTATACCCCAAGCATTTGGACGTTGATGTTTTATTTGTCCGAAAGTTTTTTATCAGAAGAATTCAAACCTTCTAAAAGATTGTAGAAGGATAAGGAGGATACACTTGGCATCTTTCCGGTCTCTTATGAAGATAGGACAAGTGTTGCACGCCGCTTTTTGAATTTATATGCAAAATCTGAGAAAAATGACGAACGTTGTTAAGGAATAAGACAAAAAGTTCACTGCAACATTTTTGGAGTATTGTAGCAGTACTAGGTACATGTAGCAATAGGGGCAACGATCATATTCAAATTCAGAGAAATTACCAGCATGCCCTCCTCTCTATACTATAAATAGAGAACTCCAGTCTCTGAAGTAGCAACTACGAAACTACTAAATTTTTATTTTCAAGGACAAGAAAGTAGAAAAACAAAAAGGAAAAAACCGTTAAGTGAGAAAGCAGGAAAAGAAGCTTTTTCATAGTCATATCCAGAGGCTACTCAGAGCATATTGGTCCATCAGTTTGTGAAAACAAATAAAAAAAACCCCTTACGAAAGTTGGGTATTGACGGTTCTTCGCTCAAGCCAATTAACTTGGTGGCTGACCCTTGGAGTAGAACCTAGGTGTTGAAGATTATCAAGAGTGCACATCCAGATCGAGGTAGCACTATCTATCTTTGACTAGTAGTGCTGGGTGGATACACTACGTAGTCTTCCACTTGTAATTGCGACGATTATTAGTGGAACATTCTTGGACGTTAAGGAGAATAGTGGAGTAGGTTTAGTCCGAACCACTACAAAAATCCATATATGATTTTTATTTAATTTCACGCACTTTACTTTCAACACACTTAATTTGCTTATTGACTAACCCAGAATCGATTCGCACAAGTGCACACATTTTCAGCTGACTTGTTCAACTGGCTATCTTTAAACTAAACCAAATTTGCTACAAGTTGCTTTTAAGCCTTCTGGTGCCTGTCACTAGCTAGTCAGTTGGTAGCGCGCTCTTAATATACTATTTTAGCAAACTTGTTGAAATTTTGAAAAAGTCTATCCAACCCCCCTCCCCCCACTCTAGACTTTCTTTTTCTCTCAGGACCAACAATATATGGAAAGTATTGAGTTGGTTGAACGAGCTAAATTTTAGTGAAGTAGATGTTGAGATGGAAGCTCATGATGTGTTATTTAATATAATGCTTTGCTTGGGGAGTCGGGGAAGTCGTTATATCATCTTGTGACTATCTTTGATAGTCTACATTTATTCTTTGTTAAATGGTCTGTGAATCGTGCCGTTCACTTACTTGATTGTAATTTGTAAGGCCCTTTTTTTGTTAGACTATAAAATTTTGTATTAAGCCCCTCATTTGGTTATAGATGTTTTGAGTTTTGATTATCAATAAATTCATTTTATTTCCAATATATATATATATATATATATATATATATATATATGTGTGTGTGTGTGTGTGTGTGTGTGTGTGTGTATTGTACTATTATTGATAACATATGTGTATTATTATGAAATTGATGTACTAACAACAGCTAAACTTGTTTTTGGATAAACTTTTCTCATACAAGGTTACGTTACTTTTTCACTAATAGAATTTCACAATTATGACAATATAATGTCATAAGACAGATAAATTTCTCTCAAACATGACTATTTCTCCACCTATAAAACCACACAATCATGTGACAATAGATAATAACATCATGTTAAAATTTTAGTATCTTGTATTTGTTACTTTGACATGCATATTATTATTTTAGGCGACAAAGGAGACCAACATAGATAAATTGTACTAGAAAGGTCCTGTGTAACGACTTAACTATTTATTGACAATAATTAAATTTGTGACCATTTAAATACGAAAATTATATTCCTACTGATTCGGTACTCCTTTTAATTTTAGGTGCCATGCATGCATATTATTTTGTATCCCAATTTTACACACATTAATTTTATTGACAACTCAATCAACGTTAGGTCAGAAAGAATTGACACCACCATGTTTAATTAATATTTAATATATGTAAAGTTTTATTTTAGTCCAACACGTTTGACATTAGACATGTGTAACACTAAACACTATCAATTATTATTTATTATTATTAATTAATAAAATAAAATAATCCCTTCGTGATCGAATGATGTAATAAGCTAGGAATTGTGAACGGCTAATGTCAATATCTCGGTTAATTATATATACTTGGGAACAAAAAGACAAGTAACCTCAAAAATAAAATACTCTGTAATTAATTATTATCATGGGAAGGTAATGTGTTAAACTTTTGCCAACACTTATTCAGTTGAGTTCTTCGCGCATGATCTTTCTAGCTCGATTTAGTGAACGAACTATTACAAATGAGTAGTATTTACTTATTAATTGTATAGTGATTGTGATGAGGATCAGAGGAAGATTCCGAGTATATATACATTAATTTGGAGTAAGTTTAAGTAATTTTTTTTTTTTTGAACACTATTACTTTGTATATAATGTATATAATTTTAGAATCATTTTTGTGATTAATTTGTATGTCATGCTTATGAAATGCATAATTAGATAACATGTTTAATTGTAGAATATTGAATACTACTTTAAGTTGGAGATGAATATATATATGCGTTATTTATTTAAATGTTTTTTTAATGTTTAAATTTTAATTTTTTTAAATAACTTATTATAAACGGAATGAGGATTCCGCGTCCCCAGATAATTCCTGTGGGGATGGGGATGGGGAGATTTTTTCCTTCTCCGGCGCCCCGGCGGGATAGGGACGGGGACGGGAAATAGGGAAGAAAGTCGGGGACGGGGATGGGGGTATGTCCCCTGCCCCCACCCTACCCCGTTGACATCTCTATCATGGATCATGGTATATTTTATATTGTGGATCCTAGTCTAAAATAATATTGAGATTATATATTTGCAGTTATAATTAAAGGCATATAATGTGTTAATTACATACACATAATATGTTAACTACAGACATATAATATGTTAAAAACATATTATGCGTTTTTAGTTAATATATTATATATATGTAGTTAATTGTAGTCATATAATTTTTTTAACAAAAGTTCACAATATCTATGATATTCACGTATTCCGTTTGATCCAACCATTTTGGGGTTTTTTTCCAAGTCCGATCTCTTTGCTTCGGCAACAAGTGGCTTCTAGGCTCCATAAATTAAAGATCATTAGTTCTAGCTTGTGTGTTGGATTAGCTAAAAAGTCTTCTTAATTCGCATCTCCTCTACGCTAATGAGTTGTCATTTGTTAACAAAATCAAACATTATAGACATAATTAAGATCTGCATTTGATTAATCAATTATTAATAATTTTGGGTGGTAAGGTAACCGCTACTACTATTTAAGAGTGCACACGTTTTAAGTAAACTCCATTCCTGTAACCTGCTAATCACACAAGTAAAGAAAGACTATGTAAGACGAACTTAATCGTGTTGACAAGAATCAAACTTGTGACCTTTAGGTATGAGACTTATGTTTTACCTACTTAGCCACACTTTTAGAGCACTCTATAATTATTCCTATGTAATTAATTAATGTTGTTGTTGGTGAATTGGAGGAGGAATTTTGGAGTATTTGAATTTTATATATGTACTTTTTAACATATAATAAGATAAACCTTCAAAATATATTATACTAGGGATCAATTTGGAGACTAAGGTAACTAGGAAAATTCGGAACTATTATTTGAGGGTATAACTAAATTAATTCTGCTTATGTGTAATAATTTGTAAATTACATAGAAAAAATAAATCACTAAGAGCTAGACTAATCAATTCTTAATTTAGGGTCTATTTAGAAACTAGAAAAAAAAAAACTTTACGGCATATTTTTTAGTGTTTGACTACTCAAAGAAAATAAAGTCAAAAGAAAATATCCATTATGATCAACGGAAAAACATGATCAATTTGGTGAAAAATAACTTTCTAGATTTTTAGTGAAATTTTTTTTTTCTAGATTTTTTATTTTTCCGTCTCTTTCTTCTCTATCTTCCATCTTCAAGCTAGTTTTCAGTTTATTATTATCATCAACACAATCTCACAACCACACCACCATCACTACCACCACAACCACAACCACTCCGATCCCACCCACCATAACACCACCACCACTAGCTACCACAACAACCACACAACTCCACCAGCATCACTTATTATTATTATTATTATTATTATTATTATTATTGTTGTTGTTGTTGTTGTTGTTGTTGTTGTTGTTGTTGTTATATATCAAATAATATCTTCATTTTTAAGAAAATAAACCAAACAGAAAAAAGAAGCATTTTTTTTTTAACTTTCAGCTAAACAAAAATATATAATTTTTGACATTCAGCCAAATATCATATATAAAAAATAAAATAACTTTCTATAAAAAAAATCAATTTATAAAAATTATTTTCAGGTTTATAAACTTTTTTTTTTGAAGGATACAAACCAACCCTTAGTTGTACGTGTATGCAACAACCATTGAAAGAATTGTTTCTATATATGACTATATGTATCATTGGATATTAGTTTCCCAAACGGCACAACATTTGAATAGAAGTTGACAACGTACACCCCAAGTTGCGGTTTAAGTTTATATTCCTTCGTATCCTAAAATCCCACTTATCCATTAATCTGTCGGAGTACTATCGGCAATCTTTCTTCCCTGGTTAACCCTTCAACTATATCTAAGGATTTTTATTTTTTATTTTTAAAAAATTCACCCAACCTCGAGAGTCTTTACTGGCTCTGTCAAATTATATTTGGATTCGGTAAATTCTCCGTTCAACATTATTATGTACAAGAGTTCTTCACCAACATTAAATGGGCAAATTCTGCCAATGACTCATTAAATTTCTAATGAAATTTAAACTTCACCTGATTAAAGCAAAACTAAATATTAATTTGGCGACCATTATTATTTGAACTAACTTGATAAGATAATTTACTTATTCTTGTTTTGATATTAAATTTCTAGTAAATTTTGCACCTCATGGGCTCATCATGGCTGTAAGCCCCCCACCCCCCCCTCAATAAATCCATAATTCCTTATTGGTTGATTTTCCGTATTGGCTGAAGTAATGGCGGTCAAGGAAGCTCTAGTCTGGCTAAAAGATTTTGATAAGACTAATTTTTTAGTAGAATCTGATTATTTAAACTTTTGTGTTGCATTTAATTCACATTCTTTAGATCTTTGGTATGTTGGTTTAGTCATTAAGCAATGTCATATGATTGCTACTGATATTAAGAACGTATCTGTTCGTTATATCAAGAGATCAGCGAATCAAGTGACTCATCTCATGTACTAGGGTAACTGATTCTTAGTCTGTTCTAGGTTTGTGGATTTCTTCCTAACCTCCTTGTATTTCTGACTTACTCAGTTCTTAATGAATATTGGTTTTGATTTTCAAAAAAAAAAAATATTAAAAAAAATAAACATTGCATTCCACCGCATGTTCGCAGTCATAGACTCCTAGTTACTAGGCAGCAACTTGCTTATTTTATTTTAAATAGTTAAAAATATTAAAGAAATATTTTATAATTAATAATCTAAAATATTTGTCAAATATGCACAAAGTTGATTACTTATATAAACTTTTTTTTCGGTATAATAACAATTTTTATATATAATTTGAGATTTTATTTTAATATTTAATTCCCTTTACCAAACAAGTTAAGTGAGCATGTACTGGACCGGTTTGGTTTTGCTCACCTAACTTTGTAGGTAGCACAACACAACCCCATGTTGGTGGATTGGATTTCGACATTGAAGTATTGCTTTAAAAATAGCCACAAAAAAAAGTACAAATTGGCATGATTTAATGGGATTCTTGTTCCCCACCTCAAAAATTATATATATATATATATATATATATATATATATATATATATATAGTTGTATCTTTATTATTAATTATAACTTTTGATGTGATGGTAAATACTTAATCTGAATAATTAGTGGCATGTTGATTTATTATTATTATTTTGTGATGAATAAACATGCAACAACTAACTAAAAATGTGCACTGAGTAAACATCACTCATATATAATAATATGTAAATTACACAAGAAAGTTAAACCATACTAGGAAGACTATGTACAATGTTCTAGACCATGAGGATGCTAAATTATGAATTTTCGACATAGTGATAATGAATGTTGAATTATAATTATATTATGATATTATGATGACTTAATATGACGAAGATGAGGAGAAGTCAAAATATAATAAAATTTTTAAATTGGGACATGGAAAAAAGAAGAGAAAAAGAAAAACCTTGGTAGGGAAAAAGGACAACATGCAAAAATGGAAGGACCCCAGCAGAAACTATGAAGGAAAAAGGAAGGTGATATTTAGTGTGAATGCTACTAAATGATATTTCTCTCTACGCCGACCAGCTTAAGGCGAATTGGTCTGACAATAGATTTGATAATTACAAGATTTAAGTTTTCATTTTGATTCGAGCCTGTGAATTATAAATAATTTAAATTAGTTTATTTTATTGTGATCCTTTGTTAGCTAATGTCACATGATTTTGCTCTTAGTCATTAATTTGGTGGATATAAGTTCACATGGTGATTAAAAATGTGTGTCAAATACTATCCGGAAGGCAATAAAAATCACCAAACCCCAATTAACCACCACTTTAACGTGTGTTCTATTTGGACATTAAAATGAGTACTTTTCACATGTATGTTGTGTTTTGCTTAGTAACAAGTAACAACGACTAACTTAGATTACTTTTGCTTTCAAAAAACTTATATTACTTTTGTTTATTAATTTAATTTAAATTTGATAAATTAATTTCACGCATTCAAAACTAAATTAAAAAACTATTAAATACGGGTGGCTTTTTGAAACCGAGTCCATCATAAACTGGGTATAGAGATACAGAACGAGGGTATGAAAATAATAGCTTTATTATCCGGGGTATTAGGTCTAAAATGTCAATCGTTATACCGTGCACCCCGCGCCTCCCAAAACGACGTCGTTTTGGTGCATTGTCCAAAAAAAAATTCTCTGTTTCGAATACACATAAACTCATAACTGAATACTCATAATCTAACATGATACATAAAACACAGAAACTCTTAATTGAATACACAGAAACTCTTAACTAAATACACATCAACTCTTAACTGAATACACGAAAACTCTTAACTAAATACACGGAAACTCTTAACTGAATACACAGAACACAGAAACTCATAACATAATACACAAAAACTTTTAACTGAATACACATAATGGGGTTTTGGCCGTTTGGACGGACAGAGTGACGTCAGCAATTGAAACGCGCGCGTTTTGTGTCTGGGCGCACATTTCTATGTGCGCCGTGGTGCACGATATAAATTGTCCTAAAATGTATGCGTACAAAGCTTGAGATACCAACTCAAAACGGCTGACTAAATAATAAATAAACAATAACAGTTGTAGTCCCAACACCCAAAGAACGGACTAGGAAAAGTGTAGCTAATGGGAATCAATCATTGGTGGGTGGGTTGAAGAGAGAAGGCACATACCATCAAGCTAGTAGGTTGATCGTGTTCCAGAAGATGATGTCATGACAGGCCAAATTCCCCCTTTTATATTGTACTTCAACCCTTGGATGTCGTACACTTGTACGGAATTCAGGCCTCCTCCTTTCTCTCCAACCATGTGTGCCACGTTCCCCAGACTCGCCTGCATGTACGCCATCCCTCCGTTTGCATCAACATGTCTTCACCACCCTTGCCACGAACATATACAACTTTAATATTGCACCCCCTTCCGATGGGGCGCTGCCCTCACACCCCGGGGCACACCACGCCCGCTTGGGGCGCCATGGCCGGAGGATGCCACCAGGCCACGCCGCCGAGCAATTGCCAACCGGTCGTGGCGGGTTTGTAAAGCTACCAGGCCGTGAAATACGGAATAAATATAAGAAGCAACGCTTCAATACACAAGAGATGGAGTGGTTCGCTGGGTTAGGTCACGCATGTTGTAAGGGCAGTAACCTTTTATCCACCGATCTAATGGGACCCACCCCGTCGCGGACCGGCCGTTGACGATTTTGTCCCTGCGAACTCGTATAGTTCAACAAGATTTGGGTCAACCTCCTTCCTTCACCACCCCACTTTGATCGAATGAGTGGAGTATGACTCTCGTGCTTAAATGTTACAAGTTTGATTCTTAACAATACTCTCTCGATCGAACTTATTGTACATGTTATTTCTAGTACAATTACATTTTTTATTTATACATACACACCTAGTGGTTGCATTTTTTTTAGATGACATTAATATGAGTCAAGCCTAACAAAACAATAAGATTAGTTAGGCGAAATATGAAAAGACGGTGGGTTATGATTTTAATATTTCATCATTAATATAACGTAATACACAAGAAAAATTAATTATTAAGAACACCAATGATGAATTGTAACTTTTTGCACCTCTCTCTTTGATGGCTTCAAAGATTAATCAGTCTCCGGTCAGCCAAACAAACTTACACCACAATATTATGGTAAAAAATTGGAGGTGGAAAAACAAGTTGATATAATAATAATAATATGAACAACAATTCATTTATTTATGATACCATTTATTTAGATTGGTCTATTTTTTTTACCCTTATATTTAATTCATGACTGTACAAGTCTGAATCAATCCATTAGAATTGAAGCATGTGCTCCATCTCAACTAAAAGCCTAAGTGGATCATGGACCGGTAAACCGTAGTCACTTACGAGTGACGTTGAGATTCGAACTCATGATCCTTGGTCTGGACCTGATACCAAATTGAAGCATGTGCTTCATCTCAACTAAAAGCCTAAGTTGATAGTTGGATACACATTAATGGATATATGCTCACAATTAGTACGTTACTTATCTATATATAAAAGTATAAAACAATGTACGCAAATCTCATTAATTAATGACAATACAAGTTTAAACTAGTCCATTACTCACCTTTACATACATAAGGTAATGTAAAAAAAAAAAATAAAAAAAATCAGTAACTTATGACAACACAACTTGAATCGGTCCACTACATACCCACCCATATAGGATAATGTAAGAAAAATGGACAAAGAATTGGGCAAATTAATTTTTTTTTTTTTTTGAGGAAGGCAAATTAAATTGTAATATGAAAGTCATGAGACGTGTATGTTTGCAAACAGGTTGCAGCTTGTTGCTTTTTCCATGGCCACGTGATCTTCATCATTGACACGCAATTCCGATCCTCCATGGATATGCATTGAGAATATTATTTATTTATCTCCTTTCTTATTGGATGGAGGTTTCAAATATATGATTTTAAAGAAATACTTTTACTCCTTAATTAATCTTATCTTCATGATAAAGAGAAAATATCATTTTTAATACTTTGATTGTAATATATCTATCAATTTTAGTCTTTGACTATTAAAATTTTTAAATTAAGTACATGAATATTCAATTTGTATAATATTTTGTCCTTGACTATTAACATTTTCAAATTAAGTGTATGACTATTCAATTTGTATCACATTTGGTTCTGTCGTTAAATTTTTTCGGACAAGTCACCAGTGACCGACTAATTTATTTAATTTTTATTTTAAATATTATTTTGATAATTTTAAATTTAAAAAAAAATAAAAAAAAAATGCACCCCCACCCTCCTCCTTCGTCTCCGCCGGAGATGAAGGAGGAGGGGGGTGGCCTGCCGCCTGCGTTCTCTTCCATCCCCCTTCCTCCTTTCTTCTTACGAGACGAAGGAGGAGGGGTGGGGTTCCCTTCCTCCTTCGTGTCCGCTAAAGTTCTCTTTGTCTCCAGCGGGGACGAAGGAGGTAGGGGGGAAAGAGAACGCCAACCACCTCCCCTCATGCCAGAGACGAAGGAGGAGGGTGAGGGTTGGCCGGCGTTTTTTTTAAGAGTTTTTTTATTTAAAAATTATTAAAATAATTTTTAAAATAAAAATTAAATAAATTAGCAAGTCACCGATGACTTGCCCGGACAATTTAACGACAGGACCAAATGTGATACAAATTGAATAGTCATGTACTTAATTTGAAAATGTTAATAGTCAATGACCAAATGTGATATCAATTGAATAGTCATGCACCTAATTTGAAAATTTTAATACTCAATGACTAAAATTGATACATGTATTATAGCCGATGGACTAAAAATGATAATTTTTTCGGGGATACAAGTAAGGATAGAGTCTTCTTCAAAGTGATTGAATCCCCAATTTTAAGAGTTCCACACACCTCGATTTGACAGAACATTTGGGATGATGTAAATCATGGTGACTTAATAGCTCAGCTCAGCAGATATAACCATGCATAGGTGTGCACAATGGATCTACTCACTTTGGGTATAATTCACATTGTCGCTATCGAGATTCGAACTTCGATCTCTTATCTCAAATACTGTCTATTGAACTAGTGAGTTAAGTCTGTATGGGCAAGTAATGATAAAGTCCAAAAAGGGAGGTAAGCATGTCATTCCACTATAGTGAAATCTTTGAATTGAAATTTAAGACATAGCTATCTCACTAATGTCTTATATATTTGTAGCAGGTAGTGAATTTATTTTCCACGGTTATCATAAATGTATATCCACCCACAACAAATGATGATGGTGAAACCTTTGATGGTGATATTAAGCATTTACCATTCTTTTCCTCTTTTTTTTTTTTTTTTTTTTTTTTTTTTTTTTTTTTGGTGGGGGTGGGGTATGGGGTGGGCCGGTGGGGGCAGAACACACAAATTCATTGTTTGAGAATGTGTAAACTCTGTATAATGCATAAATCATACTAGGAAGACTCTATACAACAAGTTCGATCGAGGATGTGTGTTGGTAAGAAAATTCCTCTCTTACGTGAAAATTTACAAACTATACATAAGAAGTAAATAACACTATATATAAAGACCCTGTGCGATAAATCTTATTGAGAAAATGTGAGAAAATTAAACTCATAATCTTCTAGTATGAGAGTTAACCTATACCCACTCAGACACTAGTCACACTACTCTTTTGGGCAGCATTTACCATTCTTGTTTAATTCAGAACATTTGGGAAGATGTAAATCATTCAGAACATTTGGGAAGATGTAAATCATACATGAACCACAGAGGCTAAACCTTTGCTCACTGTGCACAAGGAACCTTTTTTATACAAATTAAAGTAGGTTGAATGGCTATATTTTTTATTTTGTATTTTTTTAAAAAAAGAATTCCATAATTGAAGACCGAAATGCTATTGTATTTAACGATATTTAAACTTGATAGAGAATATTCACCAGCCTCGTTACCTATACGTATTGCATACTTGTCCGGTATTCAGACGGACCGTTGAGAGGAATTATTCCCAACCATTTACCGACATGAGAGATAACTGACCCGACATGCGGTAAAGGACCAAGCAAGGGCTTAGTTAGTAGCAATATTTTCCCACCTTGGGGGTCGCCCTGACCATCTTAGGTCGAGATGGACCACTCGATCTTCTCCACTTAGAAAACGGAACCTCACTCCCTTAGTCAAACCCGATCACGGCAAGAACGATGGCGTCAGGAACCTCGGTACACATGGAAGAATCAGCAGAGCTTCCGACCTTCCCCTGTGCATGGGAAACACATGTTGCGCATGTCGAGCCTCCGATTTAGCATGTGTTTCCTCTTTTCTCCTATAAATACCACATTAAATGCCGGAGGGAGGGACTTTTGACATTTTCCACATAACTAATATTTTCTAGGGACATTCTGGCTCACTGTCATCTACTCCCGAGCTCAATTCCTTAGACCAACAAGCAGACAATTCAACAATCCATTTACAATCCGACTTAGTACTCGTACGTATTTGTGTGGATAACCATATTAACCACATCAAAACTGTTTTGTTGATAAATGATCAAAGATGGTCATGCCACAATAATACTAAGACAAAAAATAATTGTTATATTAAAAAAATTAGAGTGAATTATCACCTATAAATCTATAACCAAAAAAAATGAAATTAACTCATATTATTATTGTGAAAGTTTACTGCTTAAATTGACACTATCCATATATGTCGACAACTGTGCATCCATGGCTTTTTTATAATTGAAATAATTCATTAAGAGAAAATTAAATATAAAAAGAAGAAATGAAAAACATGGTCCAATAAAAAAAAAAAAAAAAAAAAAAAAAAAAAAAAAAAAAAAAAAAAACTATTCAAATGTTCATTATGTTATTCCAAAGAGAAGGTATTTTCTTGGCATGTCTATTCTATAAATATGCAGCTTCTACACAATAACTTCTCTTGTCTCAAAGGCCTATCACACATTCTCTCCCTGTTGTGGTGAGGCAAGTGATAACCAAACTCCATAGTCCATACACTTGTTTCTCTATTCTTCCATTTGAATCAAAATATATAGAGAAATCTATACACAAAGTTTGTGTCTTTTTTATCTGATCTTGATTCTTGGTCCATATTTTTGAGCAAATATGGCAAGTGAGAAGTTCAAGATTAGCATAAAGGAGTCAACAATGGTGAAGCCAGCAAAACCCACACCAGCCAAGAGGGTGTGGAACTCAAATCTGGATTTGATAGTGGGGAGGATCCATTTGTTGACTGTGTACTTCTACAGGCCAAATGGGTCCCCAAATTTCTTTGATCCCAAGGTGATGAAGGAGGCTCTGAGCAATGTTTTGGTCTCATTTTACCCCATGGCTGGGAGGCTGGCCAGAGATGGGGAAGGGAGGGTTGAGATTGACTGTAATGAAGAAGGGGTTCTGTTTGTGGAGGCTGAGAGTGATGCTTGTGTTGATGATTTTGGGGACTTTACTCCTAGCTTGGAGCTCAGGAAGTTCATTCCCACTGTTGATACTTCTGGGGATATCTCCTCTTTCCCACTCATCATTTTCCAGGTACCCATTTTTATCATTTAATCCTTTTTTCAAGTTCATATTTTTATAGTGCTAAGAAATTCTTGAAATCTAGATAGAACCCACAGGAAATATGGTTATAGATTTGTTAAAAACCAGAAAACTTTCTTTAAAGATGTGTTTTACCCCCTTGAAATCTAGCTCCTTATGAATCTAGAGCTTTGATTGGGTTAAGCAGTCAAGATAATACCTTATGTTAAAACCACAAAGTCTCTATTGAAGTATTTTTAGATTCATAATAACCAAGCTCTAATGTTACTTAGAGCTGTGGCTATTGGCTTTCTAGATCTAGTAGTCTTAAAGAGAGAGCCCATTGATATTTCTCTCAGTTTCTTGCCCACAAAAGGTAAAATTTCATCGCCCCATACCGCGGCCCAACACATAGTCGAAGGTTAAATCATGGTGACTCAGCTTTGTCCATGCCTAGATTCTTGTATTCTAGTTTGGCCATCCTAGGAATAAGAATAGTACCATGAAGTCATTCATACTAAACTCACACCTATGACAAAACCTTATTAGATGATTCTTGAATGAGTTTATTTGACAGTCCATAACATGTTGCATATAAGCTCAAGTTTAGATCAAGGATCCAACATATTGAACTTTGAATAAGAGTTCAACTTGATTCCGATCTGTAGTTGTTGTGGCTCAAATATAATAATATTCTGCACCTGAAACTTTTGAAGTTGTGGTATCGTCACTGTCGTGTCTGTTGCAAATTTGCAGTTATGATAATTAAGTTAGTAGTTTTCAAATGGAACACGTAGTTGTTTGAGAGGGAGTTCTACAAGTTGTACCAAGAATGGAAATTCGAGTAAAACGGGCAAGGCAAACAAGATAGGGTATTGGTTTTTGGCTTCGGGTTGAACTAGGAGTTTAGACACTCCACTTTATGGTGTTGTAAGATATTTTCCTTCCTTCTCCGAAAAGGTCGAATCCCCAATCCCAAGGGCCCTCCACACCCTGAATCCCCAACCCCAAGGGTCCTCCACACCCTGGCCTGACAGAGTATTTGAGAGGATGTAAATCACGGTGACTCAATGGCTAAGTAGACAGGGTCAAATGCCAATGCGCACAAAGGGTCTGGCTAAGCCCGTGTGGGCTGTAAGATATTTTCCATTTGGGTTGGTGGAAGTATATGATCTAAAGTGAACAATGAAGAAAAAGGAAAAGAAAGGGAAAGAATAATTTGTTTTCTTTAGTATCCCATGGTTGGTCATTAAACGAGGAAGGTTTAGGGAAGGCAATAATATTGACTGTTTATGGAAAGATATTAAGCGTATTAGTTTTCAAACCACGAGATTTCGTATCAAAGAAGTTGTCATTAATAATACTTAATGCTACTTGGTTAGAACATTATTGCAGGACCGTCAGAAATAAAATAACCCTGCAAACATATTAATGAATTGTCACAACAGATGCAATAAAATAGTTTATTGCCATTGACGAAATCCCCGTAAAGATTCTTTCTTTTCTGTCTCTCTCGCAGTTTGGGTTTTCCAATTAGTTAATCCATTCTTCAAAAGAAAGTCTTGACAACCCCAACTAACCTCAATTGTACTTGCTCTTAATTCACGAGTGTTGACTTTGAATGGGGAAATATGGATGTGTGAAAGAAGAATATGGAGAAAGTGAAATGTAAACTAAGAATTTTCTGTGAACTTTCGCCTTTGTTGACTTTGATGGTTGTTTGTTGCTCCCGTTTTTTCTCCAAAAAGATGATAAACTCTAAATGGAAATGGGACCGAAATTTTCAGAAACAAGGACGATCTAATTAAAAGCACATACTTTCTTTATAAATTTGTCCAACCACTACTCTTTATACACGATCTACCTCTATTTAATGTTCTTAACACTTATAATAGGGCATCGTTTTCGAAATTTAGTGTCGGGTATTTTCTTATTTTCTTTTTGAATTGTAAACGGTTGTCATCATTTTGCGTTGGTTATGACTGCAATAACACAGCAATGTTCTCTAGTTAACCGTGAATTCTTGGTTGCTCTCTAAAAGCATCGTCTTGAAGTGGAGCTTTACGGGATATTTAATTGTGTTTCGTGTGACAAGATACATTTTAGTCACAGAACTAACTAAAAACAAGAACACCAGACAGTTTGATTTAAGGTTTTCGGTTTATGTTGTTTTCTGTTTCCACGTTTTTGTTTCTAGTTCAACACACATTGATTTTTTCTTGGGAAATTTTGTGCTAGGTAACCCGTTTCAAGTGTGGTGGAGTGTGTGTTGGAACCGGGGCGTTTCATACACTTTCTGACGGTGTCTCGTCCCTTCATTTCATCAATACATGGGCAGACATGGCCCGGGGCCTCTCGGTTGCTGTCCCGCCGTTCATAGACCGTACTCTTCTCCGTGCTCGGGACCCTCCGACCCCGGCGTTCGAGCACAGCGAGTACGACCAACCTCCCAAGCTAAAATCAGTGCCAGAATCGAAACGAGGCAGCAGTGCCAGTACAGCCATGCTTAAAATCACGCCCGAACAGCTCGGGGTCCTCAAAACGAAGTCGAAGCACGAGGGGAGCACGTACGAGATCCTGGCAGCACATATATGGCGCTGTGCCTGCAAGGCCCGGGGGCTCACTGATGACCAATCCACTAAACTATACGTTGCAACCGATGGTCGGTCCAGGCTGTGCCCGCCCCTCCCGCCAGGCTACTTGGGCAACGTGGTGTTCACCGCCACGCCAATGGCGGAGTCCCGGGAGCTCCAATCCGAGCCACTGACGAACTCTGCTAAGAGAATCCACTCGGCTTTGTCAAGAATGGACGACGAGTACCTAAGGTCAGCCCTCGACTTCCTGGAATGCCAACCAGACCTATCGAAACTCATCCGAGGATCAAACTACTTTGCTAGCCCCAACCTTAACATCAACAGCTGGACTAGGTTGCCAGTTCACGAATCCGATTTCGGGTGGGGAAGGCCTATCCACATGGGACCTGCCTGTATTCTGTATGAAGGCACAGTCTATATTCTCCCCAGCCCAAACAAGGATAGGACACTATCCTTGGCTGTCTGTTTGGATGCTGAACACATGCCACTCTTCAAGGAGTTCTTGTATGATTTCTGAAGGAGCCATGAAAACTGGAGGCAATGGTTTTAACTGTTGTGACTGAATCAATTCTGGGTTTGACTGCAATTCTGGAATGAGGCTTGGTGTAATATTTTCCCCTTACCTAAAAATTGTAGCTTTTTCAAATCTCAATCCACCCTTTTGCAATAAATACATGTTCTTCCTAGTTGCTTTTGGAAAAAATCATTATGATTTGCTTTCCATCGTTTGAGTGACGAGAAAAACCTGTAATCACTACTCGAGGGTGTATAGATGTGTAGTTGGTAAACTTTGTTTAAAGACCTTAACCAATAAAGGACTACAAAAAACTAGTTTAGGCTGTTCGTAGTAAACGATTCAAATTAAGAAAGTCAATAGGCGGTTCCCACGGGATAAATTCTGATGATATAATGGGTCAATAGGCGGTTCTCACCAAGTAAATTTTGATGATATAGTGGGTAAATTATGTCTTCTGATCTTAACTAGTAAAAAACCATAAGTTATTTATAATTTACCGGTTCAAATCAAGAAATTGAAGCGGTTTTCATTGTTTTTCATTTTTGAGTTAATGTTATATGGGGTCTTTCGAGTATAGTGATTTTGTCATGTTTAGTTCTAAACTTTCAAATTGACCGCTCTTGATCTCTCGACTTCAAATATAATTGTTACCATCCATGGTCAAAGTTAACCACCCATAATCTTTCAACTTTCAAAATTTAACCAGTCATGATCCTCTTGCAAGGACCACAACTGGTTAAAATTTTGAAAGACCATATGTGATTAACTTGGACTATAAATGGTAACAATTTGAAAGTCGAAGGACCACAAGTGAATAATTTAAAAATTTAAGACTAAAGACAAAATCACTATACTTAAAGTATCTCATACTCTAATAATTCTCCATTTTTTATGATGTGAATATAAGTGGGATTGCTAGAACAGGCAGATGGAGTCATGGAGAGGGTAGTTGGGGATAAGGCACGTGAATCCGACCAAACCACATATAGACATCCTTGATAACATGCCAAATTGTATTTCCCAATTCTTGGATGTCTTGTCGGTTGTGTGTGGCTATGCTCTTTGGTCATTGTGTTCTAGAAGGACTCTCCTCGTCCATTCATTCCCTTGAAAAAAGAAAAATTGCACACCAATTTTGAAAGATTCCTACCCACCATGTTGTTTGCAGGTTTGGTACAGGGATCAATGGAAATATATGTTGTTTGCACACAAATGGTTTGGTCTGCCTTCGTGGAGAAGGCAACCAGTTTGATTGCCTTCTTCTATGACTGGAGAAGGCGACCAATAGATACTGGCGATTGTTTCGCTGGTATTTTTTGACCAGAATATAATCGAAAATTCGTTAGAGCCTAGCGATATGGAATTACAAATCACCAATCAGTTTTTGGTGCGCTTTATTCATATTTCATAACATGATTTGAGTAAACAATAATATTCGGATAAATGCATAACAAAACTAATTTTTGTTGTCCCAACAGGAGTGTCTAAATTGATGGATTCTAATTTTTGTACCTTAATTTGGTTAAACTAGCTTTGTAATTTGCAAGAATATTACACATGAACATCTATGCTTTCTCATCACTCAAAACTAGATTTAGATTAGATTACTATTTCAAAAAAAAAAAAAAAAAAAAAAAAAAAAAAAAAAAAAAAACCTACATTTAGATTACTAACATACTATCTAATACATTACATTATTTTAAGGAAGTGAAAAAATTATTCCTTAAATCAACCTAAATTCATGCATGCAGTGGACGCCGCCCATCATCAATATCATGTCCTTGACGAACCACAATAGCATAAACCGCATAGATTATTCCCGGGATATAATAACCTAATAAGGTTAGTAACAAGCATATCAAGAATTCGCACTGCAAAATTACAGGAAAAAACAGTAAAACAAGATTAGCGACAATTAATAATTCTACGATCACATGTATATATGTTGTATATTCAATATGAATGACGATATCTCCCCAATCTCGCGGGACCCACAATTCCCACATTCTCACTTTAATAAATAGGATTGGGAGTTGTTTTTAGAGTAAATACCCAAAATGGTCCTTCGACTATAGCTAAATTCATAAATTGGTCCTCAATTTTCAATTTCACCCAATTAAGTCTTTAACTTTGTAATTTTAACACAATTTGGTCCTCTGTTTATTTGACCGTTTTTTGACTGTGATTTTTGAGGATATATATGTAATTTCATGGTCCATCGTCGGTTTTTTAAGGTTCCGGTTATATTTCCATACCGCACTGTTACATTTGAATCCACTGTCGAAAGCAATCTACCAAACCCGGTCACCTTCTTCATCCTCCCTTTGGATTCAATGTAGTTGAATTCGTATCAGAGCGAAGAAGACGACGTGTTTCCGAACCGGTGCAACGTCATCCTAGAGGCCTCCACGTGCTCCGACGAGAGCTGAAGGTTCTTCTGGAGATCGTCGATCACGGTCAACAAACGGTCAATTAGATGGAGGACCAAATCGTGTCAAAATTGCAAAGTTAAGGACTTAATTGGGTGAAATTGAAAGTTGAGGACCAATTTGTGAATTTAGCTATAGTCGAGGGACCATTTTGGGTATTTACTCTTGTTTTTATTCCCCATCAAATAATGAAATTACAGCACGTTTAGTTCACGGAATGAATTTTGAGGTAATAGGAATGTTATTCCATAAGGAATGGAATAGGCAAAGAATAGAATAGGAATTGTATTCTATTGTTTGGTTCGCGGAAGGAATAGACTTTAGGAATTATATTACAGTGTTTGGTTGATTTAAGGAATAGAAATGAAATATGTTTTAAAAGACATAAATACCCTTATAAAAATATGTAATGGTGGTGGTGGTAGCGGCGGTGGTGGCGGTGGCGATGGTGGTGGCGGTGGTGGTGATGGTGGTGGTGGCGGTGGTACTGGGGTGGTAGTGGTGTTGGTGGCGGTGGCAGTGGCAGTGGTGGGTGGCGACGGTGGTGGTGGTGACGGTGACGGTTGTGGCAGTGGTGGTGGGGGCGACGACGGTTGTGGCGGTGGTGGCGGTGGTGGCGGTGGTGGTGCTGGGTGGTGGTTCTGGTGGTGGTGGCGGTGGCGGTGGTGGTGTTGGTGGCAGTGGTGGGGGCGGCGACGGTTGTGGCGATGGTGGTGGTGGTGGTGGCGGCGGCGGCGATGATAGTGGTGGTGGCGACGACGATGATGAAATAGGATAAATTTATATATAAGATAAAAAAAAATTATGTTAAAGAAAGGGGTAAAAAAGAAAATAGATTCTAAAATCTATTCCTGAGCATTCAGTAATAGACTAATACCCGGGGGGGCCCTAGTAATAGCTATTACCTTATTTGAGGTAATAGGCTATTACCAGGAATATTATTCCTGGTAATAGAAATGGTTACCAAACAAAGGAATAGGTCTATTACTTGGAATGCTATGTCATTCCCGGCCTATTCCGTGAACCAAACGGGCAATTAGGGATGAAAATGGGAACCGGAATAGCCCTCCCCACCTCATCCGGCAAATTATATCATGCACCGCGTGTCCTTTTGTTAAATGAAAAGAAACGGTGTTTGTTTTCCGTCGTTTCGCACTCTTTCGCAAAAAGTAACCCTGTTATTCAATGTCATTTTGTATACACTGCAGTTTCAGTTCAACACAACTATAGTTTCATTTCGATATAACTATAGTTTCATTCGATATTTATAAACTCAAATATGTGAAAATGTTATTTAATTTATTTTATATACACTATAATTTCATTAAAACACAACTACATGATCATTTTGATATAATTACAGCTTCATTGTACAATATACACTCAAATATGTGAAATGTTATTCAGTTTCATTTTATATACACTACAGTTTCATTTCACTATAACTGCAGTATCATTTTGATATAACTGCAGTGTCGGTTTATATATACTGTAGTGTCAATTGGTGTTTAATACACCAAACAAGCGGACTCCGTTAACTATAACGGCGAGCCGTTTCTTTACTTAAAGAAACGGCACCGTTTTTTACCGCGGTGCACATGCACCGCGGTCTATGATATAACGACTAGCATCATCCCATACCAGGTACATTAATTTTAAATCAAACTTGTTTGCAGTATATTGGATAAGGATGACAATTTATCTCTAATCCTGCCGGAATCTCTAATTCGCCCTTCAATGATGATGGGGAATTGTATACCATTTTCCAACAGATAATGGGAATGGGATGGGAATAGGAAAAGGAACATGAATACCCTACTCACTTTCTCTCTCTCTGTATACATATATAGATGAAATTGTGAAGGATTAAGTGCTTAAGTATTGTAGTTAAATAAAGAATTTAATATTTAATATTTTTTAAAACATTTAAAAATTATACTTAACTAAAACTATAGGTTTGATCAAGGGCAGAGTTTTCCTTCACTAAAAATTTTTACGGGGATAAAAATGGATAAATTAAAATTTTTGATTCTCCCACTAGGATAATGGTGATGGATGGAGAGCCAGATGGGGTGGCGGGGACGAGGAGGGGAGTATATTCCCCACCCCATCCCCGCTCTTGTTCCACCTCATTGCCATCTTAATTTAATATTGGATCCGAGCATAAGAGATATAATAAAGAAAAATGCAAGGAACCAAAGAGGTTTGATGAGAGATATATACATATGGAGTATATATATATATATATATATATATATATATATATATATATATATATATATATAGATTTTGGATCCGGTGCACACCCCCTTGGCAGGTGAGCTCGTGAGCACCATTTCTGACCCTTAATTGGTTTAGATGAATGATCTAGATGATTTGGGCCTTTTTGCCACGTGCATCAGACTTAAGAAGACATTAGGGAGTATTGTGTAATTTCGCAATTACTGTAATTATAAGGTGTATTTAATTTTGCCTCGGTAATATGCGTATCTTCTGACCCTTCCAACCTTTTCTTACCTTCTTTCCTTACCCACTTCGTCTTCTGCGTCTCTCCATCACAACTCTCCCTCTCCATCAGAACTCTCGCTCTCCATCACCTTCTCCATCTCCATCATAACTCTCGCTCTCCATCACTGTCTCCCTCTCCATCACAACCACAGCGTTCAACATGGTTGGGTCTACTGTCCGCCGATCGAAGAGGCAACAGAGGTCAAACGGTGTCCCCATTGAAGGTAATCTCAATCCCCCTTTTTTTGCTACTGTTTTTTTCCGTTTCGGGGGGTTTTGGGTGTGCCTCCGTTTCGGTGGGTTTTGTGTGTGCTTTCTGTGGTAGTTTGGTGTTCGGACCGCCGGTTTTGGGAGGCCGGATGGGAGGGGGAACTGGGGAGGCGGGCTGGGAGGGGGAACATACAAGTTACAGTTTAGGGTTTGTGTTATTATTTAGGTTTTTTTTTTTTTTTTTGGGTAATCATATGTTAGTCTAACAATGGGGGGTTTTTGGGGGTTTTGTGGTTCTGTAGTCAAGCTATTCTAATGGGGATGTTAGGGGTGTGTTGCATGTGTTGGATGATGGTGAATTTCCGGCGGAATCGTGTTATCCGGCGTCCATGGAATCTTTTTTTCTTTCTTTCTTTTTTCGGGTCTCTGGGAAGCGGGGACTGGGTAGTTATGTTTTTTTTTTTTTTTCTTTTTTTTGGGGACTCTGGGAGGCGGGGACTGGGAGAGGGGACTGGGTAGGTACGGGTTAGGTTTTGGGGTTGCATGTGTGTGATGGTGTTGATTTTCCGGCATAAAAGTGTTATCCGCCGGCCATTCATTTTTTTTTATCCGGCTGCAATGTCTGTTAATGGTGCTCTCTGTTAATTTTTATAAATTCTAGATGTAGTTAGTTTATAATATGTATGTGATTTGAGTGAATGATTTAACATGAAAAATGAAACATAGCGTTGTAATTCCATATGTTGCTGATGGTGGAAAAGCACGTAAAATTGCTAGGAATTTGGAAGCTCGCAGGTGTTTATATCTATACTTAATATGGCTTTTATCATTTTAAATCTGTTAACTTCTTTTGATTCTTTTCATAGGGCAGATATATGCTATTAACATCATGCATTGTATGTATATAGTATATGCGTTCTGATTAGTATGTGCATATAGAGGATCATGTAGTTGTAGAATACATGTTCAAACATGATTGTGTAGATTTAGTATCGTGGTTTTGTAATTTTAATTTTTGTGCATATTAATTCTTCAGTGCTTTGTTTGTAGTTTAATGCAGTGTGTCATACCCCTTATTTTTCAAAGAAAGAATAGTAAGGGGATGTGGCACAATGGGTATGTGCTTAGTAGTGACTATGCGAGTGCATTTCTAGTTAGCCTTAATTATTTTCATTGTATCCATGTTAACATCCATTCCATGCACATTTTTTGTGCATTTTAGACGTGGTGGTATGTGCATTTTTTATCGTTAATTAGTATGTCGCTATATGCTTTTGGTTGATGTGTATGTCGTTTGTGCTTTTCTAGGATATAGTATATGCGTGTTGCATTCTCACATTTTGATCTGATTTAATTTGGATAGGTACAATGCTTTGTTTGCAATGTTATCTATCTTTATTTTGCATTTATAAAGTTTATTTAGGGTTTTGCAGTGTGTTTTAAACATCTTTTTTCATTTATCCTACCATTGGGTTCATTGGTCGTTCGTTTTAAGGTTTGTGCATTTTTGGAAATATATATTTTGTGCACCAGATATATTATATGCGCATAGTTGCATTATTATGCTTTCTAGGTGTGTACGTGGTTTGTGCTTTTATAGGGTATAGTATATGCGCAGTGCATCTTCAGATTTGTATTTGTTTTAATTTGGATAGGTATAATGGTGTGTGATTGGGATGTTAAATGCAGATTTATCTATGTTTATATTGCACTTATATTGTTTATTTATGATTGGTTAAACGGTGTTGTTTTTCAATTTATGCAGGTCACGGTGTCCCCCTCCCCGTTGGTGTAGCCGATCCGGTTGTACCTTTACATCCTGATCCCCCTGTCGAAGAACACCAACCCGCGCCGTCTTTGGCACCACACGAAGATATCGAAGCGGCCCAAGCCCCCGCTGACCCTGCGCCGAATAGTCAGGCTGACGAGGTTGATGTTAATATGTTCCCGCAATTGAAGATTAGAGCTTCCATCAGGCATCTCGTTAAGCCTATGAAGCGTTTGTGCATACTAATGTGCATGTGCGTAGCATATTAAATAGCATGTGCATTTTCATATTATGGTACCCGGCAGTATATATCAGTTGCATGGTGTTATTAGATGAAATATGCTGTAGATTAATACATCGTTTATGCGTTTAGATGGTAGTGTCTGTGCGCGTTGCCTGTTACTATATTTTTATTGCATTTTTTAGCAAGTGCATAGACAATGTTATGTTAGTGCATATTAATGGGTATGTGCGTATCAGCTCCAATCTGAATGCATTTGTTAGATAAATGGATACTTTGGTTTGCATTTACTCTTATGTTTGTGCATATTAATGTGCATGTGCGTAGAAGTGGCTGTGCGACTGCATTACAAAATGTGCATATTTAGTATGGTTATACGATTGTGTTTATTAGCTGAAACATGCCGTTGGGGTTTTTCGTTGCTGAATTTTTACTTTTTTTTTTAGTCTTTTTTTATCTGTATCACGCTAGTTGGGTTACTTGTTACGGTCTGTGCATATATAACAATGGTCCCACTCGGGGATATATTCATATAACAATGGTCTTCGTCGACATCGCCACCCATCGTTGGTGCACCTGCCACTCAAAAGTAAGATAATACAAAAACCTGCGTAATCAAATCAAAACCACCATCATAGATATGAATGCATTATGCACAAACATGTTCATTATTTCGACTATCGGACACCCCCCAAGGTCGCTCAGTTTATAATCATCCGAAATATACAGGAAAATGCACAGACACAAAGGTAGTTATGCACTGACTGTTACAACCCAAAAAAAAAAAAAAAAAAAAAAAAAAAAGCCATGGACACAGTTTATTTTGTCTATTAGGTAGTAAGCCGTACGGACTGCCCAATGTATCTTTATGCTTAGGCCGTTTGATAGACGGGTATCGAACACCCCCCACCCTCGTTAAATTTTCAAACGTTTTACAAAAACATTGACTTTTGCCCAGACGTACAAGTATATATGCACTTACCGGAACAGCCCAAAGAAAAGACAAAAACACGGACACCTCCTACCTTCCCTATTAGGTAGGACGGCGTACGCACAGGTAGGTGTCCCTTTACGCTGCCGAAGTAGCTCAGTTTATAACGATTCGAAATAACCAGGAAGATGCACAGACATAAAGGTGTTTATGCACTAACTGTTACAACCCAAAAAAAAAAAAAAAAAAAAAAAAAAAACCAAAGCCATGTCCACAGTTTATTTTGTCTATTAGGTATTACGCTGAAAACTTAACGAGTGTGGGGGTGTTCGATACCGGTCTATCCAACGGCCTAAGCGTAAAAGTGTATATGCACTTACCGGAACAACCCAAAGAAAAGACAAAAACATAGACACCTCATGCCTTGCCTATTAGGTAGGACGGCGTACGCACAGGCATGTGTCCCTTTACGCTCGCGTTTTTTTATAGTCAGCTATCGCCCACCACCCAGCCTGGTTCAGTTCTTAACCATTTCGAAAAAAACATGGAAATGCACAGACTTAGAGGTGTATATGCACTTACCCGTAATGCTAATATCCATTTGCTGAAAGTCCTCAACTGTTGCTCTTGCCATCAACCGCGAAGCCTTCACACATCTACCATTGTTAATGCTAATTCAGTCCCTTAATTATTTTAATATTAGAATCTTTTAATTTCCATCCTCAAAAGCATCAAAAAATGGTTCATATTCCATTAAAATTATGTCCTTAAATAAATTAGGCTTACAATTACTAATATAACCTTAACATTGATAATAGCTGACTTTATTAGTTTTAATCTCAACCATAGATGGGAATTTAATCAATGGTTATTAGTGGGCCTCATGGTCTCATCTATTAGAGGGGGTGCACCGGATCCAAAGCCTATATATACATATATATATATATATATATATATATATATATGGTATCTGACGGTAAATATGTTACCGGAAATATATTGTAAAGTAACGAATAAGAAAGTGACAATAGTTGTATTGCCTTTTGTCTCAGTATAGAAAGTACAGTTTTCCCCCTGCTCAGCTGAGGGAAGTTCTATTTATGCTAGGTCCTAACGGTAACAACATGAAGAGACATCCTTGGGGAGTTGAGCTAACGGCAAGAATATGAAGAGTCATGAATGAGGCGTTGAGGCTTTAACTCTCTCTCATCAATGGTGGCATCAAAGGTGGCTTCAATGACAATAAAGGTGACACCTGTTGGAATTCTAACTGTTGGAGTTCTGCCCGTTGGGTTCCCATGTGATGCTGAGTCAGATGCTCATTTGTGATCCGGGTCGGGTGCCAGCCCTATTATCCTGTCACCAGTCCCACTACTCCTGAGTCAACGGATGTGCTTGAGTTGACTTGGGATTAAGGCTGAATCTATCTTGATCCTGTGTAGAATCCTGCTTGATTTAGGATATGTGATTTTATTTGATCCGGTGTATGTGATTTTATATATATTTTTTTAAATCACATATGATTTTATTTTATTTCTTATGCTAGCCGTGATAGGCTTTGGCCTAGGTTGGCAGAGGTGCGTGCCTCCGGCCGAGGCGTCGCCTCGACTGATCGTGGCCGAGGCGTCGCCTCGACCGACCGTGGCCGAGGCGTCGCCTCCACCGACCGACCGTGGCCGAGGCCGGCGCCTCGACCGATCGTGGCCGAGGCGGCGCCTCGACCGATAGTGGCCGAGGCGGCGCCTCAACCGACCGTGACCGAGGCGTGCGCCTCGACCGACCGCAGCCGAGGCGTGCGCCTCGACCGATCGTGGCCGAGGCGTCGCCTCGACCGATCGTGGCCGAGGCGTGCGCTTCGGCTGATCGCGGCCGAGGCGTAGCCTCGACCGATCGTGGCTGGGGCAGGCTCCGGCCTATTTTTATTATATTTTTTATTTTTTATTCTTTTTTTTTTTTTTTTGCCGAGACGGACTTCGGCTTTGGCCGAGGCGGGCGCCTCGGCCATCCGAGTCGAGTCACGTCTCGGCCAACCTGTGGCCGGGGCGTGCGACTCGTTCTTTTTTTTTTTTTTTGAAACAACATGGGCGACCACAAGCACGAGATATTATTCCAAAAGATTTCAGAATGCAAAGCGGGCGGACCGCGATTACCAAACACTAGTCCCAAACGACTACTAGAATATTAAGGAAAATACTTAATCAAATGTTCCTAGCTCCATACCCGATCGATTATCCTTACAGATGGTGTGGACTTATGGATCATTTCTGCCAATCTTTTTGCATGCTTTAACGTAACAACTGCGGGCCGCTCGCTGGTCTCCTCTGACGACCCCTATCCCGCTCGGAGTGGGGAACTTCATACACAAGTGTTCCACCGACACTATGGCCTTGAGGTTCTCCAGTGCCGGTCTCCCTAATATGATGTTGTGCGCACAAGGGAGTCTTACCACGATGAATTCCAAGTCAAGTTTGCGAATGTTAGGGCTCGTGCCTATCTCCACTGGTAAGACCACTGACCCCTCCGTCTCCACTTAATCACCCGTAAATCCAGAGAGTGGGGTACGTACTTCTTTGAGCTGGTTCCTAAGTATCCCTAACTTGGTGAAGGCATCGTAATACATCACATTGACTGAGCTTCCCGTGTCGACTAAGATGCGGCGGACAATGACATCGTTGACGTCCATCTCAATTACCAGGGCATCACGATGGGGTAACGGGCCGTCTGGGAGGTCATCACCAGAGAAGGTGATGGCCCCCTGTCTCTGTTTCTTTTCTCTGGGAAGACTCGCCACTTCTCCCATGTATAGCCGCCGGCTCCACTTCTTTCTTTCCGTGGGCGTGTCGCCCCCTGCAGGTCCACCATAGATAAAGTGTATGGTGTGCTTCTTTTGTCGTCTAGGCGCCACCTCGGTTTCTTTCTCGCTATCACTCTGCTCAGATATTTGGTCGTGTTCTCTTTTTTTCAAGGTGGACGGCTCGGTGACATCCTCATTTCTCCAGACATTTTTGGTGGTGGATTTTTTGATGGATCGCGCTGCGGCTGCTGCGGCTGCTTGGATCGCTTGACAAAATGCCGGAAGTAGCCCTGCTGGATGAGTTCTTCTATTTGTCTTTTCAGCACGTTACATTCATCCGTGACGTGCCCAGGTTGCCTATGGAACCTGCAATACTTTGCTTGGTCTCCTTTTGGGGAGACCTTCATGCATTCTGGTGGGAACTCGACTATTCCCATCTCCTCAGCCTGTTTTAGGATGACACTGACGGGATGGGTAAGTGGAGTTAGGTTACGCAAGGGAACCAGGCGAGGCCGTTCATGGTCCCGGCCTTTCCCTACGGCCGGGTGGTTCGAACGTCGCGCTTGGCTGGGCGGACCCGCTTTCCCAGGTTTCCCATTTTTCCTGCCGTTCTCCTCATCTTTCTTCTTCCTGTCGACGTCCTCCGCTTCGGCATAGCGGCTAGCCATCCTCATCAAATCTTCGTAAGAACGGGGGTGGTGGGCATTCAGCTGCTTGTGAAAATACCCCGATCTCAAGGCATGGATGAATATCGGGATCGCCGCCTTGGAGTCAAAGTCGTAGACATTATTGACTTCCTTTTTCCACTTGATCAGGAAGTCTTTGAGGCTCTCGCCTCTATCTTGCTTTACTGCGCAGAGGTGAGAGAAGGGTTTCTTACGCTGTATTCTACCGGAGAAGTATGTCAGGAAGCTTTTGGACAACTCTCCAAAGTTCTGGATCGACCCGTCCGGGATTGTGTTGAACCAATCTTGGGCCGTTCCATCCAGGGTAGACAAGAACGCTCGGCACATGATGGCGTCCCCTGCCCCGATCATTACCATGGCAGCCTTGTACGTAGTCATGTGGACACGTGGGGCGATCTTTCCGCTTCCCTTTCCTCGTGTCGGCGAGGGCCTCTAGCGGAGGACCCCTCGGCACGCGACTCTGGCCTTTGCCGAGCGGGCGCCCCGTGTCCCAACCGTTCTAAGGCAGAGTGGGAAGGCCTAGGTTGCCGTCCGGCCGGTCCGCTTCTTTGGGTGCCCTCTCCCGGACCCCCGGTCCTAGTGCGTCGCCCTGCGACCCTCGCGGCACGAGTTGCGTCCTGGGCATCCACCCTTCGTGGGGATTCTACTTCTATTTCCTGAGGCCGCGGCGGGGGCACTTGGCCTTGTAGTCCCACCGCCACTTGGTTTAGTGCCGCTGCCACCACTTGCTGGATGGTCGCCTGGAGGTTCACGACTTGGTTCGCCCCTCCATTGTGGAGCTGGTCTCGGAGGTCCCCTCCATTATTGAGTTGGTCTCGGAGGTTTCCTCCATTGTTGAGCTGGTCTCGAAGGTCCCCGGGCCTCCCGTTGCTGAGCTGTTCTCGGAGGTCCCCTCCGCGATTGTTGGTGAGTTGGTCCCGGAGGTCACCTGAGGCATTGCCATTGTTCACGTTGCGGGAACCGTGGGAGCTGCGGGACACCATTCTTTCAAGCTTGTTGTTGAAAAAGGAATGAGTTGTGTGTCGTAGCCTGCTTGAGTATTGGACTCAGGCTCTCAATGAAAGCACCAATGACAGTAAATATGTTACCGGAAATATATTGTAAAGTAACGAATAAGAAAGTGACAATAGTTGTATTGCCTTTTGTCTCAGTATAGAAAATACAGTCTCCCCCCTGCTCAGTTGAGGGAAGTTCTATTTATGTTAGGTTCTAACGGTAACAACATGAAGAGACATCCTTGGGGAGTTGAACTAACGGCAAGAATATGAAGAGTCATGAATGAGGCGTTGAGGCTTTAACTATCTCTCATCAATAGTGGCATCAAAGGTGGCTTCAATGACAATAAAGGTGACACCTGTTGGAATTTTAACCGTTGGAATTCTGCCCGTTGGGTTCCCATGTGATGCTGAGTCATATGCTCATTTGTGATCCGGGTCGGGTGCCAGCCCTATTATCCTGTCAGTATCATACACTGCAGCAGCCATGTCTGAAGAAAACTCCCAAAGGTGGCAGAAAGACAGCAAGCAGGATCTCCAGGAAGAGGGCACCACTTGAAGCCATTCTTTTAGTTTTAATTTGTGTTCTCTAATGCCACTTAATTAGATGGTTTGGTGATTATATTGCACAGCACTACAACATTATTGAAGAATCTGGCAGATATATAGATATGCATGTAATCAATTCAAGAATTAGTTTGGTTATCTTATCCAAATTATGTGAGATTCAAGGAGGTTTAATCTGCATGTGGTTGTAACTTGATAGGGATTGGTTTAAGTGTATATATATTGTTGGATATTTGTTGGTAAAATCCGAATAATAATCTTAGGGAAAGATTATTATTTGATGGAAGAAAAGGGTGTAGAAATATGACTCGTATTTGGTGGTAGGTTTTTAGCACGAGTTGAGCGACTATTCTTTCCTTAAAACCTTATTTGCTACCCCCTACAAGTGCTAGGAGCGTTATAACCTAGGTTTTTCAGGATAAAACGTGCTACGATTCAGTGTTTGAGCACCCAAACAAATTAAAGAACCTGGCGAACTAGAGCAAAGTTTAGAACACAGTTGGCTAAGAAAGGAGTAGAAGCAGAGATTTTGAAGGTGAAAATATTATTTTCGTTGTTATGTCTCTCTACTCTTTCTTGTAAAAATTCTGCTGCTACTACTACTTCTTATATAGGAGAAGATGGTGTAAATAACATTCACTATTGGCATTTAAACTCTGTTTGTAACCTTCAAAACTGACTATTGAACATGGGGATTAATTCTGGAATTCAAAATTGGAATTAATCTGAAAATTAATTCCGTAACAGCTGAATTAATCCTCCCACCAGTCATTTGAACTGTACAGACATGAACCGTTCCGGAAACGGTAGACGTGTACCGCAGTGGAACGTACCGGACCACGTATTGCTGTACACCGGGCGGAACGTACCGCGCGCGGCACACTACTTTTACACCGGTAGATGGGCATACCGCTGCTGTTAGAAAAACTATTCAGAATGTTGGCATAACTTAACCCGCAAGCCTGAGTCAAGCCTTTTCAGACTCACTTTGGGATTTGATTTGCACCTCCCTGCGCGCGAGAGAGAGCCTCTATGTTATACAATTCAATAAGCCTTAAAAGAGCTCTTGTATAAATAATGGTGCAAATCCACTTCCCAAATCAATATGGACAAAAGCTTCACTTTTTCCCTTCATTTTCCAAACCTACTTAGATATAGGATCTTGCACCAAAATAAGTTGTTGATGGGTGTAATTTAAAAAGTTTAGGGAGTTAATTGACTTTTCAGCTAAAGTTCGAGGGCCTATTATATAATTTGTTCGTCAATTCTTTTTTTTTTTTTTAATCTTTTGTATGAAAAAAAAATAATAATAAGGAATACATGTCAAATAGGCCTTCCAAGTACACAACAAATTGTAATTGGGCCATAAAACTCAAAATAATTACAATTAGATCGCTGAACAATGTAAAATCATACAATTCAATTTAGAATAGCCTGTTATTATGATAATATGTTAACGTGATGGTTACCTAATTTAAAAATATTTTTTAAAATTGTATTTTAATAAATTTTAATAAAATTATTATTTAATTTTTTTTTTAAAAAAAAAACCATCCCCTGTTTGCTGGCATTGTCAAATCAACATCAACAGAGAAGGGTGAGAACTGAGAAGACAACCTCGCTTTTTCACTGTTTCTTTTTGTTTTTTTTTTTTTTAAATTTTAAATAATTATTTTTTAAATTTTATTAAAATAATTTTTTTGAAAATATTTTTAAATTTGAACTTTATTATTCTTTAAAAAAAAAAACATAATTACGATGAGAAATATCCTTTCCTCAAATTCTGCATAGTCCCTAGTGGAACTGATCCTAAATTTGGTTCGGAGTTGCCCCGCCAACTCGCCGAGTCCCAAGTACAATCCTTTCTCGAACCCTTTTGATTTTTGAAACCCTAATAAAGCAAAAATCTTTTCTGTATAGACTGTAATGTAATTCTCTCTCTCTAAATATACTTCCATATCTTGCGTGTATCTGCCCGCATATACGTATATAAACCTGCAATGAAGTACAACTATGGAGCACACGATCGACCACTTTCGCGGCACGTGACATTTCATCAATCTTCAGCCCTCAGTTACTGCGCCGAGCAACCCATTCCAGGTCTCCTTAATCCCTCTGATTCTTTTGTTTAAGTTTTGGTCTGCACTTGTATGAACTCAGATTCGTGCATAAATGATGAATGTGGTTATGTGAGTTTAGTTTTGTTTTTTCTCCTTTTTTGGGGGTTAATTTGAGTTGTTTTTGTTATTGTTTTTGGAAATTTCTTGGGCTTATTCTGCAACCAAATGTATATCACATAAAAAACTTGATCTTTTTGTTGGGGGATAGGGATTGAGGGTGGGGATGGGTTGAAAGAAATGCAAGAATTGTGATTGCTATGTAGGGTGTTATGTGGTTTTCATTGAATCAAGAACATGCTTTTTCTGTAGGAAAATTTGCATTTTTCACTGTTATGGAATTTCTGACCACGGGAAAGTGATCTTAAATCAAGTCAAAAGCCTTGTTCTGCCCACTTTTGGTATCCGGAAAAAACCTCTGTTGCTATTTCTATTTCCGACCATTTTTTGCTTTCAACTTGATATAAGATCATTTTCAGGTGGTCGGGAATTTCATAATTTTCAGCAGTGTTTGGTTCCTCAATTGTTATATGTTATGCAACATAAGGCCTAGCATTTAATTTTTTGAAATGTGATCTCTCAATTGTTTAGTGTGTTGTCAATTTGTTAGTTTAATCTGAGTTGGGTGATGAGGGAGGGAAAGTATTTGAAAGAGGAATATAGAGAGTATAGTGTGAAAAAGCTTGAATTTTAGTCTCAAACTTCTGGTTTTTATCGAATGAGCTATTTAAATTATGAAAATACAGTCAAAATACTTTGAATTTAGTCAATTTACCCAAAGTTGCATTCACGTTAATAGCGAATTTCCAGTTGGCAAAAGTTTAAATTACTGGAAAATGTGACGACTTCACTTAATGGCACTGACCACCTACTTCAGTCCACGTGTGTCAGCGTTTGAAAGATAACAATTAAATGCCTCCAGTACAAACTTCTAAACCCCGCGTACAACCTCTTATAGCCAGCTTGTAACACGATTTAGTGCATCTGGTAATGGCAATCGACTTAGGATTTAGATGTGTTCTGAAAATCAATGCTTTTGAGAAGAAAATACATTAATGCTGTTACGGGAGGGAAATGTTGGAGGGCGATTGAGAAACTACAAAAAGGACCCCAAGAAACCCTCATCCATCAACTCGCTAAACAATTGAGGGATCGCTTTTCCAAAATGCGCAATTTTCCCTTTTTTGTATGAAACGTTTTTTTTTTTCCTATGTGAAGGGTCAGTTACTGAGTTTCCTTTTTCTTTTTGTTGCTAGTTTCAGCTGGTTATTTGGACCCGGATTTTGGACATTCTCGTGGGTGCTTCCAAAACCAAATGGATTTGCGGGAAGCTATCATGAGACAGGTTGAGAAGGATAGAATTAAGGAGGAGATTCTTGCACAAGAGGCTGCTCGAAGAAGGATTCTCGAAGCAGAGGTAAGGATGGAGATTATGAGGGAGCGGGAAGCTGCTATCCTAAGGGGGCAGCTGCCCGAGGAGAGGTCATTTGAGGAAAGAATTGTGAGACTGATTGAGCAGAGGTTGGGAGTTGGGATCTCTAGTACTGGAGTGGCTGCTCTGCCTGCTCGAGGAGAAAATGGGAGGTCCCTAGTGGCGCCACTTCGCCAGTGGAGTATCGAGCCATGGACTTCAGAGGTGCCTTTTAAGCAACAGAGCGTGGAACCAAGATTAGTTGAGTTGAAACCTCACTCTGAGTTTCAGAGTTTGGAGCCAAATATTTCGGCACCCGAGCTTGGCAAAGAGAAAGAGAGGATCGTTTTTAAGGTTAGTGTGCATTCTTCTCCGAGTGTTTGAATCTATTATCTGTCTACATTTGAACTTGGGCATTGATGAAGTTTCTATGATTTATCCATATCGTAGACTTGTCTTCATTTTTTCTCCTAGTGTTATTGTGTATCTCTTTTCTGAATTGAATCTGGATAGTGTACACCTTTCCATATTCGTGTTATAGCTATTAATTCATTTCATCATTTACAGCTATGGCCCTACGGGAAGAAGGTCCCTTTAGGTTCTGTCTAGGCATGCAGTGCTTGATAAGTTGATAGTGCAAATTATACCATGGACCAGGGTCTACCTTGCATTGTGGACCCTGGTCCAAAAATAACCTTCAGATTCTGTACTTGCAGTTGATACACTTATGTACCTGTAGTTAACCGTTTTTGTACTTGTAAACAAATTGAAGGCACATCACATGGTAATTGTTAACTGCATGTATAGAATATTTTAACTAACATCTTATGTGTCTACAGTTAACATATTTTGTACTTGCAGTTAACAATTTATGTGTCTGTAGTTATCATGTTATGTGCCTTCAATTTGTTTATAGTACAGAAATTGTTAACTGCAGGTACAGAATGTGTTACACATAATTTTTGAATCAGGGTTCACAATGCGATATGAACCCTGGTCCATGGTATAACAATTGGCTTGATAGTGGATCCATCGATATTTGATAATGTAATGGGCCTGATGCCCTTGCACATGGCAGAGCTATTACTTGCAAACCCACCGGTGAAACTTGAAAGGTCGGCTTGGGAATGGCCTAGTGGTTATGAACTCAAATAACTACTTCTGTAGATTGCCGTTTCTTTGATGCTGTGATGCCATATTGCCATGCCATCATACTAGGCATTGCCTCGGTATATCTTGGAAGAGAATAATCTGAGTTAATGCCTGCATTGGTCCCCGAGCTTTTCGATTTTTCACCGTGGGTTCACCTGCAATAGATCATCATATGCAGTGGCACCAGGTTCATTCTGGCTCATTAAAACATGTCGGCTTGGTGGGCTTGACCTTATCATTTCTTTGATTGATTTATATATTGTCTTTCACCATCCATCAGAAGGTTACGATGTGATATATTGTCTTTGTTATGGACTATTTTTGAGTACTTTATTGCAGGCTAAGCCTGATGGAAACCTCCCTGGAATGAAGAGGAAAGCGGAAACACCACCAGAAGTAGCGATTAGCACTGAGCTGCCATCTGGCGTCCCGAAGAAGAAAGCTAAAGAGGAGTGGAGTTGTGCGCTTTGTCAGGTTAGCGCCACAAGCAAGGAGGGGCTAAATGAGCACCTCCGAGGAAAGAAGCACAAGTCGAAGGAGGCTGGTTTAAAAGCACAGCGGAGTGGGAAGAACTTCAGTATTGGGCTTTTCCCGAAGAAACCTAAACCCGATGTGCTTGCTGAAATGGCCGATGATTTGAAGTCCAAGGAAAGTTCATCGGGTGTTGTAGCAATGAAGGGATTCCCAAATGGCAACGATGCACTAAATCTGCAGATTGATGATTCTAAGGAGAAAAACTCTGGGATGGTTCAAAACAAACAAAAGACTAATGCTAAAAAGAGGAAGAAGTATAAGTTCTGGTGCGAGCACTGCAAGATAGGCGCGTTCTCCGCCAAAGTTATGGAGGACCACAAGATCGGGAAGAAGCATTTGGCCCGGCTTCACGGGATTTCTTCCCAGCCCCAGGAGATGAAATGCGAGAGCACTGCAGCCGCAGATACTCAGCTGGACACCGCCACTGAAATGGCGATTATAACACAAAAGGGACCAGAAGCAAGTGGCGGGTCAGCCATTCACTAGAAGGCGATGAGAGTTCGGGGACCTACCTGGGAGTTTTCATGCTACAAACATCCTTAAACCTCATTGGTCCTAGGATTCATGAAAATGTTGTGGGGCAAATCCTTAAACCTCATTTTTTTACCAAAAAAAAAACCATGGCAGCTTCTGTGAAAGCTGTATAGTACTATATTATCGGATAGATTTCTACCTTTTTTTGTTCAGACTTCTAAAACCTTGGAAGTTTAGAGTCCTTTGCTAGTTAACTTAGTTCTTTATATCTATGGAGGATGAAGAAATTTCCTTTCTATTTACCTGTCATATTTGTTTTTTAGGGAAAGCAATCAAGAATTGTTTAGTAAAAATTATATTTTGGTAATATAGCTAGGTGGGCCAGGTTTGAGCCACTCAAGCCACAAGAAAAGACAGGACAACATAGAAAACTCCAAACAGATCCGGAATCTATGCCACTCCCTCTTCTTCAAGAATGATTTATGGAAGAAAAAGGTATCAACTTTCAATTGGATTCCCATGAACAATAAGAAGATTGCCAAAAGAGAGTAGGAAAAAGAAAAAAATATTTCCATTTAATCTAAAAGCAGAAACTATAGAGTATCTGTTTCTACCAATAATCAAGATATTGCATATACCAAACATCATATCATATCATAATATATATATAATCTCTCTACTTGTCCTTTGGGATGGAAAACGCGGGACTGTACTCGAGGAGGGAGGGAAGGTTACCCAGCCGGGGAGGGGCCGAGGAAGAGCTTTTCTAGCCTCATTCTTGTTATGGTAGTTGAAGGATAGAGGATCAAACGCGGAGGGCAACGGGGTCTTGCCATGATATTTTCGGCTTCCTAGCTCGAGACGAGCCTTCCCCCGCATTTCTACATAGGGATATCCTCAAGTCGTTGTGTTGGTCTTCGTTTACGCCTCTCGTCATGCTTTTTTCCAGCTCGTCTGGTAACGTTGGCTCAAAGTTCCACCTTGGTTCTTCCTCGGTCTGTAAAGTCGTCGAGAAAAATATGTTAGGGAGTATAATGTGAACACGAGGAAGTTAAGATTTCAATTCGGTCTCGAGTCATTTACCGAGATCTCGTTCAAATCAAACGCGGGAGCTCGGGACGGCGGCGAAACTTCCTTCCCGCAATGGCTACTCTCGTTTAAATCGAACAGCGGGGCTGCACCGTTTCCACCAAACAATCTCTCGTTTTGGTTCAAATCAATAGCTTGTTTAGGCTTCTCGCTATAAACCCTGGAATGGTGATTAGCGTCAGAAACGGAACTCAAACGCATAACACCTTCCTTCCCGTTGTTGTGCGTCTTTTGCCGCTTATGCTTCGCGCCGGTGGGGCCCGGAAATACGTCTTGAGGAGCAGTTTCCTTCGACATTCTTCCCTTCTGTTTCAGGCCGGGTAGCGGTGGCAACTTGCGCGGGGCCGCATCTTTCTTGTTTGGCCTCGTGCCCTTCGCCCCGGTTTTAGGATAGATTTCCACGTTTTGATGCTGTGCTACCTTGTGCTCTTGCGGGCTCTCCATCGACTTCGCTTGCAAAAGGTATTTGTGCCTCCGACGTAAGAACCTGCAAAGTAAAATCGCCATTTGAGTAATTCGAACAAAAACACAAACCCTCGAGATAATTTCTATAACCAAACACCGGAAACAAATAGATAAACAGATATAGGATGCCAAAAATACATGATTGCTTCGACCAAATTCTCATTCGATATTCAAACACCATTGCGGAAACACGAATATATATGTAAACACCATACCGAACTTCAGCAAGTAATATCATCTTCCGCTTTTTCGCATCCTCCAACTTGTCTCTGATGCCATTTGTTTCCTATTCAACACCACAAATTCAAGTAAATTAACTGAGACCTACACAACCCAAAGCACCAATTCTCCTAAAACCATTTTTATAACATCCAAAACACATCATATAATCACTGCCACTCTGCCAGCAACATATTTTGGAGCCACAAATACTAGAAAACAACCTATCAATGTTAAATTCTTAAGTAAAACAACCTAAATGCTATATTTTTTTTTTGGTAAAACTGAAAAGAACTTTTGTGCTATATGGCTCCAGTAAACAAACACAAACAAGGGAAAAAAGAAAAACACAAACACCAAGAGGGGTTCAAGCTGTTTAATCCCAGATTGTCTGGTTTGCAGAATTGCAGACAAACATAGGGTATGTTGAATCCCAGACACTAATACTGGAAAGGGTGAAAGTACACAGCAATTCTCATAAACAAAATTAAAACTATAATAACAAAGCAGAACAAAACTATGTATTAAAGGAACACAAGGAGTTTGATTTCACCAGATAAACTTAAAAAATCAAATAACAAAATACCCAATCAGTGACCTAAACAGTTTTCATATCAATAACAACAAGAAAAACCCAAAGGGAAAATCAAATCAAGAATCAAAGAGAAGCCCAAAAAAACACAGATCTTGGAAAGAGAGATCAACAAGAAACCAACCCTTTGCAGTTCTTGAAAGTCCTGGAAGAGATCCTGGTGCTTCATCCTGGCCTTGGCATCATCATACCCACCAAAACTGGGTGATTCCATGGAAGCCCTTTTCATCTTCTTAGACATCAGATCGCGAGAGAATCAAGAGAGAGAGAGAGGGAGAGAGAGGGGGGTAGAGAGAGGGAGGAGAAAAGGATAAAAAAGAAAGGAGAGGCGTAGAGGAGAGAAATAATGAGGGTATGGAGAAAGAAAGGAAAAGACAGAGAGATAAGGGAGGGGGGTGTGAGGAGGAGGTGGTGAGAAGGTTCTTTAGAGCTTTCCTGTTTTCTCTGTGAAAGAAAGAGAACTCTGACCAAGACAAAGCCCAAAAAGCCCACATATATCGGGTGTGAAACTATATAGTATTTAAGAATATATAAAAACATTGATTGTTGTTTTGGAAGAGGCTGCAAAGGTGGGGGGTGATGGATGATGATGATGATGATGATGAAGATGGGAATTTTTTCCCTTGTAGCAGCAGAAGGGTATTTGTGGCAACATCTTGTTTTCTCACTTTCTCTCCCCCAAAATTGAGGTCTATGAGGTGGGTTTGGTTGGAGGACATTTGAAGACACCTCTCTCTCTTTCTCTCTCTCTCTCTCTCTCTCTTGTTTCCCCATGGTTTCTTTTTTGTTTTTCTTTCTTTCTTCTCACACAAATCTTGGTCCAGCTGGGCCATTACAGAGGGTTGGATAGGGGTGGACTCTTTCTTTGATTTTGATGGGTTTTTGTGCAGTTTCTACAGTCTTCTCTTCCTTCTTGAATTCTTGAAATCTTGCCCTCTGCTACATGGTAAAGATTGGGTTTTTCTTGCTTTTTAGGGGTTCGGCCGTTTTGGGCAGACAGGGCTGGACGGTAAAGATGAGAGTTTTTAGAGAGAGAGAGAGAAACTCATCAACATGCTGAAAAAGCAGCCATGAGAGAGAGAGAGAGAGAAAGAGAGTGGGTGCTTTCTGATTTGTTGCAGTTTTTGGTAGTACCTTGTTTTTAGGCTTTGATGGCATGAGAGTGATGTCTATCCACATTAGTATTATTAATATTAATATATTTGTGTGAAATTACGGTTTTACCCCCCTTTCTTGGTGTTTTCCCATTTCATTCCCCCAAATGGTTCTATTTTCAAACTTGCATAAAATGGGAGACCAAAGATTCAAGACTTACCATTTTGGTTGTGTGGGAAACCATGACTGGTTGTGGAGATTTTTCCCAGGAGGGTAAATTAAGTTTCAGGCCCTCCATTCCTAGATTCAATGTCTCCATTGCAGGGGTATTTTGGTAATTTCACTTGGAATATATTTATAATGCATACAACAAATATTTCAGGTTTGGGAGGAAGTCCATGTCCACATCCTCAACCACACCCATCTTTTTTACACCTAACTTCACCATGCCCACAGCCCACCTGCCTTCAAAACCCACACTTTTTTAATACAAGTTTTCAATTTTGCCACTTGCCCAGATTTAGCTGGTTCAGTAGGCAGTATATTTAAAAGAAGGGCTAATGTTTAAATTTCGATAGTGGTAGTATGAAATTTATGTTCAAAGTTGACAAATCCCTTGTGCGCACTGGTATTTGGTCATGTTGTTGAGTCATTGTGATTTACATCATTCCAAATGTTATACAGGGTCGAAGTATGGGGCACTTGGGATTGAGAATTAAACCTTGGGAGAAGATTTCAATTTATATTCTCTCAAATGCTCTGTCGGGCCTATGGAGTCTCTCAACCTATTGAAGCACAAAGAACGTCCCATTTGATGTTTGAACTTGTGACCTCCCATTTGAGAGAGTCACAGAGGTGTCACTGAGTTACAAGTTACTTAACAACATTTACATAGTTAGTCTATAGGTAATATACCCCGGTCTCGACTTCCCTATACGTTTGTGTTCTCGTTTTGTATTCGGGTCGAGTCAACCGGTTTAGGCTTCGATTCGCGGGTCAAAGTCAAACCCATCACACTTGGGCTTATAAAAAGGTCCTTAGCCCTACCTCCATTTTAAGGGCTCCTATCCCTCTCCTCCACTACACTCTCTAGATTAGACTCTCTCTCTCTCTCTACAAACTCTCTAAAGTATACAATGAATAAAAAAGTCTCCTTCGAGCTATTATTCAGATAATTAATTTTTACTCTACATACATACGGTATGCACTCCACATACATCGAGTAATAAACCGTATCAGTTAGTTAAAGTAATTATTGATTTGTTGGTTTGGTAATGGAGAACCCAACCAAAGTGTAAAAACCCACAAAGCACAATCCATGCAAGTGTTGGTAAGAGTGCAGTTGTGCCTGATCATGCATATATAGGTTACAATTAACTCAAAAGTATTAATCTTAACAAACACAAAACATCATCAAATTAATACCATGTTGTTGATAATATATAGTCCACCAATAATAAATTCCTTAACACTGAAGTTAAACCCAGATTTGGGATTATGGATGGTGGACAAAAAGGACAACACAGAGAAAGGAAGAAGTAAGAGGAAACTTGAAAGAAGAAAACAGGGTTGCTAGCTAGCCAACTACATCACTCATTTCACACATGTAACATGTTAAGGAAAAAGGTTACGTTGTAGGGTTAGTTTCTTAAAAAGTTTGGTTCCTTTAGTCTTAGATAATAATTTTGTCACCAAATAGATTGTAATTTAATGACATTTCTGTGCTCTCCCAAATGTAAAATCATAAATTCTACATTGTAATAGAGTCAGTAATACTAAAAACAAATTAACAATTTTGTCGGTCACTAGCCCCTACCAGCAGCTTCCAGTATTTATGCATATATTCATACATATAACATATTACATATATATATATATAGAAAACTGTTCAGGTGTGAATTCTTCTTATCATGTGCATTTGTGCACTATTACCAGCGGTGCATGTGGCATGATCAATAGTCACAAATGGGGGTGCACGCTTGTCCGGTGCACTGCGGTTACCCAATCAATTACACTGATTTGCACGGATGCGTGCGATAGGGGCGGTTGGATAATTTCTCAAGGACTGCTGGAGCGCGTTTAGGGGGTTTTGTTTTGTGTTTTACTTTTGTTGCGTTCACAGTCGGTTTCCCAGCTCGACACGTCAATTGTGACAACATCGTGCATTCTCCAGTGCGAGATGACTCGATCCAGTGGCGGGCGCCGTGAGGGGAGGGGTAGGTCGAGGCCGCCATTATCGCCTGCGACTCCGCCGTCGTCTGGGTCGCACAGAGTGGCTGCGGGGTCCCGGCCACTCAAACGTCGTTCCGGCCACCGTAAGCCGTATTTGACGGCTGTTGGGGGTGTCGCCCGGTCTACATCCAGGATAGCGGCTAGGGTTTCTGCAAGGCATCAGGTGGCGCACCGGTGGGATCAGGCAGGTTAGTTCATGTGCTCAACCTCTGTAATTGTGTACTGGGAGTGCTATGGGGCTAGGGGGTGTGCTTGGGGTGAGTACGTAGCTGGGGGGAGAGGGGTTTGTCACTGACACCATCAAAATTGACTGCGGTTCAGCTCACTAATTGGTAATGTATTACAGCATGCAGAGAAAGAAAATTGGGTGTGTAGTTATATTTAAATTCCTAGGTTTTATACGATTTGGGAGTTTTTGTTATCGATTTTGGAACAGAATGTTTGGGGTTCCATTTGAGGGTTTACGGTTCAATTCATATAGGGTTTAGGGTCAGGTGCATTTGAGGTCTGCAAATTTATGTAGTGGTGCTTTACCGGTGTGCATTCGTGTAATGCACCTCACCTTAAACAACCTAAACTCACCGTCACTGTATGCACGAGGAAATTAATTGAACCGAGATGTTTATTACTATGCCTACTGTGTTGTTCTTGCATTAGTAAGGTGCTAATTAGTAATCACCTACTGTTTTGGTTATTATTTTATTAGTTAATTGCCTTCTGTTTTTTTTTTTAATTGCTTACTGTGTTATTCTTTAATTAAACCAGCCTCTAAACACTCTGAAGAACAAGAGTTTTAGATGCCTATCTACTAACAGTAACACTATGTATGCATTATATTTTATCAATTAACTGCCTTCTATGCTATTTTTAAATTTCCTTCTGATCACTTCTTGTATTGTTTAATCTTTAAGTTTTTAGTTAAAGATGAGAACTTTGATACTGTTGATACTGTCTGGACTGAAATTTGTGGGTGTGAGGTTAGAATTGGATCAGTTGCATGGCACTAGTGCATTAAACATTAGATTAAGTCCATAGATGCATCCAACCCCTGAATGCACAAACAGAATTTATAGCAAGAACATAACTTGACTACATCTAAATGAGTTAGTTGTGAACCACCATTCTAAATGCACTATAAAGAAACAGAATTAGAGGTGATTTACACTATAAAGTATCAATACCAAATGACATTTTTATCAAGTTATTATTATTAGTTCTTTCTTTACGTTCTTACTAAACCCATTTCTACCTGAAGGTTTATGATACTTTACTATCACATCTCTTATTAATTCATATTACTCCATTTTCTCCCAACTAGAGTAGCCCTAGACTTCCTGATGCACTAAAGTTTACATTTGCAGTAAGTTACATTTGCACTAACTAAATGCGGCATGTCATTGTGTGTTGTCAAGGTGTCGATGCCCAACAACCAATCGTTTTAAACGACGACGAGAGTGAGGCGGATGTGGAGTTCCACACTCCCCCTCGTGAACCCGAAGAGTTGCCACGTAACTGCATGCACCTGGCTTTTATTAAGATTAATATGTTGTATCTAATGTGTTGTTCTGGTCTTTTTTTTTTTTTTTTTTTTTGGTGCACTTGGCTATGGAATAATAGGCATTGCAAAGTGGGTTAATATGGGGTTTTGAGTGATGGAGTTTGGTGGTTTTTTAAATATTTCTAGTGTGGAAATGCAGGATGCATGGTCATTTTGTTGTAATCTGGCAGTTAATCGCAGTCCTGAAATGCTTTGTATTGTGTGCATCATTGATTGATGCTCAATTAGTAGTGATGGACCCCATATAGGTGGGTGTGCACTTGGTTTGGTTTATTGGTTTTTTTTTTGTTTTCACCTTATGTCAATTGTTTAATCATATTGCCACCTTATGTCAATTGTTTAATCATATTGCTATGTTCCTCTGATGGGAGTTTTGCCTTAGTTGCCTTGTTGACTAATGTTTTGCATTACCACGACAAATCATGCACCTAAAAAAAGAAAAAGGAAAGCAACACGCTGAGTGCACCAAAGTTTAATTTGTGCACGAAGGTTTAATAAGCAGATTTAGTGCACCAAATTTAATCAGAAGTAGTGATATGCACTTATGCCTGTGCTTTGGGGGTTTGGATTTATTAACATTGTTAATAGTGCACATCCACAGCAGTATCCCACCCCATTGTTGCTATTACTCTGAAATGCACCACTCACTAGCATCTACGGTTACACATATTTTATCTGTGCAATAATAATACATATCAAGGACCATCATAACATTCAGCTGAAGTATACCTTTAGATGGCTAATTACTAATGTATGCACTTAATTTCCATTGCAGGTACTGCAGGGGAGGGAGACCACTCCGGAACCGGCTGGTCAGTCCAGTGTAGCCACACCAACTATGCAGGTCCTGGTTTAAACATCCCCCATTCTGTACACTACTGTAGTTACGCATGGATATCATGATTAACACATGCAGGTACATCTCCGTGCGCAGCTAAGGGGAAACATAGTGGACTCGTCAGCCAAGTATGTAGCCATGGGAAGGAGGATTGGGGCAGACCGCAAAGGCAAGAGCCCCCTTGGGCACGGGAGCGAACCTTTTCGCATGTTTTTCAGCACCGCGTCAGGGTACCCCTCAATCCCCCTCCCACCCATTTACGTTGTTTGGATGTGGCTTTTTAGCTCCCCACACGGTGATCGATAAGTAGGATACACCCTATTTAGAAAACATAGGGATTTCAGAACATAAACAGTGTGTAACAAAAGCATTGTTCGTGGACTTTGTTAGCAATGAACATCTGTTCCAACACGCCACCCGCAAAGCAAGAGAGAAATTTAGGAGGCGGGGTGTGCCTTCCCGCATGTTTGTCACGATTGCCGTTACGGTATGTACCTATGAATAGTACTAGTACTTCACTTTTGGAATCCCCGCTTTTGGCCAGGTTATAATGCTGTGTACATGCAGATGGGGACTGTGGGGAGTGTTTCTTCCAGCCGGAATGAGAGGCTCGCGTGGTTCACACGGCGACTTGATGCCGACGTGCAAGATTCAAAACATGTGGGGTTGGCCACTTTAGACATGGTAACGATTAGTGCATTTTAGACATAGGAGGGGCACATTGTTAAGTTCACACAACCACCACAAATAACACACTCCACATGTGCCCAGCACTATTATGCTCACAAGTAAACTTGTAACGCTGATGACTTACTATCCCAAACTGCACTGATCTCAACTAATGTACTTTGTTTGTGGCAGTATATATTCCCAATAATGCACAGGGGCCGCTACTATGTAATGAGCATCAGTTTCAAACATTCTAGCTTCAACATCATTGATAGCTCACCGGCACGAACGGGTACGTAGGGATTAGTCATGATGCTCACTGGAAGACTTTTGGATTGTGTATATAAAACCTTTATATAAGCACACAAATGGTGCAGTCCGTTAGTTTGTGATCATTATCAGCGACATTAATTTGCCTGGCGTTTAGATATTCAAACAGCCTATCATTACTAATTATTGCTTGGTTTTTATTTTTACCAATCATAGTATAACAAAACCTCCCCATTGTCTATACTCTATAGATTATACGCCAAGTTGTACCTATTATTAATTCTTAACATTTAAAATCTGTTTCAAAACGCAAGAAATCGTAATCAACAAGTGCATTCATCCTGAAATAACTAACGTAATTTATTTTGCTAACGTAATTCATTCTGCTACAGACGTTTTGGAATCTTAATCAAAATAATAAAGAGTTCAAAAACTATAAGAAAGAAAAATACCAAAAATTAAAAAACAAAATATGGCAAAAAAAAAAAAAAAAAAAAAAAAACCAGTACGGTGGTGATGCTCAAGAAGTCAATGAAAAAAGTGATTAAAGAATACAAAAGAATAGAAAGTAAAACAGTATTCCGGGATTCGCAAGGGAGTACAAGATATGGGTATCAAGAGAAGAAATGGCGAAACCCACAATTACAAATAATACAATTAGGACTAAGATTTCTCCATCGTAAAACTACCAAAATCATTAGAGAAGATTGCTTACATTATGAAAGCAAGGTGAATCAAGTTTAGGTCTAAAGGTATGGCAGTATGCAACAGTCTTACTATACAAAATATAAATTTACAATGTCCCATCACCTAAGCAGGTTGCACAACCAATATTGTTGCAACACAAATGCTAATAATCTGAACACAGCCTATATGTATAATTGAATGCACCCAACATTCAATAATTTTATTTTATGCACTTAAAGGCCACACCACAACCATTCTCATCTAACTAATAACGCTACTCATGGGTCCAAACATGTGTTTTGAAACTTACAGTTGTGAAATCAAATTAAATGCATCATATAACTAATTTATACACACAAATGCACTACAACTTAATTTTTTGCTAAAACGTAATTAATAATAAGCATTCATAGTAAGTTTGTACCATAGGTTGCATCAATCGAAATTACGTCACTAAATAAGGAAAAATTGCGATGACCATTGAGGTCAACCCAGAAAAGCCGTGCAACCCGATTCTCTTCATCCAGGTAGTAATCCAAAAAGAAGTTTTCACAAGCATCGCGCTTCGTTCTAAACTTTTCTATAATCATCTCACCATCATTTCCATCAACGTATGCATGTAGGTCTCGTTTAAAATTGTGAAACTCCGTATCTGTCGCGCCAACGTTTGTGTACGAGCCGGTCACCTCCCTGTATAACTTGAAACTTTTGGAAGAACCAATATTCGCTTTAATGTAATTTGCTGCAAAGACCAGTTGTCCCACATACAACTTCCGATTAACTCTCATAAATAACTTTGACGTCTCGGAGCACATACGGTGTCTCGCCCTCATTGGCACCTGTGAGAGGTACCACGCAGATATAACATGTGCAGTGCAACCAAAATAACATGTACACAATTATACTTAATGTGCAAAACACGTTCTTTAATATTATATACAAATCTATAAATAACATGTACACAATTATACTTAATGCAAACATACATTACATATAAAAATTTAGTCTCACACAACACATACACACAGATTGAACTACAATAAATAAATATATATATTTGAAAACAGAACCAATACAATTGGGGCATTCAAGGGGTGGACTGCTTAACAGGTCGAAAGTAAATTAAGTACGAATGCACACCGGTAAAGCACCACTACATAAATTTGCAGAACGCAAGTGCACCCGGCATTATATGAATTGGTACTATTGGTGGATGTATTTTAGCTTTGCAGAATTCACTGCAACGCTAAACAGGTGTGCAACCACAATTGTTACGCTTTCAAGCATTTAGACGACACTCTATACGCATGAAAACAAACTAAAAACACAGCCTTGTGCGTACCCAAGACACGATTACTGTAAAATAAACTCAGACTACAACATAACAATACATGGTGCAAGGCTGAATTGAATAATCCAAAGATCAATTTTCTGATAGAATGATATAAGCTCCCACACATTACAAACCACAGACTTTGGATGGGTATACTACCCATTCAACCGTTCTAACTCATTAGCCACTGTATAATGTTCACATCATTTATCAAGCGATATTGGATTAACATCACATTGACCTGTATTGATCAATCCATATTCCCATCCCTGTATACTCCTACTGCCCAGGTGAGTGTAGCAACGGCAACTATGCGGGTCCATGATTACTCCAGCGGCCACCCGTACAGACGCGGAGGACCACTAACATGCACCGACGACCCACCCCTGGGGACATCGGTTAGGGGAGGGAGCCTTGTGCATTGCCACCGTGAGGAAGCAACGTGCAAGTCAATATATTAAGTGCAATGGCCGTCCCAATCATTGACATGCACAATGTACCAGTTCATCCATTTAAAAAAATTAAATATAGAATGAAATCGCCGGCCCAATCACTGTCAGCCGCCGTGAGGGAGTAACTCTCAACCGTTGCAGCGCTAGGCGTGTAACGACGAGTAAGAAACAAGGCATAGGGGAGAATCGGTCTAACCTGACATGCCGTTCATCGGAATTGCACTACGTTGTTATCGCCACGCTCTGCAAATCTCGGACGCCGGCGGTGGACTCACGACGAACAACGATACACATGCACGGGTTTGGCGTAGGTGATCGTTAATTCAAACACAATTAAGTTGGATTTACGTAACTGCCCCCATCCTTGCCTGTTGCGCAGATCACAACGTATGGGGTGCACTTAAAATATGAGCCACCAGATTACAAGAATCAATGCACCACGTTAATTCACAAGTTCACATGCTAATAGTGGTGTGCACCAGAAAAGCACCCTATATATATATATATATATATATATATATATATATATATATATATATATATATATATATATATATATATATATATAGAAGAGCGCTCATATGCGGCGGAGTCTTACGGTGCGGCAGTGCGGTCAAATTCCAGAATACACCAACAGTGTTAACAATATGCACCAACAGTGTAATAAAAACACACCCCAATAAAATGTAATAAAACATCACAAAATACACCACAGACTCAAAAAAACACACCATATAACTCACCACCCCCAATGGTGTATTTCCGAACAGTGTATGGTGTTTTTACTCACACCTAATGGTGTGTGTTTGGTGATGCAGGGCTCTGTTTACTCTGTTTTGTGTGGTGTATTTCCTAACGTTGATGGTGCATATTTGGTGAACTATTGGTGTTGCCGCACCGTAAGAAATAACCGCACCGTAAGACACTGCCGCACCTAAACCCGCCTATATATATATATATATATATATATATATATATATATATATATATATATATAGAGAGAGAGAGAGAGAGAGAGAGGTTGTTAGAGAGTGAAGGATCTGTATCCAGCAGGCTATTTTGTTTGGCGCATTAAAATTGAAGTTGGAAGCTGGAAAAGAAAGGTTTTAACTTTTTAGACCCCTGAGGTTTTAATATTATTGATTTGACCCACTGCTATTTTAAGAATAACACTAGCTTACCCTTAAGAATTCATGACTTCTATTGTCCTCCCACTCACTCATGTAATTAGGTGTTTATTTAAGTTTATGAACACTAAAACTACTTATGTCTTGAAGATTAATAAATGAGATAAATTATAAGATGTGGGAGATATTGGTCTATAAAAGAAGTAATCATATGATGTGTAAATTTATTTTAATTACTAAGTAATTAATTACAATTTGAATTTTGATAGTCTAACAAAATATGTATACAATAATGCTATTTACGAATATAGGAGATTTAGTTAGTGGTTGGAGAACTTAGTTTATTTGTATAATATTTATTTATTAAGAAAATAAGACAAAGGGTCCTCTCAAAAAATAAGACAAAGGGACCTATAGATAGAGTTGGGAGAATGCATTTAATGCAACATTATAGTGGAGCATGACTTTGGTTTGTGGTGTATAATAATTAATTTACATTAATTAAGTAAAATAAAGTTAGTATTCATAAATACATATCCGGTCTCATTTTATGCGTATTGATTCAATTAATAAGGTTTAGTTTAAACTATTTACAACTTAAATTTTTTAAATATTTAGTGTAGTATTAGTATATGAAATTTATATATTTAGAGTCTATGTTAAAAATACAAAAAGCAAAATTTAAAATTATGAAAAACATTAATGAAAATAAATCAAGGAGGAAATGTTGGTTTGATTAGTAATAAACATGACAACTAAAATAAAATGAATGGAGTAATTTTTTTTTTTTTTAAATTGCAATACCAATTATAAAAATATCAATGATGATTACAATAATAGTGATACATATTCGGTTAATTACCTAACTTATATACATTTAAACTTTTCTGTATGGTGCAATCTTTGACTTAGGAAAATTGAGGTCAATGGGGATCACATTTCATGATATCAAGGAAAATAAATCTCACTTAAGGGGAGTGCGATTTGTTTGTGGCCTACGGAGAATTTGTAAATTTTAACATATTTATCCTTTTCGGTGTCATACTGTCCTATTAAAAGTCTCTTATATAATAAGTTAATAAGTACATATTAGGAAAAAGTTTAAATGAACCAAACGTGTTAATTAATTATTCAGATAATTTAATTGTTATGTTTCCGGGGTAACACCACACATGCTAATTAATTTTCCTAGTAAAGTTATTCCCATCAAATTATTTCTTAGAAATATTTCCCCGAGAATTTAATTGATGGAAAGTATCAAACGTCCTCTTAAATTATATTTTCTTTTTGCCAACGCCTTCTTGGTTATGACCGTCGCACAAGATATTCCTAGTACAATTTATATCTCTTATATAGTTTGTGAGCTATTACATCGAAATAGAACTTACCCAGTGTACACCCTTAAATATAATGGTAAGTTTCCCTCATCATTACCAATAAATAAATAAATAAAATCTATAACAATTAAAAATTCCAAATAAAGTGAAAAAAAAATTGGAAAATATGTATGCTTTTAAGATATTTTATTTTAATCAGACTTATTATAACAGAAAATCTCTATCCTCTTTTCAAGCTCAAAAGCTCTTCACTCCGTCTTCTTCTCCCTCTGCGCGCCTGTCGAAAATCGAGATGGCGTCAACGAGTGCTCTCACCGCTGGGATTTCAAATCTCCAACGCTCTTCACTCTCATTCTGTAATATTTCTGTCGCTTACCGTTTGGTGTGTGTTTGTGTGTCCTACTTTAGCATCGAACGATTTCAGCTTTTGGGACTCTATGTGCTTAATAATTAAGAAATACTGAGCTTCAGTTCAGCATGAAACTTGAAAGGTTCTAATATATACAATTTCTTTATACTTCTTCTTTAATCTATTGTTATTTTGCTCGAGTATGTGAAAAGCCGATTGCCAATTGTTACCAAAGATGCAATTTTTTTATCTTTCATTCATGGTTTTATGTTCTAGAACGATTATGTGGTTGTCAAAATGTTACATTTTAACAATGGTTTCTTATATTACCTATATGGATTCGTGTTGAGTTGTTGTATTGTCTGTTAGTCTAACTATGAGGAAAAAAAATTGCTACTGCTGGAGTTAGAAAGGTAAAGAAAACTAGTTTTGTTTCTCTGGATTAAGAAACTCATTGGAAGTTCTAGAATTATGGATATATTAGCTGATAATATTATTGATTTAACACCCATCTAAGGAACTTTATAGTCCAGGATGATTTCCTAATGGATTTTTGTAAGAATGCGAAAATCAGAAAGTAAAGGAGGTTGTACAAGCTTCATTGATCCACAATCGAGACAAATTTAGCTGCCACTAGGTTACTATTCTAGAATAATTTCAAAATTTCAAAGGCACTCAAGTTAATTTGATATTTTAATGTGCGTTTATTTTTCCTTGTTAGTCTTGATACATATACATGAAAGCAGATGAAACATTCGAATCCTCCAGCTTTGTTTCCTTTTTTCTTGAACATGTTAAATACTTGAATCTTCTTTTCATGTTGAGATTGACTTTGTATGAATGTTGGAAATTCCCAATTTTGTTTAACTTTAAAATCATTTCTAAGGATTGTTTTGGAATTCAGCACCTGATATTTTATTGTTTCTGCAGACAAACCTATTCCCAACACAAATCAAGTAGGTGTCCTGACGCAATCACAAGTTGGTTTTACAAAGGTTGTAGACAAGCATAGACCTCTTAGAATCTATGCACTATTTGGAGGAAAGAAGGATAATAATGACAAGAGCAATGATGCTTCTTCTAAGGTATGCAGTTAGAATATTAGAGTAAAACAGAATTTCATGTTGTGATAATAATCATAATATGGATTGCTTATTTGCAAGCTTTTGACCTATCACCTATTCATCTCTCTATTTTCCCTTAAACCTTTCTATGTTGCTACATGGTTGTCCTGTCTATCCATGTGATAGAACAAGATAATTAAATAGAATATCCTTACCGTTACTTAAAACTGATAGGCAGGTATTTTGGGGAACATGCAAAATTTATACGAGACCGTGAAGAAAGCACAAATGGTTGTCCAAGTTGAAGCTGTTAAAGTACAAAAAGAACTTGCTGCGTAAGTTTCCCATTGTAAAATGAATTAACCTTCTTATGTTCTCCTTATACATTATAAATGACTCAAATTGCTCTAAATTTTGGTTAAACATTGGGATTCATTTTTGCAGAGCAGAGTTTGATGGTTACTGTGAAGGCGAGCTAATCAAGGTATGGTATTTCCTTTTTCTTATAGTAGAACTTTATTTAAAAGGTTAAGTTCATATTTATACAACAGATGCTAGAAATCTGACTTGCGGCACAAAATGAGGCCTGGTTAAAAGGACCACAAAGATTAAGCTTAACTGAACACTATATAATTAATTAATTATGAGAGTCCTTGAGCTTGGCATGGTTTTTTTTTTTTTTTTTCAAACCTGAAGTTTAATCAGTTTGTTTAGTTTAATTTGGTATAATTGAAGCTAGAAACCTGGCTTGAGGTACAAAATGAGTTACAGTTGAAAAAACAAAATGATCAAGCTAAGTTATATTCTACTCCGTATATGTTTATACAATTATGATAATCCTAAAACTTGGCCTGATAATTGCTTGTGTAGTAATCTATAAACAGCTTAAAGTCTACTCTAGCCATTCTTACTAAAATTTTATGAACATCAATCTAAACTTATTGCTTTCTAGATCATGAGCTCCATGTCTAGGATCAGTTTACAAATTATGAAAGAAAAGGTTTTGTGGAGTGGTGAGATCATATAATCACTTAAAACTGAGCCATCCATATCTGAATTTATTCCATGAAGCTCTCAACTAAAATTCTTTGCAGGTAACATTATCCGGTAATCAACAACCCATACGCACTGAGATAACAGAAGCTGCTATGGAATTGGGAGCAGAAGTGAGTTCACTTGTTTGTACTCTTTTAAATTTTACTAATATAACCTGACTTTCTGGCTCAATACTTCATTTAAATATTACTAATATAATCTGACTTTCTGACTCAATATAAAGATATTTTTTTTTTATCATTTTACATAGGGCTGCAGCATGTCTGATATTTTTGTCTTCACAAGTCTGTGATAGTAATATTTGATACCTGATTCTTACTCACTATAGATGCTCTAAGGTTATTATATCAGTGTACCATATTGCTCCAAGCACATCATAAGTTTTGTTAGAGCAAGTAAACCTGGTATATACACAGCCTAAACCTTATTGCTATCAAACCAAATTCATTGTCTGGTTGACTTTGCATGTCAATGACATTCTATAGCTTAACTCATTTCTTTCCCTAAATGAAAAATGTGAAAGAAGGCACATTATTTTACCCTTTTCTCTGTACAGCTGGGGTGAGGAGGGGGTCTCTGGAAACAATTAGCCAACTAGGTATTTGGAGTGGCATGTTCTTTGGGCCTCTCTCCTTTGCCGTTAACAAGTAGTATGAGTGTATGACTATAAAGGATGCTAATAACTTCAAATATTGGAAACAATTTCCATTACAAGTGAACCATATTAACCGAGTTGCAATGTCTTTTGTTGTGAAGAAACTCTCGCTTCTGATTAATGAGGCATACAAGGATGCACATCAAAAGAGTGTCCAAGTAAGAATCTCATACTGCTGTGGTTTCCTCTGCAACTCTTCCTCCCCACTTTGCCTTTCCTTGCCTTTTTATTTTATATTATTTTTTCCTTCAATGATCTTCTACATTTGGTTGGTTGATCATTTTATTCCTGAAAATGACCCCCTGTTTTACAGGCCATGAAAGAGAGGATGAGTGATCTTGCCCAAAGCTTGGGGATGCCACAGGGTCTAGGTGAAGGATTCAAGCAATGATATCTCTCTAGTTCTTTAGAATGTTTGAGGCAAAATGTACTGTGATGGTCTTGTGAACATGTTTTTGTTCAATCTTTAATTTCTGTTATAAATACCAGTGTGATATTCTTTTTCCTTTTCCTTTTTGTTATGGGGGAGGTGGATTCAAGAAGAAGTCAGTCTGACAACAGGCTCTTGATAAACACCAACCATTTGATCACACACACAAAAGGATTATTAATGCTTACAAGTTACAAACTGTTTGTGTTAGAATTAAGAATGGATTGGAGGTGATGAGTAGCTACTTGAATCTATAGCCATTATAAACCCATTGCTTTCTCTCTGATTTTGCAATGTGGGACACACTTTACCTCATAAAATTTGGGTATTGACTAAATAAATGGTTCTCATAAGAGTCATTTCTTTTATAAAATTATGATGGTTCATTCTAATACAAATTGAAATGAATGAATTTTGTTCTACTTTGCTAGTCCCATAACTTTCATGGGACCAATGAATTGCATCCACCTCAGGCTGCATTCTGTCGCTCCTTCTGAGCATTGCTACCATTCGTCATACTTGTCAAGATCTTGGTAATTCTTTGCCAGCCAAGAATGATTGGAAAAGTATAAAAGCTCTCCTTGGTTGAAATAGAGGTACTTCATGGCCAGCTCCTCTGACTGTGGCAAAGGTGAGTCCATCATACACCTCTGTCCATCCTCCAACCTATGAGTTTATTTTATATTGATGTCAGTGCTGAATTTCTTTTTTAATATCTAAAACTTGATTACTGTTGCATGGATAGTAGTCATAGTACAAATGTTCTTTGCACTCACCTGTCCACCGGAGTACCAGGGGTACCATTGAGTTTTAATTTTGAGATTGAGATGGCTGAGAGAGAACCTTGTGGCTGTCACAGGAACCACTGAATCTGTATCTCCACTGCATTAAAATGTAAACAATTACTGCTATACTTAAGGAGCTTTTCTCCACAGATACTAGTTAGCAATTAATTCTGAGGATCTATCTTTATTGGTTTGTTAAATTTTGGGTCTAGCTGATTTAATTAGCTGTCTTGATACAGTGACAGTGTGATGTTCTTATACTGTTCTTTATGTTGATAGAAATTGTCCATAAATTTGAATCTGAAACTTCCAACACTTAACAACTTATTAGGTGATGAACCATGATGTAAATTAGATTAGTGGCAACTATGATTTGTTTTTTCCAATAAATTTGTACAAGTCCAGACTTATGTGACTGAGAAATTAATGTTAAAGTGCATGAAAGGCCAATAGGCATGTATTTATATACCTGAAAACCCAGATTCTAAGACCAGCAGCCATTAGCTTCCTGTATGTTGGTAGGACTGAGAATTCAGAATCCTTCCAGTTCTTTATCAATACTTCGCTGTTAAGAAATAATTGAAGAACAACTGTCAAGAGAAAATTTTAACATATTTTGCTTTGTTCTGCTATTAGTTTATTTCTCATTCTACCATGATTGGGATATTGTATTAAGAGCAAAACATGGAATTTTAAGATACAAGTACCTGCAAGCAGTCCATTTGTAAGGAATTCCTGTAGTGTTTGCATGCAGGGCTTTCTGTACATCTGGCCGGTTATAGTATTTTTCTGCATAATTCTCAGTGCATGGATCATAGCCTGAGAATCTTCGGTGTATAAGGGTGTTCTTGACCCTTATGAGGGTACTATTCTGTGCTACCTTGCATGTTGGTGTATATATACTATACTGATCAATGTCCCCAAATTCATGGTTCATGGCATAATCCACAATGTCATCGCACTTCTTTGAAGATTTATCTGATGTGAAGTTGCATGAATTTAGGATGTTCTTATATGTCTTGTCTGAAATCATCGCATGGCTCCACCAGAATGCTACAGTTCCAATGTTGTCATATTTGCTGTCTGTAACAGCATTTCCAACCTGCTCATTAATGTACTCTGTTTAGTTGACTACTTTATATTTTCGGTAGGATGTTTGGCAGTGAATTAACATATGTAAACACTCACAATAAACCCTTTAAGGTTGATGATTGGGTGGGATAATCCTTTGTTATAATCAAAGATTTTGTTTGCTAACTGGGGAACGTAATGCCCTAACAAAAATAGCCTGCATGTTAGATGCTAATATTCAACCGGGAATTGTGTGGAGATGTGGAAGAGGAATTATCTTTATCTACCTGCATAACTTTCTCCAGAAATGTAGAAATCTCTGTATTTGTATTGTGGAAATCTTGACATCCATCTTACGAGGAAATTTAGGGCGTCATTTGCTGCCAGAAACATCAGCTTTAAAAATCAATTGAGGTTTCAACAGAAATAATTCTTGTTTTTGTGCACATGTACACAGATATACCTGTTCTGTTATCCCCAGAGTCTTTCAGATCAGAGCTTGTATTCGTGTACGAGAAACCAACACCAGCAGGCGACTCAAGGAACAGAATATTTGCCACTGTAAGCATTAAACATGTTACTCGTATTTTGTTTTCGTTTTCTTAAACTGCAATTTGAAGTGAATTGCTGCTACCTTTATTCCATGAATATTTGTTCAGATATAGAGAGGAACCGGTTTTGTTGATCCGAAATGGACCTATTTCTTCCGATGCTCCATAAGCCACTGATGAACAACCTGGCCCTGCATTGCCCATCTTTACCGTTAAAACTTATGTGAATCTTTCATATTGGTTAAACTAGCATGACTTACCTTACCTTACCTTACCTATCATGGTCCACTCGTTTTTTCTGTGATTTCAAATACATGTGTTAATGTTGTGGGGTGAAGTGTGTGAATCTGATTGACACTGATACAGTGACATGTGTCTGTCCATGTAGGTGTAGGTGAACCACCTCAGACTGAATTCAATTCAACTGCACATGACATGCATTTGTGTTTCTATTCCTGTTCATATTTCACATATCACTCTTGCATAAAAAAATCGTGTTTTTATTTTTCCCCACACTTTGTTATTAAAAAAAAAAGAAGGAAGTAGAATTGTCGGTGAAGTTTGGGATGGAGTATGTGTTCCATAGGCATAGTCGCATAGATGTTGAGGAAGAATTAATGTCTTCCATCTTAATAATCTGTACTGTGGTGCCATAAGTGGACCTCTGCACCTACCCATCTCTTACAGTCATTTATTTCTTTGCTTTTTTTCTTCATGAGCAGTCTGCTTCACTTATTAAAACTCACAAGACAACAAGAGCTGTTATTTTATGCAGACTGATGCCTACATTCAATTTGGTATAGAGCTACCTATACAAACTAACTGCCTGACCTTTTAGGGGGGGTGGTTGGGGGGTTAAATTTGAGATTGAGTTAGAGTCTATATAGTTAAATAAGGGCTCTGTGCACTCTCGTTCCTTAAGATAGGTCGGGAGTTCGAATCCCCTCTCGAATGGAAAAAACAATCTGACCAGCACTTTGCCTCTTAATTGGGCCGGCCCGGTGCAAACGGGGATTAGGCTGAGTATGGTACGGGCTTAAAGGTGCCCCTACAGTTATGGCCTGCTTAGGATACCTCGTGGTCTGACCAAAAACTAAGGACTTTGCATAGGGATTACAACGGGTCAGGTAATATCGGCTACTCAACCCTCCTAAATCCCTGGTTCGAGTACTTGATGGATTCAGATAAGTAATTAATACCCGCCATGGCTTCGGGTAAGTTCTGTACCCAATACTGTGTGTGTAATGTGTATATATGTAAATGTATGTATGTATGTTTGTAACATTTGGCATTCGTACTTGTGAGATACATGATTTTATACTTGTATTAACTTTTCACTTACTAACTACTCCAAGTTAGTAGGTTGATTTTCTACTTATTTGATTATTTTCTGGGATGAATTTTTCTCTTGAAGTTTATCTATCATTGGCCCGCTAGAGCGCGGGCCATTATTATGAAGATTTACTATTAGAGCTTTTGCTTTACTGATATTCCAATTTTCAAATTGAGTCCTCTTATGCTATAATTTGTATACACAGTACTGAACAGTGATTTTATCTCTTTGGTAAGACTGAGTAGTGAGTACTAACCTGAGACAAGCCCATACCCATCATCATCATCATCACCCTCACATTCACCACTCATCTTAGTTTCTTAACACGCGTGGCTTCAAAATGATTGCAGAAAACAGTAGGCTATACTTCACAGCTAATTATTTCTCTTGTTTTGACCTTCATGTTTTTCAGAGTTTTACTGAAGTTGAGGCATGCAGATGTTCAAATAAAATTTTGACAGTTTTTCCTTTTTGGGTGGAGAGGAAAGCCATAGTCACTATTCGGGTAAGGGTAAATTCTATTCTTACGTAATAACCTATAAACAACACAAGGTCAATCGTACTAAGGGAGTAATTCTCAACCAAGTTGGTTAACTTAGTAGTTACTAGGTTCCAAGTTCAACTTCCTGTAGAAGTTGTCTATTAGTCTTCTTGGTTTGAGCTGGTGAACTATGGACTACTTAGGCTGATTTATCTCATTGTGGTCCTTTTCTGGTCAGTCATAATGTGAGCTTCACTTAGAGCACACTTTTGGGTAGCGGGTGTGAGTTTTTCGTAAAGAAAAAAGTAAATTTTACTAAAATGACTCTTTTTGATGAGTTTGACTAAGTAGGTGTTATCAAGAATTAAACTTGTGACCTTCAAATATGTACCAACTCATCCACCTCTTTTGTGGAAAATTTTGACAATTTTTTTGTTTTGTTTTGTTGTGATGAGGGAATCTCGCAATCACAACTCAGGTAATCTTCGTTCAAACCACAAAAAAAAAAAAAAAGTAAATCGCACTATGAAGACTGAGTTTAACTAAGAGGTAATTTTGTGAAAAATCATGTCATACCCAGGGGCAAATTTTGACAGTTTTAGTATACAAGTCAACATCTGCCAGGCTAGATTTTCTTTGTGGAAATTGGGCACAAGAGAGAGAGAGAGAGGAAAAGGAAAAGAAATCTGTTTGTATTTGTTTGTTTGTTAAAAGGGTTTGACGGGGAATATGAGAAGTACAGTACAGTGGGGGGAGGGGTGAGAAAGATATGTTCAGCTTTTTTGGTGTTGCAGATTTGGCATTATTGTTTCACTGCACATACAAACAGGGAATAAACGCAGAAGAAGAAGGTGGTGGGAGAAGGAAAACAACCTAAAAAAGATGGGGGACACACTGGGATCACGAGCACCTATGTGGCTTCTTCTTGGCTTTTGGCTTTGGGTTTGGCACTCAGATATAATGTAGCAGTAAATACTTTCACACCTTTTATCTCTTCATGGGGGGACCTTGCAATAATTAAGGTTTATTGTTTACGCCTCAATTGAAAGGTTATTGACAATAATTAAATTTGTGACTTTCTGGTAAGAGAATTATGTATAATCCACTCAACTCACCCCTTTCGGAACAACATATAGGCCCTGTTTGGTAAAAAATTGGTCAATTTTGACTTATTTAACCACTATTAATTGTTTGATTTAGTTAAAATATCAATATAAATGTTTGGTTAATTAGCTTTTTGCAACTTCAAAAGGCTAAAATTCAAAAAGTTACTCTAAGCAACTTTTTCAATTAACTTTTTGAGAAAAGAAATTATACCAAACAACTAATTTATCAAACACTTTTCTACAATCAGCTAATGTTATCAACTATTTATACCATCTAATTAACACAATCAGCTAACAACACTATTTATACTCTCAAATTAACACAATCAGCTAACAACTATCAGCTAACAGCCATTTTACCAAACAGGGCCATAGGCCTTGTTTAGTAAAATGGCTATTAGCTGATTGTGTTAATTAGATGGTATAAATAGTTGATAACATTAGCTGATTGTAGAAAAGTGTTTGGTAAATTAGCTGTTAGCTGATAGCTGTTTGGTATAATTTCTTTTCTCAAAAAGCTAATGAAAAAGTTGCTTGAGTAGCTTTTTAAATTTTAGCATTTTGGAGTTGCAAAAAGCTAATTAACCAAACATTTATATTGATATTTTAACTAAATCAAACAATTAATAGTAGTCAAATAAGCCAAAATTGACCTATAGGTCAATTTTTTATCAAACACGGCCATATATAATTCTACCATATGATATGATATGATGCTCTAATAATTAGTTGAATAGAAAATAAAAATTGGGCCATTTGAGTATTTTAATGAACACCATATTAAACCTTAATTATTGCAGTATTATTTCTATGAAACAACTATGTATCATTTACCAAGAATCATGAATTTTCTATGAACAACCAGAAAATTAGATAAATATGGACTGACTAACTAACCTCCATTGAGCCAAAGAACAAGAGGCTTCTTATCTGGGTTGGTGGTAGCTTGAGTGAGCCAGTAAAAGAGAGCACGGCCGTGGTCCTCGTTGACGGTGACGTAGCCGGAAAACTGGGAAAATCCGACCGGCGGCTGGCCGGGGAGGGATGTGATACGATCTAGCTCTTGCTGTTTGGTGAGAGCGACAACGTTGGAGGGGGAGAATGAGGAGAAACAACATAGGAAAAAACACAAGAAAATTGAGGTTTGGGAAAGTGGTGCCGCCATTACTGCAATTGCACTACTCTTCACTCTCTACAATATAATGCTCTCCTCTGATCTCAGAGCTTAGAACAGTGGCATGTTTATATATAGGGAGAGTATGTATGTAAGTGGCCGTTGGGGTTAGTTTAATTTGGCATGTATGTGGATGGCAATAGTAGGACACATGGTTTGGGTTGGGGTGGTTGGGGGAGGTGAGTTCGATCGGGCTGGGTGGGCAAATTATATCGTGGACTCAAGTAAAAAATGGTACAGGAACTTACAAAGATCGATGCCCTTTAAGTGAAGTCACACCCGAGACAAATTATTCGATCTGATTGTTCATAAACCATAACTCAAACTAAGAAGGTTAATGGGCGATTTTCATGAAGAATCAAACTTAGAATCTTGCAGTTACCAAAATATCTCAACTGAAAAAGTTAGAAAGAATGACCAGGGATCGAGTCTCACCCGCGGCGCGGCAGTGTGGGAGTAACCTCTCAAAGTGAGGGGGCTCCTTGTGCGCAGTAAGCAAAGGTCTAGCCTTTGTGGTTCATGTTCAGTTGAGTTACCATGATTTACATCCTCCCAGATGCTCTGTCGGGCCGGGGTGTGGAGGGCCCTTAGGGTTGGGGTTCAACCTTTTGGAAATAAATAACTCCAAGCTCCCGACTAACTTAGTTGGGGTTACTTGGTCCACATCTAAACTGGACTCTGTGAATCTGTCCAATGATCTATGAAGAAGGTAAATCTCTAGTTGTCAAAGTCATTACGGGTCCCCCATATAACCCTTTGTGTACACGAAGTGTATGTTTAGCACTACTGATTGGTTAAAATTTCTCATTGACTCCTCGGGTTCCTATTTAGGTTAAAATTAAACCCTACCCTGCAGCTGAAAGCAAGACACAAACTAAAGGTTGACCACTTTGAGTTAATGGGGTGGCAACATTGATAACCTAACCACGAGAATTGTGGATTTAAAGATTGAATTTTTGAAGATCCATCCACGCGAGGGTTCACTTCTTTTCCAAGTTTTATCAGTTTAGGGAAGCATTTATGATGATGCTTATGATGGACTCTTACCATGCATGTTGTGTGATGTAGCTAGGTTCAATTGACTTTAATTTGTAGGACCAGCACCCCCCCCCCCCTCACAACTACTCTCACCAGTCACCCCCCACCTCCACCCCACCCCCAACAGCCTTTCTTCAAGGTTGTAACAAAAGTGGTCCTATATATTTAGGAGAAAGATTATATTAAAGAGAGGAATGGATGGGTATGTGCATACAGTCTTGAATTGGATTCTATGAATGTGAAGCACACTGTAATCAGATATGGAGTGCTGAACAAAGGGCATTTAAAAAAAATAAAATAAAATTTCTAAGGTGTTGATTGATACCAGCAAGGTGGCAACGTAACACTGAAGGTGTTAATAGTATTGAATTGGTGCTGATAGTATCTGATACAATATATTTTTTAAAAAAATGCATGGCTACATATGATGTACACACATATATATATATATACAAAAATTCTTTCATGTCGATTAGCATGATAACTCTTTAATTTATACATGATTACAACCCAAAGTGAATGACATCGAGTATGTATCGAGCACTACCCCTACAAAGGCAATATCATTTCAAATCTAAGAGGCACGATGTTGATCAACACTATAGTATATATATATATATATATATATATATATATATATATATATATATATTCAGTTCAAATGAGGACAACAATATATAGAGGACTGTGAGGACAAATAATGGGCACACAACAAATTTATACTAGGCACACAACTTAATACATAATGACACACAAGAATAAATGTAAATATCAGGTTTCGAACCCAGACTCTATAAATTAACAAATCTAGCGCGCGACATACAAACTGTGGCACACAACTATATTCGGTCATGCACACGACATACCTGCTAATGGCACACACTACATCTGTCCTCACAGTCCTCTATATATATATATATATATATATATATATATATATATATATATATATATATAGGGAAGGGATCAGGTGCATTTGTTGCTTCCTGTGCGGTTGTGCGGTGGATTAATGTGCGTGAGGTTTATACTTAATGTGCGTGAGTGTTATGCTCAATATGCTTGAGATTTGTACTTAATGTAGGTCATGTTAATATGCGTGAGTTTTGTACTTAATGTGCCAGAGTATTGTGCTTAATATGCGTGAGATTTGTGCTTAATGTGCGTGAGTAATAAGAGAATTTTCAACAATCTGGAAACATTAATCCGAGAAACCTCTTGCAGACCAATCACCAGTAGATCAAAATTCTCTGTTTCTTTCCACTAGTTTTTCTATGTCCTCCATACTCACCTTCACCATAGCAGAATAAATCAATTAATAAATAAATAAATAAACAAATCTGACATGATGGAATTGAAGCAAACAACAGAAGTTCCAGATTCTCGCACCAAGATCGCTCTGCATAGACCATTGATAAGGATAGAATTTGTGTATTCACTTTGGGAAGCTTTTATTTCATTGTAAACATCAGTAAAGCAGAGCAACACACTATTATATGTCCTTATTGAAACTTGAAGATTCAAATCTTTCATCTGGGGATGGGGAAGAAGCTGATAACCATATTTTCTGCTGCATTTTACACATTCACGCACATTAAGTACAAATCTAAGGCACATTAGACACAACACTCACACACATTGAATACAAATCTCACGCACATTAATAACCGCACAACCGCACGGGAAGCATTCAACCGCACGGGAACCTTTCACTATATATATATATATATATATATATATATATATATATATATATATATATATAGGTAAAAAAGTGTAAATTCTAAAGTGCATAACGCAAAGCTACAAATTACATTTAAGGAAAAGGATCAAATAAGCCCCTAAACTTTACTTGCAAAGTCAATTAGGTCTTTAAACATTTAAAAAGTGTAATTACACACTTTAACATGTTAAATTGAGGCAATGAAGTCCAAGAACCGATAAATGACATGTTATTATTACAGGTCATTTCAATTCCGACATCATATTCAGCAAAAATTTGACGACGAGCGACGGCCGAATCGTCCCCGATCGCCATCCGAAGGCAACCAGTTAGTTGCCTTCCATGGAAAAGACGAACTACAATACTTACAAATGTAATTCAAAAGTGCACAATACAAACAATAAATGTGTAAACTACCATGCTTACAAATGTAACTCAAAATTAAAGTATCTTTTAGAAATTATAAAAATACATAATCTCTAAATGTGCAAAAATAATCAGTAATCAAAGTGCAAAACAAACCTTCTAAATGCACATAATATAATTATTAGGACTCTATCATCATTAGTATTCGTTACCTATTATTATTAGTAATTAGTATTCGTTACCTATTATTATTAGTATTCGTCTTGTAATATGTTTACTATTTACTACTATATATACTCCTGTACAGACTCATTATTATTCATTCAGATATATCGTATCCTCATCATAATAATTATAAATGTACAAGTTCACAAGTTCGAACCTGGATGCATGTTCAAATTTGATCTTTAAGTTGTCCAAATATGAAGTTAGCAAAAGCGTATATATTGAGTTACATACACTATATTTATATATCCTCAGGATGAGGCTAGATACCTGCGGGCTGCGGGAGTTGGGAGTTGAAGTCAAAGCCCTTTGATTATTTGTAATATAGTTATATAGATTTGTTAATTAATAATGTTTTACAAATCCTTATTTAAAAAAAATATATATTTATTTATTTTTTGTTGAATCTTGAATGCATGCTGTCATTATTAATTAAGGTAATATAGTTGTCATGATGCTGTTTCGTTGCTGAAAAATCTCCACTTTGACTGCAGACCTGCAGTATTAGTGTTGCATCACACACACACACACACACATATATATATATATATATATAGATTTTGGTTCATGTGAGAAAAGGTCTTCCCGTGCAGTCAATGCGGCATACACTATTAGGTATGTATAAATACACCATATAGTGTTCGAGAATACACCAAAATGAAATGTCAAAAAATGCATCACACCGAAAAAAAAATACACCACACATAATGCTGTATTTTCAAACACTATGTGGTGCATTTATGCATACCTAATGGTGTATGTCACACTGACTGCACGGGAAGACCTGTTCTCACAGGAACCTGACCCTATATATATATATATATATATATATATATATATATATATATATATATATTATTAGACAATAATATTATTTTGCAAGTTCTAGAAGGCCGAATAGTGTTCGATTCTTACCAACATCTTTTTGATCGAATTTGTCGCACACCGTCTTTTTAGTGCGGTTTACCTCTCATGTGTGGTTTGTGAGCTATTACACAAAAGTGAGGTTTATTCAATGTATACCATTGCATAGTACATAACTACAGGTAAAAATATAATTAAATAGAAATATTAAACTTGGTATAATATAATTTTTTTTCATACAAGTGGAAATTAAATAAACTACACATATTTAGGCCAAAATTGGGAATTTAATTTTTTCATACAAGGGTAACATTTAATTTATGTTTTTTATGACAAGGAAAAACACTTAGTTGATGGTGTGCATTGGATAAATCCCGCTCATGTATTATGATAGTTTATAAATTAAATTGGAGAGGTAAATTGCACTAGGGAGATTTTGCTTGACAATCTAAGCTCAATCATGAGAGACGCTAACAATAATTAAATTCGTAACATTCGTATGAGAATCATATTCCATTTATTCGACAATCTCTTTCAATGGAAAGTAATCATTTTTTTTTTCAAATGAAGTGGTTAACTTCATTAATTAACAACTTGGTTATTTATGTGCTCCAAATGTGTTTAGTGCATTATTATTAGTTAGGTTGGGTTGGTTCTAAATTAGTTACTAATAATTCATGTGAGTTATTAAATAATTAGCCGTTATATTTGGGAGAAGAGTTAAATAATTAGCCGTTATTCTCAACGGCAAATTATTAATGATGAGCATATTTCAGTTATTACAACTCCATATAATATTATGGGTTGTTCAATTTATATCAAAACTAAAATGAGTTAATACCCAAAATCATCCTCGACTATAGTGGTTTTTCTCAATTTCGTCCTAAACGACTTTGGTGACCTAATATCGTCCCAGACTTTTGTGTTTCGCTCAATTTAGTCTCAGACTTTTGTGTTTTTGCTCAATTTAGTCCATCATTTGTTATTCTGTCCATTTGGTGTTAAATAAATAGACAATTCAATAATTTTAATATTGACATCTCTTTACTCATAGACATGTGAACTGCGAAATCTATTTTTTTTTTACGAATTACTCCCAGAATTACTCCTAAAACTGCGAATATAAAATTTGATTTGTAGGTCAGGGAGTAATTCTGGGTGTAATTCGTACAAGAAAGAGGAATTTCGCACTTCACAAGTTGAAAGTAAAGAGAGATCAATATTGACGTTACTGAATTGTCCCTTTATTTAACACCAATTTGACGGAATAACAAATGGAGGACTAAATTGAGTGAAACACAAAAGTCTGGGACGATATTAGGTCACCAAAGTCGTTTAGGACGAAATTGAGAAAAACCACTATAGTCGAGGACGATTTTGGGTATTAACTCAAACTAAAATCATTAATGGAGAATATGCTATCACGATTAGGTGTATCTATACAACATCGGTCATATCCGACCATCTTCGACCACTACTAATCTTACTTCTCAATTGGAGTTCGTGATCTCAAAGGTACTCTCCAGCCGACTAGTCATATCAGTATAACATTACATCTCCTCACCTTTTCAGTCCTATTAAACCCTTGGCGTGATGATTATATATGACAGCTCAAGTTACGTCCAACACGTATTAGACATGTTGGTAGTCCGACTTATTCGCCATGCCTTGCCTATAAAAGGCGCGTTATTTGGAGACTTTTGGACCTAAAATGACAATATCGACACCTTCAACCACACCAACTTATTTATTGACCACGTAAGTGCTCAATAGAGCAGAGATACAAACTCAGTCTAAAGCTCGCGAAATTTTAGGTTCACGTCTCTGACCGTATATCTCAAAATTAATCGTAACAATCATAACCACAGAAGCTTGAACATTTGTCCCTTAACATGTTAAGCACACAATATATAATATAAATGATACGTATACAATTTAACTATATATGAATTAAGGCGAAATTAAATACATATTTCAATTGATTTCAACAACGTTTGTATACTTATTCACATATAATTAAACATTGTCGGCAAGATCTATATATGAATCCAAAATCCAAATTACAAGATGGAAAGTACATTGATAGAAACATAGATTTAATTCAACTTTATGTGCAATTAAATGCATGATATATATAGAACTATATATATAGAAGCAGGATGGATGTGTACATACATATATGCATGCGTGCATTAATCCCTCAAAAATAATGGCCGCCACAACTCCTGTTTGCCTGTCCAGTTGACAAGAAAAGGTGATATGACAGCCATGGCAACCTAATAAACTTTGCTCTATTTTAGTAATTTCACTAGACTATGCTCGAGTATATATAGCATTTAATTTATAGCTTGTCCAAGCTAGTTTACTTTTTTTATTTTATTTTAATATTTTTTGGGTATAAACTACGAGGTGGTCCGATCTTTCTCTTGTCTGCTTAACGATTTAGGTCAACCCGACCGTTCGCTCCGGGAGGTATGGAAGCTGGTCCAAAGGACATCGTCATTTGTGAGAATCGAACTTGAATTATTCTTAAATTCTTCCCCACAAAAAGAGCTCATTTGCCATTTGAACTACCCTATTGAGTTCTCGTGCTAGTTTACTTCTTCAAATCTGCACCCCCAATCTATAAACCTTAGCTTAGCCCCAAATTATGTTCCTTAATTTAATTTACACCCCTCTTTCTTATTATGGAATTATAGATTATAGAATTATAGTTCATTGATTATGGAATTATAGTTCATCGATTATAGAATTGTAGTTCATTGATTTGAAATTTTAGTTTATAGATTATGGAATTTTAGTTCATTCATTCTGGAATTTTTAGTTCATAGATTAGATTATGGAATTATAGTTCATCGATTATGGAATTATAGTTCATATATTGTTGCTGGGAATCGAACCTGAATTTTTTTTGAAGGGGAGACGCGCATTTTTTAATAAAATTACGTCGTTTTGGCATCCGTATGCACCATGCATGGTGCATACGGATGCACAACATAACTATCCATACTCTAAACCTTGTCAAGTAGATCATTAAATCCTACAAATTTTATCTTATTCTACAACATGCATGCATAATGTCATGTGCATTATAAGTTTATCAAAAACCATATATATACCAAGTGGCTTGTGATCCATTGTATTCGGTTGCTGCCTTATGTGGGAGGTTTAAGGTTCAAGCCTTAGTAAACCACGGCTATGCAGTTGATGCACTTTAAGTACACAAATCACGCATTTAAAATTTTACAATGGCTCACCGGCTTTAAGTTATGCGGTTGACGTACCTTAAGTACACAAACCACGTATTTAAAATTTTACAATGGCTCACCGGCCTTAAGTTATGCGGTTGACGCACCTTAAGTACACAAACCACGTATTTAAAATTTTACAATGGCTCACCGGCCTTCAGTTTCACACAACTGACGCACCATAAGTTTCAACAACTATTCACATTAAGCACAAAATTCATGCACCTTAAGTACAAAATTAAACTCACGCACCTTAAATTTCAACAAATACGCACCTTAAGCACAAATTAAAACCAAAACACCTTAAATTTGACCTAGATGCAAAAATGATCAAATTACCACCACATATTTTTTTTTTAAATTTTGGTAATCCTGAATGTTGATTTAAGCAAGATCAATGGCTCGGATTTAACTGCACCTGGATGCACCAACCGCATTTGAACCTAATTATATATATATATATATATATATATATATATATATATATATATATATATATATATATATATTGAGTGGTATATATTTAATTAGTGTATTGAATACAAAAATATAAAGCATAAACATGCATGCATATTTGACAATTGAGGAAGAGGATTATGCATACATATATTTGACTTATCAAAATTCAATAATTCAACACAATAAAAGCTTCTCTTGACCCACGATCTGAGGATTATGCATGCGTGCTTCGAATTTTGACTGTTGACAATACAATGCGGTGACAAATTTTAATTTTAAAATCAATCAATTAAAATATATCATCAAATTAATAATTAATCAATCAAAATATATTCCGTTGATTAAAATATATCTCATTAAAATATCTCAAGTTTTTTTTTTTCTTATAACGTAGTTGCAGTTATTTCTTGGACTATTAAATAATAATAATAATAATAATAATAATAATAATAATAATAATGATAATAATAATAATAATAATAATAATAATAATAATAATTATTATTATTATTATTATTATTATTATTATTATTATTTTTTGTAGGAAGATGAGATCTGTCCATGATCTCCGAGATGCTGTTTCCTGCTTCAAATCAGCCGTTTATTTTTGTACTGTGTACTCCCTCTAACTTCCTTGAAGTAGAAGTATCTACTTTTATTTTTCCCTTTTTATTATTATTTTTTGGAAATATTATTTTATCCCAGACTCTTTCGTGTTTTTGTCCACCAAAGATATTTGTGAAATCACAAATCATTAATTTTTGTCTACCTATCAAGTAAATGGTAAAATAGATGAAACCTTTTTTGACTTATTCAAAAATATTATATAATGTTTCTTTCATTAAAATAAAAACTTGGGACATCTGTGTTCAGTTGAGTTACAATGATTTTCATCTTTTTTATTCGATCGGAACGTGGGGTCATTGGGATTGTGAATTTAACATTTTGAGAATAACAAAAATGATAAAATCTTAAATGAATAAAAGTAGTGGATGGAAATTTATATTTTTCTGATGTGATATTATTTTATCTAATATGACGTAATAAAAAGGAAGTATGAAATAATAGAAGATCAAAAATTGATCCTATAAGCAGAGCCAAATAGAGGACATGACCTTGTGTATCTAATCCCACCATCACTTCCCAACGACCATTCTTCAGGCCCACGTGCATGCAGGGCCATCGACCACTTCCATGATGTTCATTGGCATGGCGCTCCGCATTCATTTGACAGATACACCGCAATTCGGCATCTAGTGAGACCTAAAGTGAAATACATTAAACGCAAAACACAAAAATACGGACATGATTCTTGTATATAAAATTTATGAATTTAAATTTTGTTAATATTTTCTTTGTCGAATGGGTTACACGGAATTTTTGGTGTACATTTTACTATTACACAAGAATAGAATTTACTCTGTATACACTCTCGAGTAGTGAGTAATAGATTTCCATCACTATCTTAAAAAAAAAAAAAGTAAATGAAGAAATTAATTTTTTTAAAATAGCAATTATATATAGCATTTTATAATCATCAATGCAATATATTGTTAACAAAAAATAAGGAAATTTTTGACTCCATTATATTATCAGTCCATTGTTGACTACTAATTTGATTGTAGACATCTTGATGTGACTAATCATAAAATGATTGCTTGGTCATTGTTCAACCGTTTGATTTTTCTTATTTAAAATAAATAAATATAATATAATATAAATACCCCTATTGTCATTAGTCAAGGGATTTGTTATGATAATTGGACTTACTATAATAAAATAATAATGATTGCTTAATTAGTTATTGTCTAGAACTGTTCTTTTAACTATAGTGTTATCAATATCCACATCAGTATAAAATTAATCTGAATTTGATTAAAAGTCAGGAATAATAATGATTGCTTAATTAGTTATTGTCTAGAACTGTTCTTTTAACTATAGTGTTATCGATATCCACATCAGTATAAGATTAATCTGAATTTGATTAAAAGTCAGGGGTAATATTTAATTTAGTCCTCGACTATAGTGATTTTATTCTATTTAGTTCTAAATGATTTTTTGTACCCAATTAATTTCTGGACTTTGATGATTTTACCCAATTTTTGTAACCAACTATACCGAACTTCTGGCCAGAAATCCATGATCTTTAACACTGTTGCAGGGCCGTTGTGGAAAAACACAATGGTGGGAGTGGGCGGAATGAGAATCAAAACATCGCCGAAAATAGGTCGAGCTTTTTGCCAACTTCCATGAATTTATTTTTGCCATTGTTGATATAAGTAAATTGCACGAAGAAGAGGGAATGAAATTATGAAATCTGACCAAAATTATCATGCTGACTTTGCATCTAACCGTCAACGAATGAAATTACTAACAGAGGATTTAATTGAGTAAAGTCATTAAAATTTGGGACTTAATTCAATACAAAAAGTCATTTAAGACTTAATTGAGTAAAACCACTACAATTAAAGACTAAATTGAGTATTAACTCTTAAAAGTCGTGTCAAAATAACAAGTTTAACTCTTATTCAAAAAAAAAAAGAAAAAGAACATTACTTAGAGATTTTAAACATAACATACCCTTAATAAGAGCGGAACATTCAACCTTTGTTAATTTTTATTTTTATTTTCAAATGATGTGGGATTGTGGGGAAACCAATCGTCACTATCCAATAATGTGTATTGGATTAATCTACAAACCATACAAAAGACAGTCTAAAATATTTATTCCGGGGAAAATATCCATATTGTTAGGTTCGATGATACAATGTGGTCCTTTTGTTCTGAATTCTTTTGCACTAACGAAAGCCAACCACATTGTATTCACAATGGGTTTGGAACTATCTTATCAAACAATTAATGCTTTCAAAATTTTTTGGAAATATCGTTTCGATCATTGGTATATAGCATTTATACACTATTAATGCATTACATAGTACTATGTTATTACGTACTACATTATTGAACAGTGACAAATCTTTTTTGAGAAAAAGTTTTTTATTTATTTTTTTTTTTTTTGGGTGATGTAGAGATATTTGGTACACTGATATTCGTGCATAGAGGTTGCACACAAACAATACATAAAAGATATCTCTAATACCTTTCAAGTCTCGTTAACCCAATTGTTATGCCATGGACCCGGGTTCACCTTGTAAAGTGGACCCAAGTCTAAAATAACACAGTTTTGCGCGTCTGGAATAACGGTGACGTTAGTTGCACTATTTTCTCTTTTTTTTTTGTTTTTTTTTTTTGAATATAGATTCATACATTGATACTGTTGATATAATTATGAATATTGAGTTCTGTAATTTTATATATTGAGATCTAAAATTGTGAATATAGAGGACATATTTTGAAGACAAACGGCAAAAAAGGAAGCAATTTTTTTATTTTTGAAATTCAGACGACATTGTTTTGAAGCAAAACGACGCCATTTTAGACCCAGGTGGTCCACAACATAATTTTTCCTCGTTAATCAACCAGACACAAAATAGGAAATAAGGAGCATTATTTTTAATGTGGTTAACCCGCCGCTCGCCTTGGCTAACCCGCATAACCTGCCAATCTGCCGGGACAAGCCCACAAAGTTTGAGAGTCATAAATTTTAGACCCTAATCCACCTCATTGCAAAATGGTTTAGAGCTGACCCACAAATTTTTTCGGCCTATTTTGACACCTCTACACAGCTACACACAGCGACGGGATGTTATGCTGTGCAACCGAATGCACCATGCGCATGGTGCATACGATGCAAAACGACGTCTTTTTGACTAAAAACGCGCGTCCCATTTAAAAAAAATAATAATAAAAATTCAAGTTCGATTCTCGACAATAGCATTATTGTGGATATATAGTTATGAATTTATGGATATATAGTTATGAATTTCTGGATATATAGTTATGAATTTATGGATATTTAGTTCATTCATTGTGGATATTTAGTTCATTCATTCACTGTGGATATATAGTTATGAATTTATGGATATATAGTTATGAATTTCTGGATATATAGTTATGAATTTATGGATATTTAGTTCATTCATTGTGGATATTTAGTTCAATCATTGTGAATATTTAGTTCATTCATTGTGGATTTTTACTTCATTCATTCACTATGGATATATAGTTGTGGATTTTTACTTCATTCATTCACTGTGGATATATAGTTATGAATTTATGAGTATATAGTTATGAATTTATGAATATATAAAAATGCTATTGCCGGGAATCGAACCTGATTTTTTCTTTAAGTGGAACGCGCATTTTTTTTTTAACTAAAATGACGTCGTTTTGGATCGAATGCACCATGTGCATGGTGCATTCGGTTGCACAGCATAATTTACGCACAGCGACGACGACCCGACAGCATGTAGGGCAAGCCCATTCTATCTTCTTCCATAATTGAGCTGGACCTTTCCCAGATTGAATTCATAATTTCATATACAAACAAGACGGCCCAAAAACATTATTTGTATACATACATCATATTCGCAAATTATATCGTGGACTAAGGTCCACTATAATCCAAAACAATGTCATTTTAGATTAAGTTATTAATGGTGTTAACAAGTGCATCATTTTAATACTCTCTCCATCTCATTTTACATGTCATATTTACTATTCATTGGTCAAATTAAATAATTATTTCTTAATTGCTTATTTTCTTTAGTAATTTTTAATTATTTTTAAATTTAATTTTTTGTGTTTAATAATATTTTTTATATAGTTTCTAAATATATAAATTTTATATATTAATACTAAACTTAATATTAAGAAAAATTGAATTAAAATAACTTCAGTCAAACCTCGTAAATTGAACCAGACAAACAAAATGGGATGGAAGGAGTAACATTTATCATGAACAATGTTCACAATATTTGTTCTGTATGTTCATAAACCTAAACCTTAATGTACATGAATACTAAACTACAAGTACATCATATTTATTTCCATTCACTCTATAGTAGGTTCATAATAACATATACATGTTTATAAAAACAAAGCCTAATATACATAAACGTCACATTACATGCTCATCATGTTTAATAATATTCATCATATACTATGTTCATAATATATGTCTTATGTGATCATAAATCTAAACTTAGCTTTAATGTATAGGAAAAAGTGTCATATATGTCACTGAATTTTTACACATTGTGCAATTGTACCATTGGACGAAAAAAGTATGCAATTAGATCATTAAAAACTCGAAAATTGTGTAAATAATATTTTAATAGTTTTGTGCAACGTGTCCAGAAGTAATAGTTAAACCGGATATGCTGTCCTTCTCAAGAGTCATGTGTGAAAAGATTTAAAAAAAAAAAAAAAAAAAAAAAAAAAAAAAAAGTAGGAGAATTTGGATAATTAGGGTAGAGACACCAAAATCAGGTAGGTTTGAAATATGGTTATGGACCTTGCAAACAAGGCGCTCAGCAATTTGAAGCTTAGTCCGCCACTTGTTTTGTGATCTGTGAAAACTGAAAAGGAGGCTGAGAGCTTGGAGTGGCAGAGTTGAGGCCACATCAAACATGAACCATGTTGATAAATACCATATTCGACGAAGGAGGGGGCAACCATGAATGTCCCCCTATTCACACTAGAAGAAGGTGGATGTAGCCACTTTGATCTTCAAAAAAAAAAAAAAATAATAATAATAATAATTAAAATAATTTTTTATATATAATTTGACATTATGATATCATATTTAAAAGAAACTTAGAAGTAATCTATAAAAAATGTTATTTGTACAATTTTTTAGTTTTTAATGGTTCAATTGCACACTTTTTTTGTTCGATGGTTCAAATCACTCTAATGCAATTCGCAATCGTAACTAGACATACTATACTCAGAAGAGATAAACAAGCTCAATTGTTATGGTTACTAGCTCAATGATTACAATTTAGTCACTAAGCTCGATTTTTACTGTTACTAGCTCGTCAATTGTGACCCGGGCAGCATTATGCACACGAATTCACATCACAATCTACATGTCTAACAATGCAATTGTAATTCTTCAATATAAGTTTGCTAATAGCTCGAATCAAATTACATTTGTATCACTTTTTAAAATAAAGTTAATATTTTAAGACTATTACTAATAATATGTGTTTTGTGGCTCTAGCCAATAAATCAGCATAAGTTAATATGCTCAAACCGAAAAAATCAATAAATATCTTTAGCAAGAGTCAAATTACGAACAATATCCTCCAAACTCTTAAGTATAAAAAGTAGGAAGAAAATCTTATTTCAATTACCGAAAAAATCTGAACTTTTAGAACGTTTCTACAAGTCGTGTATGTTAGTCTCGTGGGTCGACGGTTATACTCCATACTCTTCTTCTTCAACATAAAATTTTGACTTCATCTCTGCAACTCAACCTCTCCGGCGGAGCAAAGAACCACTCGCCACCGGCGGCTGTGCTTCTGTTCTTCCTTTCTAACAGTTTATGAATTAAGTTAAAAGTTTTTCACCTTAAGAAGAACCTTCCCCCGATCATAAACATTAAAAAAAGAAGTTAAATTCTTCCCTGGAACCAATGCATACACAGATTTTATTTTATACTGCTAAGTGCTAATTTATTGAGTAGTAATATGCTGTTTCTTTAATTTGTTTGATTTTTTTCATCAAGTAACTGTGAACAACCAACCTTACATGGTATGGAAAATTGGGCATTCATCCACACAAAGTATAGTAATCAAAAAAGGATTAGTTTGCTTTTAACAATCCTAAATATTCTTCGTAGTGGCAATGCAGACTCGCCTGCGTTCCTCTCAAAATGTTTCTCCATGACAAGTTACAAAAGAACCCTAAAAAAGTATATCCTGGAGGAGGAGGTTGGTTACAAACAAAAGCAAATTTCTACAATCAAAACTCTGAAACAGTCGGCAACAATATTAAAAATACAATTTGATCCACCTATGAGAAGAAGATACTTTCTTGATGAGTTTTAGGGTTTATACAAGGACTCACAGATTTAGTCAATCTTCACTGATGAGTAGATGCGCCTTGTGAACCAAAAGCATGCATAGAATCCAATTGTCCCCGTCAGCACAAAGAAAGCGTATGAAGCAATTAGCATGTACCCGAAGTAGAGGATACCAGAGACGGGCTTTGTGATCTCGAGCTTGGTGAAGAAGTAGAATGCTGCATAAAGGAAGAGGTAGACGGCTGAGGAACCTGAAGTGAGGTACGACCTCCACCACCAGAGGTAGTCCTCGCTGCACAGCTGGAAGTAGCAGAGAACGATGGTGATCTCCGCGCAGGTGATAATGAGGATGACAAACACGATGAAGAGGAAACCGAAGATGTAGTAGAACTGCTGCAGCCAGATGGATGTGAGGATGAAAAAGAGCTCGACAAATACTGCACCGAATGGGAGTATGCCCCCGATCAAGATGGAGAAAACTGGATTCATATACCAGGCCTGCTCTGGTATTTGTCTTGGAATTTTATTCGTTTTGACAGGATCCTCAATAGCTGGCTTCTTAAATCCTACATAACTACCAACAAAAACAAGTGGGACCGCGATGCCAAACCACAAGAACACCAATGCAAACATTGTTCCGAATGGCACTGCCCCTGATGATTTCTCACCCCAAATTAGAGCATTCAGCACAAAGAAAATGGCAAAGAATACTCCAGGAAACATGAAAGCCGTCTGAAGTGTGATTTTCTTCCATTCAGATCCCTTGAACATCTTGTAGAGACGGGCAGATGCATACCCAGCCAACACACCCATGAAAGCCCACACAAGAAGCATAGCTGTCATTAATCCTCCTCGATTTGAAGGAGACAAGAATCCTAGAAGAGCAAAAATCATAGTCACTAGTGTCATCCCAAAGAACTGAACACCCGTCCCAACATACACACACAGCAAATCTGAGTTTGTTGGAGGTCTGAAAACATCCCCATGGACCAGCTTCCATCCCGTTTCCTCTTGAGCTTCTTCCTGGGTCTCCAACTGGTTGTATTTGGAGATATCACGGTAGAGAGTTCGTAGCATGATCATAGCCACCATTCCCGAGAGGAAAAGAACAATCATCAAAGAATTTACAATTGAGAACCAGTGAATCTGATCATCAGTCATCAGAAGATAGGTGTCCCATCTTGATGCCCACTTGATTTCACTCTCCTGCAAATGGAGAAAAATGAGGTGGGGGGTATTAACCACCTTGCAACATAACACCACCAACTTACTCATCGCTCTCTGCATTATGTAATGACATCTGTTACCTCAAATTCGACATCATATGTGAAAATTATTTCCTTCTTATCATCAACTTCTTGGGGAGAATCAGAGCTGGTAACTGTGCGTTTGGCATGAGGATCACAGGTTGTTAGTCTTGTATTTTTGCCATTCCATTGATCATCATATTCATGTTTCACACTGAACAAAAAGAAACATAAGCCAGCAATTAAAACAATGTAGAAACTAACAAAAGAGAACAGTAAAACAGCAAACATTCGTTTGTATATCATATATATAAACACACATATAGCTGACCTGAAAGGTTTGACTTCAAATCCAACAATTCTTGCAGCATTAGTTTGTGCATCCTTGTGAAACTTGACAGTGAATGTCAAATGGTTGTGGATAAAATATTTCTCCTCCTTGCTCTGTGAAATGATAAAGCCAAAGAAATTAATTGAAGAAACAACCCCAATATTACAAATACCATTCACCAAAAGAAATTGAAATGGAACTTAGGTATACCCCGGCATATATTCCTTTAAGACCAACATGGAAACCATGTTGATAGATGATAGATTCCTGATCAGGCCTCTTCATGGGCATAACAAGAGGAAGATTATCCAAAATCCTGTTAAATTCAAATACTAAATCAGAGACTGTTGATATCAAATAGTTAACAAAACAGCTTCAAGAGAGCACTTAAAAGCGTTTGGTACATGTTCACCCGATATTCATCATCTATCTTCTCCTTAAATTCTTTGGCAGTTTTTGCATTAAGAGTAAGACGACATGCAATACTGCACATCTGTGGTTCCCTCATACGAAACTGCATAAAACACCCTCTGTTAGAACTAAGTTCCACAAATTAGAAGGCAAAAAAGGAATTAAAATTCTATCTGTGTATCCATCATCATCCAAGAAAGTAATCCACCTCATAAACAGAGTTCTCAATGCGATCACCACGAAGAACTTCACCAAGATTCTCTGCACTGTCTACAATGCGATCTGGCTTACAGTAAGGAAGGGAATAGTAGGAATAAGGAAGCTGAGTTCTGGTAGAGGTCAGTTTGTTAACTTTCACCTTGAGAGGATCACCCTGCCAAATGAAGGATAAAATTAACTTCTAAGACTCCAATGACGGAACGGAGGCAATTACTAGATTTATAAACAGACAAATTATAATTATATAATTTATAACTATGAAATCCAGTTTTCGCACTGTTCTCTACATAAAATATTCAGATGCTTAAAACAATGCTGGCCATGCAAAAAGATATGGCAAAAGAACCCATTGTCTGCAACACAAACTTTCATCAACTGGAGGGCGGCTTTCACACGGAAAATAGCCCAGAGAAGCATTATATTCATTACCAAGCATTAGTTCCAACATAAATCTGATAAAAATTGGACAGTTACTGTTCTTCCATCTTCCATCATTTTACAGCAACCAATTTTCATATTAACTTGAGAATTCTCAACAGAGGTTGTATACTTGGTTACATTCAACTCAGCAATGAACCAGAATTTATCGACTCATATACAACCATAATATTCTGATATCATAATTGAACAATGAGATTCATGTCAATACAGTTATGCACACTTCCAGAAAGGGTATGTGCATGCCTCCAGATAGAAATAAATGTTTATCTTAAGAGCTGTCTATGAATCTTTTATTGCAGAATAATAGATAGATTTCTCATATTCTAGGCATGTATTTCAGTATTTGTATGGCAACAAACAGAATCCAGATCATAAACACAAATAATTCAAATCCAGACTTGGAAATGATATCAACAAAAACTCAGGTCGTCAATGATCATCAGGCCACATCTAGAAAACTCGGAACATACCATCTAAACCAAGAAAATTACAATAAGCTAAGCCCCTAACCCTTCCCCTCTTTCCAAAACACAACAAGGCAAACTATAAATCCATCGGATTTTGTTAAAACAACAAGCCACTTCCTGCATAGATCTGATAGAAAGAATCCAACAACCACAAAACCTCAGCAACCAAGCACGAATCAACACACACACACAGACATGAACGACGAGCTAATGATTACAAAATACAAGTCAATAAGCTGAAATTAGGCCAACACAACCATAGTTTCTGTATCACAATCTATAAACACACTCAATTCATCCATCACTCCCTATGGACAACACACAATTTGAAAAAAAAATAAAATCGTAACATATTAGTGTAACAATTACCTTCTGGAAATCCTGAGGCGCGACACCGGGGAGGTAGAAAGAGCGAACCTCGGCGAAGAAAAGGAATACAAGGAAGCAACACGAGATCCATCGCGGCATCGCCGGAACCCTCGCGACCTCCATAGCTCTCCGATACCTATCTCTCCGTAACACGGCAGCTCAGGTGAGGTCAGGTCGGCTTCCCCGCAGCTACTACACTCCTCCGGCTCCGAGATCTAGATTTCTCGATCTCCCTCTCACCGCAGCCTTCTCTCTCTATACATACATATAACTGTGTAGTATTATGCATAGATATAAGTTCCAGACTGCGCGCGTTCGGACTTCATGACACGAGAAGAACGGACGAAAGTGGTGATTGCGATTTACGATACCAGAGAGGAAGAGAGAGAGAGAAATGATATGATGTGTGGTTTAGTCAGTGGAGTATTTGGTACGGACTTGATGACAGCCGTTGATGGGAGTAGAGTTCATGGGATAAAGGGTGGAGATTGAATCTTCGGGTTGACGTTGTGGGATGAAGGGTGAGTGACATACGAGTATTTATTGGTTGCCGTCGATGAATGTGTTCATCCTACGTATATACTACAAAAGATATAAATATATATAACATCTTATTACCATCCTTATATCTTCTCTTATCTCAAATAAATACTGCTTATTTGAATTATTGAACTAAGCCCGTGCGAGCACAATCCTTATATCATAGACTTAGGTTCATAGTGTACTGTGAACCCCGATGCATATGTACATGTAAACAAATACTCTATAACTTAATGATTGCTGACACATAATATGATAGCTAAATGTACAGAAACTATCCACTTCTGGTACATAATGTATCAACTATAGATACAGAATCTGAAGGTTACCTAATATGATAGCTACATTTGCAGACACTATCAACTGTAAGCATGGTTGCAAAAATTACACCTAAACGCTAGGCGGTGGCCGGCCGCCTAGAAATTCGGCTGAATCGTCGTTCTAGGCGACTTAGGCGGCCTAGGCGCCAACTAGGTCTCTGACTCTCCGTGGACTAGGCAGCTTAGGCGGCCTAGGCACCCAAAAAAAATATTTTAAATTTAAAAAAAAAAAAAAAAAAAGGCGTCTGAGAAACGCCTAGCGATTTTTGCAAGTTTGACTGTAAGTACAGAATTTGTCAACTATAGATACAGAATCTAAAGGTTATTTTTGGACTAGGGTCTACAATGCAAGGTAGATCTTGGTCCATGGTATAATTTAGTAATTTACCCATTGCAATAGTTATGTCATGGACTCAGATACACATTGCAAGGTGAACTCGGGTCAAAATACATAATTTATATACTGAATGTTCACAATTCAAATTATGAATATTTAGTATATAAAATTATGAACATTCAATATGTAAATTGTAAATATTCAGTATGTAAATTGTGAACATCCAGTATATAAAATTGTGAATATTCAATATGTAAATTGTGAATATTTAATATGTAAATTGTAAATTGTTAGATCCGGGTCCATAAAATAATTTGTCCTTCAATGAAAAGTTGGTCTTTATAACAAATGTGGCAATTTCATATTACTTACCGTAGTTATTCAATATTTTGAGATTACAATTTTAAATTAATTAAATTCAATATTAAAATTTAAGCAAATTGAATCTCTAAGCTATTGATAAGCTAGTAGCTAATTAGCTTTGCTTGGGAGATAATTGAGCTTAGGTAAGATAGATTTTCCACTCACATGGACGAACACAAGATGATCAAGCAATGTCTTTAATTGGTGAAAAGTCTTCCTCATGCGTACTTTGCTAATCCATGCCACTATCTTATTAACTTGCAAACAAATGAATAATAAACTTTATCAATGATGTGATTAGTTGAGAAATATTTTACAACCTCTTGGTATATAAAGAAATTATTAAATTTTTGGATTAGTAGTTCGAGCAAATACATTATTTTTAATCCTAAAAACTTCGGGTTCAGAGTCCAATTCCTTTTTTAGGTGTACTCAAGTATTTATAGTGGGAAATCATGACTAATCCCCCACATCTCATGGATGTGACAGCTAACCTGGAAATTTAAGGTTGCTCCATACCTAAAGCCAATGATCGAACCATTGACATTTGGTTAAGATGACTGAGTCATTTCTACACAACCACACCCCAGGTTATAACAATCTTACTTAAAAAATAAAAAAAGATGCCAAATCAGATCACTCAGCAGATAACAAATTGCAGGTGGAAGAATTGACAAATACCAAGAAATGTGCCCTACAAGAAGGGAAAGATTCACCTAACAACAATGGACATTATATTGGACATAAAAATAAAAATTCTGAGGCTCAACTTGATAGAATGATAGCTCAGATTGGCATAATGTTCCAAAAGGTGAAGAACTATAAAGAACATGGCAGCCTTGGAACCAAAAATAATATCATTTCGCACTATCCACATGAGCAAACAAAAAAATTTTAAAAACAAGGCATCCCCCGGGAAGAGAATGCTGGAATCGATAAACAACACGCAATGCACATCAGTGGTTTAAGAAAGACGAAGAGGGAAGGAGGAAGAACGTAACGTTTTAGTCTCAGTTCCCGCCTTCTTGGGCAGGTGTTTCGATCAATCTCACTGAACGGGGAAGCACAAACTCGGTAAATATTGGGTAGTGAGATGACGGGTAAAATCCATCTATGTTGTCGTTCACCACTTCACATGAGGCGGGTATAAGAGATCTACCTCTGAACAGTATCCAGTCTACGTGAAGATCTTGAGTTTGTCGATCCCAGCAAAGGCAAAGCGCTCTTAGAATCAGCTTGAAAAATTCGAGAGGCCCCTGTTTGTCACCTGTCATAAACAAAAAAAGAATGAGAGTACGAGACTGAGAGCTTATATGCTTCTCTCATATCTATAATCAATATGATCAGCACTTTGCCCCTTAATTAAGCCAGCCTGATGCAAACGGGAATTAGTCTGAGTATAGGCTTAAAAGTGTCTCTTATAGTTCGGGCCTAATTTCAGGACACCTCGTGGTCTAACAAAAAAAAAAAAAAATTACAATAATGAAACTCGAGAAGATGAATACCTTTGAATCCATGATAAGTGCGTATAAGGGACATGTTTTTCCTTACACGAGAATTGGGCCAAGCATCCCTCATGTCACCGACAACCCCATGCTCTCTGTACGATGAAAGCGCCAAAGAAGTCAGCATGTAGCACACAAAGAAAATGGCAAATCGTTTTTCCCTTGCTGAATTAGGAGATCATAGCCTCATGATTGCGATGAAAATACATGAGCATTTGATGATGACAAGATAACAATGATGGTTTCCAATGCATAACAGAAGTTTGTGCATAAACGAGTCCATGACAACGAAGATAAGTTAAACAAGCTTTTTATGGCATTATGTATGCAAGACGCCAAGACCGCAAGGTAAGAGACAAATGACTAATCTTGCCTCAAAAATGTTATGCAATATGTTCAACCAAGTGGATTTGATTTATTAAAAAAAAAAAAAAAGTTAATACCCAATTTAGTCATCGGCTATAATGCAAGTTTTTCTTGATTTAGTCCTAAACGTCTTTTTGTGCTTAATTGGGTCATCGACTTCGATGCTTTTTCCTAATTGAGTCATCTGTAACTGTCGCTCAGTAATTTCCCCTCCATTAATACCCATTTTAGTTTTCAGTTTTACCCAAATTAGTTCTCGACTATAATGGTTAATACCCAATTTAGTTCTCGACTATAGTGGTTTTTTTCGATTTAGTCCTTAATTCTAACAGTCAAGGACTCAATTAGGAAAAATCATCAAAGTTGAGGATCCAATTAAGCCAAAAAAATCGTTTAGGACTAAATCGAGAAAAACTACTATAGTCGAGTATTAAATTGGGTATTAACTCCCCCAAAAAAAAAAAAAAAAAAAAAAAAAAAAAAAAAAAAACCTTCATGTTACGAAAGTAAAGAGAGGATTTCTAAACATGCTGTTGTATACTGTCTTATAAAAAAGAGAATACAAAGCCCTATAAATACATGCTAGAAGACTACGAATAGGAAACAAGTTTTCATGTGCCTACCTACCTTAATCCCTAAGACTGCCTAATCTATAGAGATTCCATATATTAAATATATATTCCATAACACTTTAATAATAATGAAACGTGGGAAAAAGATTTATAATTTCAAGAAGATGATGCTTGAGAAGGTAGCTAGTAAACAACACTTTTGTATGGATTACAAATCGAGTTAAATGGTAAATAGGAAACTAGTAAAGAACCAAGATAAAAGTGCTAGCACTGTCATACCTCGATCTCCCAAGAAGAAAACGGCCTGTAGTTGATTCTTTCTGCGTGTTAAATCCTCCACAATATACAACAGACAAGCTAGGAGGTAAGGACGCAATGTGTTGCCATGTGAGCAAAGCACCTCGCCTTCTAGCACGTGCACTGAACTCGTCCATGTTTGTATTTACAATCTGAAATGAAAAACCCGGTGGTTCGACTCCTTTTAGCTGGAATGTGTACACAACTCGTCAAGGGAACGAATCTTGCATTGCGTTTCCAAGCAGCAAAAGCGATTATAGACTAAAAAAACGCATTGGAAAGCTTATAAAACAACGAAAGGATATCGCCCAAGTCGCAATGCACGGTACTGTGGACCCCCAAGACATGCTTCCAGGCACTGATGGTGACTCCGACAACCAAAATGTTCCACCTTCCAAAAGCTCCACCTTCATCCAGAACACGGGGAACAAAAATAGTTGGTATCAATTTTTATCGCTAAAATCCATTGTTGACAAATAGTTCATGTAGAAAATGTTTTTGCTCGCCAATGACCTTGTGGTCTAGACGTCTAGTGGCACCAAGCTGCTCTCCCATATAGGAGGTTATGGGTTCGAGCCTCATGGAGGCAGTATTGACTCTTTGTGCTTCAGTAGGTTGAGAAAGTAATTATGAACAGATATTGCATTGTAACAAAGTCAGTAGTACTCTCAAAAAAAAAAAAAAATTGTTCTAACGATTCTACCTTTTCCTTGTCATAAAAAATGGTGCAGTGCTGATCTGAAGGGTCATCGGCTCCTTTTCTTGAAATTCCAAATTGATCATAACCTAAATGGGATGACAAATAGGTCCAAATATCAGCTAAGGTTGCATATTATCTACCCTAAATGGAAAGAATGTCAATGGTCCGCAACAATGAAGAAATGAAGAGAAGATATTTCGACAATGGTCCACAACAAGCTTGAGTATATACACACACAGTTCAAGCTTTGATATCAGCAATCATATTTCGACATTTTAAACCTAATTTATCAGCAAAAGGATGTGTCTTTTTCTTAATCTGAAATCTATTAAAGAAAGAAAACAAATCGGATATATAACCAATTAGCCACCTTCCTATTCATCATCCCTTTTCCCTTCTCTTTGCCAGACTACAATCATCTCATCCCGCCATTTCCTAATAACAATTTCAAATGCCCGTCTTCTCAAATCATTCATGCTAGCTCCAAAACGGATATCCCATCATAGTCTTAAGCGAGTTGGAGGATAAAAGTATAAAACCCTATCCTCTATGCTTCCTCTTAGGTCATTTCTACGCAATTCCAATACACAAGAAGCTGTACTTGGAGGGTAATTTCATTAATCCTTCTAAGTCAGGCCAAGAATGGTTATTAGGCAACTAGAAACTAAGAAACTTGCAGAAAATTACCTGTCAAGCATTGTTGAAGATAGTCCAACTGTGACTTCACACCTAACACCAAAAAGTACTATGAAATTAAGCATCATCAATTCATCATACAATTTTTTAAAAAATAAAAAATAAAATAAAATAAAAAAATCTCTCCTTTTCATTCCAAGGAGCTGGCATTGATCAAACAAAAGTATAATAAATTGCAAAAACAACTAACCCACAATTATAAAGAAAATCCCAGATCAACCATTCCAGGAAAAAAGAAAGTAAAGAGCAAGATCCAAGCTACCTTGCTGGGTACAGAGAATCATAGGAGAATAGCTGGTGATAACACTGACACACAAATCTTTCCTCTTATCCCATGAATTGGGGCTGTCTTCTGGCTGATCTTCAAGAAGATTGAAGGTCATTAGCGTTAGGGAAACACTCATTTTTCAGCAAATCTCCTGGCAACCCAAATCTCTGAGTTACATGGTATTTGATTCTGGAAACATTGTGAGATTACCAAGGAAGAAAGATTGAATCTTTGAGCATCCTTTGCGAAAAGCAATGGTCCTTGATTGCGTGCGCAGGAGAATTTGTTGCAAATAGTGCTGCTATTAGACAAAGCACAGCTGGGGCAGTGGACGCAGTAAAGAACAGCGGAGAGGACGCTGTAGAATCAAATCATGTCTGAAACCGAGAAGAAAGGTTCTGGGCTCGCACGTGCCGCAACAAAATTTAGCCATTGCCCGTTCGAGAATGTGAATTTTTAGTCAAAATTTATGGCTTCATCTTTTCTTTTTATATTGTTCTTCTTATCTTTATTATTTGTTGGGAGAAAGATCCAACAAGATAGTTTGCACTTTTTTTTTTTTTTTTTGAATGGTTGCATTTTTTGTGTTTATTTTATTTCACAAAACAGAAAAACTTATTCCGTTATAAGAAAGTACGTTCAGGGTGAAGCTCACTTTGTGTAGCCAACGAAGGATCATATAAATGTTTTAGATTACATTAGTCAACAAATAATTATAAGAAAGTAATCAGTCTAAGGTATTCATAATTTACTTAATTTTAATCGGTAAAAAATCAGACAAAAGTGAACCAGGAACCAGCAAACGTCTACAACTAGTGTGACCTTAGTCAGCAAAAGACTTCAAGAAAGTAAATCAAATGCTGATAATAGTTATTACAAATTTGATTGTTATCAACACCGTCACTCTAGTGATTAACTACAATGATATATATACTCTACATTGATGTTTACACTTGAAGATCATCAGTTTGAATCTGCTGGATAGAGACAAATTATTGCGTGGACCATAACAAAATGTACATTTTTAATATATTAAAATTACATTATTCATGTACTAAATGTACATTATACAAAATTATATACTTTCAATACTCTAGTATACTTTTCCTGAATATAATGTACATTTTTAATATATTAAAAGTACATCATTTGTATAATGAATGTACATTATTTGATAACATGGTCTAGACAGCTACATGGACTATAATGATTGGTGGGTAGAAAGAGGTATCAAACTATCTTCATTTACAACTAGTGCATATGTAGAAGCCACATTAGAACAGCCAAAATGAAGATGTAAATATGCAACAATAAAAGGAACATGCCCAATTCCAATTCATATAACCCATAAAACCAGCTTGATAATGTCAATGTCAGAACTCTTGATTCATAACCCATAAAACCAGCTCAAAAAAACATTTTTGATCTTTTCCAAGGAACAAGAGCATTTTTATTCTTTAAACAAGGTTGTAAAAAACACTTCTTCCTGCCACAGCCCGCCACGTTTTCAGATCAGGCAATCACCAGTCTCGACGTTTTTAACTTCCTTGTCAGTGCAGAACCTGTTGTGTAATCTAAGACGAGTTTTTCTGCACCCATTCGACGAGAGTAGTAATGCCAAACCCTGTGGCGCTCTTCTTCTTGTCACTCCAAACTGGCCCGGCAATGTCAATATGCATCCACTGTACTTTCTCGTCAACAAACTGCAAATTAATGGTCGAAATCTCAGGGTTTTTGTTAACTCACTCAGGCAGGAATGCACGATGAATCTCTATAGTTGTATAGATCTTATAAGGCGGAGTGGTTTTTGTAACATTTTATAGCTAAGTGCGCACACAACGTTACTGGGGAAAATGAGGGCAACGTTTATTTATAGTACCTGTTTCAAGAAAAGAGCGGCAGTGATCGCGCCACCTTGGCGACCACCCGTGTTTACCATGTCAGCAACTCCAGATTTCATCGTCTCCCAGTAACTCTCCTCCATGGGCATCCTCCAAAGTTTTTCACCGCTCACATCCGCTGCTTCAAGTACCTCCTTCGCCAGGTCATCGCTAGGTGTGAAAACCCCTGGTTTTAATATATAAGAGACGGTTAAGAGTCCCACATTGATAAAATATGAGTTTATAAGGCTATGGGTTAGACTAGCTAATTGGTTGGATTCAATCTTTTAGTCTGGTTTGACCAGGTGCATTATAGCCCAATTGAGTGACTCTGACCCAATCTTAGTTTATAAGACGAAAATGCTCCAAAAGTATTTGCCACCATAACTACAAAATCTACAAAGGCGTACCAGCAACAGAGGGCCCGAGAGCAACTATACAGGCACCAGTCAGTGTAGCCAGATCAACTACCTGCAAGGATGGCCGAGAATGGTGGATTTTAGAGTATTATCTCACGAAGAATAGGCATATACTAACGGTAGGGGTTTAAATACCTTTTCTACACCCTGTTTGCAGGCATATACTAAAGCATCTGCAAGCGTAAGCCTTCCTTCAGCATCAGTGTTGTTAACCTAACAAAAGAACGAATAACAAAACCGAGGCAACCATATAATCAGATCGATACGAAATTGCAGAACAAAGATGGCATTCAAACACTCGAAACTCAATGACCGAAAGTTAGGGCCTAGTTATTGTAAACAACTTGAAACTTCGGCATTGACAACAGCAGTGCTGCATAAGTTGAAGAATATCACCTCGATTGTCTTTCCATTTGAAGCTGTGATAACGTCTCCAGGTCTCATGCCTGTCCCACTAATCATATTTTCACATGCAGCAATAATGAAATGTACCTGCCATATCCCAACAATTTTAGGGTACGAGACGAGAGCAATCCAAATGCCCGCAAATTTAGCAACTCGAAAAGAAAATATCCCCTTTGGAGGAGTGACGATAAGACTTACTTCAACTCCCGCGGGTTTTATTTGCGCAATAGCTTTTGCTGCACCCAAGACTGCTGCAGCACCGCCCATATCAACTTTCATGATCTCAATTGAGCAACCTGGTCCGGTCTTAATGTTGTAACCGCCACTGGAACGATAAAATTGATTTATTCAAGAACTAAACAAAAAAACTCGCAACAGATAGAAATGTAGTTGTTTTTTTGGTCCGAGGTGTCTTGAGCAGACCCTAACTGTAGGAGGCACCTTTAAGCCAGGCACCTTTAAGCCCATACCATACTCAGACTAATCCCCGTTCGCATCGGGCCGGCCCAGTTAAAGGGGACGGTCCAATTAAGGGGCAAAGTGCTGGCCAGATTGGTTTTTCCATATGAGACGGGGTTCGAACTCCAGACCTCTCTTAAGGGACAAGAGTGCATGGCCACTCACGCCAACCAAATTGGTTTCTTCACAAGCTTTAAGTACAAAGTTGTCTCTTCTTTTTTGATAAGTAAAGATTGGATTGCACCGTCAGTGAGGCAAAACCAAAGCATTTAAAACACGGATTACCTGTCAAAAGTCAATCCCTTTCCGACTAAAGCCAGCTTGGTTTTCACCGACCCACTCGTAGGTTTGTAGCACAAATGAATGAAATGAGGAGGATTGGCAGAAGCCGCAGCGACACCTAAATAAGATCCCATTTTCAATTCTTTGCACTGCTCAACATCCAAGATTGTTGCGGTAAGAACATCACTGTACAAAGAAGCAATATTTTTGGCCTCTTCGGCAAGTACCCCTGTAGCATAAGAATCCACATAAAACTAAAAGATCAGAAAACCAAGAAAATATGAGCAATATATAAAGTTATGGGCTAATCGAAAAGGACATTAAACAAGGTTCTGAAACTACTAACCAGGGGTAAGTACATTGGCAGGTGCATTTACAAGCTCTTTCCCAAATATCACACCTGAACAAACATCTTCTGCGTATTTCAGTTTCTTTTCAATCTCGGGTCCAGTTCCAAGACCAAGAATCTCAACAGATTTGAGAGTGGGAGTTTTTGACTCTGACTTAAACCTGTTATCTTCGAAAATCCCCAGCACAGTTCCTATGGCAATTCAAGATATTTTACCTAGTTTAATGTCTCAATTCAGAATGATATGATAAATTTTAGCTCAAAGTCTCAAACAAAGTTTCTCGAGGATACCGGTTGCTATTGCTGAGGCAGTACTGAGCTTTGATTCCGAAGAGAGGCCTTCGGCTGAAGCAAGTGCAACAGCAATACTACTTGCCTGAGCAGATTTAGCAGCTGCAGCAATAGTCTCACCGAGAGTACGATAAGCAGTGGTTGAAGAAACTGCTGATCCAAGCCCAACTAACCCAATCCTTTTAGAACCAAGACCAGGAAGTCTAAGAACAGTGGATTGCCCAGATTTCCCAGAAAAATCTTCCTCGGAGGAGGCTTCGGACAGCAAACCACCCAATTTTGAATCCAACTTTTGCAAGATCAAATTTTGGAACTTGGAATTTTCGTCTTTAACCATGTCCTTCTCTGTTACACCCACTGCAAGGATATCTCCTTTCCATTCAAGCAAATCAACCTCTTTTGCAGCAAATGATATCTTCCGTAGCCCAGAATAACAAAAGTTTTAGACTTCAATAAATATTCTCTCATAAAAAAACATACCAATCTTGAATTAAAACCACCAAACACAAATAGAACATATCACAATCCGAAAACGACCACATACTTTTTCCAACAATCTCAACCATTAAATCTTGATTGCTCGCTGACTTCAAGTGTAAAATTTTAAAGAAAAGCAAAATCTACTTAGATTGCTAAAACAATAAACCCATTGGAGAAAACATCAAATATAAGCAGATTTTTACTTCAAAAAATAAACAATCAAAGAAAAAAAATTGAAAAAAACGAATGAGTTGTTGGTATGGTTTAAGAGAAAGAAAGAAAGAACCTTGGGGCGTTCGATTTGATTGGGATGAGTGAGGCCAAGAGTGGCCCGAGCTATGGAGTGCGCCATACGCCTAGGTCTTCTGCAGCAGAGGGGCGAAACCGAGAAGGAAATAGCCCAGGCGGAGGTAGATCGGAATTTCAAGAAAATGGAAGAAGTAGAAGTGGAAGTAGATGTGGAAACGGCAGCGACCGCGATATTAGTAGCCAAAACTGAGGATCTCAAACTCAAAGCGGCCATTTTGAAGCGTGTACGACTCTGTATTTATACACTGCAACAAAGTGAAACGTGGGGGAGGGGTTTAGATGATGATGATGATGATGATGATGATGATGATGATGATGATGATGATGATGATGATGATGATGAATGATATCACGGGCGCACCGAAATGTATCCGGATTTAATTCAATATTTCCTTTTTTCTTAAAAAAAACCTAGAAATTTTTGTCCAGAATTATACTCTACCCGCTCAATTAAATTACGAATAAAAACAACATTCTTTCGGAACTTACTATTAGGACCTTGTATTCTAGTAACACTATAATTTCTTCTCGAGTTAATACCCAAAATAGTCCCTCGACTATGTCGTAATTACCAATTTGGTCCTCGACTATTATTCTTACCCAATTAAGTCCTCAACTATACAATTTTTACCGAGTTAATACCCAAAATGGTCCCTTGACTATGCCATAATTACCAATTTGATCCTCAACTACCATTCTTACCCAATTAAGTCCTCAACTATGTAACTTTTACTCAATTAAGTCATCAACTATACAATTCTTACCCAATTTAGTCCTCAACTATATAATTCTTACCCAATTTAGTCCTCTGTATTAATTTGACTGTTTGTTGACTGTCAAAAGTCGGGATAAAATTATAATTTTACAAGATTTCTCCTTCCTCTCCATTTAGCAGCGCCAAACCATGCAGCAATACACTCCGATCAGATTTCGATCGTCAAAAAATCGTTGGAAATCAAATTCATGGGCTATCCGATGCATAACCACTACTTCGATACTGACAGGTTTAGAACCCAACCGGAGCTTATTGCTACATGGTTTGGCGCTGCTAAATGAGGAGGAAGGAGAAAACTTGTAAAATTACAACTTTATTTCCACTTTTGACAGTCAACAAACAGTCAAATTGACAAAGGACTAAATTGGGTAAAAATTGTATAGTTGAGGACTTAATTGGGTAAGAATGATAGTCGAGGACCAAATTGGTAATTACGACATAGTCGAGGGACTATTTTGGGTATTAACTCATTTTTACCCAATTTAATCCTTTGTCAATTTGACTGTTTGTTGACTGTCAAAAATGGAAATAAAGTTGTAATTTTACAAGTTTTCTCCTTCCTCCTCATTTAGCAGCGTCAAACCATGTAGCAATAAGCTCCGGTTGGGTTCTAAACTTGTCAGTATCGAAGTAGTGGTTATACATCGGATAGCCCATGAATTTGATTTCCAACGATTTTTTGACGATCGAAATCTGATCGGAGTGTATTGCTGCATGGTTTGGCATTGCTAAATGGAGAGGAAGGAGAAATCTTGTAAAATTATAATTTTATCACGACTTTTGACAGTCAACAAACAGTCAAATTAATACAGAGGACTAAATTGGGTAAGAATTGTATAGTTGAAGACTAAATTGGGTAAGAATTGTATAGTTGAGGACTTAATTGAGTAAAAGTTACATAGTTGATGACTTAATTGGGTAAGAATGGTAATTGAGGACCAAATTGATAATTATAGCATAGTCGAGGGACCATTTTGAGTATTAACTCTTTCTTCTCCTTCTCCTTATGACTAGAACTCTTTGTATTTATTAAATACATCTCTTTCCCTAGTTTGTAAATTGGATTGTTAATCTTGTATACAATTTTATTTGTTTTTTATCTTTCAATTATAATAATATTTTTACTTTTTTAATCTTCAGACATTTAAAAATATCTTACTTTTTAATCCAAAAACGTATCGAAAGACAAATAGCTAGCTTGGACATTGTTAATTGGCATTCTTGGTTTGAAGTAGCGGTCAATTATGAATAACTTAAGTTAGTTTACCTCATTATAGTCATTTGTCGGCTATGATCACAAAATGGGTTTCACTCATGCACATTTCTGTGTAGCGATTACATGCATTCCTATAAATCAAAGTATAAAATGTTTTGGAGATGACTTCAATCGAATTTGTCGATAATTGACTTAATAACTATAAGGTTTCAAGTTTTACTCTCCATTGGTTTTATCTACTGACGTTATTTGTTTGAGCATATAATATATAAGTAATCTAAATTGGTTTAACTCCTTATGATCATTTGTCTCCTAAATCACAATTTGAATTTTTCACCTAAAGTGCACTTTCATATAGCGATTAGTGCATTTCCTATAAATCAAAGTATAACATGTTTTTAGAATAATTCTAATTGAGTTAATCGAATAGTTAACTTACCGTCACAATGTTAATAAATCAAAAGTGTATGTGCTTAGGATTTCTCATTTCCTCTTGTTAATCAAACCAACTTCATTTACAACTAGTGGACATGAAGAATCCACCTTAGAAGAACCAAAATTAATCTAAGAAGAGTGTTTGAGCACCCATTCCACCATAGTAGTGGTGCCAAACCCAGTTGCAATGTTCTTCTTGTAATCCCACGCTGGACCACCCATGTCAATATGCAACCATTCCACTTCCTCATCAACAAACTGCAAAACAATGGTCAAAAATCTCAAGTTTTTATTTCCAGCTACAATGTCAAAAGACAAATGCATAGGATCTGAACATGCTCTAGCTTCAAAACTGCAAGCACAACATTGTAGTTTCAAGAGCAACATCTATAGCTTCAGCTAAGTCGGTCAGGCTGTTGACTCAGTAACCACATGGTAAAATTCTGACTCTCAGCGGGAGTAGCCTATTGGCCTTCTTGGTTTGAACCAGTCAGCTATGGGCCTATGGGTAACCTAGGTTGGTTTCCTAATCAACTACCTTCTTGTGGTCCTTTGCCAGCTAAGATCACAATGTGAGATTTACCTAGTGCACATACAACCTCGGATAGCGGCTACAGGTTTCCCATGTCACCCCCGAGAGCAACATTTATAGCTTCAGCTAAGTTGGTCAGGTTGTTGACTTGATAACCACAAGGTACAAGACTGACTCTCAACGGGAGTAGCCTACCTTCACGGTTTGAACCAGTCAGCTATGGGTAACCTAGGTTGGTTTACTGATCAACTACCTCATTGTGGTCCTTTGCCAGCTAAGGTCACAAGGCGGGATTTACCTAGTGCACATACAACCTCGGATAATGGCTACAGGTTTCCCAGTCACCCCCGAGAGCAACATTTATAGTACCTGTTTCATGAAAAGAGATGCAGTAATTGCATCACCATCAAGAGAACCTGCATTTATCATGTCAGCAATACTGGATTTCATGGTCTCCCAGTAACTCTCCTCCAAGGGCATCCTCCAAAGCTTCTCACCACCCACATCTGCTGCTTCAAGCACCTCTTTCGCCAGATCTTCGCTAGGCGTAAAAATCCCTAGTTTTCCCCCCATTATCATATACATTTCGGTTAACGATTCAATAACTCCATAAATACATAATCTACAAAGGCATACCAGCAACAGATCGCCCAAGAGCAGTAATACAGGCACCAGTAAGTGTAGCCAGATCAACCATCTGCATGGTTAAACATGTTATTAACAGTTATGCTGCAATCTGTTACATACATATTTGTTGAGTTTGTCTCATATAGAGATTAGGAATATGAGTTTGTCTGGTTGCAGATAGATACCTTTTCTACTCCCAGTTTCGAGGCATATACTAAAGCATCTGCAAGTATAAGCCTCCCTTCAGCATCAGTGTCTGTAACCTATCAAAAGAACGGATCGATAACACCCAACACAACGATATAATCAGATCGAGATAGACAACGTAACACCAGTGCTGCATAAGTTACCTCGATTCTCTTCCCATTTGAAGCTGTGAGAATGTCTCCAGGCCTCATGCCTGTCCCGCTAATCATATTTTCGCACGCTGGAACAATGAAATGTACCTGCCATATTATCACAATAGTTTCGGGATACGAGGCAGAGGCAATCCGAATTTTCAAATTTAGTGAACCGAAACGAAGATATCTACACATGATAAGACTTACTTCCACTCCAGCAGGTTTTATTTGGGCGATAGCTTTCGCTGCACCAAAGACTACTGCAGCACCCGCCATATCTTTCTTCATGAGCTCGATCGAGGAATTTGCTCCAATCTTGAGGTTGTACCCGCCACTAGAACGATAAAAGGAATTTATTCAAGAACTAATAACATAGCAAGAAACAGAAATGTAGTTACTTTACTAAGATCCATCATTCTTCACAAGCTTTAAGTGCAAAGTTAGTGAGGCAAAACCAATTCAAAGCACTTAAATCGTCGATTACCTGTCAAAAGTAATTCCCTTTCCAAGTAAAGCTAGCTTCGTTTTGACCGATCCACTCGAAGGCTTATAACACAAATGAATGAAATAAGAAGGATTTGTAGCAGCTGCAGCAACGCCTAAAAAAGAACCCATTTTTAATTCTTTGCACTGCTCAACATCCAAGATTGTTGCAGTAAGAACATCACTGTACAATGAAGCAATATTTTTGGCCTCTTCGGCAAGTGCCCCTGCAGCATAACAAATTAAAAGATCAGAAAACGAAAACTAAAAGATCGTAAAACCAAGAAAAGATGAGCAATATATAAAGTTATGGTCCTGAAACTACTAACCAGGGGTTAGTACATTGGCAGGTGCATTTACAAGCTCTTTCACGAATATCACACCAGAACTAACAACTTCTGAGTATTTCAGTTTCTTTTCAATCTCGGGTCCAGTTCCAAGGCCAAGAATCTCGACAGATTTGAGAGTGGGAGTCTTTGGCTCTAGCTTAAACCTGTTATCTTCAAAAGTCCCCGACACAATTCCTACGACAATTCAAGATGTTTTACCTAGTTTAATGTTTTAATTCAGAATGATATATATGACAATAAAGTTTAAGCTACTCGGGAAAACAGGTACCGGTTGCCATTGCAGAGGCAGCACTGAGCTTCGATTCCACCGAGAGGCCTTCAGCCGAAGCAAGTGCAACAGCAACACTACTTGCCTGAGCAGATTTAGCAGCTGCAGCAATAGTCTCACCGAGAGTACGATAAGCAATGGTTGAAGAAACTACTGACCCGAGCCCAACTAACCCAATCCTTTTAAACCCAAGAGCAGGCAGTCTTAGGACAATGGATTGACCAGATTTCCCAGAAAAATCTTCCTCAGATGAGGCCTCAGACAGCAAACCACCCAATTTTGAGTCCAATTTTTGCAAGATCAAATTTTGGAACTTGGAATTTGGGTCTCTAGCCATGTCCTTCTCTGTCACACCTACTGCAAGTATGTCTCCTTTCCATTCCAGCAAATCGACCTCTCTTGCAGCAATCAATATCTTTCACAGAATCACAGCCCATAACAACAAAGTTTTGAACTTTAGTAAATATTTTCTCATAAAAGCCTCAAATTTACTATTTTTTGCATGAAAAAGCATCATTTTGAATGAAAATCCATGTAAGAAGGCATGCATATAGATGAAAACAAAGAATATAAGAAAAGAAAGGAAAAAGGAATGAGTTGTTAGCTAGCAGTATGGTTAAGAGAAAGTAAGAAATTAAAGAACCTTGGGACGTTGGATTTGATTGGGTTTAGTGAGGCCAAGAGTTGCTAGAGCTACGGAGTGAGCCATATATGAGCCAAAGCTGAGGATCTGAGAGCTGCCATTGTTAAGCTTCTGGAGGGGTCCATTTATAGAGTGCAAGCAAGAAGTGAGAAGTGGAAGACAGGATAGAGGGTGATGAAGTTGGAGAAGATACCTCTTGGTATCATTTTTGTTGAAAAACATGTGAGGAAATTAGACATTTTTGTCGAGAAACGTCGGAGCAAATCCAATAGGAGATTTTGAGAATCATAATTCATAGCATGTGTAAAACATGAACAAGGTTTGTATGTTGATATTTCCCTAGGATGCTTATCCCAAAAAATCTTTAATTTGTCCGGCACCGGTGAAGGGGCAAAATTATTCCGTTGCCGGGAATCGAACCCGGGTCTCTCGGGTGAGAGCCGAGTATCCTGACCAACTAGACTACAACGGAATTGTTATAAACTTCTGAGTTATTTATTTTATTATCTAAGTCTCATACTCGCATTAATAACTTTTATACATATTGGCGATTATTATCTTCTTTCCATTTGGTGTATGTATCTCAGTATCTGTAACTCGTGTGTCCATTTGTTTAAGTCTGTATTACTGTATATCCATATGCTAAAATATATGAAAATGATTAATTTTTAGGTCTGAATAATAGAATAACAATCTATCTAGTATCTACAATGAATTATGAAAATGATTAATATTTAGGTCTGAATAAGAGAATAACAATCTATCTAGTATCTACAATGAATTATCCTATGCTGAAAGTGAGAAAGGGTTAAGTAATTAAGCGAGAAATTTTAATCTAAGCTCTAGCACCGATAATTTTTCTTATGTATGAACAATAGATATAGAAGCCGAAATAGTCGCTCTATATTTCATGACTAATTTGGCAGTGGACAGTGGTTTATTTTATTTATTGGTTGTTGCAATGATCTTGTGATAAAATACTAATTTCAGTCTTCATTACTCGTAACCATGGTCATCATGGCTCTTGTCTATATAGCGAAACGGTATGTCATATTATTTTCTTATTGAAGTTTGTACTCTAGCTCACTACGAAACACTTGTCTCGGGACTGCTTTAGGCGTCTCTTCTGAAAGCGGGGGCAACAAATATGATCTGAGGCTTCCAACTAATGAAGCTCTTCTTACTCACGTAAGCGATTTGAAACAAGAAAAGGGAAATAGGAACGATTCATCGATATGCATTTGCAATGTGATTGACCATTGGTGTATTGGCCTTGTTCACAGATTAAAGACGGGTTTAATGAAGGAAATAATCTTATTCTGTCAGTCAGGGAGAAGAGCAGATTTGTGGACTGAAGGACATCGGGAAGAACTAATTATGAAGTTTCATTCCCCTTCCATTAGTGTTGTAAAAATCGCGAGGAAGGCCGGAATCGGCTTCCTCCGCGGCCGGGCGGTATAGGCGCCACCTAGACCGCCTAGTCTGCCCTCTTTTTTTTTTTTGGAAATAAGGTTCAAATTGGCCACTGAACGTAACCGGAAAATGCAATTAGGCCACTGAACGAAAAAAAAAAAAATGAAATTAGACCACTGAACACTCCAAATGTATGCAACTTCACATAATAGCATGTTACTATCAATTTTAACAGGTTACCTGCTTACGTGACAGTTGAGTTGGCATTTTTAATAATAAATTTTAAAAATTAAAAAAATTAAAAAAAAAAAAAGTCGGAACGAGGCTTGACTGAAATTATTTTTAATTCAAATTTTCAAAATATTAAATTTAGTATTAGTATAATACTCTCTGTGTACCATTTTATTTGTCATACTTACTATTTATTAGTCAAAACAACTCTTTCTTCTTTGTTTATTTTCTTTAGTATTTTTTACTTATTTTTAAATTTGATTTTTTTTTTTTGTGTTTAATAGTACTTTTAGTGTAGTTTCTAAATATATAAATTTTTGTTTCAGAAAACTATTTTTTGTTTTCTGTTTTCTGTTTTCTCATTTTTTAGTTTTCATTCTCAGTTTTCCATTCTCAGTTTTCTGTTTAGAAAACTTGTTTACTAACTGAAAACTGTTTTCTGTTTTTTGTTTTCTAATTTTTCAGTTTTCACCTAAAATTTAGTTTAGATAATATTAATAATTTTTGAGCTAATATTTAACTTAATTTTTTGGATATATTCATTTGAATGACATGTATATGAATATATAATTTTTACTTTGAATTCTAATATATGTGAGATTTTAATATCCGATATCTGGACTGAACATGTATTATGATGTAACATAATTAAAAATATTCGAATTAATAATCTATCGAGTTCAATCAAAATCTAAAGCATTATATAGAGTTTAATTCTTAATTTTGATAATGTAAATAATGTCTAACTTTAAAGTGTAAGCAAATAAATTATCTTTAAATAAGTAAAGTAAGTAGAAAAGATAGAAGATAGTGATAAGTATAAAATAAGATAATAATGAATGTAATCATAGTAATGTGGTTATAGTGACATATAACTAAATAGATGATAGATGATTCTGTTTTCCATTTCGAAAACAGTTTTAAGTGTGTTCTAGTTTTTCAAAAATTTTCAGAAATTATTTTCAGTTTTCAAAATGGAAACTGTGTTAGTAAACATGATTTCTGTTTTCTATTTTTCAGTTTCTGAAAATTCCCAGAAATTTCCAGTTAGTAAACAGCCCCATTTCCAGCAAAAGTTGGACCTACTTTTATTTCTATTTAGTAAGATCGATCAGAATAATCTAGTTTGCTTCATAAAGATGACTAGATGATTTTTCTAAGCAATAACTAATAGTCAAATGGAAAGTTAAAAAGCTTCAAATTATTAAGAAACAGAAGGAGTGAATATACAAGAGAAGCTACCACTTTATGCAAATGATGAGATAGTAACAAAGTTGAATCCTAAAATATATATTCTTCATGAAAGCATCCCATACCTAGCATGTATCAAAATTAAGACCAATTGCAAACAATACTCGTTAACTGAACTAAGCATATAAAATAGACGGAAAGAGTAATATTTATAATCAAATTCAAATATATGATAATAGAACTAAATGCATCCAAATTTATTTAATTTTTTTTAATTATTATTAAAAATTATTAAAAATGCTAACTCAGCTGCCATATAAGCAGGTTTTTCTTCTTCTTATATAACTCTTATGTATGTGAATACGAATCCATTTTTTTATTTCTCCGTAACCAATCTCTTCATTTACGATCAACCAGTTTTGGAGCCCTTTTTGAACGAAACATTTTCTATGAAAAAATAGAATGCTTTGTAAAAGTCTTTGCTAAGGATTTAAGGCAAACCTATGTTTGCTCAAGGATGCTAAAATGGGGTAACCTGCTATCAGGTAAATTGCATACATTTGGAGTGTTCATTGGCCTAAAAAATTGCACTTTTTTTTGTTCAGTGACCTGATTGCATTTTCAGGTTACGTTCAGTGGCCATTTGAACTTCTTTTTTTTTTTTTTTTTTTTTTTTTTTTTTTTTTTTTTTTTAGGGTTATTCGCCAAAGATAATCTGCGGTTAAGCATCAAATGACCAAAATACCCCATTTACTAGATATGAGTGTTGACTTGCTGAAGTTTGTACTAGTTGCAAAGTGTAGAAACTTTGGTAAGGCATAACTTTTGACTTGGTTATCTGTTTTGGACAAAAAAAATTTTGAAATCGCGTAATTTTTTTTAGATCTATCCAACGCAAATAGCCGTAGGCGGTTTGTACCTCCAATTTCTCAAAAAAATGCTTCTTTTACTCTTAATTTTAATTTTTTATGTACTTATAGAAGATGGTTTCAAGAATATTTTGAACAATTTTACAATCACTTACGTAAATAGTTTGCAAGAAAAAATTAAGGGAAACTTATGTTTTATTAGTGAATTTTACAAATTTTAGTTAATTTTTTTTTAAAAGAAAAAAAAAAACCGGCGCCTAGGGGCGCCTAACATATTTTAATTTGCAACATTGCTTCCCATCCCGACTTTGCTATAGTAAAACTTTTATAATTTGTAACATTGCTTCCCATCCCGTCTTTGCTATAGTAAAACTTTTATAATTCTGAGGGAAAAATGTTGTTCGCTAAATTTTAAATTGGCCTTTAAAGATTCAGCTGAGAAGGCTGGAAGTTTGTATGTTGGAATTAGACAAGTTCCGCTAATCCCTTGTAGGGTTTATCTTGTTATGGCAGCAGATTAAAAGATTATTGTAACTCTCCATAGTGTGTTAGATTGTGCTTGTCTTCCATTTTTGTGCCAGTACAGTTGAGTGCTGCTGCATGCATATTTCATTTTCCTTTTCTTTTTTGATACATCAAGTATCGTGCCAGACTAATCTTAAGCCCCTAGAGCATGTTGGAGAAAGTAAATTGCAAGTCGTTTCATCAATCTTCAGGTTTTCACCTCTGTTTGTACACTCTGTGCATACAATGGAATTTTCATCTCCTCTTTGGTCTAGGTCTCTCAATAACGAGTCTCAGGTTCTCGGTGGGATTCAAATCCCTACTCTTGCTAGAGAAAAATTTTAAGGTAATCGGTTGAACTAACTAAGCTAGTCATATGAAGAAAAATGTTGCATAAAGTTGGAGGGTATTAGCCAATGCAGTTTTTTTTTATTTTTTTATTTTTTTATTTTTTATTTTTTATTTTTTTTTTATACATACTTTAGGAATTAATTTCGGAAACCTCTTATAAAGGTCTAGGATTCGATCCTTGACACCTTAAATCTTCAGGCCAGCTGTCATATCGAAAAGAGGTGTCTATAATCCAGCTAGGGAATTACCGAATTAGTCACTGTATCCGACGACGAAAATTCTGGGTATACTAAAATAAAAAAGAGACTACATTTGCTACACTCGATTCGAAAAGTATCCAAATTCATTTACAACTAGTGCACATGAAGAAGCTACATTGGAACAGCCAAAATGAATTACATGTAAATCTAAGAAGAGTGTTTTAGCACCCACTCCACCATAGTACTAATGCCAAACCCTGTTGCAACTTGCTTCTTTTCATCAAACACTGGACCTGCAATGTCAATATGCAACCATTCTACCTCCTCATCAACAAACTGCAAAAAACAATGGTCAAAATCTTAGGTTGTTTTTTTTGTTCCTGCTACAATATCAAAGAAAGATGCATAGGATCTGATCATGCTCTAGCTTCAAAAGTGCAGACCCAACAAAATACTATGGAAAGAGAACCAGTTTCAAACAGGTTTGTGGTCATTTGTAGTACCTGTTTCAAGAAAAGAGCTGCAGTGATTGCACCACCATCTCTAGGACCCGTGTTCACCATGTCAGCAATCCCGGATTTCATATTCTCCCAGTAGCTCTCCTCCATGGGCAACCTCCAAAGCTTTTCACCCGCGACTTCTGCTGCTTCAAGCACCTCCCTCGCCAGCTTTTCGCTAGGCGTGAAAACCCCTAGTTTTTAATCAAGATTTTAAGTAGAGAAGAAGAAAAGCCATTTCATCGTGTTCCTATATACAACATGGGATTCTGTAACTCCATAAACACAAAATCGACAAAGGCATACCGGCAACAGAAGGGCCAAGAGCAGTTATACAGGCACCAGTCAGTGTAGCCAGATCAACTATCTGCATCATGCAAAAGAAAACACTGCAAAGATCTGCAAAATGTGATATATATGGACTAATGGTTGCATTTTTATACCTTTTCTACACCCAGTTTGCAGGCATATATTAAAGTATCTGCAAGTGCAAGCCTTCCTTCAGCATCAGTGTTGTTAACCTATCAAAAGAATGAATGGCACCATACAATCACATCAATATGAAATTGCAGAACAAAGAGTGCAGAACCATAAGTTAATTACCTCAATTCTCTTCCCATTTGAAGCTGTGATAATGTCTCCAGGTCTCATGCCTGTCCCACTAATCATATTTTCACATGCAGCGGTAAGGAAATGTACCTGCCATATCACAACAATTTCACGATATGAGACAGAATCAATTTAGCAACTTAGAAAGAAAATGTTGAGCTATGGCTTGGAGAGTTGAGTCCAGCATCCTGCCATTGAAACGTGACACTGACTGCTATACAACTAACTATAGGTTTTGGCGTAATGGTAAGCGTTTGATTCTGAAAGAAAACATCGATTTGGGGCAGTGGCAATATGACTTACTTCCACTCCAGCAGGCTTTATTTGGCCCATAGCTTTTGCTGCACCCAACACTACTGCAGCACCACTCATGTCATTTTTCATGATCTCAATCCTGGAATTTGCCCCGGCCTTGATGTTGTATCCACCACTAGAACAACGATAAAAGGAATCAATTCAAGAACTAATAACATAGCAAGAAACATAAATGAAGTTACTTTACTTAAAACATAGATTACCTGTCAAAAGTAATCCCCTTTCCAACCAAAGCCAGCTTGGTTTTGACCGATCCACTCGAAGGCTTATAGCACAAATGAATGAAATAAGAAGGATTTGTAGCAGCTGCAGCAACACCTAAAAAAGATCCCATTTTCAATTCTTTGCACTGCTCAACATCCAAGATTGTTGCAGTAAGAACATCACTGTACAAAGAAGCAATATTTTTGGCCTCTTCGGCAAGTGCCCCTGCAGCATAAGAAATTAAGAAATTAAGAATCCACATATACAGATGAGAAAAAATTCACCTAGAAAACGAAAACTAAAACTAAAAGATCAGAAAACCAAGAAAAGATGAGCAATATATGAAGTTATGGTCCTGAAACTACTAACCAGGGGTTAATACATTGGCAGGTGCATTAACAAGCTCTTTCACAAATATCACACCAGAACTAACAACTTCTGAGTATTTCAGTTTCTTTTCAATCTCGGGTCCAGTTCCAAGGCCAAGAATCTCGACAGATTTGAGAGTGGGAGTCTTTGGCTCTAGCTTAAACCTGTTATCCTCAAAAGTCCCCACCACAATTCCTATGACAATTCAAGATGTTTAATGTCTTAATTCAGAATGATTTATATATGACAATAAAGATTAAGCTACTCGGGAAAACAGGTACCGGTTGCCATTGCAGAGGCAGCACTGAGCTTCGATTCCACGGAGAGGCCTTCAACCGAAGCAAGTGCAACAGCAACACTACTTGCCTGAGCAGATTTAGCAGCTGCAGCAATAGTCTCACCGAGAGAACGATAAGCAATGGTTGAAGAAACTGATGATGAGCCAAGCCCCACTAATCCAATCCTTTTAGAACCAAGACCAGGCAGTCTAAGGACAATGGATTGACCAGATTTTCCAGAAAAATCTTCCTCAGATGAGGCTTTAGACAGCATGCCACCCAAATTTGAATCCAACTTTTGCAAGATCAAATTTTGGAACTTGGAATTTGGGTCTCTAGCCATGTCCTTCTCTGTCACACCTACTGCAAGTATGTCTCCTTTCCATTCCACCAAATCAACCTCTCTTGCAGCAAACAATATCTTTCACAGCCCATAACAACAAAGTTTTTTACTTTAGTAAATATTTTCTCAAAAAAGCCTCAAAATTACTATCTTTTGCATGAAAAGTATCATTTTGAATGAAAACCCATGTAAGAACGCATGCATATAGATGAAAACAAACAATATAAGGAAAGAAAGAAAAAGTAATGAGTTGTTAGTATGGTTAAGACTTAAGAGAAAGAAAGAACCTTGGGACGTTGGATTTGATTGGGTTTAGTGAGGCCAAGAGTTGCTAAAGCTACGGAGTGAGCCATATATGAGGATCTGAGAGCTGCCATTGTTAAGCTTCTGCTGGTGTCCATTTATAGAGTGCAAGAACTGAGAAGTGGAAGACATGATAGAGGGTGATGAAGTTGGAGATACCTCTTGCTATCATTTTTGTTGAGAAACATGTGAATTGTGAGGGAATATAATCTGACATTTTTTGTCGAGAAACGTCGGAGCATATCCAATAGGAGATTTCGAGCATCATATATAGCATGTGTAAAACACTAAACATGAACAAGGCTTGTTGATTGATATTTTCCAGGTTGCGTATCCCAAGAAATCTTTAATCTGTCCGGCACCGGTGAAGGAGCCAAAATTATTCAATTGCCGGGAATCAAACCCAGGTTTCTCGGGTAAGAGCTAACCGACCAAACTACAACGTATTTGTTTATGGGTTTTTGAGTTTCCTTTTTAGCCACAAATATTTCTCTTTTGTTAAACATATAGTTCTCTAAGTGCTTGCTAGGAAAACTATTTTATATAGGGACATAGGGTGCATTAGTCGAGAGGTCACAAATTATAGACTGGATACCAAGATGACCATGCATGGATCGGTCACTGCCAGACCATCTTTATAATCTCTACTAGACCAAAAATTAATACTAACCTAGTTTATTTCCATATTCATGGTATATATATATATATATATATATATATATATATATATATACGGTCACGCAATATAAAAGTACACTTAACCATAATTTTGCTTTCATAATATAGAACTTTTACAATCGTTATACCCTACACCACGGTGCGCGTAGTATTGTGCGTCGCACGCCTCCCAAAACGACGTCGTTTTGGGGTTGTTTTGGGAGACGCGGTAGGAAGTTGTTGTGATTATGTGTATTTGTTCACACAATTATGTGTATTTGTTCATACAGTTATGTACATTTTTATACAATTATGTACATTCTTTTTATACAATTATGTACATCCGAATCAGAAAATTTGTGTGTATTATGTTAAGAGTTGATGTGTATTATGTTAAAAGTTTATGTTTATTATGTATTATGTTAGATTATGTGTATTATCTTTTAAAAAGAGTATGTATATTTTGTTATATAATTATGTACATTCATGTATACAATTATGTGTATTCTAGTATAACATTATGTACATTTTTGAACAGCGGGTTTTTTTTTAAAGAAAAAATTACTGCCATTCACTGGGGTGGGAATTTTTTTTAAAAAAAAAAAAAAATTAAAACGACGTCGTTTTGAATCTGGGCGCACAGTGCAACGCGCGCCGTGATGTAGGATATAAATTGCCGAACTTTTATGCAGCAGCTTCCATCTTCTTCTTCGCAAATTATACTGTGGACCGCGGTCCAGAATACATTATGGTTCAGACATTAAAACGGTGTTGTTTCTTTTAATGAAAAGAAACGGCACCTATTACACGCCGTTCCGCGCCGTCGGCAAAATGTAACTTTGATTGTATAACATATTCACTTTTATTTTGTATATATTGCAGTTTCATTTCGTTATAACTACAGTTTCATTCGATATTATACACTTAAATACATGATTGCAGTAGGCCTTAGGTACTAGGCGGGCGCCAAAAAAATAGTGGCAGACTTGCAGTGACAATTTTAATGAGATTGTTTTCAACATTCAATCAAATAACACATCCAAATCAAATGAAATAATGATAATTTAAAAATCATAACATCAAAACAATATTAAAAAATAAAAATACTCAAATACTTCAGTGATCTAAAGATTCAAAGTATTAAACTAATATACGGACGGCTGGACTAGACGAAATCGGACGAAATCGACCGATTCGGCAGAGTTGGCCGACTAGCCATTTTGACCGATTTCACCGCCTAGCCTGCCGTGCCCGGCCGATTTTTGGGTGCCTAATAGTGAAAGGCGCCCCTAGGCCGATTTTTACAACAGTGCTCAAATATGTGAAACTGTTATTCAGTTTCATTTTATATACACTATAGTTCCATTACAACACAACGTCACAACTACATTATCATTTCAATATAACTACAGTTTCATTGCACAATACACTCAAATATGTGAAATGTTATTCAGTTTCATTTTATATACACTGCAGTTTCATTTCAACACAACTACAATATCATTTTGATATAACTACAGTTTCGCTATACAATATACACTCAAATATGTGAAATAGTTATTCAGTTTCATTTTATATATACTGCAGTTTCATTTCAACACAACTGCAGTTTCATTTGATAATATAAAAACAATATATGAGACAATTTCAGTTTGGATATACTGTAGTTTCATTTGATAATTAACACACCAAAAACCCGCACTCCGTTAAGCTGTAACGACGGGTGTTTCTTCACTTAACGAAACGACACCGTATTAGGACCGTGTTGGTGGAAAAAAATAGCTTAAAATGACATAAAATGGCATATAAAGTGGCTATTTTGTGGTACAATTATCAGTGGGGTCTACTTCCGATTTGGGTCGGGTCAAAGTGGATTCGGATTCTTCGTAGTGAGACGAAGAGATCGATATATTGTACGCTCAAAACGGATAATTGGCTTGATTCAAGCCTGGGCACGAATGTCGTCCGGAAATTGGCTGGCCTTGCGGGCATAAGTTATGCCAAACTTCGGGTAGGGGTGTAAATGAGCCGAGCGGCCAGATCGAGCTCGAGCCGAGCCTAGAATATCTAGGCTCGTGGCTCGTTATATATATATATAATAATGATATAATATAATATAATAATAATATATAAAAATAACAATTAGAAATTAGAAGTTTAAACTCAAAATCCCTAAAAGATTTCTATTATTTATGTATGGATAAAACAAAGTAGTTTGAATTTTAAACCAAAAGTATTAAATATGTCAAAATTCGAGCTCGAACTCGAGCTCAAGATCGAGCTCGAGTTCGAACTCGAACAATCGAGCTGCTCGAGCCGAGCTCGAGCAGCTCGAAAATTACCGAGCTCGAGCTCGAACTCGAGCCGAGCCTCCATTAACGAGCACGAGCTCAAGCCTACCTAGGCTCGAGCTCGGCTCGGCTCGTTTACACCCCTAACTTCGGGTATCATTTTCCAACCGCTCACTTGGTTCGGCCGAAACCGAGAGCACCACTCTCGTACCGATATAGTCACTTGGTTCGGCCGAAACCGAGAGCACGAGGCGGTTCGGCCGAAACCGAGAGCACCACTCTCGTACCGGTATAGTCACTTGGTTCGGCCGAAACCGAGAGCACGAGAGGTTGTGGTGCACCGAGAGCACAACTTTCGTGCAACGGTGACCACGAGAGGTGCAAAGGCCGAAAGCCCGAAACTGTGTAGGGCCGACAGTTGAGACCGAACCCTGCACGCCAGCGGTCTGGAACCCGAAAGTTCTGACTGTTATGGGGATTGAATTCATCTGTTACGGAATTAATATCCTATTAACTCCAATTTTGAATTCTGAATTCAATTCACATGTAGTGGCCTGCTGTTATAGCTGTTGGAAGTCAGCTTTAATGTCAGTTTTCATTGCCATATTAAAAGCTATTGACTCCTCCACCCCTATATAAGAGAGGCAGTGAGAAGCAGATTTTAACACACAAGAGCACAAGCACTCTATACGAAACTTAGAATTTTCAAGTCTCAAAATTCTGCTTCTACTCCTTCTCTTTCTAAGCCTACTGTGTTCTAAACCTTGTCTTGCTCGCCGGATTCTTTGTTTGAATGCTCAAACATTAAATCATAGCAAGTTTTATCATGGGGAGCTTAGGCCACAACGCTGCTAGCATCTTTGGGAGGTGTCAAATAAGGTTTTAATGAAAGAGTGATCGCTTGACTCTTGCAAAAACGTAACCCAACACCAAACACGAGCCAAAATTCTCCATCTTTCCTTCCCTTGTTTTTCAGAAAATAATAATCTTATTTTTTATTATTATTTGTTTTTTCTACCAACGGTACGGTTCCAACACGTGTTCCATAGTATAATTGTTGCTTCTTCTCTCTACCTTCTTTCTGTGGTCCTCCCTCCATTGTGGTCCTTACCATTGTGAAATTTGGTCCTACAAGAACAAAAAGTTTGGATCCATCATTGTTTTTCTGTGTCTTTAGTTGTTGGAGTGAAGAAGCTTAATTTATTTTTGACAGCGATTAAGTTTTTTCAGATCTTGAAAAATAGTATATATATATAATATATATACATTCAAACATACAAGATACGTGTCCCACGACAGTGTGGCCGTGTGCGAGCAATCTCTCAAAGTAAAGGGGCTCATTCCTCTGTGTTCAGCTGAGTTACCATGATTTACATTATTTCATATGTTCTGTCGGGCCGGGATGTGGAGCCATTGAGATTGAGAATTCAACCTTTTTGGGAAGAAATATATCATCTTGATTTTGTGAATATTGGGATATTAATTGTTTATATATATTGTACGGTTTAAATGTTATGTTTTTGTGATTATTGTCACTTTTACCTCCCTTGTGGCACTTTTACCTCCCTTGTGCACGTGTCTCACGACAGTATGGCCAGCAACCTTAAGGTTTGATCTCAAATCCTAATGTCAATAGGGAAAGAAGTCAATAGGTGCATTAATATGATCAGCGAGGTAGATGTTGGTGATCCAGATTATGTTTGCACATGTGAACTCTCCATAATTGTTTCTGTAGAAATAATTTCTGCAAATCCGAACCAAAATATTGTGTGATTGTGTCATTGAGTTGTGTATTTAATTGGGTCATAAATATTGTAAACAGGTCAATGTTCAATCATGTCATGCATGTTAAATCTTAATTATCAATTGACACATTATATTGATCAATGAAATCACACTAGTATAGATATGCAATATATATTGAAAACTATCATTCCACAGCATAATTTGCCACATTTGAACCACTCACTCATTCTTCCTGAGTTCTAACTTGCATCGTGTCTGGTTCACTTTCACATCACATAAAAAAAAAAAAATTAATTAATTTTTTTTTTTTAAAAAAAAAAGTATAAAAGACTGCAAGTTTGCCAGTTTCAAGTTTGCAACACATGGCATTTAAAAGATAAATATACTTTTTCCTCATCCCAATGCAATGCTCCATGTCAAGTTGCAATCTATCCTCTTACAGAGTTACAGGGATAAATCCAGCGTAGGGTCACAGGATATATTCTCTAGATATTCCATAAAAATTGAACAAAAAATCTTCAATGGATCAAAGGGTTTTACACAATCCTCCAGAAAAACAAACAATATAAGAAAAGAAAGGAAAAGGAATGAGTTGTTAGTATGGTTAAGACTTAAGAGAAAGAAAGAACCTTGGGATGTTGGATTTGATTGGGTTTGGTGAGGCCAAGAGTTGCTAGAGCTACGGAGTGAGCCATATACGAGGATCTGAGAGCTGCCATTGTTAAGCTTCTGCCGATGTCCATTTATAGAGTGCAAGAAGTGAGAAGTGGAAGACATGATAGAGGGTGATGAAGTTGGAGATACCTCTTGCTATCATTTTTGTTGAGAAACATGTGAATTGTGAGGGAATCTGACATTTTTTGTCGAGAAACGTCGGAGCTAATCCAATAGGAGATTTGGAGAATCATAGCATGTGTATTACATGAAGAAGTCTTGTTGATATTTCCCTAGGGGGTTGAGCAAAATTATTCCGTTACCGGGAATCGAACCCAGGTCTCTCGGGTGAGAGTCGAGTATCCTAACCAACTAGACTACAACGGAGCTGTTAATAACTTTTGAATTTATTAGTTTATACAAAGTCTCACACTCTATGCATAATTCTATACCTATTGGCGATTATTGTCTTCTTCCTCAAGGCAATGGGGTTATCTTCTGATCTATTCCTCTCTTGTGCTATTTGCTTTTGTTTCTTAGTTTCTTAGCACATAAGATAAGGGTTCATTTGGAAATTCGAAAAATAATAACCGATAGTGGCGGAGCCACAGTAAGAGTAGTGGGGGTAACTGCCCCCATCCAATTTATATATATATTATGTGTATAGGTTCATTGTATATACATAGTTAATTATATTTCGTATTTTGTATAATTTTTATTTGTAATATTGTGTTTTTTTTTAATATTAATACTGATATGAGTGTTTTATAATATGTTTTCCATTTAAATTATTTTATCTAATTAATAATATTTCATATTTTGTTTTGATTATTTTTTCTATTCCATTTTTATTTTTCATCCTAATTAACAACATTTATGACTCCGACCTCTAAGTAATTTTTTTTTTTTCAAAATATCTCATTGGTTTTTAATATTTCGCCTCCATTGGCAAAAATTTCTGGATAGATCCGCCCATGCCGGTAGTTATTTTTTTGAAAAATTTAATTAGTGTTTGTTTACTCAAAAAAATGAAGTCAAAGGAAAATATCTATTTTAGTCAACAGAAAAAATGCTCAGAGATAAAATATCTTTCTAATTTTGTAGTCGGAACTCAGAAGTCATTTTCTGGATATTTTATTTTTCATTTTTCATTTCTCTTCCTACTCTTCTTTTTTAAGTTACTCTCCGAATGATTATTATTACCACAATCATCACCACCACACCAACACTAATACCACTACCGCCATCGCCACCAACACCACGACGACGTACTACTACTACTACCACACCACCAGTTCAACTAAAGGAAGTCGCTTAAGCCCTACACAAAGAGGGAGGTCTGCTCCAGGCCTCTTCCTTTCTCCAGTCATTCTGAAAACAGCTCTCGTTAGAGGCATGCCCTCTCACTTCATTTCTCTGATAGTGGGACTTGCTACGGCTGCTGTTCAGAAAGGCATTTTTGACGTCCCGTCTCCACCCACCACCACACCATCACCATCGTCACATATTATTATTATTATTGTTGTTGTTCGGAGAAAATTACACTTTTGGTCCTGTAACTATTGTGGTCTTGTTAATTTGAGTACTTGACTTTTAAAACTAACAATTTAGTCCTGTAACTATGCAATTTTTAACACATTTGGTCCTCCCGACCAAATTGTCGGCTAAATGTCGCCGGAATCTTTTAATCCATTTTAATATTTTTTAATTCGGGGGCAAATATGCCATTTCCTTCTTCTTCATCCTTCTTCTTGGTTTTCTTCTCCTGGTCTGCAGATCTTGGAGACATGGGTCTCTGAATGGAAGACCAGAATGGTTCTTCATTTCCTTCTTCTTCATCTTATATTGCTACTTTAGTTCACATTGCATTCCATTTTCCATTTCCGTTTCATTAATCCAAACCTATAAATCTCGTATCCCAAGTTTAATTAATTACCCAATTAACTTGTATAATCCAAAGCTGCAAAGCTCAAATAATGGGTCTCATAGCGCTAAGTATGGGCAGCAAAGAAGCAGAGGGCGAAGAGTCGTTGCAGTAATTCTTCTTGCGCGGCGGTAGCGGCGGCAGAGGGAGGCCGGGAGATGCCAGAAATGATTTCCGCGACGGAATCCCGCCGGATAGAAATTAAAGTTCAGGCTGATTCCAAGAAACCTGAGGTTCTGCAACTCCGACAAGCTTTCCGGCAATGCATCGGTTATTCTCCCCGAAACAACACTAAACTCTGTCAGCCCAAAATGTTTCCAAATTGGGCGACCCATCCCTAAGATTCAACGTGACCACATTATCCCCATCACAAAAATCTCTGGCGAAGCCACAGGGATCAAAAGTAAATCCCAGGAATCAAAATAGTTGGACCCCTGCAAATCATCCAAACATTTTTTTTCCAACAAACAGAGCAAAGAAAAGAGTCGAAGATGAAGAAAATAAAGCATTTTTTTCCCAGATTTCTTCCTCCTTCTCTTCTTTCTTCGCAGCCTTCTTCTTCGCGTAAAACATGATGCAATGACGAGGAGAGAAGCAGAAAACAAGAACAAATCTCCCCCTTTTTTTTTAGCTTACACTGACCATTTTACCCTCATAAATAAACTATTTTAAAGGAATTATCTTTTTCCGGCAACATTTGGCCGGCGATTTGGCCGGGAGGACCAAATGTGTTAAAAATTGCATAGTTACGGGATTAAATTGTTAATTTTTAAAGTCACGTACTCAAATTAACAAGACCACAATAGTCTCAGGACAAAAAGTGTAATTTTCTCTTGTTGTTCGTTACGTTGTTGTTGTTATTCTAGCAATAGTCCTCCAAATATATTGATTTTTCAAAATTAGTCCTCGACTTTTAATTTGGACATTTTAGGTCCCTTGATTTTTCAATTTCTTTCCAATTGAGGTTCATTTGTCAGAATACGGTTAATTGGACTTTAAATGAAGGGGTAAACTTGTCCTTTCACCTGCCTATGTATTGTTCTTCGTATTTCTCCCTTTGTATACGCGATATATATGAAGATAATCTCAGTCGAAGTCCTAGAATGTTTCTCGTCATTCCCAATTTGCTGACGGCTCATATGTTCATGTTTTACACATGCTATGAAGTTTATGTGTATTCTGTTATAGTGTTATACAATTATGTATATTATACTATATAATTATTATATACATTAGAAACATGATTTTTTTTTAAGAGTTAAGAGTTTATGTGTATTATATTAAGAGTTTATGTGTATTATGTTAAGTTATGTGTATTATCCTTTCAAAAAAGATTATGTATATTCCGTGGCGGAGCTGCCCCCACTCTCCCACCCCATATATATTGTGTATATATATTATATACCATAATTTAAACATAAGTTAATTTGGTTTAGATGATAAGGGCCTTTGCTTATATAGAGTATGAAATGGTCCAATGTTTGAATCTTTGGTTATTTAATTCTCTTTTTTATTTTTTTGATTTTTTAAATATCAATGGTGATATTTCTAATTGGATTCTTTATTTTAACATTATCACTTTTTTTTTTAAATATTAATAGTGAGAATTCTAATCGGATTTGTATTTGTAACATTGTGACTTTTTCTCTTTTTTATTTTTATTTTTTAAAATATTAATAGTGAGATGAGTGATTTATAATGGCCATGTTTGGTAAAATGTTAGCTTATCAGTCAATTTTGACTTATTTGACTACTATTAATTGTTTGACTTGGTTAAAAAATCAATATAAATGTTTGATTAATTAGCTTCTTGTAACTTCAAAATGTTAAAATTCAAAAAGCAGTTCAAAGTAACTTTTTCAAAAATAAAAAAAGGTACAAAACGACATCGTTTTGAGCCAGGACACACAAAGCACGATATAATTTGCCAACAATTATAATTTTAATTCATAAGTCATAACATCAAAATAATATTAAAAAATAAAAATACTTAAATATTTTAATCATCCAAAGATTCAAAGTATTAAACTAGTCTACGGACGGCTGGACTGACGACATCGGATGAAATCGACCGACTCGGCCGACTAGCCGATTTTGACCAATTTCATCGCCTAGCCTGCCGGGCCCGACCAATTTTTGGGTGCCTAATAGTGAAAGCGGAACGGCCTAGGGGCGCCTGGCGCCTAGGCGCTGCCTAGTCCGATTTTTACAAAAGTGCTCAAATATGTGAAACTGTTATTCGGTTTCATTTTATATGCACTATAGTTTCATTACAACACAACTACATTATCATTTCAACACAACTACAATTTCATTTCAATTCAATTGCAATTTCATTTAATAATATAAAAACAATATGTGAGGCGGTTGCAGTTTGGATATACTGTAGTTTCATTTGATAATTAACACACCAAAAACCCACACTCCGTTAAGCTGTAACGGCTTTTGTTTCTTGACTTAATGAAACGACATTGTATTAGGACCGTGGTACATAGTATAATTGCTGCTTCTTCTCTCTACCTTCTTTGTGTGGTCCTCCCTCCATTGTGGTCCTTACCATTGTGAAATTTGGTCCTACAAGAACAAAAAGTTTGGATCCATCATTGTTTTTTGTGTCTTTAGTTGTTGGAGTGAAGAAGCTTAAATTATTTTTGGCAGCGACTTAGTTTTTTCAGATCTTGAAAAACAGTATATATATATATATATATATATATATATATATATATATATACATTCAAACATACAAGGTACGCGTCTCATGATAGTGTGGCCGGGTGGGAGCAATCTCTCGAAGTGAAGGGGTTCCTTGTGCGCAGTAAGCAAATGTTTAGTCTTTGTGTTCAGCTGATTTACCATGATTTACATCATTCTATATGCTCTGTCGGGCCGAGGTCTGGGGAGCCGTTGAGGTTGAGGATTTAACATTTTTGGAAAGAAATATATCATCTTGATTTTGTGAAGATTGGGATATTAATTGTTTATATTGTACGGTTTAAATGTTATGTTTTTGTGATTATTGTCACTTTTAAGGTTTGATTTACTCCAATCCTAATGTCAATAGGGAAAGAACTCAACATGTGCATTAATGAATGATCAGCGAGGTAGACGTTAGTGATCCAGATTATGTTTGCACATGTGAACTCTCCATAATTGTTTCTGTAGAAATAATTTCTGCAAATCCGAACCAAACATCCCACAATGTGCATTTGATTTTTGGGCACTGGACCCCAAATATACATGTAATGTTCCAAACATTAATTCATTCAAATAGGACTTATATATATGCGTAATTGAGTTCTGACTCATATATATGCCACATTTGAACCACTCACTCATTCTTCCTGAGTTCTGACTTGCATAGAGTCTAGTTTGATGCTTAAATTTATTCCTGTAAATCTGCAATACTCTATTATTTTTGAAAGCGGTTCCTATTTTTGTATCATTAAATTTGTAATAATTTTTATTTTATTTTATGTTCATTCTTACAATACTTTTTGATAGTTTCACATTCACATCACATCAAAAAAATAAATAATTAATTAAAAACAATTTTTTTTTTAAAAAAAAAAAAGTACAAAAGACAGCAAGTCTGTCAGTTTCAAGTTTGCAACACATGTCATTTAAATAAATAAATAAACATTTTCCTCTTCCCAATGCAATGCTCCATGTCAGGTTGCAATCTATCCTCTTGCAGGGATAAATCAGCCTAGAGTCACAGGCTATATTCTCTAGATATTCCATAAAAATTAAGCAAAAAATCTTCAATGGATCAGAGAGTTTATGTTTATCATGAACAAAAGGTTGCCATATGTTTTAATTTTATTGAAAAAAAAAAAAAAAAGGAGATTATGAAGGTATATGTGGACTAATTACCATACCCTTTCTCTTGTTGATCGGTATATCTTTTACATGATCCTCCACAAAAAACACATAAAATCTAAAAATAAAGAGTAAAATTAATATGCTTATCATTAAAATAAATAAATAATTAAAAATAATTATTTTAAAAAAAAAGTACAAAAGACTGCAAGTCTGGCAGTTAATTTCAAGTTTGCAACACATGTCATTTAAATAAATAAATAAACTTTTTCCTCTTCTGAATGCAATGCTCCATGTCAAGTTGTAATATATCCTCTTACAGGGATAAATTCAGCATATGGTCACAGGATATATTCTCTAGATATTACATAAAAAAATGAGCAAAAAATTTTCAATGGATCAGAGGGTTTATGCTTATCATGAACAAACAGTTGCCATATGTATTAATTTTTATTGAAAAAATATAAGATTATGAAGGTATATGTGAACTAATTACTAGCCCCTTTCTCTTGTTGATCCGTATATTTTTTACATGATCCTCAAGAAAAAACACATAAATTCTAGAAATAAAGAGTAAAATTAATATGCTTATCATAAAAATAAATAATTAATTAAAAAAAATTTAAAAAAAAAGTACAAAAGGCTCCAAGTCTGCCAGTTTCAAGTTTGCAACACATGTCATTTAAATAAATAAATAAACTTTTTCCTCTTCCGAATGCAATGCTCCATGTCAGGTTGCAATCTATCCTCTTGCAGGGATAAATCCAGCCTAGGGTCACAGGATATATATTCTCTAGATATTCCATAAAAATTAAGCAAAAAATCTTCAATGGATCAGAGGGTTTATGTTTATCATGAACAAAAGGTTGCCATATGTTTTAATTTTATTGGAAAAAAAAATATGAGAATATGAAGGTATATGTGGACTAATTACAAGCCCCTTTCTCTTGTTGATCCGTATAATTTTTACATGATCCTTCACAAAAAATACATAAAATCTAAAAATAAAGAGTAAAATTAATATGCTTATCAGTAAAATAAATAATTAATTAAAAACAATTTTGTTTTAAAAAAAAAAAAGTACAAAAGACTACAAGTCTGTAAGTTTCAAGTTTGAAACACATGTCATTTAAATAAATTAATAAACTTTTTCCTCTTCCTAATGCAATGCTCCATGTCAGGTTGCAATCTATCATCTTACAGGGATAAATCCAGCATAAGGTCACAGGATATATTCTCTACATATTAATAAAAAAAATGAGCAAAAAATCTTCAATGGATCAGTGGTTTTATGCTTATCATGAACAAACAGTTGCCATATGTATTAATTTTATTGAAAAAATATGAGTTTATGAAGGTAAATGTGAACTAATTACCAGCCCATTTCTCTTGTTGATCCGTATATTTTTTACATGATCGTCAAGAAAAAACACATAAAATCTAGAAATAAAGAGTAAAAGTAATATGCTTATCAGTAAAATAAATAAATTAATTAAAAACAATTTTTAAAAAAAAAAAAAAGGTACAAAAGGCCGCAAGCCTGCTAGTTACAAGTTTGCAACACATGTCATTTAAATAAATAAATAAACATGTTTTTTCCTCTTCCCAATGCAATGCTCCATGTCAGGTTGCAATCTATCCTCTTGCAGGGATAAATCCAGCTTAGGTTCACAGGATATATTCTCTAGATATTCCATAAAAATTAAGCAAAAAGCCTTTAATGGATCAGAGGGTTTATGTTTATCATGAACAAAAGGTTTCCATATGTTTTAATTTTATTGAAAAAAAAATATATGAGATTATGAAGGTATATGTGGACTAATTACCAGCCCCTTTCTCTTGTTGATCCCTATGTTTTTTACATGATCCTCACAACAAACACATAAAATTTAAAAATAAAGAGTAAAATTAATATGCTATCAGTAAAATAAATAATTAATTAAAAAAAATTTTTTTTTAAAAAAAAAAGGTACAAAAGATTGCAAGTCTGTCAGTTTCAAGTTTGCAACAAATGTCGATTAAATAAATAAATAAATTTTTTTCCTCTTCCCAATGCAATGCTCCATGTCAGGTTGCAATCTATCTTCTTACAAGGATAAATCCAGCATAGGGTCATAGGATATATTCTCTAGATATTACATAAAAAAAATGAGCAAACAACGTTCAATGGATTAGAGGGTTTATGCTTATCATGAACAAACAGTTACAATATGTTTTAATTTTATTGAAAAAATATGAGATTATGAAGGTATATGTATGTGAACTAATTACCAGCCCCTTTCTCTTGTTGATCCGTATATTTTTTACATGATCCTAAAAAAAAAACACATAAATTCTAGATATAAAGAGTAAAATTAATATGCTTATCGTAAAAATAAATAATTAATTAAAAACAATCTTTTTTTTAAAAAAAAAGTACATAAGGCTGCAAGTCTGACACTTTCAAGTTTGCAACACATGTCATTTAAATAAGTAAATAAACTTTTTCCTCTTTCCAATGCAATGTTCAATGTCAGGTTACAATCTATCCTCTTGCAGGGATAAATCCAGCCTATGGTCACAGGATATATATTCTCTAGATATTCCATAAAAATTTAGCAAAAAATCTTCAATGGATCAGAGGGTTTTTGTTTATAATGAACAAAAGGTTGTCATATGTTTTAATTTTATTGAAAAAATATGTATGAGATTATGAAGGTATATGTGGACTAATTACCAGCCCCTTTCTCTTGTTGATCCCTATGTTTTTTACATGATCCTCACAACGTAACAAATACATAAAATCTAAAAATAAAGAGTAAAATTAATATGCTTATCAGTCAAATAAATAATTAATTATAAACAATTTTTTTTTTTAAAAAAAAAGGTACAAAAGACTACAAGTCTGTCCGTTTCAAGTTTGCAACACATGTCATTTAAAAAAATAAATAAACTTTTTCCTCTTCCCAATGCAATGCTCCATGTCATATTGCAATTTATCTTCTTACAGGAATAAATCCAGCATAGGGTCACATGATATATTCTCTAGATATTACATTAAAAAAAAATGAGCAAAAAATCTTCAATGAATCAGAGGGTTTATGCTTATCATGAACAAACAGTTGCCATATGTTTTAATTTTATTGAAAAAATATGTGATTATGAAGGTATATGTGAACTAATTACCAGCCCCTTTCTCTTGTTGATCTGTATATTTTTACATGATCCTCAAGAAAAAATTAATATGCTTATCAGTAAAGTAATAAATTAATTAAAAACAATTTTTTTTTAAAAAAAAGTACAAAAGGCTGCAAGTCTGCCAGTTTAAGTTTGCAACACATGTCATTTAAATATATAAATACATTTTTTTCTCTTCTCAATGCAATGCTCCATGCCAGGTTGCAATTAAACTTTTTCCTCTTCCCAATGCAATGCTCCTCGGGTTGCAATCTATCCTCCTATCATCTTATAGGCCTCCTAAATCCAGCCTAGGGTCACAGGATATATTATCTAGATATTAAATTAAAAAATGAGCAAAAAATCTTCAATGGAACGGAGGGTTTATGCTTATCATGATCAAACGGTTGCCATATGTTTTAATTTTATTGAAAAAATATGAGATTATGAAGGTATATGTGAACTAATTACCAACCCCTTTCTCTTGTTGATTATATTTTTTACATGATCCTCCAGAAAAAAACACATAAAATCAATAGCAAAGTGTAAATCTGGTGTATTTGAAAATTGTGAAATCCTAAACTAATCAAATTTAAACATGGCAATCAAGATTTGTCTCAATTAAGGTAGGCTAAGATCCCTCATAATATATGTCCATACATTAACATTCTTCTTCTAAAAGATTGAATTTCTAGTCTTAAAGACCCTTAATTACACTCCCGACTCGACAGATCATTATTAACCTATTGAATTATAAAGAGTTAAGTTACACGTATGTAGAGGTATCATTGAGCAAGTTAATTTTGCCTATTTGCAATATAGTAGGCCAGATGATACAGTGGTGCAGCTCTAGCAGCATCAAAGTAACTGAGCTTGTGAATGGCCTTCTCCACCAGCTCATCTGCAAATTTTCTGGCCTTCTCAATTCCCATCAGCTTCGGGTACGTCGCCTTCTCACTGCTCAAATCCTTCCCCGCCGTCTTCCCCAACTCCTCCGACGACTTTGTGACATCAAGAATATCATCCACCACCTGAAACAAAAGCCCAATGCACCTCGCGTAGCTCCTCAGCCTCTCCACATCCACCACGCTCCCTCCGCCGACAATGGTGCCGCACACCACCGAGGCCTCTAAAAGCTTTGAAGTCTTGTGGATATGAATGTACTCCAGCTCCTTTAAGTCCACCGTCTTCCTCCGACCAGCTCGCAAGAGGCGATGCAGAGGATTGGCCGGACCCGTTTTCCTCCGGCCAGAAGTGAGTACCTCATCGCCTCGTGAATCTTGATTGGCTTCTTTAACGCCACCGCCTCGTCTAGTGCTTTGTTAACCTTTATAGCTTTGGTTGCCATGTATTCTTCCAAGCGGAAAGCTGCCGGGACTCGGGAGCGCCATGTTTTCCGGCACCACCTTCGTTTCAACTGATGCTTTCGCAACTTTGCTAGCCTGAATCTTCATGGGACGACCAAGACTAACAGATCGGATACATGGGTTTTTTGCAGAAAACATAAGACGGTTGCTAAGATTTCTGGGAAACAACGAATGTTCTTGAGCGGGTATGTTAGCTAGAAATGCCATTGTGATTTGTGAAGTGCTGTGGCAGTGATCGATGATCTTTATGTTTAGGTCTACTTATATGAATGGGAAGATGCTGCTTCATTATTGCTACACATAATTTGGTTATTCTCTCTGGTACTGTTTGGACTTTATTAAGTAACTATGTTTAGGTCTACGATGAGAAGATGCTGCTTCATTATCGTTGCACATGATTTCTGGTTATTCTCTCTGGTGCTGTTTGGACTTTATTGAATAACTATGTTTAGGTCTACTTATACGGATGGGAAGATGCTGCTTCATTATCGTTGCACATAATTTCTGGTTATTCTCTTCGGTGTTGTTTGGACTTTATTGAGTAACTTGTTAGATCTAGAATAATCTAACTAATACTGAACAATATTATACGAGAAATCTGACCTCGTATGATAGCGGAAGCGTAGCCGTGTTGATCTCCAGCCATAGTTGATGTTCCTGTTGTGTTGCCTCTTAATGGTAGACCGTTAGCCATGTCCATAGTTGATGTTCCTGTTGTGTTGCCTCTTAACGGTAGACCGTTAGCCATGTTTTGCCTCAGACCTAGATGGTGTATTGGTATCTACTGAGCAGTCTGAGTACCGTAACTGAATGTGCTAACATCCAACATCCTGTATCCCATCAATCCTGATTATATTAGGCACAGAGTTTGGTTGACTAACAACTACTAGTTATTAAGTCCAACCAGACCACTTAATAATTAAGCCTAGTTAACTTGCACCACTTAATTAAGGCCCTAATATATAATATATAATATATATTATTAGGGAAAATCTTACATAACTATGTTTAGGTCTACTTATACGGATGGGAAGATGCTGCTTCATTATCGTTGCATATGATTTCTGGTTATTTTCTGGGTTGCAATTTGGAGTTTATTGAGTAACTTTTAGGAATTCTCTGGGGTGCAGTTTGGACTTTATTGAGTAAAACTTTATTTAGAAAGTTTGGATCGGACTTTATTGAGTAACTTTATTTGAGAAAGTTTGTGTGAAGTCAGACACGGTTAAATCAAGAGTGAGTTTTCTTTGATTGTGTATATTATGCATGTGAAGTCAGCTCAGTGATAAATTAAGAGTTAAAAGTTACTTATAATGAAAATTATTGTAATATTTTTTTTACCATAACATAATTGTCAAAGTTTAAACTTTCATCACTTCTCTTACATACTGCCTACTAAATCACTGAGCTTAGTATACGCTTTCTATATCAAGTATACGTGCATGATTAGGCAACGCCAAGATGGGGGAATCAAGAATATATTGTACTTTATTGTACTTAGAACTTAGAAGAGATAAAGGAAATTGTATGTGTCATTTCCATGGCCTGCGAAGGGGACCTTTATGTCCGTGATTCCCTTTAGGAAACTCCCAAATTCCTCAACTATGTTGCAATTAAATAAGGTTGGTAGTTACGCGTAATTAAATAAGGAATACCCAATTTTATTAGTTTATTTTGTTTAAAATGATCATGTCGCCCACAATGATGTAATATGGTGATAATCTTGATTGAATATATTGTTTAAATTTATGTTAAAATAATTGAATTATGTTCACTTGTGGTTATCTGCTCAACAAATTATGTCAACCCTTGAGTAGATGAAACACGAACCTAAGATCTTACTTTAGTACTTATACATAGGGACGGTGATATCATCACACCACAAAGTATTTGTCTAGTCTCACTTTTTAAATGCCATTGTGATCTTTGAAGTGTTGTGGCACTATGTGATTGATTATCTTTATGTTTAGGTCTACTTATACGGATGGGAAGATGTTGCTTCATTATCGTTGCACATGATTTCTGGTTATTCTCTCCGGTGCAGTTTGGACTTTATTGAGTAATTTTTAGGCGCTCTTTGATTTACAAAAAAATTTATTGTCACTATTTGAATGTGTATACTGTGTGAAGTCAGCTCAATGATAACTCTATTTGTTTATTTCCAATACATAATGCTAGATAAAGTAAAACGTAACTAACTAATTTTTTAAATCAATTTTTTTTTTTTTTTACTTTTGGCATCTTTTGATACTATTTTTATTCTTTTAACATATCAATAATATAGAAATAAAATCACAAATATATATATATATATATATATATATATATATATATATATATATATATATAGACACACACAATGAAACACTTATGCAAGTACATAATTTAAGAAAAAAAATGGATTACCTTCAGAGTTTGAGCTTGTACTTTATTTATTTTTGTTGCATATAAAATAATATTTGTTCTTTGAAAAATGTGTTAAATTGGCCTCCTAAGTCAAGTGGATAGTGCAATTGTATCGCCTAAGTAAAAAAAGCTCTATTCAAATCTCCTAAATCGGTAAAATAGTTCAATTAAGTTCAATTTTGACTTATTTATCAAGTTAAATTGATATAGTGTTGACACGTGTCCTTCATATTTTTGTTTTTTTAAATTTTATTTATTAAAAGCATTCCTCACACAGTCACACATGCTTCTTTATTTCTGTGGCCTTTTGGGGTCCCAACCAAATATGTTACAGATTTTGGAGATACATTATATTATACTGCTCCTCCGGCCTCATAACTAATATATCATCTTGATAGCCCGCATGATCAGCTCAGTTGGTCACATGTGTAAAGTTTAAGAAAAATGATCAGGAATCGAGTACGAAATATTTAGTTATAATGTTTAATTTTTTTTAACAGTTTAAAAATATTTGTAGAGATGACAATGTGCCCCGTCCCCGTCGGAGACGGGGAAAAATTTCGAGGATCGGAAGCGGGGATGGGGAATTATTTAAATTCCCCGACGGGGACGGGGATACCCCTCCCCGTCCCGCCCCATCCCCGAAATTTAATATATATATTATTAGGAATTAAGAATAAAGAGTTAGAATATTAGATTATTAGTTTTTTATTTTTTTATTTTTGGAAGACAGATTATTAGTTATTTAGTTTTATTAGATTTTAAAATTAAAACTTGAAACACAGTAACGTGAATTAGAACATTAGATTATTAGTTTTTTATTAAAATTTCGTTAGTTTGTATGTTAGTAAAAATACTTGAATGTTAATTGTTGAAGAATTATAATTTTTAAAATAAGCCTATTAAGCTTATAAATTTCAATTTTTTTGTTTTTTATTTTTAAAAATTGTATTAATTTGACACATTGACTATGGGTTGACCGGGGATGGAAATTTCCCGCTAGGACGGGGACGAGAAATTTTTTGAACTTTCAAATAAACCCTTAGCTAATGTGCTAAGAAACTAAGAAACAAAGCAAATGGCACAAGAAAGGAATAGAAAATAACTTGATAAACAACCCCATTGCCGGGAGGAAGAAGACAATAATCGCCAATATGTATAAAATTATGCATGGAGTATAAGACTTTGTATAAAAAAAGAAATTCAAAAGCCATTAATAATTCCGTTGTAGTCTAGTTGGTTAGGATACTCGGCTCTCACCCGAGAGACCCGGGTTCGATTCCCGGCAACGGAATAATTTTGCTCCATTTTCCACTTCACCGGTGCCGGACAAATTAAAGATTTTTTGGGATAAGCATCCTAGGGAAATATCAACAGACAAACCTTGTTCATGTTTTACACATGCTATGAATTATTATTCTCAAAATCTCCTATTGGATTTGCTCCGACGTTTCTCGACAAAAAATGTCAGATTCCCTCACAATTCACATTTTTCTCAACAAAAATGATAGCAAGAGGTATCTCCAACTTCATCACCCTCTATCATGTCTTCCACTTCTCACTTCTTGCACTCTATAAATGGACATCGGCAGAAGCTTAACAATGGCAGCTCTCAGATTCTCAGCTTTGGCTCATATATGGCTCACTCCGTAGCTCTAGCAACTCTTGGCCTCACTAAACCCAATCAAATCCAACGTCCCGAGGTTCTTTCTTTCTCTTAACCATACTAACAACTCATTCCTTTTTCCTTTCTTTTCTTATATTCTTTGTTTTCATCTATATGCATGCGTTCTTACATGAACTTTCATTCAAAATGATACTTTTCATGCAAAAAATTAGTAATTTTGAGGCTTTTATGATAAAATATTTACTAAAGTCCGAAACTTTGTTGTTATGGGCTGTGAAAGATATCGTTTGCTGCAAGAGAGGTTGATTTGGTGGAATGGAAAGAGACATACTTGCAGTAGGTGTGACAGAGAAGGACATGGCTAGAGACCCAAATTCCAAGTTCCAAAATTTGATCTTGCAAAAGTTGGATTCAAATTTGGGTGGCATGCTGTCTAAAGCCTCATCTGAGGAAGATTTTTCTGGAAAATCTGGTCAATCCATTGTCCTTAGACTGCCTGGTCTTGGTTCTAAAAGGATTGGATTAGTGGGGCTTGGGTCATCATCAGTTTCTTCAACCATTGCTTATCGTTCTCTCGGTGAGACTATTGCTGCAGCTGCTAAATCTGCCCAGGCAAGTAGTGTTGCTGTTGCACTTGCTTCGGCTGAAGGCCTCTCGGTGGAATCGAAGCTCAGTGCTGCCTCTGCAATGGCAACCGGTATCTGTTTTCCCGAGTAGCTTAAACTTTATTGTCATATATATATCATTCTGAATTGAGACATTAAACTAGGTAAAACATCTTGAATTGTCATAGGAATTGTGCTGGGGACTTTTGAAGATAACAGGTTTAAGCTAGAGCCAAAGACTCCCACTCTCAAATCTGTCGAGATTCTTGGCCTTGGAACTGGACCCGAGATTGAAAAGAAACTGAAATACTCAGAAGTTGTTAGTTCTGGTGTGATATTCGTGAAAGAGCTTGTAAATGCACCTGCCAATGTACTAACCCCTGGTTAGTAGTTTCAGGACCATAACTTCATATATTGCTCATCTTTTCTTGGTTTCTGATCTTTTAGTTTTAGTTTTCGTTTTCTAGGTGAATTTTTCTCATCTGTATATGTGGATTCTTAATTTGTTATGCTGCAGGGGCACTTGCCGAAGAGGCCAAAAATATTGCTTCTTTGTACAGTGATGTTCTTACTGCAACAATCTTGGATGTTGAGCAGTGCAAAGAATTGAAAATGGGATCTTTTTTAGGTGTTGCTGCAGCTGCTACAAATCCTTCTTATTTCATTCATTTGTGCTATAAGCCTTCGAGTGGATCGGTCAAAACCAAGCTGGCTTTGGTTGGAAAGGGGATTACTTTTGACAGGTAATCCATGTTTTAAGTAAAGTAACTGCATTTATGTTTCTTGCTATGTTATTAGTTCTTGAATTGATTCCTTTTATCGTTCTAGTGGTGGATACAACATCAAGGCCGGGGCAAATTCCGCGATTGAGATCATGAAAAATGATATGAGTGGTGCTGCAGTAGTGTTGGGTGCAGCAAAAGCTATGGGCCAAATAAAGCCTGCTGGAGTGGAAGTAAGTCATATTGCCACTGCCCCAAATCGATGTTTTTTGTCAGAATCAAACACTTACCATTACGCCAAAACCTATAGCTAGTAGTAAATGTGTCACATTTCAATGGCAGGATGCTGGACTCGACTCTCTAAGCCATAGCCCAACATTTCCTTTCTAAGTTGCGAAATTTGCTTCTGTCTCATATCGTGAAATTGTTGTGATATGGCAGGTACATTTCCTTACTGCTGCATGTGAAAATATGATTAGTGGAACAGGCATGAGACCTGGAGACATTATCACAGCTTCAAATGGGAAGAGAATTGAGGTAATTAACTTAATTATGGTTATGCACTCTTTGTTCTGCAATTTCATATTCATGTGATTGTATGGTGCCATTCATTCTTTTGATAGGTTAACAACACTGATGCTGAAGGAAGGCTTGCACTTGCAGATACTTTAATATATGCCTGCAAACAGGGTGTAGAAAAGGTATAAAAATGCAACCATTAGTCCATATATCACATTTTGCAGATCTTTGTAGTGTTTTCTTTTGGATGATGAGGGAAACCCACAGCCAGTAGATTAACATTCTTAACCATGCAGATAGTTGATCTGGCTACACTGACTGGTGCCTGTATAGTTGCTCTAGGCCCCTCTGTTGCTGGTATGCCTTTGTAGATTTTGTGTTTATGGAGTTACAGAATCCCATGTTGTATATGGGAACACGATGAAATGGCTTTTCTTCTTCTCTACTTAAATCTTGATTAAAAACTAGGGGTTTTCACGCCTAGCGACAACCTGGCGAGGGAGGTGCTTGAAGCAGCAGAAGTTGCGGGTGAAAAGCTTTGGAGGTTGCCCATGGAGGAGAGCTACTGGGAGAATATGAAATCCGGGATTGCTGACATGGTGAACACGGGTCCTAGAGATGGTGGTGCAATCACTGCAGCTCTTTTCTTGAAACAGGTACTATAAATGTCCCCAAACCTGTTTGAAACTACATAGTACTAGCTGGTTCTCTTTCCCTAGTAGTGTCTGCACTTTTGAAGCTAGAGCATGATCAGATCCTATGCATCTTTCTGTGACATTGTAGCAGGAACAAAAAAAATAACCTAAGATTTTGACCATTGTTTTTGCAGTTTGTTGATGAGGAAGTAGAATGGTTGCATATTGACATTGCAGGTCCAGTGTTTGATGAAAAGAAGAAACTTGCAACAGGGTTTGGCATTAGTACTATGGTGGAATGGGTGCTAAAACACTCTTCTTAGATTTACATATAATTCATTCTGGCTGTTCTAATGTAGCTTCTTCATGTGCACTAGTTGTAAATGAAGTTGGATACTTTTCGAATGCAAATGTAGTCCTTATTTTTAATGTACCCAGAATTTCTACCATCAGACAGTGTGACTAATCCCTTGTTGGATTATTAGCACCTCTTTTGGGGTAGAACAACTAACCTGAAGATTTAGCACGCCAAGAATCAAACCCTTAACCTTTACGAGTAGTTTTCAAATTGATGAAACGCTTGCAATTTACCTGCTCCAGCATGCTCTGGGGGCTTAAGATTAGTCTAGCACGATACTTAATGTATCAAAAAAGAAAAGGAAAATGAAATATGCATGCAGCAGCACTCAACTGGCACAAAAAATGGAAGACAAGCACAATCTAACACACTATGGAGAGTTACAATAATCTTTAAATCTGCTGCCATAACAAGATGAACCCTACAAGGGATTAGGGGAACTTGTCTAATTCCAACATACAAACTTCCAGCCATCTCAGCTGAATCTTTAAAGGCCAAATTTAAAATTTAGCGAACAACGTTTTTCCCTCGGAATTATAAAAGTTTTACTATAGCAAAGGCGGGATGGATGGGAATGGGAATGAAACTGCATAATTAGTTCTTCCCGATGTCCTTCAGTCCACAAATCTGCTCTTCACCCATTGCAGACATGACCGACAGAATAAGATCCTTTCCTTCATTAAACCCGTCTTTAATCTGTGAACAAGCCAATACACCAATGGTCAATCACATCGCAAATGCAAATCGATGACAAAATCATTGCTAGTTCCTATCCTGTTTCAAATCGCTTACCTGAGTAAGAAGAGCATCATCAGTTGGAAGCCTCAGATCATCTTTGGTGCCACCGCTTTCAGTGAGAAGAGACACCTAAAACAGTCCCGGGACAAGTGTTTCGTAGTGAGCTTAGAGTACAAACTTCAATAAGAAAATAATACGACATACCATTTCGCTATATAGCCAAGAGCCATGATGACCATGGTTACAAGTAATGAAAACTGAAATTAGTACGTTATCACAAGATCATTGCAACAGCCAATAAATAAAATAAACCACTGTCCACCGCCAAATTAGTCATGAAATAAAGAGTAGAGTGACTATTTCGGCTTCCATACCCACTGTCCACCGCCAAATTATTGAGCGGAGGAATGTGCTAGAGCTTAGATTAAAATTTCTCGCTTAATTACTTAACCCTTTCTCACTTTCAGCATAGGATAGTTCATTGTAGATACTAGATAGATTGTTATTCTCTTACTCTGTCCTAAATATTAATCATATTCATATATTTCAGCATTTAAAGGTAATGATGAAAGATAACGTACAAAGCCATCCTCAGAGATGTCAATCAGCTGGTAGTCGGTGCGACTAACATGAGGCACCTGAAATAAAACATGAGAGTAAGAATGAGATGAGCTAAATTTCAACCATCAAAAATGGAAAAGAAAATGCAGAGCATTCAATTACATCACAATTGTGAGAGGAAGGAACAATATCCTCGAGCTTCTTCCCATTGAAGATGTCAATTGCCACAAAGTGACACTTTGCGTGCCCGTGCTTGCCAGTTTTGGAGGTGGAGACTTCAACAACCTATTGACAGAAATATTTAGTCATTACTCATTATAAAGAATCAAAAGCAGAACTAGGGTACAATAAATTAAGCCAAAGCTAACATAATAAAAACCTCACATTTTTCCCATAAAATTACTTTTTTTAAAGCAAGGCCATAAAAACATTACACTCTCTCCTATTAGACCACTATGAATGAAACATCAACGAAATCACCAACCATTTGACCCATGATGTGAGATATCTTCAATATTAAAATTTTAAAAGTACTTACCGCTCCCACTAAAAATAAAATATTGGTTTAAGCCCCATGAGGCAATGATGGGATTTCCTTTGTACATTTAACAAGAACAAACCCACCTTTTTTTCAAGAAATCGGAGACATAGTAAAAAAGAAAAACCCATCTTTTCAAATAAACACTCCTCGCATATTCATACATGTGCACAGAAACAAATACATACATCCTACATAACAGACACATATGCACATATACAGTAATACAGACTTAAACAAATGGACACACGAGTTACAGATATTGAGATACATACACTAAATGGAAGAAATTTACTTATACCATAACCCGAGTTGCAGTTTATCTAAGACGATAGTCAGCAAGAAACAAATGGACACACAAGATACATACACCAAATAAACGAAGTTCACTTGCACTCCATAACTGAGCTGCAGTTTATCTAAGTAAGATAATAGTCGGCTAGATGAAAACCCTAGGATGAGTGTTTAAGAATACAAGGAAGAGGAATAGGATATCTAAGGATTTCCAACAAATTAGCCTAGCATACCCTACAAGATTGGAGCTTTGTTGTGTATATACAATAGGACTCAACCCCAACACCAATTGACCAAAAAAAAAAAACATCATTAAATAGCATACAAGAAAACTACACTGGACACACACATACACACAAGGAACCCTAAACCAACCAAAGAAATTGACTTGAAACCTAGAACTTAGTACAAACAATTCAATACATTTATGATTTAACATGGTAAGATGATAGTCAATGAATAGATATATGACCAAGAAACAGTCCAAACACACACTTCATTAAAACATCCTAAAATCACACGATCTTTAGCAGTAACAAGGAAAAAAGCCACACACAAACATATAACAATCAGGAATCATGGAAATACATCGAGATCTAAATCTATGGGCACCAACCCACACCAAATCGAAAGCGGAAACACACGAAGACCATCGATTGGAATAGAAAAAAGTTCAAATCTTTGAAAGAAGACACAGAGATGGGGAGAAAAGGGAAGACCTTGCAAGGGCGACCTTTGATGACTATGTAGCCATTCTTGCGGATGGTTCCAGCTTGCTGAGGGTAGGTCTTGGAGGCGCCGGCATCCGCTTTCGACTCGAAGTGGTGCTCCTCGTCCGACATGGATGGTGGCTTAGTAGCTTTCTCTCTCTAGAAGCTTGAGGGATTTGTTGGGGGAAGTGGCAGAGAGAAAGGGCTTTTCCGGAGATGACTCCAACGATAATCCCAAGTACATACTAGTATACTACTACTCCTAACATTTTTACTTTTCTTTTTCGGATGAGGTTCTTGGAAAAAAAAAAAAAAAAAAAAAACTCTTTTTCTTTTATTTTTTAGGGAAAAATGCTTTTTATCCCTAAATTATTTAAATAATAATAATTTTTGTGCCTTAATTATCTTGCACCACTTTTTATCATTTATAAAGTGATTTTTTTTTGTCCTTTATTTGTGTGTAAAATGACTCTTTAACTCAACCCTAAAGAGAACTTCAACAATCAAGTTTGTACAAGGTAGCCAAGTAGTTCATGCGCTTGCAAGGGCTACGGGTTTTCAGGCGTTTGTCTAGTGTAATGACACATCTGTTACCATTATAAATGAGTGGTCATATAATTAAACTCTAATAAAAAAAGTTTCATAGTTATTTTTATTTATTATAAATAATTCAGTAAATAAATAAATTTTATAATTTACTCTTATACATTATATTAAAGAGTTAATTTTATCGGATGTCCTTTGTCTTTGGCGACAATTTTTAATTTAGTCTCAAATTATTATTTTTGTCATTTAACATATTATTATTTTTTAGTCACTTTTAGTCATTCTCGTGACTTTTCATATTTCTAGCAAGAGCATTTTTATCTATTCATACAACGTATTTTTCTTTTGTTATTTTTTCAGTTTCAACCCGTTTAAGTAGTTTAGGACTTTACTACAAACTTATTGAAAAATATAGTTACTAAAAATCAGAGGATACCTAAATTCTTAAACCAATTAAACCGGTTGAAACCGAAAAAATAACAAAAGAAAAATATGAAAAGATAAAAATGACATTTACTAAAAATAAGAAAAGTCATAAGAATGACTAAAAGTGTCCAAAAAATAATAATCTGGTATATTAAATGACAAAAATGAAAATTTGAGACTAAATTTAAAATTATCACCAAAGACAAAGGACATCAGGTGTAATTAACTCTTATATTAAATATAAATTTTAAAATATATAAAATTTGAAACTATAGTAAAAAGTATCAACTAAAATAAATATATTTATTAAAAAAAACAAAAAAAAAAAAAAAAAAAACAAACAAACAAACAAACACACACGAGTAACGCTTTCCCATATTCTTTCTTTGGCTTAGATTGCTTTTATTATTGGTAGTAATCTCTGAAGAAAAAGTTGTGGCTTTGTTGACTTAATTTTCTTTTTCAACGATGGCATAATTATCCGTGAAGAGTTAGGTGTAGTTGAGACTAGTTGTTAATGTTTACTTCATATATTATGCATTTATATATGTTTAATTTGGTGCATGAGGTTAAAGTATGATATAAGTGATTCAGGTCATGGGTTCGAGCTTTAGTGGAGACGATATTAACGTACTTGTTAAGCGTCAGTAAGTTGATAAAGTACATGTCATACAATTGTTATGCTGTGGAACCGTGTCCGGTTCTATGTTCATAATTTTTGAACTTCATATTTACAATTATTGAATTCTATATTCACAATCACAAAACTCTATGTTCATAATTATAAAACTCTATGTTCATAACTTTTGAACTGAGTTAATTCCAGCAATGGTCCTCCGACTATATTGATTTTCCAAAATTAGTCCTTGACTTTTAATTTGGACACTTTAGGTCCCTTGACTTTCAATTTCTTTCCAATTGAGGTCCTTTCGTCAGAATACGGTTAATTGAATTTTAAATGAAGGGGTAAACTCATCATTTCACCTGCCTATGTATTATTCTTAGTATTTCTCCATTGTATACGCGATATATATGAAGATAATCTTAGTCGAAACCCTAAAATGTTCCTCGTCGTTCCCCATTTGCTGACTACTCGTGTGTGCGTTCCTCTATTATTGAGATGTTTACAAGTTATAACAGCGAAATACGAAGGGAGAAATACGAAGAATAATACATAGGCAGGTGAAATGACGAATTTACCCCTTCATTTAAAGTCTAATGAACCGTATTCTAACGAAAGGACCTCAATTGGAAAGAAATTGAAAGTCAAGGGACCTAAAGTGTCCAAATTAAAAGTCGGGGACTAATTTTGGAAAATCACTATAGTCGGAGGACCATTGCTGGAATTAACTCCTTTTGAACTTTATATTCACAATTATTGAACTCTGTATTCACAATTACAGAACTATATATTCATAATTATAGAACTCTATGTTCATAATTATAAAATTCTATGTTCATAATTTTTGAACTCTATATTCATAGTTGACAATTTTGGAATAAAGTAAAATTCTATATTTATAATTATGACAGTTTTGAAATAGGGTGAACACGATTCCACAACATAGTTTGCCACATGTAATAGAATCAATCAATAGTATTATAAAAAAAAACAAAAAAAAAACAAAAAACAATATATATATATATATATATAAAGTAGGATATACATAAATAGATAACCACGTTTTGATCAAAAAGCAAACAAATAAAGTGCAAGCGTGGAATAAGATGAATGATGGAGGAGTGTGGTTTGGGGTCCATTGGACCGAATAAGTAGAGGTGTGGAAGTTAATTGGGTCCAAAGGATGATTAAAATTCACATGTAAGGTTTATAGACCTAAATAGGCAAGTGAAATCGTTGGGAGTGTGAATGAGACTAAAAATTAAAATAAGGGGGTGAAAGTGCAAATACAACATGGATAAAATATAGGGAAAAGTGTCAAATTAGTCCCCAAAATCATTCTAATAGTGCTATTAGATCCCTTAATTAAAAAAGCTTCATTCAGATCCCTAAACTGTAAAATAGTTTAATTCAGTTCAAATTTACTTATATAGCAAGTTAACTCATCCTCAACTTGACACGAGTAGCCTTTAAAATATTTGTTATTTTTATTTTTTAAAAAATTACTTATTATTAAAAATTAAAATTTTAATTAAAATTTTAAAAAAAAATTCAGCTACCGGCTGTCCGGCGAGGATAGCCATAGCTGTCAACATGAGGTCCAGAACGGCCACGATCTGGACCTCATGTTGATAATCGTGGCTGTCCGTGAAGGATGCAGCCACCGGCTGTCTTCGTCGGACAGCCGGTGGCTGGATTTTTTATTTTTTTTAAATTTAATAATAAATAATTTTTTAAAGAATAAAAATAAAAAGTTATTTTAAAGGCGCCAGGTGTCAAGCTGTGGATGAATTAACCTGCTATACAGGTAAATTCAGACTCAATTGAACTATTTTATAGGTTTAGGAGATCGGAATTGAGCTTTTTTTACTTATGGGACCTAATTGCACTATCTGAATGACTTAGGGGGCCAATTTGACTTTTTCCCTAAAGTATAATAGAGTGAAGAGGGCGAGGGGGAGTTTGAGAGCTAAAGTGCACCACAATGCATACTTTAATGGAGTGTTTGGTTGGATGTAGTTGTAATTTTTTTCCTACTTTATTTCATTGCAAGACAAATTACACTGTTTGGTTAGGGGGAATTGTAATTTTCTCTTTTTGTTGAATTGCAATTTAATGCTTTTGAGAAATGAAAAAATAGATGAAATGACAAAATTACCTTTGATGATTGTTATTCTTCAGAATAAGGTTCAAATTAGCCACTGAAAGTAACTCTGAAAATGCAATTAGGCCACTGAACGGAAAAAAAAAAGTGCAATTAGGTCACTAAACACTCCAAAAAAGTGCAATTAGGCCACTGAACACTTCAAATGTATGCAATTTCATCGGATAGTAGGTTACCATCAATTTTTTAGCAGGTTACCTGCTTACGTGGCAGCTGAGTTGGCATTTTTAACAATTTTAAAATAATTTTTAATAATTAATTTAAAAATGAAAAAATTAAATAAAAAAAATAAACGACGACTGCCACCCCGTCGTTTTATTTTATTTTATTTTTTAATTTTTTATAATTTATTATTAAAATTATTAAAAATGTCAATTCAGCTGCCACGTAAGCAGGTAACCTGCTACAATTGATGGTAACATGCTATGATGTGAAATTGCATATATTTGGAGTGTTCAGTGGCCTAATTGTATTTTTTTGGTTCAGTAGCCTAATTGCATTTTCAGGTTACATTCAGTGACCAATTTGAACCTTATTCCTTATTCTTCTTATTACACAATGACATTTTAGTCTTTATATCACTTTTTTCCTTCTCATTCCCAATAATTATATTCCTCCTACCAAACAATGTAATTTGAATTCCTACATTATTCTTTTCCCACCGAATTGCAACTCATTTCCTTCCTTATTCATTCCTCCCAACCAAACACACCTTGAAGCATGAAAATGACTTTTGGAAAATATTTTTCTGGAAAATGAGTCATTTTCAAAAAACATTTTCTTTTTCTATGTTTGAATGCATTCCAAAAAAAAAAAACTGTCTTAGTGTGTTTGGTTCATTTTCTGGAAAATGAGCATAATTATTTTTAATTTTAAATATTTAAAATATACAATGGTGGTGGTGTTACTGTGGTGGTGGGTGGTGGGGGTGGTGGTGTTAATGGGGTCGTGGGTGGTGGTTGTGGCGGCGACGACGGGTAATTAGCTACTCTATTGCTGCAAACAGAAAATGACTTCCCTCCTAAAAAAAGGGAAAGTCATCTTCTGAAAAATCACTTCTATTTTTTATTGATCACACTTTTATTTTTTATTGACTTTCATTTTTCCCCTCTAGTCAAACACAAAAATTCGAAAAATTATTTTCAGAAATCATTATAAAGGGGCAAAGAAATGGCACTATCAGTTTAGCTTCTGATTTATTAATCTTTATATATGTTGCTTAAATTAACCTCGATTACCCAACTTTATGATATGTTGATCAAATTAAACCATCAACTAGATAAGTTGGTTGAGTTAGGAGCAAACACTTAAAAATGTCAAACACATGGTGTGGCATGGTGTAAGCATAGTGGTTAGGTAATTTATGATAAAAAGTAAGGTGCGACAGAAAATATGTATAGTTATCGTGAAAATTCTCTCCAAGTATGATTTTGGGTTAACTCGACTTAATTTAATAATGCCTATAAATTTTATATTTAGACTTTTCATGTAAAAATTATGTATTTTTTTCATCTTATTTATACTTATCAATGATTATAGTTGATTGTGTTTCGCAACAAATTATACCATGGACGACCAAATCCCACCTTGCATTATGCACTCTAATCCAAAATGATTTTTATTATGTGTATACGGTTAACATATTATGTGACAATCATAGACACTGCAGACACATAATATATTAATTGCATAGACGTAATATGCAGTTAACATATTATGTGTTTTCAATTTATTTATATACACATAATGTATCAACTAAATACACATATTATGTTAACTGTAAACACATGGGGTAAGAATTGGTATTTAGCCCATAAAGCTTTTAACAATAACAATATCTTTATTGTGAATGTCGCGGATCATACGAATGAATTTATACCGTCAGGCTTGTATGCATCATGACCATATCTGACTATGTTGTGGGAAGTCTTGCGAACACATCCCACACATTAGCATATGCTAGTTAAATAGCCCAAAACATTAAGGGCCGTTTGGTTCACGGAATGTTAGATTACCTTAGGGAATGTTAGATTGCTGGGAATGTTAGATTACTGGGAATGTTAGATTCCTGTGTTTGGTTAAGACTGAGGTATATAATATAATTATGTTTGGTTTAGGGTTATCTTTATCTTTATATATATATATATATATATATATATATATATATATATATATATATATATATATAAGCTAACATAAAATATATATTTTTAAATAATTAGAATGAAAATAGCAAAATTTATAAATATCCAAGGTTATCTCACATTACCTAAGAAAAGGAAGGGAATCACATTCCCTTCAAAATCCTATGTGGAGGGAATGTTCCATTCCTTGGGAATGTTATATTCCCTCAGATAGTATGAACCAAACATAGGAATCTAAGCTCAGGAATGTCATATTCCCATGGTTATGTAATATAACCTGAACCAAACGCCCCCTAAAATCCTCTCACAAACTGCCCTAACGTACATGCCTTACATGTGCCTTGCATGCACAAGTCATATGCCATTTTTCCCGAGACAAGGGCATATGCCACTAGGCCTAAGGGCATTGTCTGAGACTGAGACACACATCAAAAACCTCCTTTTAAACATGAGTGTTAGTGGGAGATATAATTCACTTTCTAATTGTAGGTGGTAAGTTAAGTATGCCAGCTTCCAACACGAGCTTTCATGGGCATGGTAATGTAAATTAAAAACGGCATACACCACCAACTTCTTTGATGTCCTAAGTGGGGGAATGCTATATTTCTCCATTTCATTCATATTGGGGACTTTGATTGGAGCATTTCTTGGCTTGGTGATGCACTCAAGAAGGTGGCCCAAGTTGACTTTGATACTTGGACCCTTACACTGATATTAGGTGGTGTTCTCACGTTTGTCTTGGTGGCTCACACCCCATCACCAGTCGACTGTGGTTTCTTCTGATAGGGATGGACATTGACATCACTCGGGCAGTAAGACGTTTTCTACTTTCACATATATTTTATAACTTGACACTTTTGTGCCACTTTTTATGCTAATTGTATTTAAACTAACTAGTATTTTCATCTGTGCGTTACACGGAATAGATTTGTTATAACACTTTAAAAATATTTGGATCGATATATAAATATAAATGATAACAACAAAATGCATTTAATGAAATGAGTTGTATCGATTATGTTTTATAATGTTATCCTTGCTTGAATTCGAGCAAATAATTGCTCTATTACCCGTGCGATGCGTGTGCGATGTGCATGCAATGCGTGTGGATCTCACTCATATCATCAATCACCTCCTACATCACTAACACTATTAGGCATTAGCCCTCATTTCTCCCTCAGCTCATCCGATCTCCCTCAGATGATACATCACTTCCTGCCATAGCTCCCCGTTCTCAGTACTTCCTCCATTGCCTTCTCCCACAGCTCCCACTCGGCAAGGTCATAGCACTCAGCCACATTCCCCTTCCCTTCGCCGGATTTGGGGCTCGAACTCTAGCAATAATGAGGTAAGAATATATAGTTTTCCGATTCTCCCAATTACTTTAACCACCGCCGCCTTTGCCTCATCCACCACTTTCGCCACCTCGCCATTATCATCATCGCCTACCTCCCCCTCCACGATGCTTTTCCTTCCATCCCACCCCTCCCCACATCCTTCAGACTCACAATCTAAGACTTGTTAGCATCGTCAGATTCAAAGGATCTTCGGGTTGGCAATGAATCCCTCAAGGATTCGAACAATGCATTGATCCTGCAGGGGCATGGAATGTCAATAAAACTCCCCGCTTCGGCGGACAGCGACTTCGACACCGCCACCCTTATGATGTTGACGACCGATTTCAGGTTGGAAACCTTCACATTCTAGTTAGTCATTTTCGTGACAGAATAATTTTATTATTTTATTTGCAAAAAAAATGTTATAATGCCTTCTAAGTTATAATGATTGACATGTAAAAGTTTTTTACAATATTTTATAACATTTTCAATCTAATATAGTTACATGATACATAGTATTTTTTATATTTTTTCAACTTTAATATTATTGTATTACGAATAGGAATTTTAATGTAGAATGAAGTAAGGAATAAATATTCTATTAGGAATTGTATTACACTATTTTACTGTACAATTGTAGTACGAATATGAATTGTATTACTATATATTTTACAATATTACGCAAACCTTAATAGTGTATGAATCTTTTGGACAGAAAGATAAAATGAATGATTTTGTGTTTATATATTTTTACAATATTACTCAAACCTTAAGGATTTTGTTTTTATATATTTTTACAATATACGCAAATCTTAATAGTGTATGAATCTTTTGAGCAGGAAGTTAAAATGGAGCATTTTATTTTTTATATATAGTATACAACAGATAGATTAAATTGTATGTCCATTTTAATTATATTACACTTCATTTTACACGTAATTTAATTTAATTTTTTAGATCAAAAGAGAGGGTGACCCCGAAGCAATTGAAACTGCCTCTCATGGATACGTCTCAAACGAGGCAACCCCATCAAATCCTCCATAATCATCCCCATTAGTTCAGGATTAGGTTGCTCGATATAAGTCGCAAGATCAATATATGCATTATACCTTATAAGAATCACTCTATAATATTAATTATTTCATTTTTGTATTAATTTTTTTTTGTATTTAATTATTATGTTAGTTTTTTTACTTATCTCGTGATAAATTAATAAGGAATAAGGGTCAAATAGGCCATCGAACTGCACCTAATAATGCAATTAGGCCATCGAACTTTAAAAAGCAACAATTAGCTCCCTGAACTAACTAATTCTATTCAATTAGTCCAATTTGTAGGTTTTGGAGGTTATTAGCAGGTCACCCCTAATTTATAATATTTTTAAAAAATTATTATTTAAAATACTTATTTTAAAAAAAAAAAAAAAAAAAAAAAAAAAAAAGATACCGTCTGCCGGAGACGAAGAAACCTTCTTCGTCTCCGGCCATGGAGACGGAGTTAATTTCTTCGTCTCTGGCCGGAGACGAAGAAGGTTCCTTCGTCTCCGGCCAGAGACGAAGAAGTTAACTCCGTCTCCATTGCCGGAGACGAAGAAACTCTTCGTCTCCATGGCCGGAGACGAAGAGTCTCTTCGTCTCCGGCCATGGAGACGAAGATATTCTTCGTCTCCGGCCATGGAGACGAAGAAGATTTCTCCGTCTCCATGGCCGGAGACGAAGAAACCTTCTTCGTCTCCGGCGTGTCAATCTCTGTTTTTTTTTTTTTTTTTTTTTTTTTTTTTTTAATTATTAATATTAAATAATTATTTTAAATAATAATTAATTTTTTTTTTTGAAAAGAGGTAACCTGCTAACAACTTGGAAACCTACAAATTAGACTAATTGAATAGAATTTGTTAGTTCAGGGACCCAATTGTAGCTTTTTGAAGTTCGGTGGCCTAATTGCATTATTGAGTTCAGTTCGATGGCCTATTTGACCCTTATTCAAATTAATAAATATTAACGAGTAATAAAAATGTAAATAATTCGTATAAATTATATTAAATAGTGATTTTGGTGGAATAATACTTTCCAACTCACAATTATGTTAATAGAAGATGTGACCATAATGTAGATGGTGAGTTGGGTTGACTAAGATTAGAAGAAAACAAAAGAAAATCATGTTGACGTCATTGTGAAGTGTGATTAGTGCAAAAAAACAATAATAACAAAAAAAGTTTGCTTTGACTACAACTCAACTCGTCAATCAACTCACAATAAATTCATAAATTTTACTTTGTTTATAAGGTGCAGGATTCGAATTCTAACCAAAGAACTTGAATGTCGTTTCCATTAATCAAAGAGACCAAAACAATTCATTACGAATATTTAAACTTTTTATTGAATATTTTTTAACAATATTTTGAAAAGAATACTATTTTAATTTATTGATACGATAGCGTGAGAATACTACTTTTATTCTCGGCAACAATCCAAGATTCCATGTAGCATTGAAGAAAATGATGATGACCCTAGCTTGCCAATAATTATTCCTCCACAATAATTCCTCCACAACACAAAACGTTACTTTCAAGTTTCAACCCTACCATTGCCCTCATCATACATGTTTGGGGTGTGAAATTAAATTATTTAAAAATTTATATTTATAATTAACAATAAGTAAATAAAAATAATAATAAATCTAAATCCTTATAAGTCATTTTAAATGCTACAACTAACACTAGCCGGCTAAATTACCAAACAGCTTCTCACAATCGGTTAATATTAATAACTAGTCAAATCAACTACTGTTAAACCCTACGACGTGATAATCGAATTGGTTATTAAGGCTTGATTTAACCAAAATCAATAGTTATATCATGGGCCACGATATATATTGCTACTTGAAGCCAATGTGTTCCTCTTTTCTTTTCTTTTTTTTTTTCTCCTTGATTATTTTTTCAATTTAATTTTGTTATAAATAAAATTAATGCCCATAAGGTGGGGCATAGCATGATTGAAACCAGTGGCGTGTATCTTCTTTCATTTATATATTTGATTTTATTTGGAAGTATCAGAAAGTTTCGAGTTTTTTAAAGTTGTTTTTCAGTCCATCCTGGTTTTGCTCAAACTTCAGATTCTGACATTTCATTTCTTTAATTCAAACAAATATATAGTTTATAGCTGGAAAGGCCTGCAATTTCTTCCCATTCTTCATTAATCAAGAGCTAAGCCCGCATGATCAGCTCAGTTATTTACTTGTTTATTAAGTAATATATTGTGAGCAAAGATATAATTGAGTCCTGACAGTCATAGTGTGAGAATACAGGGATCAGCTCAGTTGTTTATTAAGTGATATATTGTGAGCAAAGACATAATCGAGTCCTGACAGTCACAGTGTGAGAATACAGGCTTAGTTCAATTAGTTATTGAGTGATATGTTACGAACAAAGACACATGATCGAGTCCTGACAGTCAGAGTATGAAAATTACACCTAATATAGTGTACTCGTTGTGAGAACCAGACACTGGTCCTCCCACCTAATGGACCGCTGAACCCTTCGACTATCATATCGGGCGAAGTGTGAGCCCTGGGGTGAGGGAATTTCTCATTTTGTGGACAATAAACACACATCAGCAGCAATCAACCCCCACCCACCCAAAAAAACAAAAAAAAAAAAAAAAACATAACATGATTGAGTAAGCAAGCAGTCAAGCTGACAACTTGGTACACTCAAAACAGTAGTGTCTGGTGCAGTGTTTTTTTAATGAAGCCAAGACAAGAAATCCAGTGAAGTATCATGGAAGCCCACATGACAAAACAAAACAGTTATGCAGTTTAGTCAGGACAGCATCAAAATGATTGAGGATGTTGTGACTGAGGAAAGATCATGGGAACCAGGCATTTTTTTCAGAAAATAACCCATAACAGAAGAGAAAATAGCAGCTTAAATGCTGTGTAGTTCTTTGTCATTTTCAAGAAACTACAAATATTCTCTGGCATTGGACCACTTAATTTCGTGGTCCTCCATCGTTATTATGCTACAGATCGTGTTCATCCTCGTTCTACCAGCATTTCCACTCGAATTGATAAGAAAAAACGACGGGATGTAATAAGATATATAGAGTACTAGTTTGAGAAGTACTCGTATATAAATATGAATTTTCACTGCTAGAATTATATGGTGAATGAGAAAAAACATTGCAAAATCCCGAGATAAAATCTTGGACTACTGTACAATCCCCTCGGGGCAACATAGAGGATTAGAGGGACTTAAAACGGGAAAAAAAGAACAGATAAGAAAGGTTTACTGTTGTTATTGTGCTGTGGTGCTTTCGATATCCTTGAGGAGACCAACTATCTGCTGCATACTTGGCCGCTTCGAAGGATGTTCTGCTGTGCATAGATAACCGATCTTCAAGGCCTCGACCATTTCTGTTTCGGGTCCAGTTCCACGAACTTTTGGATCGATAGCTCTCGAGGCTTGGCTCTTCTTCACTAATCCTCTAACCCAGCTAACCAAATTGCTGTCTTTATCTTCGGGATAATAATCTCCAACAGGCTTTTTCCCGGTTATTAGCTCGAAAAGGACAACTCCAAACCCGTACACATCTGATTTGGGTGTTATTGTGTTCGGGGAACACATTTCTGGGTGAAGACACTCGGCGGGGTATATCCCGGGGAACCATTAGTGATCTCGTCTTCGAGACTGTACCCGAAGATCTTAGCTAGCCCGAAATCAGATAGTCTAGGCTCCAAGTTCATATCGAGATAAACGCTGCTAGCCTTCACGTCTCGATGTATAATAGGCGGTGAGCAGCCATGGTGGAGAAACGCGAGAGCCCGGGCAGTACCCAGAGCTATTTTATGCCTGAACCGCCAAGTGGTTAGCAGCCCGTCAGACCTCACGTTCTGAATACCGCTAACGTCTTCCTCTTCCCACATGTCGGTGCTCCAATCTTCGGTCGTTTGAACCCGAGTGGCAGGTCGTGAAGCAAATTCTGCAGATTCCCGTTCTCCATGTAATGATAAATGGCGATTCTTTGGTCCCCGGCCAAGCAGTATCCGGTGAGCGGGACGAGGTTGGGGTGTTTTATCCGCCCGAGATACTCGAGCTCTCTTGCAGCTTCTTGGTCAGTCATAGTCGAACCGTGAACCAAAACTTTAACCGCCACGTGAATCCCACCGGGCAAGAACCCTCTATAAACAGGCCCGAACCTCCCTCTGCCAACAACGTGTCCCGGTCGAAATTAGACGTTGCAGACAAGAGGTCAGCAAACGTGAAATTGAGCAACGGTTTTCTCGAAGATCACTACAGGAACCGAGTTAGCTTGTTTAACATCAGCAACCCACATGGTCGAATCAGTCTGAAACGAGAACGGGCCCGATATATGTTGCTCATGATCTTCCTTGTATGAATTCTGCTTCACTGCCCATATCGTGGTTTTACGACGACAACCAAAAGCTAAAATCAACAGGCCAAGAAGCATAAAAACCATGGAAAACGTTAAAGCTAAGGCAAGCTTGAACCCCCGGTGGCTTGGAGCTTTTTTATTCAAGAGATCATCGGGTTAGCAGCAATGGGACATCCACTCGATGATCCAATGAAGGCGGAGTGGAGGACAGCCGGGGGAATATCGGAGGCACAAAGGTTAAGTTGTTGTACGAGAAGTTGAACCTCTCCATTGACGGATTATCTCTATAAGTGATAGAGGGATGTCACCACTCAAATTGTTGTACGAAAGATCAAGAATTTGAAGCATTTTCGTGTTTAACGAGGGGATTCGACTGCTTAGATGGTTTCTAGAAAGGTCAAGTGCTTTCAAGCTACTAAGGGATGAGAGGCCACTGGGAATTTCGCCAATCAAATTGGTTCCAGAAAAATTCACATACTCTAAACCAGAAAGCATATCAATATGTGGGAATTCCCGGGGATTGAATCTATTGTAAGCAAGATTTACGTGTTTCAAACTCCGGGCATTACTGATCCCAAGACAAATTCTCCAGTAATCTGATTCTCAGATAAATCCAGATAAACTAAACTAGACCAGCTGAAATTTACCTCAGAAATGTTGCCTTGGAACTGGTTTCTGCTCAGATCAATCACCATCAATGCCCCCTCGAAAACGTCAATAACAGAACCCTGGAACGAATTGCTGGAAATGTTGAGATGGGTAAGCGAAACCATCCGGAAAGATCAGAACCCTTCCCTGAATACCATTTCCAGCAAGATTCAAGAACTGGAGATTGGGGAATGCCTCACCAAAGCCATCATGAAGAGAGTCACCGAGTTTGTTCCCCGAAAGATCAAGGGAAACCAAGGCCTGGCAGTTCATAATCCCGAAAGGAATCCGGGACTCGAACCGATTTCCACTGAGATTAAGAACCTGCAATCTTTCAAGGGAACTCATGGCCTCTGGAATGCTCCAGAGAAATTGTTGAAAGAAAGGTCCAGGCTTTCAAGTTGCCCAAAATTGCCTATGTTACTGGGGAGATTCCCAGAGACTTGATTGTTTGAGAGGTTAAAAGACCTCAAAGAACCCAAACTCCAAACATCAGAAGGCAGGCCAGTGATGCCATTATCACTCAGATCCAAAGACTCAAGCTTTGGCAAGTTTCCCCAATGGTGTTCTCAGGAACCACCCCAGATAGGCCTAAACCACTGGCCACCAATTTCACAACAGCCACTCTTTCAGATCACAAAACACACCTTCCCAGGCACAAAAGTGAGCAGAAATTTCAGTTTGAGGAGAACTGAAACCCATCTTTTCAAGAAATCAAGACACATAGAACCCATCAGTGTTGGGCTGTTGGCAACCAATGGCCTAAAACACACAGCAAAAACACCAAAAAAGAAGCAAGAACTCCAATCCCATTAGGCCCCAATAAGTACAACTCCAAAAGATGACCTTTTTGATGGAGAGAAACTAGAAAAAGAAAAACAAAAAAAAAAAACACTCAACTTCCCAAAAAAATCCAATCTTTTTCTCAGACTTTCAACATTTCTGCAAGGACTCCATACCACTTTTCTGCCTCTCTGAGAACACTAACACTAGTTCCATAACCACAACAATCCAAAATCACAGAGGACAAAGAAACCAACTTTTGAGCACTGGCTTTTAGCCACAAAAGGGGTAAAGCTACAATTCAAGGAGGAAAAAAAGGAAGAATCTTTTAGAGGAAGGTTGAGGCTATGGAGGTAATGAAGAAGAGAGTGAATGGAAATCCTCACCTTGACTGCCCTTGCATGTCTAATAAAGCCAACAGAAGAAACAAAACCCAAGCTTGAATAGCTTTTGTCTCTGTATTTTAACCACCCAGAATCACAGAAAACTCCGAATCCTTAAAACATCCCCTCTTATACTAACAAAAAACAGGTAGCTTTCACAAAGGAGCAATGCGAGGAAAAAGTAAAGTTGTTTTCTTTTTTCATCCTTTTAAAATTCTTTAACAGATAATAAGATGAGTCAATCTTGTGGAGTAACGGTTGTATAAATTATCCCGTAAATATTTCCTGGAATATTTGTTAATAAATGAAAAGATTGAAGATTTGGCTATGGGTGGGTGAGTGTAGCAGACAATGGTTATTTCATTATTATGTTCATTCATCATTTTTCCACAAAGTTGAAAATATGTTGTATTATAGTCTTGGTAGCTTGTTTGCTTTTGAATAAACAACAAAATGCAAAATAGGGAATCAAGCATTATAGAAAATGAAACCTTTTTATCCTAGAAAGTCAAAAATAAAGCCCCCACCTTTATACTTCTTTTACACTCTTTTAGGGGTGTTTGGTTGGATGGAAAATATTTTCCATGGAAAATGTTTTCTTCAAAGTGAAGGAAAATGTTGGTTTATGTTGTTTGGTTGGATGGAAAACATTTTCATTGGAAAATGGATTCCTCAAAGTGGAGGAAAATGAATTCTTTGCAAAGGGTGGGATTTTGTTTTCCACAAGGATTGGAAGAAAAATAACATGAGTGGACCATTTTACCCTTATGAAAATTTCTTAATTACATAGACCCTATTTATTCATTCATCTTTTTAAGGGCATATTGGTCTTTATATTCATTATTCCTTATTTTTCTAAACTCAACCAAACAATAGAATCATATTCCCAGTAATTTCATTTCCACCAACCAAACAATTGAATCAATTTTCCTGGAATTCATTTTCCATGGAATTTCAATTCCATTTCCTTTCAAATATTTTCCAGCGAACCAAACGAGCTGTTTAATATTTTAATGCATTTGTGGACACTATCTTACTTAAGTTCGTCACATATGTATTTTTAATGCAATTTACATCTCTTGTATAGTTTGTTGCCTATTAAAAATGAGTGGAGTTTATCGAGTTTGCACTATCGTGGATGTAAATATCACTCGGACACCAAACAATATATTTTTAATGTATAGGTAAATTAGTCACCTGCAACTAATTAATTAATTATATTTAAATTTAATTTGATTTAAATATATCATGACCTAGTTTGTTAATGAAACAATTTCAGTTGTTTTGTTGTCGTCTCGAACTAATTTTCAATTTTAATAATAATGTAAGAATAAGTATGACCCTTTTCCACTTACTCCATTGTTTATTTAAATGTTCAGTCCTGGCGTTCTATTAATCATTCAGTTAGTTGTCGATTTCGATGTCCAAATGTTATGGTGAAATTTTAATTTTAAATAGTCGATTGGTTATATTTAAAATGACTCAATTATTCACTTTATACCTCTAAGGGTTCATATAGTAGTTTGATTCAATCTTTTTGTAACGTTCTTCTATTCTAAATGTTATGTTATTATGGTGTGAAGTTAATGCTAATTTATAACAATTGTGGTTATGTTTGTAATTATAATAGTTACAAATCATTTGTAATGGTTGAATAGTTTATAAATAGTAAGTTATTTTACAATATCTTATTGGTTAAATTTACTATACAATATCTTCCCAATCGTTATGCACT